>NC_133514.1:118817500-119481250 GCF_049354715.1 Callithrix jacchus
GGCCAGGTAGGGGGAGGGCAGTTGGGAAGGCAGGTGGCCAGGTGTGGGGAAGGAAGGCAGGTGGCCAGGTAGGGGAAAGGCAAGTGGGAAGGCAGGTGGCCAGGTAGGGGGAGGGCAGGTGGGAAGGCAGGTAGCCAAGTATGGGGAAGGAAGGCAGGTGGCCAGGTAGGGGAAGGGCAGCTAGGAAGGCAGGTGGGAAGGCAGGTGGCCAGGTGGGGGTAGGGCAGGTGGGAAGGCAGGTGGCCAGGTGTGGGAAGGCAGGTGGAAGGCAGGCAGGTGGAAAGGTGGGTGAAAACACAGCCTCCAGGAGAGGGCACTGTCCACACACACGGGAGCCCAGTCCTTGCCCAGGCTCCAAACACGCCCTTTCTGACTAAAAGTTGGTAAATTGGGGGAACTGGACAATAGCCCGAGTGTTCACTTTTCAGACTCAGTCCCGATTTCAACTCCTCCTGCTCTAAATAAACACAAAAGTGGGCATTTGGTCATCTCAGGCCAGGCAGGAATGTTGGAAACTGACGGAGCAAAGTCACAGAGAAAGCCTGCGTGGCATGTCTTTAGGTTGTCGGGGGACAAATGTTAAACCACGAGAAGGGATTCTGGCCTGGACCCAGCAGAGTGGGTTTCCAACACAGGCACATCCCTGCTGCCACGGGGCCTCTGCGCCGGCCTCTTCCCCCTGAATTCACAAGGCCGCACCCCCTCCTGAATGAGCATCTCCCAGACACCAAGAGAGCAAACCCTGTCTCACAGCTTCATCGCCAGTATCTAGCACACCTGGCTCCTGGCAGAGGGACCATCAACAAGCATTTATTTATGGATGAACGAGGTGAGTAGAAGGCAGCTAATATCCAAGACTCGCATGTGATGCGGCGGTGCAGAGAAAAGCACTCTAAGAAGAGGAAGTGGGAGATGAATCCCTTAACTCCGCAGCTATTTCTTAAGGGCCTGCAGATAAGAACAGTGGGGTGAGTACAGGCAGCGTCAGGGGCAGGTGTGGGTCCTGGCAGCATGGAGCACAGCACCTAACCCCGTTACCAGCCTCGAGTGGGTGCCGAGGCAGGCGTCCGAGAGCTACAGTGACTAAAGTCAGTGGCCACGGACGGGAGGCCACGCATTCTCGATGAGGGAGCCTCTGCCCGAAACCAGATGCGCCAGCACGTGCTGCGGAAATGAAACTCTAAATGATGGTAAGATAAAGCGCTTCCAAAATGTCATCTCCACCGGGTCACACCGCAGCCGTGAGATTGTCCAGCCATCCTGCAGGAGCCAAGCGTTTCAGGGGCAGGAACCCGCTCCTCGTCTAGCTCCCCAACCGCGAGCTTCTCCGCCCGGAATTGCACAAAGCTGCAGGCGAGGGAAGAAGCCCTGCGTCTCCCCAGCGCCCCTGCTCTTGACCCAAAAGGTGAGCGATTTCATTAGCTGCCCACTCTCTTCATTAAAATCCAGGTGTAACGTCTGCAGTGATGACAGCAAATGGGGTATTCAGGTCACTGGTTGTCCCATCCCCAGCAGCTATGATTAGGAGATGGCCACATCCTTCCTCTTTCTCTTCTTAGATGCTCGCCCTTATTTAAAAAGAAAAATCCACAAAACTAGCCCCACACAAGTGTATGAGGGTGAGGAACAAATAGGTTATTTGTGATATACAAGAAAACAGCCTCTATCCAAATGACACTGGGGATTTCAACCACATACGGAGCGCAGGGTCTCCCTCCTCACAGGGTGGAGGTGCACAGTTCCGGGAGCCCGATGCCACCGCAGAATTCAGGGCCACTGCATTCAACATCATTTCACAGCTTCCGCATTTACTTTTAACATTGGTGAATCTGCAGTAACTTTTATAGCAAAGCTCGCCAGTTACCAAAAAGCCGGATCTGAGAGCAGGATCATCACAGTCACGAACAGCGCTTCTCAAGACCCATCCTGTACCACTTTTACCCTGTCCCGAGAGGGGGAAACTTGATGCCATCAGGCATCCGGATTTCTACACAATTTGAATTTCTAAGACAATCAAAATGCCAGAAACTAAGAGAGAGAAAACTGCACAGACATCCGGGTGGGGGAAGCACAGTCCCCGGGAGGATATTCAAGCTACAAGGAGCTCAGTGCCAGGCAGAGTGGTTCTCCCAGCTGTGGAGCAGAGAGCTCCAGCCACGCCACTGACAGTGCAAGGCCGGAGCACCGCCATCAAGACGATGCTTCTGGGTACGATGGAGAAAATACCCGAGGAAAAGCATCAGCTCTCTATCCACAGGGGGCTTTTCCACTAAAAAACAAGACATAAGCCTCCTGTGCCAGCACAGCCAAAGAAACGCTGAAAAACACTGCCACGGGCTGGTGTGATCTGGAAGTTCTCCTGAAAAAAAAAAAAATCACCAAGACAGACTGACTCTGTGCTTCGGAGGGACACAGGGGACACAGGAAAGCCAGTGGACACATAATTGCTTTCAGAGGCCACGCAGTTCAGAAGCAGGTGCAGCCAATTAGGAAGCCACGAGCCCCTCCAGAGGCGGGTGCAGCCAATCAGGAAGCCACAAGACCCTCCAGAAGTGGGTGCAGCCAATCGGGAAGCCACAAGACCCTCCAGAAGTGGGTGCAGCCAATCGGGAAGCCGCGAGCCCCTCCAGAAGCGGGTGCAGTCAATCAGGAAGCTGCGAACCCCTCCAGAAGCGGGTGCAGCCAGTCGGGAAGCCACGAGCCCCTCCAGAAGCGGGTGCAGCCAGTCGGGAAGCCGCGAGCCCCTCCAGAAGCGGGTGCAGCCAGTCGGGAAGCCGCGAGCCCCTCCAGAGGCGGGTGCAGCCAGTCGGGAAGCCGCGAGCCCCTCCAGAAGCGGGTGCAGCCAATCGGGAAGCCGCGAGCCCCTCCAGAGGCACTGAGCCGGGGAGAGATCCCCAACACTAAGGCCATGGAGCGGGAAGTGGCAACGTGGGTGTCACCCTCATCCTCATAGAAGGGCCGCCCTGCTCGTTCATATAGCATAACAAACACTGCTGCAAACTGTCCAGTTCAGTCCCATGGCCAGATAAAGCTTCTCCTAAAGAAATGTTTCAAAACTTTCTCATTCCTAACATTACACAGGCAACGTGAACTACAAAAAAAAAGTCTGAATGATGAGAAAATGCCGGCACTGGAGCAACATGGAACTGAATATTAAAAAATTTTTATAAATTATACCCCAACATGTTTATTCTACTTTTTCTGGATGACTGAATATACGTGTTTTCATTCTAAATGATAATCTATTAACATAAACAACTTGCAAAAGTACGTTACCCGTGTTAACAGAAAATTATGTGAATATCTTAGCACTGTGGATACCATATTTTGTTTTTAAGATAAGGTCTTGTTTTCTCACCCAGGCTGGAGCACACCAGTGCGATCACAGCTCACTGCAGCCTCAACCGCCCAGGTTCAAGCCATCCTCCCATCTCAGTCTCCTGAGGAGGTGGTTCTACAGGTGTGTGCTACCACGCTTGGCTTTTTTTTTTTTTTTTTTTGTAGAGATGGGTATCACTCTGTTGCCCAGGCTGTTCTCAAATTCCTGGGCTCAAGTGCTCCTCCCTGGCCTCTCAAAGTGCTGGGTTACAGGCATGAGCCGCTGTACCCCTGGCCTTGGAAGCTGTATTTTAATGTCTGAACAAAAACAGTCCCATTTAAATACAGGATTTCTGACTATACAAATTATTCATGTCACTTTTTAAATCAGTGAATACAAAATCAACAATTTAAAGGTTAATCGAATACCTCTAGGTTCCATGGTGGCTTTCAGTCAAAAAGCAGTTGATCCGGCATAAAACATACTCACATTCTAGAACCCTAGAATTTACTAACCAGAAAGAAATGCCGCTCAGGTTTGGTTTTTCTGTTGCAAATCAAGTGCTAAAGAGAATAGAATTCAATCACCTTTCACAGCCACTCTACCCTTTCCACACCCTCCTTCACCCCAAATCCCGGCGGCAAACCAACACACATCCATTGGAGAAAATGCAATCAATATATTCTTTTACTATTTTTAAAACATGGCAAACCATACTTTAATTAGACAGCAAGAAGATTTCCATTTACAAATCTATCCAAGTTTGCAAAAAATAATTAGCTAACACGAACCTTTCCTTGTAGGACGCAGCTGTCTGAAGCAGATGCCAGCTTAGCACAAAGACCGCACACAAAGTCTTACCGAGACCGGTGGCGGGGACTGTTGGGAAGGAAGGGCTGATGCGACTTGTGGAAGCTGGAGTGAAAGTCAGCTTTGCATTTGCTTTCTGAAGGGATGGGAGCCTGGAATCTTCCTCCAGGGATCACAAAGAATACAACTAAACCGTGTGTGTGTTCCTGCACACACAGTGCTGTAAGAGGTGCAGGAGGCGGGAAGTCTCAGGAACGAAGTAACACCACACACTCCTCCAACTTAAAGCCGACTAACAGACACAACGCGTGGCTTTCTAAACTTCTGTGGCAGGGCATCGACGTCCAAAAAACAGACGATCCAAATTCTGTGTCTTTTACAAAAAAAAAAACTGTCATGATCCTTTTTTAAAAAACATCAGGATTACTTATTCGGAGAGTCTCCATATTTAAAATCAGGCATGTGTGTGACTTGCGGAACAAAGGCCATTTCATAACACAAGCAGTCTCTGTCCTCAGTGACACAGGAAGGCGGCTTTCCCCGAGGCATCCTGGACAGAGCACTGCACGGCAGCTACCACTAGATGGCACCTGCGCCCAAGCTATAGGCTGACTCCTTCCCGGCCCGGGTGCTACTGTGCTCCCCAGACGTTAGGCCGGCACAGAAGAACCATCCACTTTTGAACAGGTATTTATCTGCAAAAGACTCACAGCAAAAACTTGCCTTAAAAGGCCATCCATACAAACGCACACGTCTTGAAGCGCAGCGCTGCCGGCACAGCAACGCGCCCTTTTTATCTGCATCGTACACCCCAGTTTGCACCTTCACCATGTTTTCAGAGGCTAAAAATGCAGAGGGCTTTAAATTAATAATACAGTTGCATTTTGGCAAAAAGCGGAATTAAGAAAAATATGTCCATGGACATTAGATGTGGGGGATTATACAGCCAGCATATCCAACTTCAAAAATGTCCAATCTTTCAAAAACTTATTCAGTATAATGAGTTAGCAATGGATATAAATATATTAGCAATTTACAACTGACTTGAAAATGCTCTCCATGCTGGCTTCAAGGAAGCCATCTCAGTGAAAGCCTGGGTGTATTCTAAGCGCTGGAAAGGAGAGTCAGGAAAACAGCACCTGGGTGGTGTTCTGTCACCTCTAGACTCAAGTTTCAGAAGTCTGAGCTCTAGACCCAGGACCCCCGATACTGTATAACTTGGGAAACCCCCTCATCCCCTTAACCGAGCTCTGGGTGACATCATCCATGCAACGTTGGTCCCAGGTGGTCATTGCCTGCAGGAGACCGAGCCACCAGTCCTCACATGCTTCTGGCTGGAACCAGCAATAACCACTTAAAATTGTGAGTGAGGAAGCAGTGAAATGGAAGCTGCTAAGACAGCCAGTTCCTCAGCCTAGTTTGGTCTCCCAATGGGGTGGTTTCAAAGGTAAGGATGTGCCTCTCCCACCAAGGGATGGGCAGAGCGTCACCGCAGAACAATCAGCCACACGAAAAACTGGCTCCTCCTTCAGGCACCTCTCCTCGGCAAACTGAGGAAGGAGGGCCTGGAACAGCTGGAAATTTGGAGTGAGCAAGGGGAGACAGATGGAGGGACCATTTCCCAAGAGGCTGATTGGGGCAGAAGCCAGGGAGGCAAACAGACAACCGCCAGGTCTGAGCCTGGGCCCGAGAGGAACCCGGGAGCCGGGGAGGCTCACAGTATTCACAACGCAACTTGATTTTCAAGGTCCTTTCCCAGACAGAGCTTTATGTTGCGATTACTGTCATTCTTGTGTGCTGCGATGTGTGTCTTCTGCTAAGACGGACTGCGTAATTCCGCAAACAGCGATTTCTGGGCACTTCCTAGGATTTGCTACCTAAATGCCCGCAAAGTTGAAACTTCTTCATTTTACGACATGAAATAAACACACATCCCAGCTTGCCCCATCAGACGTTCTTACTCTTCTGGTTCTGGTGAGTTCATCACCTGGGCGGTGCTGACCCCGTGCTTAGAGTGTGGACTCTAAAGTTATAAGCAGAGAGAGGTGACCAGGTGGCAGCAAACTACCTAGGCACGGCCTGTCTGGTTAGGAAGCTTGTCCACCCAGAAAGCCGGGCAGAGCTAAAGCATTTTATCATTACAAATATATCAACAAATGTAAAACATGGAGGTTTTCTAGGTCTCCCACACGCAGAGTTCAAATCATTATGTAACACAAATACTGAGTCTCAGAAGTTCCACTCCACCTTGGATACCTGCGGAAAGGGGCTGACGTGGCTGACAGGTCACTGAAAAACTTCCGCAGTGCTCCCCAGGTCACATCACTGCATTGTTCCTGAAATATCTACATCACACTCGAAGTTGTAACAAAAAGGTTTTAATTATAGTGTCCATTAAAATGGCAAACAAAAAGTATATATCCATTTCTCCTGCACAGACGTCTTCATTCCTTCCTTTCCCTCTTTTCCCTATTTTTAGAAAGAGGAAGTAGTGTATTTTCCTTTCCTGTCATGCCTTGTGTTCCATGATTGGAACGCTAAGTTCGTGGGAGTTATACCCTACTGCTCAAGGTCATCGCCAAGGTCTTATTTTTCACCCCAAAAAAAAAATGCAACCTCTGGCATAAATGCTTAAGTTCTGCTCTCACTTATAGCTCACCTTCAATTTACCTGATTTTCTTTCAAAGCCAAAAAAGAATTTCAATGCCTCAGAATAATCTCTGGAAAGCCATTAATTACTGCATTTATCTTCTCACAGTCACATTTCTATTTTGAGAAGGAGTTACAAAATAATATCTCTGCAGCCGTTTCCCAGGAGCTCGCTGGCCAAGCTGGAGCCCTAGATCTATGAATTCAAGATTCTGAAGGCGAAGCGAGCTGTTTTCCATCGAATACCACATCCAATAGCTGGTCACACGAAGCCAAGCCTGAGCCCGTCCCTCTCTGCCAACAGGCTTCTCCAAGGCCATCTCCAAAACGCCCTGCAGCTGCCGGCAGAGCCCGCCTGGGCCCTATGTGGCCCCTGGACAGACGAGCGGCAGTCCCGGGGCGAGAAGGGGGGCCCAAAGCATGACCGGCCTGCCCAGCCCCTCCCTCCCAGGGCTCACGAAGCCAACCGCACACTACGCTGCGCTTCTCCATGACTGTTTCATAGGTAGTCAGGGAGACAGAAAGGCAGTCTTGGAGTGCCAACTCTACACAAGCAACTTCTACTAGAGAATGACTGCATGTACATGTGTCTGTGTGTGTGCGTGTACACCTGTGTGTATGTACACCTGTGTGCGTGTGTACACCAGTGTGCATGTGTACAACTGCATGTGTATACACCTGTGTCATGTGCGCCAGTGCGTGTGTACACCTGTGTGTGCATGTGTGTACACCTGTGTGCGTGTGTACACCTGTGTGGTGTGTACACCAGTGTGCATGTGTACAATTGCATGTGTATACACCTGTGTGGTGTGTACACCAGTGCGTGTGTACATTTGTGTGTGCATGTGTGTACACCTGTGTGCATGTGTACGCCTGTGTGCATGTGTACAACTGCATGTGTATACACCTGTGTGGTGTGTACACCAGTGCATGTATACACCTGTGTGTGCGTGTACACCTGTGTGTGTACGTCTGTGTGGTGTGTACACCAGTGTGCATGTGTACACCTGTGTGTGCATATGTACACCTGTGTGCATGTGTGCACCTACATGTGCACCTGTATGTGTGTACCTGTATGCATGTATACACCTGTGTATCTGTGTGCATTTTGTACATTGTGTGTACCTGTGTGTGTGCACCTGTATGTGTGCGTGTATACACCTGTGTGTGTACACTTGTGTGCGTGAACGTGACCCGTGGTCTTTGCATCCCACAGGGTGGAGAGGGCTTCTTTGAAGACAAATTGTGTATGCACAAGCCTCAGCCCCCTGCCTTCTATTTGCTGAAGATGTCATCGTGGACAATACTAATGAACTGACTTCACTCTGTGCCAGTGGCCACAATCCCTCTCGCTGAATTCAGCAGTGAACAAGGCCACACTGGACTGTCCTGCGGAGCTGCCTCCAGAGGTGAAGCCAGGAGTAAACCTGAAGAAAGGGCGCCCTCCTGGAACCTCCTGGAGCCACACCCAGAGGACGAGAAGGGTCCCCCAGGCCCCTGCAGCTTTACCCTCCTATAAAACCTAGGTCCAAGGACATGTTCCTGTCATGCAAGCTGCAGGTGTCCCATAGCTGAGAACCTGGACCTGTGTGACCTGTGCCCCCATCTGCCACCCATGAGACAGGACAGACTGTGAGCCAAGTGGCCCCCGTAGGAACCCAGGCTGTCTGAGGTCCCCACGGGGGACAGAGGAACCCATCCCTTCTCCAAGAACACAACTTAGAGACGGTCACGACTGCCAAATGGGAAGTGATCTGAACAGTCACAACGGATGTGAACGTCTGCGTTCTACCCAAACGAACTTCTTCAGCTCAGCGATGACTGGACAGGTTTGCCTCTCAGGTGACTTCTCTCTGACCTAAAAGCGAGCTCCATCCAGCCACTGTGCTTCTGCTGCCTTGAACTGATGCCCTCCGTGTCACACACTGGCAGCTGCCGTCTGCTCTGCAGGACGACCGGTGATCCACTGACTGTACCGCCGTGTTGAAGCCACAGGGCTGAGACCCAGAAGCCACCCACAAAGAGGGACGGTGCTCACCTGCGCACCTTCCAGCCGCTGCTGAGCCACCTGCCTGCCACCAGACCGGACGTCACCAACGGCGCCAAGCTGCAGCTCTCCAGGCACTGCTGTCATTTCCACTATCATCCATGGCTCTATTTCTTACAATTACCATGTTTATCTGCCCTGCGTCTACCAAACACATAACAACACACATCTGCTTCAGCTGTTCAGATTCATCTGAAGTCCATCCAGCAGTCCTAGACTTGTGCACCTGTGACACGCTTCCCTTGCCCAGGGCTGCCTGCACCTGTCTGCCTCACCTGGTCCATCTCTTCTCACACACGTGCAGTCAGGTGGGCAGCCACACACCCTGGCACATGGCAACGTGCACCAACATGGGTGCACATGCAAAGCACGTGCATGCACAGATGTACATACAATGTAGGCACACTGCCACATCTGCGGGCACACATGTGCAGTCACACACACATTAGCACAACTTTCCACAAGAGTCACAGCATGGTGTGTGTTGGGAGGACTGAGGGTCGGCGCCTGGACAATGAGACACAGCGAATCCGGCCCTGACCCTCACATATCTCTTACAACCAACCGCGAGGTCTACAGTCTCACACCCATGAGTTCACCATGCTTTAAAGGGAGAAAACAGGCCATGTTTTAAGGCAATTTTTAAAGCCGAGAGCATCCAATCTATATCCTTAATAACTAGAGTGAGAAATTACACACATACAACGAGCTAAGCAGATTACAAGGGCCTCACCTCCTGTTTACAGATTTCCAACGATTCTATGATCTATATGATGCATTCACATCAAGACTAAAAGATGAAATTCCAAGTCATGAAATGCTTATCATTTTACAACCTGGGGAAACATGCATAGCCCCCGCAATAGTCCCAATGTCTTCAAAGAGCACAGTTCCAAGGGCTAAGCATTCTGCGAACAACGAGCAAGCAGCCAGCTTGCTCACGAGGGCACCGCCCACCACTCCCCGTGGCCCACACGTGGGTACAAGCGCAGGCGGCGGACAGGCTAGCAGCCTGGGGCTCGAGTCCCCTGGGCAGGATGGAGCGGAACCCAGCCTCCCCCTCCACCCTGTGGCTCTCCTGACACCCCAGGCACTGAGCGGTCTCTAGGGACGAATGCTGCTGAAAAGTCACCAACCCCAAGCCCCCAAGCCCTGAGCAGAGGGAAGACCCTTGGAAGCAGGTGGTCCCACACAGTATCGCTCCTTCCATGAACCCCAGAGCCAGAGGGGTCCCCAAGAATCTCACTTGCAGATCCACACACGTACCAATGAGAACCTGGGGGAGACAATTCAATCCCACTCGCCCCACTCCAGCACCTCATGCATGTCGACTGTGTGTATGTGTGCATGCACGTACTATGTGTGAGGGTGCATGTGTGTGAAGGGTAGTTTTAGTGTGTGTGGGGTGAGCTTGAGTGTTCATGCTTGTGTGCGCCTGTGTGAGCATGTGTGTAAGCATGTGTGCACATGAGCATGTTTGTGCATGTTATGTGTGTGCATGTGCACGTGTGTGAGCGTGTTTGTGCATGTGTGCATCTGTGTGTTCCTAGGAGTGTAAGCATGTTTGTGCATTACTGTGAGCATGTTTGTGCATGTTATGTGTGTGCATGTGCACATGTGTGTGAGCGTGTTTGTGCATGTGTGCATCTGTGTGTTCCTAGGAGTATAAGCATGTTTGTGCATTACTGTGGGCATGTTTGTGCATGTTATGTATGTGCATGTGCACATGTGTGTGAACATGTTTGTGCATGTGTGCATCTGTGTGTTCCTAGAAGTGTAAGCATGTTTGTGCATTACTGTGAGCATGTTTATGCATGCATTATGAGTGCACCTGTGGAGGATGTGTGTGCCTCTGTATATGAGTGAGCACACGAGTTTGTGCATAACTGTGAGCATCAGTGTGACCATTAGCATATGCATGTGTGTGTGATCAGCATGTGTATGTACATGAGCATGTGAGCATGTCTGACCATGTGTGTGCATGTAAGCATGAGTGTGCAGGAGTTTGAATGTGTACCAGTATATAACTGTGTGCGTGTGTGAGATCTGTGTGGTAAGCATGAGTGTGAGCATGTGTATGCGTGTGAGCATGAGTATGAGTGTGTGCATGTGTGAGCCTGAGTGTGAGTGTGTGGGGCTGTCCCCGCAGACAAGAGAGCCCCACACCACAGTCAATGGTCTGCTACCCCCCTTGGTTCACTCTCCACACAGGCGGCACCCCAAGTGTAAGCAGTACCCTGCCCTCCGCTCCCTGCAAAGATCTCAGGTGTGGGGCCCATCTCAGGCGTGGGGCCCATCACAGGTGCAGGGCCCATCTCAGGCGTGGGGCCCATCATAGGTGCAGGGCCCATCTCAGGCGTGGGGCCCATCACAGGTGCAGGGCCCATCTCAGGTGTGGGGCCCATCATAGGTGCAGGGCCCATCTCAGGCGTGGGGCCCATCATAGGTGCAGGGCCCATCTCAGGTGCAGGGCCCATCTCAGGCGCGGGGCCCATCATAGGTGCAGGGCCCATCTCAGGTGCAGGGCCCATCTCAGGCGTGGGGCCCATCATAGGTGCAGGGCCCATCTCAGGCGCGGGGCCCATCATAGGTGCAGGGCCCATCTCAGGTGTGGGGCTCATCGCAGGCACAGGCTGGGCAGATTCTAGCTTTCCTCAACACCTGATGAACCAGCTTCCCAGGGCCAAGATAAGGACACACCCAAGAGGTCATCAGGGACACAGTTTCCAGGGAATAGGGTCTGCCCTGGCACCACAAACCCAAGGGCCCCCAGACTCTACAGCCCCCCATCAGATAGACTGTCCCACAGACCTGTGCACGCAGCAAAACAAGGCAGCATTGTTTTTTTTTTTTTTTTTGAGACAGGGTCTCACTCTTGCCCAGGCTGGAGTGCAATGGCGCAATCATAGCTGACTGCAGCCTCAACCTCCTGGGCTCAAGCGATCCTCCCACCTCAGACTCCACCCCACACTGCCCACACCCACCACAATGCTACCTGCAATGAACAGGACATTCAGAAAGGGCTCAGTGGGGCACAGATGGGCTTGGGCGGTGGGAGGAAGACTCCGCAGTGCACTCGGAGTGAATCAGCTGAGCACAGCCAGCGGGCAGTGGACCCTGCCCGGGAGGGAGTGGCATGGCACTTGCAGAGGTCTCCTCACCTGGCTCTTGCCTTTCCTTCTGTCCCTTTCACTTTCGGGACACTCAGTTCTGCTGTGTTCTCATTGTGGTTCTGCACACAGTTCATTTCAGCACACAGCGAAGCTCTCATCCGTTCAGAGACATCCACAGTCATCAGCCCTGCAGTGTTTTCACAACACCCCCCATGTGAGTTGGTGACTCTGCTGACACACGCGTGATGAATGCACGTGTTGCCCAAGACACAGACCCCCACCGTCACATTCAGCCCGACGACAGCTGCTGTTCCCCATACTTCAGTCGGGGTTAAAGGCGATTCACCTGCCTTTGAAATCCTGCCACCTCATCCCATAGGTGACAGACCCCATCAGTCAGGAACCCACCTCAAATGGGCGGCTTCACCACGAACTGGTCAGATCTACCTCTAACATATCTGACAGCTCAAAGCCATGCCTGGCCCTTGCACCAAACACCCACACGTGCTGGAGCGGCATGCTCGAGTGTCTTCGGCAGGCCCAGCTGTCATCAGGAAACAGCACTGCAGGTGAGGGGCCTCCTCCAGGGCCGGCTGGAAGGTGGACGCCGTGCAGCTCCTCATCCGAGGGCACCTCCTGGCCTGCACCTTGCCCACGCCACACGGACCTCAAACATCTTTACCCTGACTTCCTCCCAACTGCGCAGCCTCTGCCACTAGCTTCTACTCTAAAGCCTTATCCACCTATTTATCCAATCTTCTTAAAAGTCAAAACAAAACAAACCAGAAAGCCTGCGACAGCAGCTCCATGTCCCCCCTTTCCTAAGCCCTCCTGGCTCTCCTGGCCTGTCTGCACGTGATCACATGTTCCGGGCTTTCACCAACACGTTCCTGCAGACCTAAGAGATGTCAAAACTCCCAACAGTCAACAAAATGACCCTCTTTGTCACCATCACAGCAGGGAGTCCCACAGAGTGTGGCCTTATCCTTCTCAGAGACGGACCCACATGAGCACCACCTCCTCGACAGTGGGAGACAGCAGCTGGGCGGCTGCATCTGAGTGTGCCCTGTGAGGCCAGAGTCCCCGTGCTCCTTCCTGGGACTATCGTAGACGTGTTAACACCGGGGGCACACAGTGTGTCTCCATCCACTGTTGGGTGAGACCTCACCCGGTCAGAATCCGGGTTCTCTGCTGCACAGGCTGGGGTGGACAGGTTATAACAGCCCTGGATTCCTCCACTACAAAATGGGTTAATTCTACTTGGTGAGGTGATTTCAAGGACACCCAGGCCAGGCACAATGGCTGACACCTGTCATCCCAAAACTTTGGAAAGCCGAGGCGGGAAGATCACAAGTGCAGGAGTTCGAGAACAACCTGGGCAACAGGGTTAGACCCTATCTCTACAAAAATAAAAAAGTTAGCCAGGCGTGGTGGCGTGCACCT
Source organism: Callithrix jacchus (assembly GCF_049354715.1). Taxonomy (NCBI): domain Eukaryota; kingdom Metazoa; phylum Chordata; class Mammalia; order Primates; family Cebidae; genus Callithrix; species Callithrix jacchus. The sequence continues at coordinate 118,830,882 of NC_133514.1, forward strand.
GTCGTCCCAGCCACTCAAGCAGCTGAGGTGAGAGGATCCCTTGAGCCCAGGAGATCAAGGTTGCAGTAAGCCAAGATCGCACCACTGCACTCCAGCCTCAGCGACAGAGACCCTGTCTCATAACACAAAACACAGGCTAGTGGGAAGGAGAAAACCCAATAGCGCAGGTTCAATGCCAGGACGTGGGCTCAGGCGGCAGGGTCCGTAGTCCCGGGAGACAGGGCCGTGGGGCTGGAACCGAGCCTTCCTGGCACTGACAGCGGTGCTCTCTGAACACAAGCCACGTCAATGCACTCGGCCACAGCCGAGCATCATTCTAGCTACGCTGCCATGTCCACCTTAACGCTTTCACCCTTTCAGACGGTAAAACGCAGATACAGAAAATACCCAGGACAATGTGCGGTGTAATCAGTTATTCTGAGGTCAACAGCCTTGTGGCTACACCCCACCAAGAAACAGTCGTTGCAATCCACCCAGACACCCCTCCATGGGCCCCAGTGGCTCAGGCCCCTCCCCAGTTTCCACAGCGTTCACTTCCCTCCATTACTCTACGCAGCCCTCTGACTCCAACCCAGCCAGGTCCTTCCCTCATGTGTCTGAGGGTTCCTGGCCACGGGCTGCCCCACTGTGAGCTTCCCACCAGCTAGATGATGCCAACAGCACCCTCCTGGTGCGGCCCATGCTGCTTCTGTGCTGTGGATTTCATGAGCCACTGTAAAAGGACTAGAAGGCGTTTTCCCACATGGTTCACAGGACGACAAGGGAGGCAACCATCTCTCCAAAAGATGAGACGAGGCTGCTGCCTCTGGGGAGGTGAGGAGGGACTGGAGCCTTACAGGGACAGATCTGGCGGGACCAGAAAAGGAGACTTGACCTGAACATTTTTAATCACAGGTCACTGTGACGTCCCCGCTGTTTTCAGAAGGCTGAGTTCCTACTGACGCAATGACTGTTTCCAAGCAGGGGTTGAACGGATCCTCATCCACGAGCTTCTGTGGACATTCCCGACACCAACACACCTGAGACCCTCCGGGAGGTCCAGCGGGGGAAACCAGCCACAAGTGAAAACTGCAAAATTCAGAAGAACCCATGACTCTGGCGTAACTCGGAAAGTACTGTGAGGCTCAAGGGATGGCTGAAAAGAAACAGGGAGGTGAGAATGTCTAAGGGCAGAAGGTGCCATGTTTGCCATCCGAATTAGGAAACCATGGCACATGGCTCCCGAGACCGTGTGAGACACCGCCCTAAAACCAAGGAGAATGTGACCACTGGCAACAGAAAGAGAGGGGAGGAGGGGCCTTTCAGCACTGACCCATGTGAGTGTTTTCATAGTGACCCTTCTGTGTTCGCTCATTCATTCACATAAAACAACTTCGACAAAGCTGTCCCTAGACTTCCGGTCAGGCAGCACCCTCCGAGGACAAACATTTCCCTGTGAAACATTCAGCACCAGCTCCTACTCCGCTGTGTCCTGACGCTGCGGAGTGAAGCCACCAGCAAGCTGGCTCAGGACACTGCCGGAAGCTCTGCAGGGCTGAGGCCCGAGCTGAGGATCCTCACCCGTTCACAAGCCAAGCCGAAAGCACAGAATTGTTACACACACTCTCTCTACCTAACCTTCAGAAAACAAAGGAAGCTGGAAAACATTCACCAAAGGTATCCTTTCAGAGAAACATGCAGCCAGTAACTGGATGCCATCATTTACATATAAAATCTCCCCAATATACGCGAATGAAAAATATTTACATAGCCAAAGTGGAAGAGCAGCAAGAGAAAAGATTTCAGGGAAATTGAGACTTTGCTTAACTGCAGTCGTTCGTTCCATTTCCTCAGCACAGAGATGTTCTGCACATTTATAAAAACCCATTTTTGAACAGATCAGCAACACCAGAGCTCTCTGATGACCACATTTTCATGTAAAATTGAATCACAAGATATTCATTATCAAAATTAATTAAAATGTATTATCAAAATTAATCAAATTCTATTTCTTAACCTGACCTTTGAAAAGACTGCAGGAAACACTGCCATTGTCACAACTGACTTGCCAACGGAAATTACAAGAAAAAATTCTAAGAGGCTGACTTTGAAGCTACAGTAAAAATTAATGTTGCAAAAAAAGAAAACAAGCACTTAGATTTCATCTAACTAGAGGCTGAAGAGCAATCAGGTGGGGCCAGGCTGTTTTTCTGATAGAAACGATATTAAATTATACCAAATAGTACAGAAACATGGGTAACTCTTCACGTCTGCGCTGGGTTCTCTTGGGTTTGCTACTTCACCATCCAGCCCACCCTCCCTGCAGTGGAGATGGTAGAAAACTGAAAAAGCTGTATTTTTCCAGACTGCTCTGAGGTTTGCCTTTGCTGTAAATTACACATCCCCAAATTAGAGGCACCAGTGAGATCCAGACATCAGGGATGGTATAGTGTAGTGTGGCTGTGTCCCCACCCAAATCTCTCCCAGAATTACATGCCCCACGTATCAAGGGTGGGGCCAACTGAATAATAAGGGTGGTTTCATCCACACTGTTCTCATGGGTGGAAGTCTCACGAGATCTGCTGGTATTATAAAGGGCAGTTCCCCCCCACATGCTCTCTTCTCTCTGCCACATAAGACATGCCTCTGCTCTTCCCTCGTCTTCCACCATGATTGTGAGGCCTCCCCAGCCAAGTGGAGCTGTGAGTCCATTAATCCTCTTTCCTTTATAAATTACTCAGTCTTGGGTATGCCTTTGGTAGCAGTGTGAACAGACTAATACAGGAGGCTCCCAGCCACCAGTGCTGGCAGGCAAGGACAGGGAAGTATAAGGGGTCGTCACAGATGTCACACACTAGTGGCAAAAGTGAGAACTTCCTGATAGAGCTTCCCAATTCCTGGGTCGGCGCTTCAGGTGTCCGTTCTCTCTCTGGCTTACTGGGTTTCATGAAGAGGTTTCTGAAGCGGTTTTCACTGACAGTGGCTTCTTCCTCTCGGCACGGAGAAAACAGTTCCCTGAGATGGGTGGATTCTCTAACTTTCTGGGAGCCACTGGAGGAGGCCTTGTCTGGACCACGTCCCTGTGCTTGCACAAAGGTTCTACAATTCCATAGACAGCCTGCCTTCCTGCTTCACACACCCGGAGAGGTTCTTCTCACCACATTGAACTCTGACAGGTAAAACATGCTTTCTGGGAGGAAAAACCCTATGATTTTACAAATCTCAAGATGTTTTGATAGAATAGAAATCTTCCTCTTGAAAATTTATTTTGAGAATTAAAGAAAATAAACCATTCACTTGTAGGTGACTTGAGAGTCAGCCAGAGTGGAAGAAGATAAATCTTTAACACAGGATTCTTCCCCACTCCTAATGTTCACCCGCAGCCCTAATACACAACGCACATCCCATCAGCAGCAATCTCCAGGGGGAGTTACGATCTCAGGTTATAGCCAATTAAACACATCAAAGACAAACACGGACACACTCAGCTTTCTAAATGAACACACAACAGTAGGCTCATTATTGTCTTCATGTACCCATGAGCAGAACTTGTAGGTCCTAGAAGGAGACAAAACTTTCAGATCAAAGAAATAAAAGAGTCCCCTTCCGAGATGGGGACAGTCCCTAAATCTGCTCTGTGCAGTACGCAGCCTCTCGTGGCCAGGGGCCACTCACAAAGGGCCATGCAGCCTTGAGAGTCACCATTCCATCATCCTGGATGAAACGGGCACCAGGCACCTTTCTCAACCCGAGATGAAATGTCTCACAGCACCCCAGCTACACGCACTGCAGCCCACGCGAGCATCCTCCAAAACATATCAACAGAGTCCACTGACCACCACACGCTCAAGAAAAGTTCCGAGCATTTCAGCAAGTGAGTCACTGCTTCGACAGAAAGAGTTCTTAACCACAGGCAATTCTAAGGTTGGAGTCTTCATTTAGGAAGCTCCCATCTCAGGGAGCTGTTTGAATTTGATTAATTAATCAAAATTAATCAAAGCTGACACCTGATGTCAAGTCGGACATCAGAGTTAACAGAGAAGACACTACTCCATGGCATTCAGAGGAGAGCCGCAAAGGTGGGAGCAAAATTAAAACTATAGAATACTCGAAGGTCACAAAACACACCAAAAGCGCGGAAAGCTGTGCTGGAAACACCACAAAAAACCTATGAACCATGAAAGCCCAAAGCACCAAACTCAACAGGTCCTAAAATTACAGCTTGACTACGGAGAGGGCTCAGAAGCCTTGGAAGACAGAAAACCTCATCTTGACCTTCCTTTCTCTTCCACAAAATGAGGAGATGAATGGGCACTCTACCAGGAGCCCTCTGCACTCGGGCCGGGAAAAGACACTGGAAACCCATTCCACCGCCCCAGCATAAAGCACTTTTTAAAATATTACTTTTATTATCACATACTTAGAAAAGAAAACTAGCAAAGCACCTAGGTCATGTTAACCTTGAAATAATCTTAAAATAAAAACATCTGAACCTCCACAGGAGTCAACCCGAGACGATCCCAGATAATAAAACGCATCCATTCCGAGACTGTGTGGGTGGGTGTTTCAGACTTTTTAATGACCTTGGCAAAATGCAAGAGCAGCCAGGAGACCACCATGTAGATGGTAAATAGTGGCATTGTTGCAGCTGAATGTCAGAAACGATTTTCAGAGGAAGCGGCACTAATGATTCCTGGCTCCCTGATGAGGCTGCATTCCTAAGTCCGGGACCAAGACTGGCAAAGGTCGCCGCGCTGATGGCTGCTGCACGTCGAGGGGAAAACACCCAGGCGAAGGATGCTCTCCTTCCACGCTGGGGCGGGAGGGGATGCGGTGCCCAAGGGGACAGCCCCAAACAGGAAAACCTGAGAACAGCCCTGACCCTAGGTGGGCCACTCCAGCCCAAGGCTTCCCTCCCCTCCTGGAGGGCCATTCCTACTCTTGGTTAAGCCCTCTAGGGCACACAGGTGTGACACACTCCCCAGGGACCCACGGGAGCCCATGCATTCTACAAACCCACCCGGCGAGCCTCAGAGCCAGCCTTAGGAAGACGACGGCCATGGAGACCGCAGTGCACTGGGTACTAGAGGAAGAGCGGGGAGGTGGGAGGACAAGCACGCACCATGGCTCCTGGTGTTGAAGCAGGAAGTCAAGTCATTGTAAACATGTGGCCCCATATGACAAAGCAACAGACAGCACTCGAGGGAACTCCTGGATTCTTTCCCTCTTGAGATTTTGTCTGGACACAGCTTTGGGCAACCAGGGAGGCCACAGTCCCACTGAGCTCTCTCCTCTCCCAAAGAACTCCAGGCTTCCTTTCTAGTCTTTCCTCTCTCAATGCCCGGGGACACCTGGTTGGGCGTGGAGTCCTCCCACCATCTCGCCCACCTCCATGTCCTGCCATAACCTACCCAGAATCTACCAGAACATAACAGAACTAGGTCACTGCACATCACCACAGTCTGCAGTGAGCCCTGCTCAGAGCCTTACTTCTCCTTAGATATGAGACATGCACCTGCCACGGAAAGGCTGAGACCAAGGCCTCCGTGGGGAAGCAGGAAGCGGAAGTGAAGGCAGAAACCAAGCGCTATTATCTGGAAACCGGATGGCCTGCTGAAAATGCCACATGGCTTATTCCAATTATTTTAAAAAGGTTTTCTGTGGCTTTAAAGTTGACCACACTCTCTCTCCTTCATTACTAATTCAAACCCGCAAACCGTGCTAAAACAAGAAAAATGTAGCTTAAGTATTTTAGGTGAATTTAATAGTTGTCTTACTATTACATGACTTGAAAATTATACATCAATGACACATAGCTACGGTACATATAACAGGTAAAGTGTATTCACGTGTGCATGCGGCACACCGGACCTACGGTACATATAACAGGTAAAGTGTATTCACGTGTGCGTGCGGCACACCGGACCTACGGTACATATAACAGGTAAAGTGTATTCACGTGTGCGTGCGGCACACGGGACCTACGGTACATATAACAGGTAAAGTGTATTCACGTGTGCGTGCGGCATACCGGACCTACGGTACATATAACAGGTAAAGTGTATTCATGTCTGCGTGCAGCATACCGGACCTACGGTACATATAACAGGTAAAGTGTATTCATGTCTGCGTGCGGCACACCGGACCTACGGTACATATAACAGGTAAAGTGTATTCATGTCTGCGTGCGGCACACCGGACCTACGGTACATATAACAGGTAAAGTGTATTCACCTGTGCGTGCGGCATACCGGACCTACGGTACATATAACAGGTAAAGTGTATTCACGTGTGCGTGCGGCACACGGGACCTACGGTACATATAACAGGTAAAGTGTATTCACCTGTGCGTGCGGCACACCGGACCTACGGTACATATAACAGGTAAAGTGTATTCACGTGTGCGTGCGGCACACCGGACCTACGGTACATATAACAGGTAAAGTGTATTCATGTCTGCGTGCAGCATACCGGCACATCCTCACATTCCAGACACGCTGCACACTAAGGCAGTACGGATCCTTCTCTGGAGGACGGTAGGTGCCTCGGCCTCGGGGAGCGAACACCTGTCACCTTGCCTGGCAGCACCACGCCCAACAGAGGTCTGTTCATTCAATCAATCGATAGAAAGACGCTAGGACAAAGGAAGAGAATGGACTGGACCCATGCTTCCCATGCAATCCCATTATGGAACAGTCAACTACATTCACTTTTAATTACTGTATTCATGAGACAAAGTACATTTTCTGTTCCCACAAGAAATTACGTCATGACTGGTTCAATTTCATCCTGTTGAATACCTCAGCACACCCTGACACCCACCCCCAGCTCTCTGGGCTCCCAGGTTTCCTGACGCCGGAACTGATTTTATGCTGAGAGGTATGTTTTCTCCATCTAACCCACTTTGGGCATGGGTTCAATGTGACTGTATAAAACTAAAATTGGAAGAGACCTTTAAGTGATGATGTAAAAGCCGGTAATATTGGTGAACAAGAAACATCCTCGTGAACAAAAATGTCCCAAGTGTTCTCACAATTTTTATGGATTTAAGACTAGTGAACATCTGCTCATTTAAAAGTTTTGTTAGGTATCTTTTCAAATTGATACAATATTTAAGCAGTTTCTCTGATTACTGAATAGTTCAATACGTTTTAAGGAGACGGCATCTCACTCTGTTGCCCAGGCTGGAGTGCGGTGGCCCAATCTCAGCTCACTGCAACTTCCGCCTCCCAGGTTCAAGCAATTCTCCTGTCTCAGCCTCCTGAGTAGCTGGGACTACAGGCGCATGCCACCACACCCAGATAATTTTATTTTAGGAGAGAGAGGATGAGGTTTCGCCATATTGGTCAGGTTGGTCTTGAACTCCTGACCTCGTGATCTGCCCGCCTCAGCATCCCAGAGTGCTGGGATTACAGGCATGAGCCACCGCCCCCAGCCTATGTCACTTCTTTAAATTAAACATGGAAACAAAGTTTTCTTCTTCAGGAATTCTTATGCCATGAAAACATTATCTCTTACCCTTACTCAAAAACTTACCTTTCAAACTGTATTTCTTACAGAATGTTAAGGACTAACATGTCCATATATAGATTCCTGTATGTATTTACATTAAATTAGTGACATCCTTCATTACTGTTTGACTTTCAGCCTTACCAACTGTTTACAATCCAGTGGTTAAAAAAACCTACTTGTTCTGAAACAAGTCATTTTCCTACTTTCCTGACAGCATACTAGCATATCCGTAAGTACAATTTCACTGAAAAATAATCTTAAATTGGGGATACCAGCTCCACGTGTGATTTTCCCCAGCTGGGTTTCAGTTTTGTTTTTTTAAAGGTTTTCATCCACAAAATGTAACATAATGTCTTACAGTTGAGCTGATCACAGAACAAATGCCCCCGTCACTATGTACACCAGCCGGCAGCAAAGGCAATGCTGAACGTGCACAGTTTCCATGTGTATAGAGATTTTTAAAAGAACTACACGTGTAAGCCACAACCTGCTATTCGAATCTACACACTACTGCGGGTCAGCGTCCTCTTTGCAGGTTTCTTTCGCTTTCCTCACCCAAAGATGGTTACCCACTTCATAGTGGGTATATATACCCACCATATATAAGCACTATAGTTGTTTAAAGGCTCAATTAAGAATAATTTAATTATGTGAAGGATAAACCAATAAATTCTAAAATTTGGTCTTAAATTTCTTAAAATGACCTAAGTCATGGGAAGGATGATATTTTTAAAGTGCATAGGCCATTATGTTTCCACCACATATTTGATATTAAACACACAATCTGGTTTTTAACCTAAGTGATATGTGTATACACACAGACACCACACATTCTTAAATGGCTCACCACAATGGATCAGCTCTGTGATCCAATACTAAAAAATAATGGTTGAGGCTGGGCGTGGTGGCTCACACCTGTAATCCTAGCATTTTGGGAGGCTAAGGCAAACAGATTACCTGAGGTCAGGAGTTCGAGACCATCCTGGCCAACATGGTGAAGCCCTGTCTCTACTAAAAATACAAAAATGACCTGGGTGTGGTGGTGTATGCCTGTAATCCCACCTACTCAGGAGGCTGAGGCAGGAGAACTGCATGATGCCAGGAAGCGGAGGTTGCAGTGAGCCGTGATCACAACACTGCACTCCAGCAGCATGGGCAACAGAGCAAGACTCCGCCTCAAAGAAAAGTAAAGAAAAGAAAATAGCAGTTTAGAGCTAGCTGAGAATAGCTCTTTACAGAACAAAACTGATAAGGGGTGAGTGCCCCAAGTGCACTTATTCTCTGGCCAGCTCGTACGTATGACAATGGCCGGGCACTGGGAGCAGTCACAGCAAGCCTGGTTGTGGCTTTGACACCCATCTAACTTCACTAGATGTCAATTTTCCAACCACTAAGTGCACGCCTCTGAGCCGTCACCTTAGACTGCAAGCAAGCAGACACACGTCACATCATCAAGGGCTGTGAAGAGGGCATGGCCAGCTCTCACTGGCAGCCATGCAGAACCTGCCTGCCTCTCCCCGGGATTCTGCCAATGTGGGTTCTGAAGGGCAGCAGCTGCAGAGAGGAGTCGGGGTTCTCAGGGAAACTGCCATGGAAAAGTAAGAGCCTGTTTTGCTGTTTGAGCCACGTTACCTCCTGCCCAGGAAGAAAGCATCTCAACAGAAGCTCATTGCAAATTGTTATTTCTCTCATTTCCACTGCATAGGGAAAACAGCTACAAGCACACCACGCCCTGAAGAGAGTTCAGGGCTTATGATTCAGGATGAGGCCGCACCACTCAGGTTCCATGAGGCGTAAATGGGGCCCTGGATCCCTTAACAACATGCGTCTTCAAAAGTTAGCATCTCCTTTACTGTAAAAGCTACGGCTTTAAATACCTGCTTCAGTTCCAACTACCAATTAGCTCAATTTGCAAATGAGTCGATATACTGTTAGCAAGCGTTTTCAATAACTGGAAATTAAGTTCATTAATTTATACCAACAGAGTAAGCTGTTTCTAACAATACATCCTCCTATGCTAAGTGTACAATCATTTTGGAATAAAAGGTCAAGCTGAAGCACAACACACAGAATTACTACATCTTACTGAAAGAAAAGGAAAAACTCTCAGAAAAGACAGATGTGAACTTGGCAATGAAAACCACTTTGCAGTAAGACATTTTAAGAAAACCATGTCTGGAAAGCACACTTTGGTCCTCCTTGGAAGAGGTGCCGGCTCCCTCGGAAGGGCTGCCCCTTTTTACTACTCACTAGGAATGAACCGCCCTGGCCGTCACCACCTTTAGACAAAGCTGGTGATGCTCCCAAATCTGTTCTGATGCTGTGACGTTCTCGGTCTTCAGACCATGTCAAAGGTCATGAGATTTTTCCATTAATGACCAAGGAGGTAAAAGTTATCCAAACTTACTGTTTGGGGGTTTGGGGATTTTAGTAAAATATTTAATCCTGTTACAAATAAAATTTTAATCTAAGCCCAAATATTAGCTCACAAAATTGTGATTCAGATTTTCCGTAGGCCTGAAGAGCAAGAAAGCAATAATTCCTAGAACACATGCCATTTAGACTTCTTCAGAAACATCTCTGTACGGTGAATGCGATGACCGTCCCCCACACACCTGAACCTTTACAACAGTTGAAACTGAGGTTTAAATTGATATCTCAATAAAACAAAACTTTGAGAAACTTCAGGAATTGGCCAAAAGCACCCTGAAAATATCCATCAAAAGACATTCGCCTCCTCCTTCACCTCTGCCTCCTTGCTCGTTGATTTTAGATAAAAGAACATATCCTCCCTTCATTTCTCCACTCTCCCTCCTCAAATAAAGGGGGGGGGGACTTTCATCTCAAATTACAGCTGTTGTTAATAAGCAAACAGAAAAGAAAAAAAACAAGGCAGAAATATTTAGCTATTCTCATGCTTGGGAAACATGACCCAAAGACCTCCATAAATAACTCGGAGAATACAGGGTCAGGACGATCTGGGATACTGAGAAATAAACAGATTTTCACAATGCTTCTCAGCTTGCAGCCATTTGATGGTTGCTGTGAAGTTTTGAAATGAAACTTGGCAAATGGTCTCAGTGAGATGCCTTTGAACTCCGAATGCCTCCATGCTGCAGCGGCTACTGAAGGCTCAGGGTCCCTTATTCTCGACTTCAAAGAACAGGCTCTCCCGGTCCCAGGCAAGGGCAGAGAGCTGGGTGCACAATTTTAGCCTTAAATGCTTTACTCTACACTCCTCCTGGCTCTTTCAACATTTTATTAACCCGTGAAAGTGTGGAAACCAAAGCCGTAAGAACAACACCAGGAATCCTGAGAAACTTTCAAAATATAAAAACTCTTCTGCCTTCAATAACAGGGAAACATCAATGACTCTGTCTTCATGAAAGATATTTGCAAGCAATGCATCCATTTTTCTAACACATGCTTTGTAAAGATAGTTAAATATGTATATAATCCAAGAGTGACTTTTTTTACCTTAAGGTATCATATTAAGTAATCTTCCATAAAAAAAACCTATTTCAGAATTTACATCTGATATTGCTTTGCTGCTGAAAGCCAAGAAGTAATAAAACTTGAAAGGAATTTTTCTCCCTTTTTGATGTAATTGCCTATATTAACTTGGTTGCCTTCAATTAACAAAAATACTGCACTCAAGATTTTCTTACTATTCCTAAGAATATGCGTATCAATTCCTTTATGGAATTATGGCTACCACTGAGTTTCTGCATAAAAGTTTCAGAAAGCCCTAAGTTGGCGGTATTTATATCATCTCAACCTCTGAAGAGAAATTATTAAATATACAAAACACAAAACAGTGGTCACTCATTCAATGTGAGATTCCGCAGTTTCGCTAGTTGTCTTACAAAGGTTTCTTGGCTGAAGGGTCAAACATCGCACTGAATTTTAAAAATTCAATTGCAAGCAGTTTTTTTCGGTAAAAATAAATGTCAACTGAATATGAAGTTTTTATGTTTCTCTTTCCCACTGCTTGTGGTGGCCCCATGGAAGTGTTTCCCCATCACATCCATTCACCGGCAACACACACTGTCACACACATTGTAACATACACTGTAACACACACTGCCGAAGTGTCAAACACACTTTAACACACTAACGTACACTGTAACACACTGTAATACATTAATACACACTGTAACAGACACTGTAACACGCTAACACACACTGCAACATACACCGTAACACACAGTGCAACAACACTGTAACATACACTGTAACACACTGTAATACATTAACACACACTGTAACAGACACTGTAACACGCTAACACACACTGCAACATACACCGTAACATACACCGTAACACACAGTGCAACAACACTGTAATATACACTGTAACACACACTGTAACACTGTGACATACACTGTTAACACACTGTAATATATTAACAGACACTGTAACAGACACTGTAACACACTAACACATTGCAATACACAACACTATAACACACCCTGCAACACACTGTAACATATGCTGCAACACACACTAACATACACTTAACACACACTGCAACACACTAACACACTGTAACACACTGTAATACATTAACAGACACTGTAACATGCTAACACACCCTGCAACACACTGCAACATACACCGCAACACACACCGTAACACACGCTGCAACACACGCTGTAACATACACAGCAACACACACTAACACACGGTGTAACACACTGTGACATATACTGTAACACACTGTAATATATTAACACACACTGTAACAGACACTGTAACACACTAACACATTGCAATACACAATAACACTATAACACACCCTGCAACACCCTGTAACATACGCTGCAACACACACTAACATACACTGTAACACACACTGCAACACACTAACACACTGTAACACACTGTAATACATTAACAGACACTGTAACAGACACTGTAACACGCTAACACACACTGCAACATACACCGTAACACACACCGTAACACACAGTGCAACAACACTGTAACATACACTGTAACACACTGTAATACATTAACACACACTGTAACAGACACTGTAACACGCTAACACACACTGCAACATACACTGTAACACACACCGTAACACACAGTGCAACAACACTGTAACATACACTGTAACACACACTGTAACACTGTGACATACACTGTAACACACTGTAATATATTAACAGACACTGTAACAGACACTGTAACACACTAACACATTGCAACACACAACACTATAACACACCCTGCAACACACTGTAACATACGCTGCAACACACACTAACATACACTTAACACACATTAACACACTGTAACACACTGTAATACATTAACAGACACTGTAACATGCTAACACACCCTGCAACACACTGCAACATACACCGCAACACACACCGTAACACACACTGCAACACACGCTGCAACACACTGTAACATACACTAACACACACTGCAACACACTAACACACTGTAACACATTGTAACACTGCAACACACTAACAATGCAACACACACTGTAACAGACACTGTAACACGCTAACACACACTGCAACATACACCGTAACACACACCGTAACACACAGTGCAACAACACTGTAATATACTCTGTAACACACACTGTAACACTGCGACATACACCGCAACACACTGTAACATACACTAACACATACTGCAACACACACTAACATACACTGTAACACACGGTAACACACTGTAACACTGCAACACACTAACAATGCAACACACACTGTAATATACACTGTAACACATTGTAACACACTAACACAATGTACAACACAACACGCTGTAACACACACTGCAACACGCACTAACTTAGTGTTACACAATGTAAAACACTACAACACACTGTAATATGCACTAACACACTGTAATATACACTGTAACACATTGTAACACACTAACACAATGTGCAACACGCACTAACTTACAGCACAATGTAAAACACAACGCACTGTAATATGCACTAACACACACGAACATACACTGTTACACAATGTAAAACACAACGCACTGTAATATGCACTAACACACACGAACATACACTGTTACACAATGTAAAACACAACGCACTGTAATATGCACTGTAACACATTGTAACACACTCTGTAACACAATGTACAATACACTAACACACACTGCAACACGCACTTAGTGTTACACAATGTAAAACACTACAACGCACTGTAATATGCACTAACACACACGAACATACACTGTGACACACTGCAGCACACAGTGTAACACTAACACACTAACATACACTAATGCACACTGCAACACACACTGTAACAATCTGTAACATACTCTAACACTGCAACACACACAGCAACACTGTAACATACACTGTAACACAATGTAACACACTAACACACTGTAATACACTCTAACACAAACACACACTGTAACACACTCTAACACACTAACACTGTAACACACTCTAACACACTAACACACACTGTAACACACTAATGCACACTGCAACAGACACTGTAACACACACTGCATCCTAACTCCCTGGGTCACTGATAGAAAAACACAGGCTTAAGATACAAAAAAAAAAAAAAATTAAGAAATAGAAGATCATGCTTCTGGGTTACCTCTAAATGTGAAGAAAGAAAGTGGAAACAAAAATCCTTTCCCAATAACTTTTTTATGTGTAATTATGATCTCAATTTTCTTTTGGGAAAGCTATAATGTAGTGTGAACCGGAGAAAACTGAACAGTAGCTTTAAAATATATAATGAATTTAGTTTTAAAACCAAAATTGAACCAATGATGTTAAAGCCCATTCGCCGTAAGCAGAAATGTAAAACCGTGGCTACGGAGGGTAAGAAAGGAACGGAAGCCGAAGCCAGGGGTCTGCAGGGTGGGTGGGTCCCCGCTTCCTTCAGCCAAACACCTCATTCCGCAGACGAAAAACGTGAGACACAGAGCAAGCTGGTGCCCAGCTGGGGCTGGACCCTGAGAGTTTCACACCGTCTCACAAATAAAACACACCCGTTAGGCACAGATCCTGTAGGTCACAGCCACTCCTACTCTGGAAACCTGAGTCTCCAAACGCCAGAAATGAGTCACATCTCCACTTTCTGAGACCCTGGGGGAATTCAGAATTGTCCAGGGTTGTACGTGAGGCTGTATACACGCGGACACCAAAAGCTCACAATATATTAAGTTGAAACAATGGGACAGAGACAACTATTTTCCAGATGCGCTACGTAGACATGTATACACAAAATCTGTGATTTTACCTACAGTAAGAAAGTATACCAAGTGCCACGCAATAAAAACATGACTCGCCTCATGAAGACTGCTCCTTTCATTCACTGTGTGAGACCCATGCACGTGGAGCGAGAGGCAGCCCCCGTCTTTCCACTGACCTCACGCACGTGGTCATGAGGGAGTAATTCCAGGTCCTTCGGGATTCCGTGGCTCCCACAACAGCCTGGGTATGGAGATGCTTTGGTTTAGCAGGCATTTAATGCCTGCATTTCTGCAGTTTTTTCATTTTGGTAGTCAATTTTCACTGCTCTGAAATCTGCGGTAGCTTAACATCTAAGTGAGCCTGCTGGAGGTGGTGTAACAGTGCGGCACTGCGGATGCCAACCTGCCGAATCTGTGACGTCTACCCGACCATCCAAACTCCTCCAGTCCTTCTCGCCCTCTGGCCCCAAATCTGCTCTCTACCCTCAACCTTCATCGCTGTCTCTATTTTTTGCTTATTTCTGTAAAGGTCATCTTACCACACACTGAATTCCAGGGAAGTCATTTGTCAAACTGCTAAAATCGGTGAAGTACTAGCCCATAAGGAGGAAACCACACTGCTCGTTTTAGGTGTATGTCCACTATTCTCAGGACTATTTGTATGTGGAAAGCGGGGAGTGGGCCATGTTGTTTCATGGGAAACAGTGGAGCCTTTTAAAAAAAGTTCTAAGTAAGAGAGATGATGAAAAATACTTGCAGATGAAAGCAATTCCAGTGGCCGTAAAAGTTCATGCTTCCCAAGCCTCTATTTCACCCTGCCATGCTGGGCTGGGGAGAGGATATGCCTCCTGAATGGGTCACATTCTATAAAACAAAGAAAAAGTATTTATAAATTGGCTGTGCAAAAGTAAAAATGCACTTTCATCAGAAAATTTGATGCTCAGTAGGTACATTCCTGGAGTAGTCCACAAATGGGAACTCGATCCACAGTATCAGCAAGTGTAACTCAATTTCCATACATAGTTATATCTTTTGCTAACATGAATAGACCAAAAAAATGGATTTGCTTTATAAATCATGAATTTTGGTGATGCCCCAAAGGAGAGAAATGGAAGAGAACAAGAGGAGAGACATCCCATGATGATTCTGATTCTGACTTGCACATCCAGACACGGACAGTTCCTACCAGCTCCTGCCCCAGCATACGGTGTGCACCGGATCAACACACACCCACACAGCACTCCCACATACAGGATCCACGCTCAGGGGCAACTACTGACAGGGGTGTTCAAAACAAGATGAACTAAACAGAATTGTCCTGCATTTAGGCAGGTGCTTATTTGAAAAGGGCTCTCAAGGCAGGGTTTCAAGTCAAGTTTGGAAGTCATAAACCTCCAGAGAGGAGCAGAGACAGCTGACGCTCCGCAGCTGCTGTCCTGGCCATTTGGGGGCATGGCTGGCTAGGCCAGAGGTGATGGAGATGCTGTGCTGCAGCTGTGGGGATTCGTGCTATAAGGAACCAGTCCCACATCCCACCTGGTACCCTGGTGCGGTCCATGAGGCCAGACCTTGACTCAGAGCTGGAAGACAGAACCTGGGCTGAGCCACGGTGAGTTCTGGGTTTGCAAAGCCGCCACTGGGTTTGCAAAGCCGCCACTGGGTCCCTGCCTCTGCCATCCAGAGAACCAGCTGGACAACTCCAGGGTTTGCCTGAAGGAAAAACGGGACATAAGAATTCCACACTCTCCAAGTCCCTGGATTCTTTTCAAAACATCCAAGCAGAGGGAGCAGGTCCTATGAGTTAACATCCTAAAATAAACTAAGAAAACGCCCCACTGTCATACAGGGCACTACCATACTCTGAGCATTACCTACTAAGAGAACATCCCGCTGTCACACAGGGCACTACCGTACTCTGAGCATTACCTACTAAGAGAACGTCCCGCTGTCACACAGGGCACTACCGTACTCTGAGCATTACCTACTAAGAGAACGTTCCGCTGTCACACAGGGCACTACTGTACTCTGAGCATTACCTACTAAGAGAACGTTCCACTGTCACACAGGGCACTACCGTACTCTGAGCATTACCTACTAAGAGAACGCTCCGCTGTCACACAGGGCACTACCGTACTCTGAGCATTACCTACTAAGAGAACATCCCGCTGTCACACAGGGCACTACCGTACTCTGAGCATTACCTACTAAGAGAATGTCCTGCTGTCACACAGGGCACTACCGTACTCTGAGCATTACCCATTAAGAGAACGTCCCGCTGTCACACAGGGCACTACTGTACTCTGAGTATTACCTATGTTTTGGCAACATCACATGTCTTTGGTTTGACCTACAGTAAGAAAGTATACAAAGTGCCACCACATAAGTATTTTCAAAGAAAAGACAAATTTCTAAAAGCCTTTTGCAGATCAGAGTCACAGAGCAGGCTAAGTCTGGTGCCCAAGTCATCGCGAATTTCTTTGCCTTGCACATGTATCCAATTGTACGACTTTGGCCATTTTAAGGCAAGTGTTGCCTTTTTTCTAATCTTAGAAATTAAATAATCCACCAGGCTATCAATGAGTATTATTATTATTTTAAATAACTCCATGGCTACTTGAGCAAGTTAAGATAAACCCCAGAAAAAGTCACCCAGGGTGTCTATGCTAATAATATCCAATTGGAGCTTAGTAGAGCTGCCTAGAATTCAAGAAGACACGACCATCAGCTACACACATGGAGGACAAGCACTCAGCGAGATCCAGCACACAGTTTCTGGAGAGGGCCCGGACCCAGGAACCCGGAAGACAGTTCTTGCCACAGCCACACAGAGGAGGCAGGGGAGAGCAGGCCTGCCCCCGAGGCTCCCCACACTTGGCAGTAAGGAGCAGACCCCAATCTCCAGCGGCCAGCTCGGCCCTAATGCGCGATGACCGCAGAGCTGCACCTGCCAGCACGTGACTGCCCCAACTTCCCAGAAGCTAAACGGAGGATTCAGAAACGTAGGTCAATGGACAGTTAAAACAACAAGCACAACCTCAGAATTAAATCGACTCATTATGAGGCAGTTCTAAGGCTATAAGAGAAGTGGGGCTTTGCATTTATGGAGAGGGTAGAGAATTAAAGATACCCAGAAACCACCACTTACAGAGAAAGGGATTGTGAAGCTGCCATACCCCAGCACAGAGCAAATAAATGGAGGGCTCCAGCCAAGGGGCAAGACAGACAGGTGGGACGACCTGGTGGGGGGACGTGGGGGCTGGGGAGGCACAGGAGGAGAAGACAGGAATTCCAGTTCTATGGAGGGCAGGACAAGCAGAAACTGCATATACTGTGGGCAAAACAGGTCAGAAAGAAATCTCAGACTGTAAACCATGGCAAACTGGAATATGTCAGAAAAACCACCTAAATTAATTCTCCTCCATACAAATCCTTAAGAAAAGCAAAGGAGAATTCATTTGGGTCACTGGTTCATTGAGTTTTACCTGATAAAGGAAGACAAGATGTCCTCTGACATCACACTGAGCTCTGTAACTCTGAGTTTCCATGCGTCTGGCCAGCTGTAGTTTCCTGGAGACCGTGGGCTGTGCACCCTGCAGGCCTCTCACCTGGAACGCCTGGAGATGCCAGGATTCAGGCACACTGCGGCTGGCAGCACAACCTCACAGACCCACAAAAACGATGTCCACAACGGAATTTACACACATTCCTTACAAGGGAAGGGTTGCGTTCAGATTCCCAAAAGGCAAACAGTCACAAGTTTTACAAGCTAGAAAAGGAAAAGCGGCAGGGATCAAACGCTATGGTTCCTGATGCTCCTCTGGGGACAGGAACACAAAGCCCTTCCCTCATGTTCCCATTAATGCGTCCTTAATGTGAACTGGAAGCACCTTGCCCCGAACACCATTTAAGCAACAAGATATGACAAGACGTATGCCAACAGGAGATAAGGCTCGCCCCAAAACGCACACAGGCGAAAAGGCTCACCCCGAAACACACAACAGGTGAAAAGGCTCGCCCCGAAACACATGCAGGTGAAAAGGCTCACCCCCAAAACACATGCAAGCGAAAAGCCTCACCCCCAAACACACACAGGTGAAGTCGCAAGCTCCCCTGACTTAGGAAAGACTTATCTCAGAGCCACACCAAGTTCCAGAACCTTCTACATCAATTATACGCCCATCTCTCAAAAAAAAAACGTGTGAGATCTCTTTGCATATTCTATTGGACTGGAGGCATGGAACAGTCCACTGTTTTAAGCCTTTTCCATTTGCCCAGTGGAATCTACAACTAATACCAGTAATTTTTCAGCAGTTCAAACACAGGACACAGAACTCCCAAGAGAATGGCGATTTGCCATGGATTTTTTTCACCTTAGGATTTTTTTAATCAAAACTAAGAAAGAATAGCTCATCCACAGACAAAATCAATTCAGAGCCAGAGGAAATGTGTCCTCCAGAGGAACTACATCACTATGAGGACTGATTTCCTCACACACTGCATGAGATCCTGACCACCGATTCCCCATCTCCTGTGCAAAACACAGGCCACAGATCACGTGCCACTGAGACAGCCAAACATCTCTCTACATCTGGGAAGCCCATATCAGAGGACTGAAGGAATTCTTGGGGCTGGGTCTGATTTTGATTGAATTCAGGAGGGGAGCCCGTGCAGAGGATCTAATGCAGTGGTCAGAGCTGTGTCTTTTTTCAGCATTTGAACTCTTACCAGAGCTTGTCTTGCACTTTCCAGGGTCCCACAGAGCAAATGAAATGTGATGGCCCCAGGTGACACTCAAGTCACTGACAACCCACAACGGGTCCATGTCCAGGTAAGAGACACCAGCAGAGCCTCAACACAGAAATTCGCCTGAAAAATACCCGAGCTCAGCCAAGCTTCCTGCCCTGGCAGCTGACCCACACCAGGCAGGAAAGCCCCCCAGCGCTGCTCTTCATGACACAGGGAGTTTCGGATGTCAAATTAACATAAAACCGCCTTCACGTTCCATAGCAAACTCCAGTGCACTCCCTCATCCATTCAAGAAACTTTTAGAGAGCTGCGTTAGAAAATGCCAGCAGTCACTTTTTTAATCCAAATGGAACAGAGAAGGCAGGGGAGAGCAGGGCTGGCCCCCGAGGCTCCCCACACTTGGCAGTAAGGAGCAGACCCTAATCTGCAGGGGACAGCTCGGCCCTAATGGGCGATGACCGCATGTTCATACAGCCAGGCTGCGGAGCAGAGCTGCACCTGCCAGCACGTGACTGCCCTAACTTCCCGGAAGCTAAACGGAGGATTCAGAAATGTAGGTGGATTTCTGAGGATTCAGAATGAAGGTGATTTTTGTGTTCTTTCAAATCTCTCGTTTCCACAAGCATTGTTCTGACCCTCAGCAGCGCTAATCCCCGTGTTTAAAGTATTTACAAGTGTAAACTGCAGAAAGGAAGCAAACTCCGAGGAAGGGTCTCCCTCCGCTCCCTCAGCTAATCATTTCTCCAGCCTTTGCTGGTGTGAGGTAGTCAGCATCTCCCATGGAGTCATCAAAGGACTTGTGCTCAACAGGCTTGAATCAGCCGACAAGACCAGACATTTCCCCGGTGCATTCAAAGAGAATAACCTACCAGAAAAGGTTTACTGACAAGACACTCGCCAGGTCAAATACAGCCTGTCCGGTTATCTAAAACACAAGTAACTTTGTAGTTTCAGTATATCCCAAATATTGCATGGGGCATACATACACTTTTTTTTTAAGTATTTATCTAAAATACACAGTTATCCAGGAGTGATGTGTTTTTATGTACTAAATTTGGCATCCCTAAGTTCTAAAACAAACACATTATTTGAATGAATCACTTCAAAGGAAGTCACACGAGTCCAAAAAAAAGTTGTGTAAAGCTGATGTCAACACATAAACATGTATAAAAAGGAACAGCATTTCTCGGCTATGTGAAGCATCATTAATTCACTGGGAGGAGTGGAAATGTTGTGCAGGAATAGAGAAAAAGCCAGGAAGAGCCAGCATCATCTCCCAAAAACCCAATCCTCCCAGCCTCAGTGGCCCAGCAGTGCTGGACAGGGCCTCTGCGTGGACAACACTGACCCCTAGTGGCTTCTCCCGGGCAAGCAAGAATCCGGGAACCAAGGTGCCATCCTTTCCTTGCCATCTGGACAGGCTGTGGAGACAACCCTCCTATAAGTCCCACCCCAGGGCTCCTGCTACCCGGGGTCTGAGAAGGGGCTGCAAAAGTGAGGATCAGGGTGGAGACAAGAGCCTAAGAGACAGAATGGGCACAACGCCAGGAACAATTTCTCCCTCTTCCTGCCCCTCTTCCCTTCACACCCTGCTGCCATGTCATAATACATCATTATATATTACTGGTTTCAACGCTTATGACTGGTACCATCTTGAGAAAGTTTACTTAACCCTCTAAACTTCAGCTTTCCTATCTGTGTTTTGAGACAAGTAACACTTCCACCTCATGGGCTGACGCCGGAGGCTCACCTGAAATACAGACAAAGCACTCAGCACACGAAGACTGAGTCTGCGATAAGGTCAGTACTTCAAATCCATGAAGAAAACATGACAAAACCTGACAGAAAAGACTCAGTCACCTGCTGAATAAACTGGGTTGGAAAACCCAGATCAACGTGGGAAAATGTTTAACGTACCTCACAGAGTAAGTATGAGTTTACACAATGTGGAATAAAGCAACTGTAATGAACTAGACTGATTGGATGAGCATAGTTTAACAATGTCTAAGGTACAGGTAAAATCAAAAAAATCATCAAGACAATTCTAGCATCTTAGACCTTCTACAGTAAAAGACTTCATAAAGTAGAAGACAAACGAGAAGCCAAGAAGAATGCATTCGAAACATGAGAATCAAAGCCGTAATATATAAAGAGTTCCTATAAATTAACAAGAAAAGGGCAACACATTTTTTAAATGTGCCAAGTTCATGGACAAGTAAATCAGGCAAGAAATACAAATGGCCAACAAACATGAAAACATGCTTACACTCAGAAAAAAAATGAGAAAATAGGAATTACAGCAATAAAAATATACCACTTTCTTCTTTCAGACAGTATTATGAATTTTCTAAAAGTGCCTAAGAATTACTGAAGGCATGGAGAAACACACACACTCATATGCTTTCGGTGGACATGAGGAATATTACACCCAGTCAGGCAGCATGTACCAAAATACAAAATGTGCAAACTCCTGCAATTTTACTTAAAGAAAGCCATCGTGGGCCAGGCACAGTGGCTCACACCTGTAACGTCAGCACTTTGGGAGGCCAAGGCAGGTGGATCACCTGAGGTCAGGAGTTTGACCAATACAGTGAAACCATGTCTCTACTAAAACTGCAAAAAAAAAAAAAAAAAAAATTAGCCAGGCATCATGGCACACACCTGTAATCTGAGCTACTCGGAAGGGTGAGGCAAGAGAATCGCTTGAACCTGGGAGACAGAGGTTGCAGTGAGCTGAGATCGTACCTGGGCAACAGAACAAGACTCCATCTTTAAAAAAGAAAGAAAAGAAACTCATCCTGAAATACTCCTAAGTATTGTCAACGGCCAGTCACCAGCATGTTTACTGCGGCACTGTTTGTAATGAAATTTGGAAAGGACTTGAACAACGATCAGCAGGCAAATAGAACAAGATCACCCTCACCCTCAAGCAGTCCGACAAAGGAGACTCCTCCGCCACACAGGGAGATTCCCAAGAATACTGTCAGGTGGGGAAGCAAGCTGGGGAACTAGACACATCGAATGCTCTTACTACGTACCAAAGCAAGAAAAAACCTACACATACACATACACTTACACAAGCAAATGGATTTTAAAGACCTGGGAGGGTCTGAAATCAAGCCTCTGGAAGAGGTGAGGCCGGTGAGGACAGTCAACAGAGGAGGATGGCTCCTTTCCAAGCACTTCCTCACCACTGGATTGTCTGCAACGTGCAGGTGTTCACGAAGACGTGTGGACATTCTATGAAGGAGGAACAGAACTCTACAACCGGTAGCCAAGCACGGGGCAGGCCCGGGAAATGAGAGTTCCTCCTGCCACAGCTATGCTCAGAGCCCACACAGAGGCCAGAAGGCCACCCAGGAGAAAGGCGAGTGGGCAGGGCAGAAAGGTCAGCACCAGATGCAGGCTGACCCTGGGGAAGTGGGGCCTTGCCTCACCCTCCCCTCCTCCCAGAGACAGGGCCAGCAGCACATGGTGGGGGATGAGGAGTCCTGAGGCAAAAAGATGGATCTAGGGTCTCAGGTCTTATCCTGGAGTCCCCTTCCCCAGCACAGAGCATCCAGAAAGAGCTGAGAAGTGACAGATGCAGATGGCACCCAAGGCCAAGGGCCTGAGGGTCCCAGGAGGAAGCAGGAGTGTTAAGAGCAGCAATGACATGGGCAGGCACATGGAGACCCTCCTGGCCTGGAATTCTGTCAAGAGCCTTGGGACAGACAAAAGACAACAAGCTGAGGCATCCTCGGAGACTGGACTAGAGCCACGGCCTCGGATGCAGGGGTCCACTGTTCCCCAGCCTCGGCGTGCACTGAGGTGTTTGGTGCTAAGGCACCCCGGGGCTCCTCACTCTGCCCATTCCAGCAGGGAGAGGAGTAGGGGAAGGAAGGTGATGACCACGGCCAGCCGTGCCCAGAAGGAGGCTGTGGGTCACCCCAAATCCCGTGACCAGGGAAAGGTCAGCTTCTCTTCCCCATTCCAGACGTGTCCTGCTGGGCTCACAGCTGCGTGCTGCCTAGAAAACTCCCACAATCACCGCAGCAGCACCCCCCAAATAAGAGATCTTTAAATTCAAAGAAAAAGATCTCCAACTCGAGAAAGAAAAACCAGGAATTTCTGACCCAGAATGGAAAATGACGCACAGAGCGGTGGCTATGGGAAAGGTATCAGGGAATCCGACGTCTGCCAGACGCTGCGTGGCTACCCGGCCCTTCTGCAGAAGCAAACGTGGTGCCCTTTTGTTACTGAGGTTTCAAAACAACATCAAGAATTTGTTTCTAAGTGGAGTGGAGGCTATCGCCATAGAAACCGCAGACTCTGTCTTGCTGCTGTGACGCACAACCTGTCCAGAACCTTCTGTTCAGAGTTTCTGAAAATTCCCAAGCTGGTACCTTCCTGTTGCTTTTTTCATACCTGAACTTCAGGAACTTCCTGGGTCACCTTCTGGGGCACCTTTAACTGCACTTCAAGGCTCTTACCGACACTCCCCTATCCGTCCACAATGCCTCGGAGGTTTGGGTCTTGATTTAAGCCTCACTGCCCTGGATCTGCCATCTTCCATCACTTTTGAAATAGTAGAACCCAGAAATATTTCTTAAAAACGAAAACTTTCAATCCATTCCACTCCCACCATGTGCTAGTCTAATACCAAAATAATCTATAAAAGTCGTCTTCTCACGAGTCATGCAATAATCAATTCTTTAAAAACCAGTGACATCATAGATTAATTTTAAATTAAAGGAAACACGACAACTAGTTAGACTGGAAACCTGGCCATCATTTCCAAATCAACAACGTTCTCTCGCTGTCCAGTACCGATAGAACGCCTAGATCGGAATCAGTGGCTGCATTAGCCTATGTGCCAACGGCCTAATTTCATGACTTTGAAGGAGCTGCCATTCTCCATCAGGCTTCAGATATTAGATTCAGGCACACACGTCCGTTTCCCATAGGATGGCCAGCTCGACAAATGGCACCGTGGAATTATCATTTTAACCAAGCAGGTTATTAAATAAACCAGTAATTGTATTAAGTTTGGAATGGAGTTTATTCATAGTGCTGAAGTAACTATTCTGGGGTTGAGAAAGAACACGAGTAACACTCAACTTTGGCACATCTATACGGGAACATATTTGGCAACTAACAGTTCGCCCAAATGTCTTACTAATCTGAAAATACTTCTTTCAAATCAATGGCTTCCGTCGTAAATAAAGCAGGAGACAGGGCCTCCTGGAGATGGACAGCACTGTGTGAACCACGCGCACAGAACCAGGTAAAATCTCAGTAGCTGGAGTCCTACTTTCTAACCTTAATCCAGAGACAAATATCCCTGGCTCTTTAACATTCTAGTAAAATACAGACCTAAAACGGCAATCCATTTTATTATGCAAAGGCTTATGCAAATTGTCTATGCAAATACTGGGTCCTATCAATAGCGGACAAATCTCTCATGAAAAACTAGCCTCAGATTAGGTCCAGCACACAGAAAATTATCTAAGAAACACAAAAAGAAAAACCACACACAAATGAAAAATGAAGAACGTATGCCAGAGACGAGGACACACACACACAAAAACACCAAACAAAACGCAAACGCTTCAAGCACTTAGAGAAAGTCTAAACTTATGAAATAATTCAGTCCGCCACGATGAAAACACCGACTAAGACTGATGCAAATCCAAGTGCAAGCCACAGACTCCTTTAAGAGGTGACTGGCCCTAAGTCATACAAGGAAGTCAGTCCTGAACGCAATGAGGGGCTGCTCTGGAAGGAACCGCGCCCGGCGGGTGCGGACATCCGTCTCCTCCAAACCCCACGTTGAGACCGACTCCCCGTGCTGGAGGTGAGGCCTGGTGGGCGGTGTCTGGGTCATGGGGGTGGGTCCCTCATGAATGTCTTGGAGCTGCCATTACGGTAATGTGCGAGTTCTTGCTCTGAGTTCAAACGAGACTGGCAGTTTCGGTGTGTGGCACCTCCCCGCCCCCACTCCTGCCATGTGAGGATGTATGGGCTCCCCCTCTTCTTCCCCTGCACCTTCCACCATGATCCTAAGCTTCCCGAGCCCTCAACGGAAGCAGATGCCGGCACCACACTCCCTGTATGGTCTGCAGAACCGTGGGCCAAAATAAAACCTCTTTATACATTGCCCAGTCTCAGGGATTCCTTTACAGAAACACAGACGGACTCACGCGCAGTGCACCAGCAGCACGCCACGCATGACACCTCCAAGTGCGCTCAGCCCCCACCCCATCGCTGCCCTAGCAGGAATAGGACAAGGTCTGCTATTCTAAGCAGCCACCAACTCCAGGGCCAGTGGCAAAGTTCCTGTGGATGAGAAGCTTTGGAGATGGTTTCTGCCGACGTCAGCAGTTGAACAAGGAAGGACTCCTTGAGGAAAAGACAGGCTTCAGGCTCTGTCTAGAGGTCCTCAAAATGCGGCGCCCACAGCAGTCCTCAAGCAGTGGGATGGCCGGTCCTCCAGCACCTGCCCTCCTCCTCCTCAGGCCTCTGCCTTCGGCACCAACACTGTTCAAAGCACCAGCCCCGTCACTACCTGCTCACCCTATAGGCCTCTGCCTTCAGTGCAAACTCTGTGCAAAGTGCCAGCACCACTGCAACCTACTCGACCCACAAGCCTCTGCCTTCAGTGCCAATTTTGTGCCAAGCATCAGCACCATTGCCACCCGCTCACCCCAAAGGCCTCTGCCTTCAGCTGTGTCACCATGCAAAGCACCAGCACCGTCACTACCTGCTCCCCAGGCCCATCACCTCGTCTCAGCTGAATTGGAGGATGTACACTCAACTGTGTCCTTGACAGCTCGCTCTCCTGTGTCACCCAAGCCCTGTGTGCTGGAGCTCAGTGGAGAGCAGCCCCAGATGGGGGTCCAGAGCCTACCACCCTACTCTCTGGGCCCCAGCCCCAATGAAACTCCATGGATCTTCCCACAGCCTCTGGCCTCCGAAGGCTGCCAGGCCCATGGCCCTCTGTACTGAGGTGGGAAACCATCCAAAGGCCTGAACCTCTCTCGAGGAAGCTGCGACAGTCCGGGGCCCCAGCAGGACCCCATGCCCAGGGTCACTCCATGTTCACATCACTATCTACTGGGAAGGGGCTTGGCCAACTTCTGCTCCTGGTCCACAGCAACAAGGGTTCAGTAACGAAGGCCCCAGACACAGCAACTCCGAGGCATGGCTCCAACACAGGGCATGCAGGATCAGAAGGGAAAAAGGCGACCTCCTCAAATCCTCACTTCACTGACTCTGACAATGCCAGAAGCGACACCAGCCATACAGCCTGAGTCCACGCGGCCCAAGTCCACATGGCTTGAGTGGCAATGGCACTGAAGTCCACACATGCAGCGCTTTCCACTGAAGACTCTGTAGGTGCCCGAGATGCTCCCATTAAATATTAACTAAGGCCGGCCTCCGCTGTGACCACTGCTCATGGCTGTTTCTTTATCAGAGAGTCCAGCCAGCCAGTAAAAAGGACTGCAGAGTGCTGACTACTCCAGGGCAAACCTCCCCACCCCTGAAGACAACATTTCTCCATGCAGTTCACTGTCAACTCTGAAGAGAAGTCGTCAAGGTGCAGCTCCGGCCACTGTTCTCATCGTGAGTCCCTGGACTTCAGTGAGATGACAATTCAAGGATGCTTGACTCAAGACGGATGCGGGAAACCATGAGATGGACAAAGTGTCTGGGAACACAGAGGTTCCTTCTGCCTGAAAGGAATGTGTCCGGGCTGGAGCGGCGCAGCGGGGAGGACAGGGTGAGCCTGAGGCTCAGGTTTGCATTCCACCCGGGGTGCCGTGTCGGGGCTGGATGCTCAGGTCCTGTGGAGGAGGCATGGGAGCCTTGAGTCTGGGCACAGAATTCGGGCACAGCAAGGTGGAGCAGGGAGAAGATGGGCAGGTGCCAGAGCTGAAATGTGTAGGGAGCTGAGAGCCTCCTCGGCTCGCAAGGAGGAACACAGACGGGTTGAGTGGAAGGGCGGGTATCTATGCTTTAAGCAAACACCTAGTGATGTACTGAGAAGGGAGGGGCTTAGATGCAGCACAGACACAGGAGGGCGACCACACGACCAACACAGCACAGAGACACGGGAGGGCGACCACACGACCAACACAGCACAGAGACACAGGAGGGCGACCACACGACCAACACAGCACAGACACAGGAGGACGACCACACGACCAACACAGCACAGACACAGGAGGGCGACCACACGACCAACACAGCACAGACACAGGAGGGCGACCACACGCACAGACACAGGAGGGCGACCACATGACCAACACAGCACAGAGACACAGGAGGGCGACCACACGCACAGACACAGCACAGACACAGGAGGGCGACCACACGACCAACACAGCACAGACACAGGAGGGCGACCACATGACCAACACAGCAGGTGCACAATTATTGGTCGGAATGACTGGGTAGCCGGGCAGCTCCCGGTCAGCTCAGCAGCAAGGCACCATCTCAGGGTGCCACGGCCCTGGCCCCACAGGGGTGCACCCACTCCATGGCACCACACCTCCCCCAGCTGCGACCACCAGCACCTTTTCTCACATGTGCACAGCCCCTCAGCGATGCCTGACGCAACTCAGCACCTGTTGCTCTGGCTGCTACTGTCCGTTCTTCCAGCTGGTCAGGAACTGACGGCTCGGACTGGAATGAGAACGCCTTCCTCTTTACCAGGAGCAATCCTGCCTAGTCCACGAAATGCCCTATCTCATGGGAATGGGGTGCAGGAACCCAATTCAGGTGTTTCTGTTCACTATGGATAGATGAAATCTACAAAGAGGAGCCTTCCATTTCAAGCCAGAGTACCAAGTTTAAGTTAGTCCTGGGAGGACCGAGAGCATCACTTCTTCAGGACACAGCGATGGTGACATTCACCTGCAGGTTCAGGGCCGATCATCGTCTCCAGCACCACCCCTCCTGCAGAATGGGAAATGCTAGATCTAGCATGGAAAGCAGAACTGAAGTACAGACGTGTAGTATATGAGGCAAAGAGAGAAAAAGCTGAAAGCAGTTCCATCGGGTAAGAACCTGTGAATGTATCTACTGGCACTGCAGTCCAAGAATATGAACTTCTCTCAGTGAACACGCACGGAATGTCTATCCTAAGTCACTTCCTGTGAGGCAGGAAGGAAACTCCGCACACCCCACAGGGTTTCTGCACAGGGCACCATGGCTGACGGGCTTCCTCACCTGCGTACAACATGGGCACAGGTGCAGACGCAGATGCAGAATCTGAGCCTTCCTGGGACCACGCATTCCTGCCCCTGGTGGACATACCAGGAAGGGGAGGCTGGCAGCTGGATGCCAACAGAAAGAGTGTTTGTAGGATGCCCACTGGTGTTCCAGGCACACGCAGGAAAAGTGGTGGGGACAGCTCCTTCGGTAGGAATCACAGCAACGCAGGGCACTGCAGATTCCCAGGGGTTGAAGAACTTGTAATACCACACTGTGACATGGTGGCTAAAGAATTAAAATCCGTGTGTCCGAATCCAAGCTTGTGTGTCCTCCACCAATGACGCCACCTTTCAGGAACACACACACACACACCATCCGGCATGGGGCAAAAGCAATCCTGCCCTATGGCCCAGTTTCCTCACCGATAAAACGGGAAGACAGAACAGATACCTCTTAGTTCCCTCCCACCTCTACAATTCTGTTATTCTATCTCAAGTCAAAAAAGAGACAGAAAATACATCAAGTGAATTTTCCTAGCTAACCAAAATGTCTGCCTGATGTTTGTTTCACAGTACCAAGTACGTCCATCCCACATGTATTTCTGTGACGGGAAGAAATCCCGGAGTATAATCTCTAGAGTCTAGCGCCTTTCACAGTCTAATAAATTCGTTCTGGAAGGTCAGAAAATGTAGCACTCTGTTCAAGCAAACATCAGCATGCATGCCATGCATAGATTATCAATGCTGAAAGAATCAGAATACAATAAAACGTATTTATAAGACAGCATTATCATAATTTAATCTTCCTCTGATAACTCGGGAAGCACACGAGGACACCCAGCGCCCTGTGAACAATCACCGTCGTGTTCCTGAGTGCGGGAGCGCGGATTAGGAGTGGGCGCCGGTTGCTAAGATGCTGAGTGAATCACAAGGCATTCTGCACGTGACTGTCAACTCCATCTGAACACTTCTCTTGAGGAACACTGCTGCATTTTCATACTAAACAAGAATTTAATACAGGATTTTCCAACTCCTATTTTACTCCCAACTAAACAAATTCTGTAGAATGCAGTACAGGCAAAAGCCATGGAGCTTGCCTTCGCTCCAGGTGAAGCCCTCGAAAGCCCTCTGTGCGGCCCGCTGTGCCCGCCCTTCCGAAGCCTGTGAGCGGCCTGCACCTCCCTGACTGTGTCTCCATTCTTCCGAGTTTCTGTCTCACCAGATCGCAGTCTGGTTTTCTTCTCTGGATGTTCTCCGGCTCATCTTGGTTAGGGAACACACTCCAGGGAGCCGTGTGGGGCCTGGCAAGGGCCACACAGGGCTCTCACTTTCGGGACAGCCTGTCGTCCCCGCACTTCACGAGCAGCAGAGAGTCTACGTGTGAATATTTATTAGCTATTATGCAAGGTGAGCCTGGGGCTGCGCACGATGAAGGAACTGGGCAGAGTCCGACCGAGTTAACCCAGCTGGATACTGAAGGGAGCTGGCCTAGCCATTCTGAAAGCTCCTGTTTCACAGAGGCTCTGAATACCACCGAGACCCCTCAGAACGAGCGCATCTCACAGCCCCAGGCCGTGGAGGAGCAGTGTTTTCACGAAATCGCTCCCAGCTGTTTCCTCCCCAGCTAAACTGGATGCTACTTCCCATCTACCCCTTGCACTCCTCTTGGTGAATGTGCTTCACTCACTCTCTCTCCTCCTTGGTCCACAATCTCTTTCTTTGAATCGCTTTTAGCCTCCCATGGGACCCATGATGAAGCACTGAGCGCCTCCCAGCCCACGACTTGTTTCAGAGAGCCTTGCCCCACGGTGCATCCGAGCCAAGACACCGCGGAGTCCTCCAGAGACTCGGCATCGCAAGTGGATTCAGCCACAAGGTAAACGAGTGAAGGCACTGTCAGAGCTCCTCCTGCTCCACCTTGAAGAAACGCTTGGAAGAAATAACATATAAAGGCTGCCCACGCCCAGCAGGCTGCACAGGGAAACGCCCCTCCCAGCTCACCCCTCATTCCATTCTCCCTTCTGCTGGCCAGGTTCACCCTCGATCATTAGGTTTCAAGAGGTGAACACGTAATAACACATCATTCAGGCCAGGTGTAGTGGCTTACACCTGTAACCCCAGCACTCTGGGAGGCGAAAGAGAGTGAATCAGTTGAGCCCAGAAGTCCATCCTGGGCAACATGGCAAAACCCCAAAAAAAATCCAAAAATCAGCCAGGTGTGATGACACCCACCTGTAGTCCAAGCTACTCAGGAGGCTGAGGTGAAAGGATGGCTTAAGCCTGGGAGGTGGAAGTTGCAGGGAGCTGAGACTGTGCCACTGCACTTCAGCCTGGGTGACAGAGTGAGATCCTGTCTAAAACACACACACACACACACACACACACACACACACTCACTTTCATTCTCTCTCACTGTCTCTCACTCTCACTGTCTCTCTCTCTCTCTCTCTCTCTTTCTCTCCCCCTCCTTAAGGTGTTCTAATTGCTGTCTGTTCCATTAGAAAGAAAGAAGGATGGCTGCTGAACCTCTGTGCCCAGCCGCATGACTGCAGCCTGGCCTTCCTCACAGCCATTGCACCAGACGACAGCCACAGCCAGCCACCCAGCCTCCAGGCACCTTGCGGTATTCAGCAAACACCTTGCGGCAAAAGCCTGAGTGCGTCTGGCCGTGGTGGAAAGAAGATGTGCTCTCAGGACCGGCTGCTGGGCGGCAGGGAGGGAGGCAGGCAGGAAGGGAGGTAGGGAGGGAGGGAGGGAGGGAGGCAGGGAAGGAGGGAGGGAGGGAGGGAGGCAGGGAAGGAGGGAGGGAGGGAGGGAGGCAGGGAAGGAGGGAGGGAGGGAGGGAAGGAGGCAGGGAGGCAAGGAGGGAGGGAGGGAAGGAGGCAGGGAGGAAGGGGACAGAAAACAGAGATCCTCTGAAAACAATCGAATTTCCTCCTTAATTACCTGTCCTTGCCTAGACCACATTTTTTTTCTTTGAAGACTCTTTCCTTAATTCTTCAAATTGCATATAATACCAAGCACTTGTTCCAAGCACTTTTTTTATTCTGTTGAGTCATATAATTTGCCATTATATTGATCAAAAACAGCTGAACACAATGGTCCCTTGTGTGACGGGGGTGACTGACTCCAGGAATTCCCCCAATTCCAAAATTCAAGGGTGCTCCAGTCCCTGATGTAAATACCTGCCTGCAACCTCCACGTATGCTCCCATGTACCCTAAACCATCGCCAGGTTACTCAGAACCTGCGGCCTCCACGCATGCTCCCGTGTACCCTAAACCATCGCCAGGTTACTTAGAACCTGCGGCCTCCACGCATGCTCCCGTGTACCCTAAACCATCGCCAGGTTACTTAGAACCTGCGGCCTCCACGCATGCTCCATGTACCCTAAACCATCGCCAGGTTACTTAGAATCATAGACTGTAAATGCTCTACAAAGTCTGCTGTGTTGTTTAGGGATTAATAGCAAGAAAAGATGGTTCAGTATAGACACAACCATCTCTTTGTTAAAGATTTTCAGTCTGTGGTTGGTTTTATGGACAGATGCAGAATCCAACTTCATCTAAAACTTGAGGGTGTCCGGCCTACTGAGTCACAGTGAGCATCTAAAAACTGAGGATGGTTTCAACAGGACGGAATACGGATTTCACACGACAGACATTAGCTCAACAAGAAACGGTGGAACACGTAGTCAGATTCGTCTTGAGTGGTACGCAGCTAGACGGCAGACTGTTTGCACGTGACGAGCAGGGGAGAGTGTCTGCGGTGGCCCAGGCACCAAGCACCCCAGTCCAGGCACTTCTCATCCCAGTTCCAGGGCGCCAGGAACTCCGACAGCAAGTCTTCCCGAGATGTGCGGCCTCTCTGTGTGCTTGTCATTCGTGAGTCGCCTGAATGCTTTCTCATCAGAGTTCTGTTTTGGCCCATATGCTGAAGGTCTGTTTGTCCCCTTGCAAAGTGATATTCGTTCTTCCTTAGTGATGGTTTCTAAGCTCCCTGAGCCTACTTGTGTTTGAGAATATTGAAAATGTTGATTTTTATAAGCTCCAATCATATGTCCTTTCACCCCTCCTCTTTCCTACTAAAAATACTAATTTTTTACAAAGTCCAAAAGCGCTCTTTCCGTCTGCGCCATGTACCTTTCCCGGCGGAGGATTTAAATCTATTAACGTAGTCACAGAGACTGACTTTTTTTTTCATAATTTTGCACTTCTGCAATTTTACGTCAATAACAAGAGCTGCTGGGACCACGTCTTAAGTGGGGATAAAAATAACTTGAGTATCAGGCCGGGTGCGGTGGCTCAAGCCTGTAATCCCAGCACTTTGGGAGGCCGAGGCGGGTGGATCACGAGGTCAGGAGATCGAGACCATCCTGGTCAACATGGTGAAACCCCGTCTCTACTAAAAAATATATACAAAAAATTAGCTGGGCACAGTGGCGCGTGCCTGTAATCCCAGCTACTCAGGAGGCTGAGGCAGGAGAATTGCCTGAACCCAGGAGGCGGAGGTTGCCGTGAACCGAGATTGTGCCACTGCGCTCCAGCCTGGGTAACAAGCGCGAAACTCCGTCTAAAAAAATAAAAAATAAAAAAAAATAACATGAGTATCAGAACTCTCCAGAGGAATGCACGGCAACATTCAACTGACAAAACACATCTCATTTTAAAAAGGAGTTTCTTTCGGTTAATCTAACAACGCAAATTACTTCCAGATCCAGAAACGCCAATCAGATCAATCCCTGGATGTCAAAAACAACGCGTGGGTAAAATCATGGCACAACCTGGTTTTACCATTACGTCGCATGGACGTGAATCACAATTTCAACTCTGCTCCACAAGCAGGCGGCTGCTGCTTACGAGAAGCTCCGTTACCCTTCATTCCTCAGTTTCTCCAAAGCCGCTCTAACAGTGTTAAGCAGCCTTCCCATCAGAGTTCTATGAGAATTCAAAATAACCTAAAAGTTTAAAGAACTAAGTAATCCTTTTCGTAACAGGAAAGGCAAGCATTTTCCAAAGCTGCATGGATTTTTTCAGGAAAAGAAAGGCAGGCTGCAGGTTCAGACCTCAGATTCAAGATACCCAGCTTCTTTTCCGAGCGAGCCTGTGAAAGGCCTGGGCCAAGCCCCACAGATCAGTGTTTGGAGAGTAGTCAAATCCATGGAACACGGTCTCTCTCCTCAAGGAATATCCGTGAATTAGTCATTTGCTGCTACACTGGGCCATTAAAGTGGCCGTTACTGAAGTGAAAAGTCTGTTTTTAGGTAGACAGCTACTGTCCTCTGGGATTACAGGAAGTGGCCCACATACACCTACAAGGCTCTTCCATGTTTTATGCCTCTGTCATGCCATTAATTTCTGTCCTCTCTCAATCAACCTAAAATATCCTATTTATTCTATCACCAACTTCTTGTTAAATTCAACTATGATATATGTCTTGTTATGGAAATCATCTGAGGTCTATGGTAGGTTTCTCAAAAAGTTACATATAGAGAAAAACATCTATGTCTCTAATACATTAA
The DNA here is from genome assembly GCF_049354715.1 of Callithrix jacchus. NCBI lineage: Eukaryota > Metazoa > Chordata > Mammalia > Primates > Cebidae > Callithrix > Callithrix jacchus. The sequence continues at coordinate 118,865,046 of NC_133514.1, forward strand.
TAGTAGCCTCTAAAATTTAATGAACCTGAAAACAGTACCTTCTAATTTATGACAAAAATCGTTTGGTTTTTCCAACTTCTTGACTTTTTAAAGCACTACTAGATTAGCTTATTCTGAATCATGTGACCACCATCCAAATAAATGGGGTGAGGCCCAAAAGCTTTTCCAAATATTAAGAATATTTCTCTTTAAAGTGGAAAAAAAAAACATAGTGCTAGCCCAATATTTTATCCCACGTGTGCTCCAAAAAGTAGTCAGAGTACTACTGAAACATAACCAGTAAAATGTGTATTCATCAACATAAAAAAACACCAAGATTTAAACTTCACAAAAGTCAACCAGGGGTCACGATGGGGTCAACGGTTTCACATGACAAATTATTCAAAGAATCCAAAAGTGCGCATTGAATGAGCACTGGATCCATTTTCAGAGACGGCCATGTTCTCCCGCTCCTCCCACAGGCACCAGTGACTAAGAGACCAGAAGCTGCAACACACATTACTGAAGACTCCCTTACCTACGTATAAGCTCATAAACTTCGCGTGGCCTCAGCACAGTTTTCGCTACAGGATTGGAGAAATGACTCACCTGCTACATTTCTATTGACTCGATATGCATTTCAGTGTAACAGACCCTCACACAACAGACTGTGTACAACTGTAAAACTCTGTCCAGATTTGGCCAGATCTCTAAAAAGGAAAAATAACATTGTCTTGTTTTGTTTTGAATACAGCAGTCATCTTCTTCACCACAGAATACAAACAGCCCTGCCCATGGGCTTTGATTTCTATCACTCTTGAAAGTCCAGGTAAAAAGCAACAGTCAGTAACAGGTTTGCAGAGAAGAGAAAAATACCTTTGGCTTTGTGGAGAAACATGCAAGTTCTGGAACTGAAACATCGCTTTCCACGTAAAACAATTATGCAAAGCAAAAAATAATAAAAGAAATATCAGAATGCTTAAAATTTACAGAAAGTAGGAGAATTATGAGAACAAAGCTGGCCAAGCATCTTTAAATATTTACAAGGCTGCTATGTGGAAAGTAATCGGTTCCAATTAACTGTCTCTAAACCCACAGGGTTACTTGAATCCAAGGAGATTAATTATAACTGCACACCAATTTGAAGACGGTGTTCTACCCAGCTGGAGTGGAAGAAAGTGTGCGTGCGTGTGTGTGTGTGTGCGCACGCATTGTATGGTGAGCACTGGGTCTAGGGCAGGAAAGGGAGAGGGGGGAAATGTCTCAGAAGGGACCTATACTGGTGTTCTTTGCTCAGAAATTAGGATGACAGATGAGACCATCAGGTGAGACCATCAACCCTAGCGGTCAGAGGTGTGAGTTTAAGCAAACCCTGAAAGGAGCGGCAAGGGAAGCGAATGGGTGCCCGCGTCTGCGTTCGCCAGTGCGAGCTCCAGTCCATACTGGGGTGGCAGATTCCTGGGTGTGGAGCCACCTGGGCATGGACACTCTGGGCAAGGGCACAAGGCTGCCCAAGCATGGAGTCCTGAGGCCCAGGGTCACCTGAGCATAGGCCTGCTTGGATAAGGGGCTAATGAGAGGGGCTACTTGAGTATACGTTTACCTGAGAGCAGGAACCCCTGAGCCTGGGCTCCCAGGGGCCACCTGCTCTTGCTCACCTGGTGCAGGTTCAGGGGCGCCCTCCTCACCGCTGTCTTCGGCAGCATCCTCGGCCAGTCCGGAGCCCGGGGAGTCGGCAGCGGCACAGGCAGAGCCGGGGCTGCTGGGCTGCGAGGCCGAGTCCCCCTCGCTGAGCGAGCCGCAGCGGGCGCGCGCCGCCCGGTCCCCATCGCTGTCCCTGTCCCTGTCGCGGCGCGCGCGGCGATGCACGCGCGAGTGCAGCACCATCTGATGGTAGGTGCGGAAGATCTTGCCGCACTCGAAGCACTCGGAGGACTTGCCCTGGCCGGTGGTGGCGGCGGTCCTGCGGCTGGGGCGTGCGGCCGAGCGCGGGTCGAGGTGGCCGGCAGGCGCGGGGTCCCCAGGCCCGCTCGCCCGCTTCCGCGGGGGCCCCTGAGTGGCCGGCGTGTCCTGCTCGCGCTTGCGCTTCTCCTGGCTCACCAGAACGAATTCGCGCCGGTCCTTGTCGAAGGCCACGTCCCCCCCCAGCGCCTCGTCCCAGGCCCCGTACTTGAGGTACTCGGCCGGCTCGGCCACCTTGCCGCGCGTGGCCAGCTGCCAGGCCTGGTAGCTGTTGACCGGGTCCAGCTCGGCCACCCGCCGTCCGGCCTGCGCGCCCGGGCACGCGTCGCCGGCCGCCGACGGCCTCAGGTTCAGGCACTGGAGGAAGAACTGCTTGGTGTCCGGGGGCCCCTCCGCCCCATCCTCGGCCGGGTCGCGCGCACGGCCGGCCTCGACCCTGCGGTGGATGGCGTTGTGAGCGTTCAAGCTGTCCAGGTTTGTAAACAGGTTCCCGCACTTGGCGCAGACCTCGTAGAGGCTCAGGCCGGCCACGATCACCTCCTCCTGCACCACGTTGTTGATGGTGGCGATGGGGTCCAGCTCGCTCTTGGGCCTGTTCTTGCTGCCCGTCTTGGGGCCATGCGCCTTCATGTGGTTCTTGAGGAACCAGGGCTCCTTGAACCTGCGGCCGCAGATGTGGCAACCGTGGTCGAAGGAGCCGCGGTGCTTCTTCATGTGCGCCTTCAGGAACCAGGTCTGGCTGAAGGCCTGGCCGCACACCTCGCACGGGAACTCGCCGGGGCTCAGCTCGGGCTTGCCGTTCTCCATGCAGGCCTCGGCCCCGCCGCCGCCCCCGGGCCCCTGCGCGGTGATGTGGTCCCTCTCGATGTGGCTCAGCAGCGACTCCTCCCGCAGCGTGGCGAAGCTGCACAGCCGGCACTTGAACGGCTTGTGCGCCTGGTGCACGTGCAGCTCCAGGTCCTTCTTCCGCTCGAACTGGCTCTTGCAGAAGGTGCACTGGGCTGCCGCCTTGGCCTCCCCCGCGGCGCACGCGGCGCCCTCCGCCCCCTTCTTGCTGCTCCGCAGCAGGACCCTGCCGCTGTCGGCCTGCGAAGCCCCATTCAGGACCCTGGTGCCTTCGGCCAGCGAGGCCCCGTTCAGCAGCCGGTTGCAGGCCGAGGCGCTCTTGGTGGGGCTGGCGCAGGCGTCCAGGCCCTCGGAGGCGCGCGTCTCACCCAGCGGTGCCTCGCCCGCCTCCGGCTCGTGCCCCTGAATCAGAGTCCCTGTGCGGTGGCTCCGGATGTGAATCTTGAGGTTGCCCTTCTGGGAAGCCCGGTGGTCACAGTAGGGGCACTTGTAGGGCTTCTCGCCCGTGTGCTTGCGCATGTGCTGCGAAAGCGAGCTCTGGAAGGGGAAGCTCTTGCCGCAGATGCAGCAGGTGTGGCAGGTGGCCTTGTCCCCGTCCACCTCGTGGCCCCGACCGGCCCTGGTGGGACTGGGGCCTCGCCTCAGCTCCATCTCTGCCTCTCTGTTGCGATCCATCCGAAGGATGGGCGCGGCCGGTGGTAGCGGCACAGCTTTCTGTCGAGCAGGCTGCAGGGACCGTCCTATCTCTCCATGGTCAGAAGAGCGAAAAGATGTGCCTGCTCCCAGGAGGTGCACCTTCTACATGGGGGGCGCAGCAGCAGGCAGCCAGCACCTGAAACAGACATGGAACATTATCAGCAGAGCTCCGGGCCAAGAGCCCACGTGCTCCAAAAACAGACCCATCCCACTCACTTTAAGAAAAGAGGCACCAACAACACTTCAAATAGAGAGGAGAGTAGCTGCCCACCTTATTAAGAAATCAGTATCAATTAATTATCAATAATGAATTATGTTAAATGATTAACATAAATAATTGTTAATGATTGTGCACTAAAATAATTTTCTTTTCCCAACAAGGTATCAAATCTTTAAGGAGAGACTGTGGTACCAGATCGTGTAGGAGTGTGAGGAATACAAGCTACTTGGCAAGGAGACCATGTGGGAATTGGGAACAGAGGGCAGCAAGGTTTTGGGAAAAGGGCAGAAGGAGAACAGGGGCCGAGTTCCTGGGCTGATGGAAGGTGAGCTGCACAGGTGACCTCAATTCACAAACACAGTCACGTGCCACTTAGCAAAGGGGATACGAGCTGAGAAATGCACTGCTGGGCGATTTTGTCACTGTGCAGACCTCCTAGAGCAGACACTCACGCACCCAAGATGGCACAGCCTGCCACACACCTAGGCGATATGGTGAAGCCCACTGCTCCTAGGCCACAAACCCTTCCAGCAGGCTGCAGTGCTGAAGACGGTAGGTAAGTGTAACACGTGGTAAAATATGGCATTAGAGTGCAAGGGCGCCACTGTAGTATATGTGGACCCCACACTGATACATCACTGTGCAATGCGTGACTGAACGTAACCGTGTGTAGACGTTAGAAAAACGAGTCTTATGCTAAGAGTGTAAACTACTTTTAATAAAGGAGAAACGACAGGGTGTGGAGAGGATACTCTGAGCTCCTGAAGTGCCAGCCCCAGGACCCTAAGGCCAAACCTGTCCTGCCTGACTCCACTTCTACGTGTGCTTGACCACGAGATAGGTTACAGATCAACCCCAGCTGGCCGCAGTGTCTGAAGTCCACTCTCTGGCCTGGCTCATAATCGCCTATCATTCTGGGCCCTGTGCTTTTTCCCCTGGTCCCACACCTGCTTTCCCCCAAAAGGAACCTCAGGCTTTGGCCCAGGAGAGTCGGGATCCCACTGCACAGCCCGTCCCCAGCCCAGTGAGACCATGCAGGCTCTCATCTCTGCCTCCCCACCACCCCGCAGGTCAGATTCCCATAGCATCCTCCTTGTGAGGCTGGGACTGCTCCTACAAACTGCCCAAGCCTGAAAACAGTGGGCATCAACCACCCTGCACAGCCACTGCCACCTGCATGCCCATCCCACCCACCAGAAGGTGAGGAGGGCAGAGGCCCCCTCCCTCCAGGCACACAGGCAAGAGGCAGCCTGTCACAGTGTGCCTGTGTCCAGCACAGAACAGCCCCCACCAAGGATGGGGGATGCAGGAATCAAAATGCTTGGATCCAGCCAAAGAGCCTAAATGGTGCAGGCAGAAAAGTAACTGTTCAGTCAAAACAGGAATTCCACCTGACACAGGGGAAGGTGAAGAAGGAGAAAGGGGAGTCAGTGAGAAAGGACGTGAGATGCCGAGTCTCCCAGGTCGGCGCGTGGGTGAGTTCAAGAGGGAGGGGCTGCACACACAGCCCCCCGGGAACAGGCTCTGCTCAGCAGCTCAGCTCTGCAGAGAATAAATCCAGTTCCTGCTTCCAAGAGCCCAAAGGGTCTCTCTTCAGGGGCAGGCTAGACGTGCACAGAGAGGCACCCAGATGGGCAGATGTTCTAAAAACCCCAAGGGATTTCACATAGAAAGGAAGGGGGTTTCTATAAACCTACACTGCACACACACTGAGGAGTCCTGCTTAAACATCTATAAAACCCAAAGCAGTGCCATGTCTCCAGCTGGGAACCACAACACACAGCTTCCATGCAAAGATGACAGGGTCTCCCCCAAAAGGCCCTGGGTGGCAGCTCCCTGTTTCCTTCAAGTTTTCCAGCCTGCAAGGTTTTCACAGAAACAGATGGGACACAAAAATAATACTGACAACAGACCCGAGGGGGTGATGGGGTGTGGGCTAGAAATCAGTGTTGGGTGTCAAGAGTGTCCCCAAACCTCCCCCACAGGGGTCGGGGATCTGAGCATTTCGTATTAATACTTCAACTCCCAAGGGCCCAGACACCAGCAACACAGGAGCCCTCTGAACAGAGCCCCGTGCAATCCCCTCACAGGCAAATACCGTGCCAGGTAGAAACCCTATCAAGAATCAGTCTTCACAGTGAACAGAAAGCCCCGTCGACAAGCTTTGGAGGCACCTAAGGAAACACGCACAGCCTCAGCCACAAATGAAAAGCAGCAGCACAGAGGTTCCGCCCCCTTCCTCCAGGGACGCACCCAGCAGAGCCAAGCAATGGAGCGGCACGAGAGAGATACCCGTCCAGAGGAGCCAAAATCCACCTGCTCCAATAAAAAACAGCCAGGCGTGGCGGTGGGCACCTGTAGTCCCAGCTACTCAGGAGGCTGAGGCAGGAGGATCGCTTGAACCCAGGAGGCGGAGGTTGCAGTGAGCTAAGACTGTGCACTGCACTCCAGCCTGGGTGACAGAACAAGACTCCATCTCAAAAAATAAAATAAACTTCCCCCAAAACTGGAGAAATAAATAAGCTTACCAGGAAGATTCCTAATGACCTTTTACTCCAAGCTAATTTAAATGATTTTGTCAAATGGTTTTGGTCTTGGCACACATTGTGGATGACTGTCATGATTTATGATGATTTGATAAGGCAAGTGATTCACAGGAAGCCTCGTCCTTCCCCAGGTCCCAGTTCACTCCCCCACAGAAATGCTGAATCTGATACTCAAAGGATGAATGAAGCACACTATTTATATCTAACTTAGTTACTGGATGTGGTATAAAAATCTTACAAGTGTGAACCATCGTATGGAAAATACATTTACAGGGAGAAAAAGAAAAACAACTAAAACCCTGGAAATTGGTGGCTCTGAAATAATTGTACAGACTTCACCAGACCGCCAACGTTTATCCATAAAGGATGTTAAACGTTAAGATAGCTCTCCAGTTCGAGAGAATTAAACTGCCAGAAGCCAGCTACGAAGACAGGATTCACTGAGGCAGAGCCCAGGCCTGGTCAGGGCTATAAGAGGCAGCCCTCAAGTGTGCCATAAAGCAGAAGGGAATGTGTTCAGTGCCAAGACTCACACGAATCTCCAGAACTGTGCGCTCTGTGGCTGCCAGCTCCTGCCTTCCTTCAGAGCGGCAGCTCCTGGGGTCTACGCCCAGAGGGGCCGCCTCCATGCCAGCCAGCTGTGTGCCAGCAGCCACACACCTGTCAATGTGCAGGTCGCAGGGTCACGGCCAACACAGGGCATCCAGCACAAAGTGTGCATGTGCAGATGGGAACCCTGGTCCCAGCCCTCATGCTCCCAGTCGCCAGCCACATGGCTTTCTGGGTGTGTCCTGTACACCCTCAGCTCATCCCCTCCTGTCAGGCACAGAGAAACAAGAGGAAACCATGTGTCACTGAAGCCCCTTGCAAATGCCTCCTTCTATAAAATCCAGTGACCTCTCAGAGCCCACAGCATCCAGACCCCAGGGACATCCAGGCAACCCCACACCCGGCACTGAGGCCCCTCTTCTCATCCCAGGAAGCTAGCTTCCTGCCCTGCAGGTCCTCCCGCCCAGGTGCCTTCAGGAGTGCTGGGGAAATACAGACACTCTTGCTCATGCATCACGACAACCCCGAATACAGCCCCATCTAGCCCAACTCAGCAGCACAGCCCGGCATCCCAAGCCATGACCACGGCTGAGCGGCAGATGGCACAGTGCCAAGGAGTGTGGCCCTTTTACATCTGAAAGGGCCTTGTGCCAGCGTCAGACCCACCCCATCCTTACACAGCCTTGACTCCCCAATACCCTCACCCCAGCCAGAGCCTGAACGATGGCCCTCGGGCCCCCAGTGACTGGAGAATGCAGTCTCCATTTCCTTAAACTCATTTGAAACCTTTCCCCAAAACTTGCAGAGCCCTGCAATTTACAGGCCAACATTCAAGGAAGAGCATTAACGACGCCCTGCAATCAACAAGCGAGCTCTTCTTTCTCTCCGATTTCCTGCTCACTACTTCCCGGCCTGTCCCATCTTTCAAAAATAAGCCCTGCTGTAAGTCCCCGAGAGAACTGCACAGGGAACTGCACAGGATGTGCTTTTAGAGGACTTAAGGCCAATCTGAAGGGAAAGATACATAAATGCAGAAACGGAGAAAGTGCTGAAACATAACCACTTGAAGCCCAAACCCCCATTACCTTAAGGAAGCATGAGCAAAGCTGCCTCTGCTCGGGGCCAAGTGGTCTCCTGGTGTCCACAGTTGACTGGCAAAGTTTCTCAAACTTTAAAGAAACAGTAAAAAATGTACTCTCTGCAACTAACTCTCCTAAGGGGTCACTCAGTGGCCAAATTGAAAGATCTTTGTAATCATTCTTTTTAGCTGCAGGCAAAAATTGCTATTTAAGACAAGGGCATCCCTTCCAAAAAAAGAACAAGAATGCCATCCTCAGAGCTTCCAACTTCAAAACGCACCATGGGCGGCCGCCCCAATTAGGAGGATTATCTGGACGTTGGCGGCACTCCTGGCACGATGGACTGTCTTTTAAAGCCCGCCAGGCTCTGTCAGCCAGGAGGGTTTCGATGGGATGCCTTCTCCACCGTTATCCTGGTCCCTCGTGGGGCGTGCCTCCCGTAGGAGCAACACCGTGTGATCAGGCATTACCCACCTCGGTTCCAACCACAGCCATTTCCACCCCCGGCTGCTCGATTTCACTTTCTCACACACACACCAAATGCAAGCTGTTGTTCCAACTTCCCTGTAACACACAGGGCTGGTGACACCCCCCTTCTAAAACCTGTGAACCCGAGCCTGCCACCCAATCCAGAGTGAATACGGAAAAGTTCCGCAGCCACACAGATGTGCAGAGCCAGGGTGGAGGGTGCAGAGCCAGGGTGGAGGGTGCAGAGCCAGGGTGGAGGGTGCAGAGCCAGGGTGGAGGGTGCAGAGCCAGGGTGGAGGGTGCAGCCCCCGTGTCCACCTGACATGCAATATGGTGCCCACGCACATCCGACAGCAGGGACCCATCTGAACGCACAGTGTGCCTGTGTGTTCAATCAGGTAAGATGAATTACAAACTTTTTCCAAGGCTGGAATTCGGAACTTGCCAGACAAAACTGTAATTTAATTGTTTAGGCATAAAGATGACTTGCTGATTGGGGTTTTAAAGCCGATTCCAATGGATCTCTTGCTGTGCGTGTGTGTGTTTCTCCACATATGTCATCAGCAGTTCAAAGCTACTTTTTTTTAATGCCTTATATAATTTTTGAAATTAAAAAATACTTCATTTTTAAAATCTTAGGTAACAATCATGTTTATTAAAAAACAGGAGTTAAAATGTTTCTTTGAGAAACCTGTTTACTCATAAAAGTACACTGCAATGGGGAAAGGGAGAGGCTGAAGAAAGGACAAAACATAAGAGCAGAAAATAACATGTGGCTACACTTTAAAAGGAATCATGTAAATATCTAAATACATCTAAAAACATCTAAATACATATATATATATATATATATATATATATATTTTTTTTTTTTTTTTTTTTTTTGAGACGGAGTTTCCCTCTTGTTACCCAGGCTGGAGTGCAATGGCGTGATCTCGGCTCACCGCAACCTCCGCCTTCTGGGTTCAAGCAATTCTCCTGCCTCCCAAGTACCTGGGACTACAGGCGTGCACCACCACGCCCAGCTAATTTTTTTGTATTTTTAGTAGAGACGGGGTTTCATCATGTTGACCAGTATGGTCTCGATCTCTTGACCTCGTGATCCACCCGCCTCGGCCTCCCAAAGTGCTGGGATCACAGGCGTGAGCCGCCGCGCCCGGCCTAAATACGTATATATTAAGGCTGCTGCCGTACTTTTGGAGTTCACTTTTCTCTTCCTTTTCTTCCCTTTTCTGCCTATATTATACAATTGAAATTAAGTGACTTTCTCCAGATTACTTACATTTGCTAAATTTGGGACAAATCTAATCTGGGTTCAATATTTCAGTGAATAAATCCCTTCTGTAGGTGAGACCAACTGCCTTTCTGACCCTAATACAGTGCAGAAAAGTCACTTCCTGACACACACCCAGCTGATCTGCCGAAACACTTCCTGGTGTGAAGAAATGTGTGCCCAGGGTTGACCCCACCACCACTACAGAAACTGCTTCAGAAACAAGTACGACAAAGCCTTCATCCAACGCACAGAGCCAGAAAGAAAACCACGTTCACAAACCCAAGGGGAATGTACAGCGCCAACATGGGCGGAAGCAGCCTCTGTCCACGGTCCGAGGCCCTTCAGGTGACAGCAGGCTCCTCAGAGGAGTTCCCGTCCTCGGGCAGCGTGGCCAGCTGCTAAGGAGGGCATCGCTGCACAAGTGCTTCTGAGTACCTAGCATGTGCAAGGCCATGTATCAGGAGCCAGAGAATCTAAGATGGCCCAGAAAAAGCACCCGGCTTCAAGGAACTCAAAGACCGGAGAGCATACCGTAGGAAAGCATGCTGGCAGTGCCCAGTAAGACAAGGAGGAGTTTCCAGAAGGCCAGGGGGGGAAGCCATCACTGTATTTGCAAGGACAGGCCAGGTTTTCCCAGAGAACCTAGGCTCACCTGGGAACCACACTGATGTGGCTTGAATTCTAAGTACTTTTCGTGACCTAAGCACAGAACCCCGGGTCCTCCCTGGCTCTTCCCCACCCCCCACCCATCTCCATAGTAATAACCCCAATGACCACTCAGCTGCACCTCCCAACTAACGCTTGAATCCATGTACCCAACTCAAGCCAAAGGCATCACTCCAGAGCACAGATGGGGCCAGTCTCCAGGAGACTCCCAGCCCTGAAGAGGCTCCCCAAGTCTGCGAGATGAAGACAAACTCCTCACCTTGGCTTCCCAGGGTCTGAACACCACAGCTCCCCCTGGACCCCCAGGTCTAGGGCCCTGAGTCCTGCTCCAGCCCAGCAGCCTCCCAGAACCTGTGCTCCTGCTCCCTCATGCCTGTGTCCCCACCCCACCTGTCACGAGGCTGACCAACGCCGCCGCCCCGCCCCCCCACCGCCAGGTACAGCACAGCCTTCCTGATCTCCTTCAACCACTGATAGAGCCTGCTGACCCACCATGTTGTAAGGGGCAGCCAGACTATCTGGGATTAAAACCCAGTTCTGCCACTACCTGAGGTCAGCTGTGTGACCCTGAGCCAGTGTCTTAGCCTCTCTGTTCCTCAGTCTACTTCTTCATCTTTAAAATGTAATGAGAGCAATGACATCTATTTTATCATATTCCAATGATATTTAAATTATCGCATGCAAGCCACAATGTTTAGTATACAGTAAGTCTTCAGTGCATTCTGGGTAGGATGAGTAAGTGAGTACCAGTGAAGTGTGCAAAGGCACGCAGTCCCTGGCAATGACAATATGTGGTTTAATACATGCAAAAGGACAGGACAGCACCTTGAAAGCTGGATTCAAAACAGCTAAATAGGACACCTCTAGATTCACCGGGCCCTTATCCTTTACACACAACGGGTTATTTAACACAATTACATCCCCTGAGCGACAGCTATAATCACCTACAACAAGCACGTTCAAGCATACTGTAGCTCCAGAAGTCTTCACAGAAATTAAACCTCAAAATGGACTGGGTATTAGAGGATATCTGAGAACTACTCTTACTTGTGTGAAGTTGGTAATATGGGAGAATGCTGTTCCCTTTGGAGATGTGTAATGAAATATTTAGAGTTGGTTTACAAAAGAGAGAGAGACGGAGAGAAGGCAAATGCACCAAAATGTTAACAACTGCTGAAACTCAAGGGTAAAGGGTGTGTGTCCGTGTGTGTGTGCACGTGTGTGCATGCGTGTGTGCACGCGTGCGTGTGTATGTAACTATCTCCATTTTTCCAAATTTGGCTAACTTTTCCTAAAAGTTAAAAAAGAAAAAAAATCCTACTTGTCACTCCAGTAACAATTGAAAGCAGAGCAGCTCTGGGGGACAGGGAGGGCCTCTTCCCCCATCTGTCCCTCCTCCTCCCCCACTCCCCCGCCCTCGCCAGGCCCTTTGGAAGCTCCAGGGCTGTGATAACTTCAGACACAGGTTGGGAAACTACCTTTACTTAACTCAAGTTTCGAAAGAAACGCAAAGAAAAACCATCTGAATACGAGGTACCTGTTCAAGTGAAAAGCAGTGTTTCATTTTCAAAGATTGCTCTCTGATGTTTTAGAGGGTTGCCCAGAGCTACTCAGGAAACCCACCCCCGGGCTCCAGTAGCAAAGCCTTCTGTGGACAACACGAACTCTCACAATCAGCAGCCAAAATGCAGCAATCTGAGCGTATTCCAGCACTCTAACTAGCCTTTCCAGCACTTCACGAGGTAAAAAGTCAGTAACGCGCTGGAGGTTTTCTCTTCCTTATTTTCAGCAGTCATGTTCTGAGCAGTTAAACATGGCATGATCAGGGAAAAAGTGTGAAACATCTTACCTTTAAAAATAATAAGTATGTCTCTGACTCGACAGGAAATCTTGCCATGTTCTGCTCTGTGAATTAAACCAGTGCAAACCAAAAGCTGAACGGTTTTGTACTGATTTCCCTACAACTATCAAAGCTGAGTTATCAAAATCTTATCCTGAAAAAAGCACGGGAAGGCTAATCAAACAGGCTCTCCTATTTACAGTCATTTCCAAAACCACCTAACTCTTCAAGTTTGCGGAAACCAAGCAAAGCTGACCGGGAGACACCATGGGGGAACAAAGGACTGAGAGGAAAACTGAAAGTCCCGTTTCCTGCAGGAGTCCCGCAACCAGCATGTACCAGGCAAGGGGGGCAAACTGGCGTCCCTGTTGCTCTCCAAACACCTCTCTAGTGTGGCATTGTTTTCAGTTCTGGTTCACGCATTAACCTTATCGCGGTCCTGAAACAGCCCTGACTCCCTCGACGCCATGTGGCTTGACTTATCTCTGTCAGCTTCCTCTCTGCCCACCTTCCAGGGGGCACCGATGCCAGCCAGGGATGGGTGTCCACAGGGGCAGGGGGCCTGCAGCCGGCCCTGCAGCACCTCTGCTAACAGCACATTCCTGAGGATGGGCTGGGGTGGAATGTGACAAACTGGGGAGGGGAGAGACGGAGAACCCCAAAAAGCTCAAAGCGGGCAGAATGCTTCAGGTATTGACAGGGCTGTCTGCAAAGGCGTATGGTGGCTCCAAAAGGCAAATCACAAAACCTCAAAGAGCAGCTACCACCGGTGCATTTCTGAAGGGCGGTTCTCAGACATGGTTTACCCTGACAGCTACTACGGGGTCTGCGCAGAAGCCGTGCGTGTGTGAGTGGGTGCTAGGCCCAGTTGGGGCTTTCGCATACTGTGTGTGTTTGTTCTCTGGGAAACAATGAGACGGGCTTCACTAGTTACACTGTAGTATTATGAGCCATGAATCAAAATCCATCATTAACATCCTGGACAAGCTTATTTTACTACTGAGACAAAAAGCCTATTCTCTCAACAAATGGGGGAAAATTCCATCACAACAATGAAGAGTTCCTCTCCTTACAGACCATTCTGTACACGACTAACAATTACAGGCTTATAGTCCCCAGACTGGGGTCCCGAAGAGCCCAGAGAGTGATGCATTCAGTGTTGGGAGAGAAAGTGCTGCCGATGACAGGCCTGGAGGCGGCCGCTGTTCTCAGCCCGATCAATAATCCATTATGAACAAGCTACATTTCCACTCTAAGAAGAAGAAATGAATAAAAGGCGACCAGAATCGGCAGCATTCACAAGAAACTCCACCCACCTCCCCCACTAGGGGAAAGAGGACACAAAACGCCACTATCCCAGGCAGCAGCCGCGGGCAGAGACTCGGCCCCGCTGGCCAGAACAGACCCGATGTGGGGCAGCCCGAGAACAATGTGCTTTAGGTCTTTTCTCTCAGAAACACTCATTTCAGAGGTGAGTCTCCAGCCGGCTTTGTTCAGAAAGCGAGGCAGAGGGAAGGAGAATGGCAGAACCCCATTTTCTTAAACAAAGGTTGTCTTTAAATTATTTAACACCCCCCGAATAAATAAAAGCAAGTGCCCACATGCTGGCCCCCGATGCAAGGACCTGTCCCTAATCAGGCTTTGTTGAGGGAAGGCTGATCCTCTAAGCCCCGCCCGCTCAGCCCTGCACCTCAGACCGCGGTCTGGAGTCATCGTGCTATTTATAGCCAAAATGCATATATGACCTAAATGTTACTCTTCCGCAAGTAGGTTACCTTTTATGAAGCTGTTTACTGCAAACTGCCAAAAATCCCAAGTTAATTCCTGGTTCAAGAGAAAAGAGAGAACTCCATCCATCTTCCACATAAGTTCAAATAGAAGAACATTTGCTAAGAGTAAAGACAGTATCACAATGTAGTCTCGAAGTCCCTTGAACAACACTGGTACAGAGCTGCCCGTGTGTCCTTTCACTGAAATACGACCTGGGGGAGGGGGACAGCTGAATAGCAATCTAATTATGGACTACTTTCAGAAAAGTCCAAGAAAAAATGAGGAAGGATATGGAAATTTTCTTTCCACAGTCATTAACATACCCTGGGAAACTCAAAGTAGTTCTAGAGACTTTAATAAAGTAGTGTCCGTGTGAAAATGAAGGAAAAGGGGTGGCTACTTTCTCTCAGAAGGGAAGAAGCCTCTTGTTACCTTTCTTATTGCCTCTCTTGTGCTCTCCAAAATTAATGCCTTACTGACTTGCCATTTACTATTTACTATTTCCCCAGCCTTAATATTAAGTAGTTGCTTTGCCAAGCACCGAAAAAGTAAACTTCACAAAACTAAAAAATAAGAGGATCCAGCGCCTGCTCCATAATTCTCTGCAGATAAATGTGCTGTGTAGAGCCCCCTCGTCTGCCAGAAAGAGCTGGCGTTGGGGATTTGGAGGTAAATCCAGGCTTCTGGACCAACCAGCACTGCTAGTATAGTTAATGATCTTGTCAACATTTCCATTAAGGCCCCATTTCCAGAAGCTTAGAATTGCATCCCCCCAAACCCACGGCCCAGATGAAGTCCTGTGGTCACGGAGAGGCCGCTCTCTTCCCACAAAAACAGAGCAAATCACTCGCTATTCATTACAGAGCCAGGAAAGCTCTGGGTTTGCACTTTGATTCTTTTTACACCCTTCGCTACGATAGTTAAAAGCCAAATTTGCACATATCTCAGACACACTGAAAACCTGGGGACACCAGAGAACATGAAAACTCGTATATTTCTATTTCTGAAACAAACATGGAAAATCAGGAGGCCTTCAATGAACTGCAGCAAGAACCCAATTTAAAAGTGGCGTAGAGGTTTTACAGAGCCTGAACTCAAAACTGTGGAAACTGTTAACTCATTCAGTGTCTTCATATAAAAGTTTTTACAATTTTTCTTAGACACGATCAGCAGTGAAAACAAAACAATCATGCAGAAACTCTTACTTGTTTATTGGGTAACACTTCCTGGTCATTACTAAACACAGTTTTTTGAAATTTCTGTTATCATAAAATATATTTTAACTGAAATTTCTTTCTACAAATAAGCTGTATATATTCCACCACATCAACCAACAGCGAAGAGCAGTGTTTGCCTCCCAAACACACAGTCCTATTTTCCAACAAACTGATTAAAACCAACGTTTCTCTCCCAGTAAGAATTTTACAGATTGCAGGTTATTACCTATCTGACATTCTCTCTTCCCTCTGCGCTTTTTGTAAAAGACCCTAGAAGTCCCTACCATCATGCGAAAGAAACAACTGTGCCCAAGAATACAAAAAGAGATAATCACATGCGGTAAGCCATAAAGCATTCTGTTAAACATTACCTTCCAGTGTGGTGCTGCTTAGCACAGAAGTCGGCGTCCAAAAAAAATCCCTTCCCTAAGAGCTCACAGAGGAAAAATAAACATATCGATAATCAAGTTTACTGAATTCCAAGCAATTCCTTACACATTTTCTGTTAAAAGCAAAAAACGATACCCTGGAACTGAGTAGATTTTCATTGAATGGCTGAAAGGCATAGCATGCAAGGAATTACTTAAGATTTTGTTTATCATTGTACAAACACCAATCGATAGTTTAAAAGGATCAGAATTACAAAAGGACAGATCTTGCCCAAATGCTTCACTCTACAGCACATGTACTACGGCCAGTTTAAATTTTCCAGCTCCATTACTGCCAGTAACGACGGTAACATGACCCAGTTTATCACTAACATACACAGCACCTTTGAAAGCAGTGGGCTTAGGAGAGTGATCTATCAGAGAATATTTACAACGAGCAATTCCTGACAAAAACATGATGTCACGTCTCCATAGGATTTACCCTGCACTGCCTGTCTAAAAATATTTTTTCAAACACACTCAATGACACACTGCCTCGAGTTGCAAGTTCCAAGTTTGCAAGATAAAAGAAGATCTATTCTTCCCTTGCAGGGAACAAAAAAGGGTAAACAGGCAAAACCCCACTGCACCCCCCTGTAACGATGTTGCTGATATTCAGCTACAAACATTAAGAAAACTTTGCACCTGAAGCCATCATAAACAACCTCGCAGAAATGAGGGTGGGAGCATTTTTCTAAGCCAAAGCATCTTGCCCAGCAACAACTTCTGGTAAAAATAAATATAAAACATACCAAAGCATGATGTTTAACTTCAAAGTTGCCTATCCACCCCTTCGCCCCCCACCCTGCCCCCTAGGTCCCCAGAGAAGAGAGCTCTCTACCCTTTATCCCAGCCTGGTTATTTGGAAGTAAAGTGTCACACTTTAGGGGGCAACACTGTCCTAAGTCAAACAAAGCAGCACTCACACAGTTGCTTTGCAAACACTTTCCAAGAACTCGAAGACCACGACACTAATTCAGTGACGACATCTGGATGGTCCCATTTCGTCTGTCACATTAAGTCCATGCTTGAAATTAAGGTCGGAATAGCTGTGGGTCTAACAGCTGAAGAATACGCTCATTCTACCACCAGGGTCATTTCCCTCTCCCCCTCCTTTCCTGCCACTTCCCTCCCGCGCCAGCCTGGAGGCACACAGCAACACACACAACCCTAGGCTCCTTCTCTCAGATGTGTCCAATGCCAATGCTGTGAACAGATGCGCAAGGCACTGCTGGGGACAGATGGAGCCTGGAGAGGATCGCCACCCGCACAGGTGGGAGACTTGAAGGACTCAGGCCCACCCAGGCCTCTCTGCTCCCATTCAGCAGGGTGCGGGCACAGCCGAAGGCAGAGAGGGGAGTGGGGAGAAGCCCCTGGCAGCCTGTGCTGTGTTTCCAGATACTATCACATCTGGTTCAAGAAAATGACACTCGCCTTTATGAAAACAAACCCAGAAACAAGTACCTGACGAGAGAGGAGGCTACTCATCAACTCACTCTCAACAGGCACGTGAGATGCGCCAAGGCAAGCCTGCTCACAAAGACTGCGCTTGCACACGTGACACATGGATCTCTCCTCGCACAAGCCTCTGTGGGAGAGAAAGGAAACAAGAGTGCGTGCACGGCCTGCCCACTGAACCAAGAAGCTACCGAAAAATAAAACAGAACGACTCCAAAGTGTGCCCCACCTCCATCACTTAAATGAGCTGCTATTCCATTATTCTTTTTAATAAACAAGATTGACAACCAGCGAGACCATTGTTCCCTCCCTGTTCCCCTCCCCAACGCTGGGCTCGCCATCCTCATACAGGCAGGTATCATCTGTGACTCAAGAAGGATGGCAGGTCCCATCAATAATGAGATGCCACCAAACTCACTCATTCCTTAAAGACGTGCTTTGTCACTCCAGATAAAGACGGTGTTACTGCTCGGCTCCCTTCTCAGCAGCCCCAGCCAATGTGGAACAATAGATGCTCACTTTAGCCCACGCTCCTGGCCTGATTTCCTCGGCAGCTTAAACTACTCAAGCAGAACTTTTTCTGCCTTGCTAACCCTGGGGTGATGAGCAGTAGTGCCTATTCAGGGACCCTGCTGGAGAATAAAATCTGGATGACTAAGAACTGTAGGCTAGAGAAAGATGCACGCTGCAGACGTCACTCAACTAAAGGCCCCCAAATCTCACTTCCATCTATCCATCAATATCTAAGAGGGAGACGGTCATCCACTTAGCCAGTGCTAAGTCATATAAACAGGTGTGTTAAAGACAGCTCAGGGATTAGCCTAGCCCGGCCAGCCTTCTGGGCCCCACAGCTTCAAGCTAATGACGAGTCCGCCGAAATCCAAAGCATCAGGACACACTCAGTGGGCTTCAGAACTTCAGCCTGCCATCCACAGCCTGGGCTTCCTCCTGGGAATGCGCATGAGGTGTGTTCTCACCCAGCCACACAGTCAAACCCAATGGTCAGAACGAAGGCGCAGGTCGAGCCCCTGCTGCTGCATCTTTATCCCTGTGACGTAACTCGGAAGGCAAAACTCAGTGATTCACATGGCGGGGGAGGGGATTCTGGCCACATCCTAAACACAGATACTGCTGCTTTCTCAGCTCCACACTTAAAATCCTACTTCCAAGCTGTTCATGCAAACATATAATACTGCTTTCAATTTCTTGTTTTACGTCTTCTCTGAGTTTTGCTGTTTTCCAAAATCACTTTGCTGCACTAAATACGGTTGCGTTCTATTGCGCTGTGAGGCTGGGTGAATCACACACAGGTACCACCTGTTTCATCTGCAACAGTGGAAGCCACAGAAAGGGAAGACCACAGGCCTCAGATTTGTCACCAGGCTAAATTAAGCTGACAGCGCAGGAGAAGGGTTAACAGCCCACCAGTAAGACAACACACAGTGAACAGAAAGACATTCCCCCTTAAGCATGTGTGGGTACGTGTTTATTACACCACGTGCATGTGGCAAAGAAAAAGATCTACAAATGTTCCTTGGGTGTAAATTCCTTTCTGGAAAGTTCTCAACAAGGAGCTTCAGGATTTGTAAACAATCCTAAGCGTTCTCGCCTTCTTACCCTGAACTATCTCCACTTTGGATAAGCAGAGCCCCAGTTACCTCAAACTCCTTCTCAAACCCCTTAAGGGAAACTATGCGACCTGAAAGGGAAGAAAGCTTCCAAAACTAAAGCCAAGCGCAAAATCATGCTTTAAAGAGGGACGGACGTGGGTGGGGCCTGAAATCCCAGCACTTTGGAAGGCTGAGGCAGAAGGATCACCTGAGCCCAAGAGTTCGAGACCAGCCTGGGCAAAATAACAAGAACCCCATCTCTATAGAGATTAAAAAATAAAAATTAGTCAAGTGTGGTGGTGCCTGCAGCCCCAGCTATCCAAGAGGCTGAGGCGGGAAGGTCCCTGAAGCCTGGGAGGTCAAGGCTGCAGTGGCCACAATCATGCCACTGCACTGCATCCTGGGTGACTGACTGATATCCTGCCTCAAAAAACTAACAAATAAAAAAGAGTGATACGGCCTAACTCCCACCACCGACTCGGGTCTCAGGGACAGAAGGTTGCCAGAAATAATCAACATTTTTTAAACCCAAGGAGGTTCCGGTCATAAGAACATGTCAACCCAGTCTTAGAAACTCGCAGGAAAATTCCCTTCCATGCCACTCTCTGAAAGACAGCTCACTAGGACACAAATGGAAAACACCGTTTTCCTTCTGCGGAGATGAGCCGCTTCTCACCTTCAAGGCCAGTGTACTCTGCAGCTGTTTATTTGAACGATCTCCGCCTCGGCTGCATAGGTTACCTCGCACAGCAGGCGCGGTGGTTTTAAACACGCAGAGGGCCGTTTTTCTCCTGACGCGCCAATGCCATCATTTGCTTAGCGAGTAACGCCACCCAAGTCCTGAGTTACCATGATCTAGCAACTTGATGCAAAACGAAAGGACAAATAGAAGTCCTTGATAACTCATTTTGTTTTAAAGCTCATGTGAAAAGGAAACATTTGTTTCACTTTACATCACATCCCTTAAAGGTGCAGTTTCCCAGACCCTCCAGACAGCACTGCAGACCTGCTGACCAGGGAGCTCCAACTCCCCATGGGCACAAGCCCTTACCAGAAGGTGCTTTGCAAAGAAAAATTAAAGAAAACGTGAGTGAGTGGAGTTAAAAAGTTGCCATTTTCAAAGCCTGTTGTCCTTCTCTCCCAAACAAGCATCCTGCACAAGGCTCGCTCTCCCTCCCAACACAGATGTTTCAGGGGAATTTTCTAGAGAGGCATGAAGGGAACTCCATCCCTGGGAGGACCAAGGGCACAGAAGCAGTGCTGGGACACTCAGGAGGGGCACACGCTGCGGGCAATGCCAGGCCTCACCGCCGTGCATGTGCCTGCATGGAAGGGTTAGTGTGTAAGACAGTGAGTGTGGGAGCAGGTGGGTGGACATGAGAGAGACTGCGTGTCATGTGTGAACATGTGAGTGCGCCCAAGGGTGGGTAAGTGGGGGTGTGTGTGAGAGATCACGTGTGTGATCTCTTAACCTACAAAAGCACTCATTCGAATACACCACCTGGAGGCAAACACACGTGTCCCACTTGCGACCCACTACCAGCAACACTCACACCCATGTGCCTGGACCACCAGCTTTGCACAGAGCCAGGTGCAGCAGCAGCAGCGATGGGGCTCCGGGCCCGGCTGCCACCCACTCCCGTGTGTAGGGTGCTCTCTCCCTGCCCTGAGCTTCCCTCCCACACATGGTCACTGCGGGAAGCACGCTGGACCCAGAGCCAGCTCAGGAAACTCTGAGCCTGTGACAGTCCTGACCTGTGGCCACCATCCCCTCAACATCACTGTGCTCTTCCACGGGCACCCACGCTCTCCAAGAACAGCCATCTAGCTTCCTCTGTGGCAGAAAACTCTGGCCCTCCACTGCCAGCCAGGTAGCCCCGCATGCCAAGCTGGCCCTGAGCTAGGCCCAGGATCTGTGCCCTTTGGGACGTAGCGGCCATGTGCACCCCATCAGGGCCCGCACTGCCTCCCCCAGAATGTACTCCAGCACAGTCTGCCATGATGCCAACAGCAACGCCACTCAACACCAAGCCTTTAAGTGCCCAGCAGCTCCGTAGCCCAAGTCAGAATGGCCCAAGCTCCCTGGACCTGAGGCGGGCTTCAGGAAGTGCCAGGGCAGGAGGCAGAATGGGAAGTCTCACACACACCGGGCACCGCTCCTGGAGCACAGTGAGTCTCCCATGATAATGGGCAGATTCGGGGCCAACTGCAGAGCCCCGGAGACCAGGTTAGATGGTGACAGGCGGGCCTCCCACAGAACGTGCTAAGAATGGGCAATCAGGCAGGCACAGGAAGAATCATGCTGACGAGAAAGAAACACCGGGCGGGGTCTTCACGTTGGCAGCCTCCTTGGCATAGGGCAGGTCTGCCTCACCAGTCCCCAGCAATGAACCACAACCACTGCCCTCAAATCTGCCACTATCAACATATGCCAGGAAATGCTCCACTACCAAGCAGGAGGAAGGCCCAGGAAACCCCGGGTTTCTAGAGCAGGCTCGTCAGGTCGGAATGTGCCTACAAACGCAGCAAAGGGCAGCGCTCACCCGAAGGCTGAGCAGGCGGAGCTCCGATGACTCCTAGTGCTGTTAGCCATCATAAATCCTCAGCCTGGCAGGGCGCAGAGCCCAGGAGCAGCCTCAGCCTGCTCTCAGTCCAGGGCCCTCCTACGTCTCTACGGTGCCACCCTCCTTTCAAGACAAGGACGCTGAGCGTCAAGGCTGTGAGCCCATCCCCTGTCTTCCTGCCTCCCCGCTATCACCGCCCAGGCCCCCGCACTCTGCTGCCTGAAATGAGTGCTCTGGAGCTGTCAGAATGTTCCTTGACCTTCCAGTAAAAGGCGTACAACCTAAATACAAAGTAACGTCATGGGCGACAACCATGACCAGTGGCCGTCACCCAGGAACCTTTAAGACCCCAAATCAACACGAAGCAAGAGGCTACCATCCCAAGCAGGTGGCAAGTTGGCCACAGAACACCCGTCACCACCACCTTCACAGGCACTGTGAAAACCATGCTGGCTTCCTCCAAGCCCTGTGGCACACCACCCTCTACTGCCTCCCGACCAAGAGGGCCCAGGGGACCAGCATCTCCACATGCCTGGGACCCCCCTGTTGGGATACACCACTTGAGAACCCCTGGATCGCCCTATTTAATGTTACCTTTATGGGAAATTTGGGGTGGAAGGAGTCATTTGTCACCTAGAATTTCTGCAGTTGTCAGAAATTTATTCGTAGGACGTTTTGCAATCTTCCCACCCAAGTGTAACATCCGAAAACATATATCAGGTGCTGAAACGGCTGCCTGACACACAGAGGGCACTCAGCAAATTCAAGGTCCTCTCCTCCTCAGGTCTCCATCCAAGGTTCAGCAGCAGCAAAAATATCCACAGGATGGCACGGGAACCAACTCATGGCTCATCAGCAATGGGTGAGGGGCCCAGGTCTAATCAGATGGTCAACAGGTATCCTCCGAGTGCCCACCATGGGCCAGGCCAGCTAACAGGCGAGAAGCCCTGGGCAGTGACTGTCACCTCAGCAGCCTCACCTGGACGGCGAGGGTACAACACTCTGCCCTCCAGACGTGTGCTGTGCAGGGAAACTCCTCTGCCCTCCTCCGGTGACTCGCTGCAGGTGACCTTGCCCGAGCCCGGAGATCAAGCGTGCAGACCCTCACTCCCACCCCACCCGGCATCCGGTTACCTTTCAAATTAATATGACATTCTCTATCTTCCTTCTAGCATCTACCTTTTTCTCAAAATGTTTCTGCCAGAGAAGTGTTTTTCCAGCCTCCGTGGATGAGTGCTGGTGGCCACACCCACGGGACACACTTCCATGCCAGAGGCCACCCCATCGCAATGGGGAGTAAGCAGGAGCTGCACCTGCGGCTCCAGATTTGCAAAACTCAGAGACAGCTTTGTACGAATCCCAAGAAAACCATTCCACTCCTCTAATCACTTGCTGAGGAACAAGAGAAGACAGTTCACACCCCCTTCCTCTTCCTACAGCCCAACACAGGCACTCCTCCAGTGCCCCTTCAGGTAGAAACATCGCCGTCAGGGCAGGTCCCAGCAAAGAGGTTAGCAGCGGTCCGCCTCATTGAAGACACTCCTGGTAACAATGGAACCTGCCCCTCCGAGGATGCAGATGAAGCCCACACCATAAGATCCATCGCCACGTGAGGGGACTCTGCTGCGGCCCCTCCTGAAGGGAAGAGAGCTGTCCGCCCAAAACCACTGCCCCACAGTCATCAGCTGTGCAGACTTGAGCAGAAAAGGAAAGTGAGTTTTACTCACATGCAAACTAATATTCTTCAAGCAACACTGTTCCGGATCATGGAAAGGAAAGGACCCCCGCCCCGGGGGCACCAGGGTCTTGGGATCAGCTTACACCGGCTGCTTTTCAGCAGGAAAGCCTCATTCACACTGTGATCCCTACATCCTCATCAGAGTGGCCCACAGAGGCGGCTTCACAGTTATGTGCTCACTTAATTATTTTTCTTCTGTTTACCATCATTTTACATTTTTCTAGCTATGCCAAGAAAAGCGATCCTACACCACAACGTAAAAACTGTTGTTTTAAGCTTGATCGAAATTCCAGGTTTGTGAAACCGAAGTCGGACGGACTGCCAGGAAGGTGATCCAACTGCTCCTACCTGGGCTTTCCCAGGAATGTGTAAACTCAATGACAACATCCAGCAACGGTCCCAGCGGGATGTGGCTACTCTCAGCTGAAACGGTTTAGAGGATCGAACGCCACTCAGCCTCTCAGATTGTGAAATGATGAAAAGTTTAGTATTCACCGAATTATGTTTTTAAGAAACATTTGCCACTGCTTTTCTTTGAGAAAAAATAAAATAGCGCCAAGGACTTTCAGGCACCACCGTAGATATTTTCAGAGTAAATTAAATCACCCCAAGCGGGACTTCTAGGAAAGCACCACACAGTGTGGCTTCTAATAGGACTTCCCACCTCTGTGATGGGCAGCCAGGAACCGGAGAATAACTCCGCAGTCACGGCAGAAGCTCAGCAGCAGAGGTAACCCGGAGGACGCCTGACTGTAGCCACGGAACAGTCGGCACTGGGCTGTCCATCCAGGCTATCAGGACGACACAGGGAACATCAGGGACACACACACACTGAGCTCCAGGCATGGGTCATGCTCGGTGTGCACACTGCTGACCGCCAGAAATGCCAGGCCCCGGGTGGCTCTTTTTCTTCTTGGGGACAGGTCCATGGGGAGGCACCTAGTCACTTCCCCCTGCAGCATCTGAATTTATAAAACAGACTGGGTACTGGGGAAATGTGACCACACACAGATGTGCTCACTGAAATAAGCTTAAATCTGGGACCCCTGGAATCCCCAGATGTTTCAGGATGTGGCACAGCTCTCTGTGGACTTGAAAGTCATTCCAAAGAGATTTGACAGCGAGCTTTAAAACTGACACTTGCAAAATATCCATAATAAACTATTTCCACTGCAGGAGCAGGAAGCAGTGCTTGAAAGCTTATGTTCTCAGTCCCAAATTATACACACTTTTTCAAAAAGAAAAAAGACAGGTGAAGATCCACTGAAACGAGAGCTCCCATCACTTCCCTTTCTTTACAGAATCAAGCGACGTTTCTCCATCTACACCCTCAGGAGTGGGACTCAAGGCCAGGCATGGTGGCTCACGCCTGTCAGCCCAGCACGCTGGGAGGCTGAGGCAGGTGGATCACTTGGGGTGAGGAGTTCAAGACCAGCCTGGCCAACATGGTGAAACCCCATCTCTACTAAAAATACAAAAAAATTAGCTGGGAGTGGTGGTGTGTGCCTATAATCCCAGCTACTTGGGAGGTTGAGGCAGGAGAAACGCTTGAACTCAGGAGGTTGCAGGTTGCAGTAAGCTGAGATCAGGCCATTGCACTCCAGCCTGGGCAACAGAGAGACTCAGTCTCAAAAAAAAAAGAAGTTGGACTCACATGTGGTGTGGCTCTAGCATTTAGCCATATGAGTGAGAGTGACGTGGGACTCACACATGGCATGACTGGCTCTAGCATTCAGGGGCCTTTACTGTCTCAAGATGGCAGTCAGAAATCTAGAAGTGTCACTGGGAAATCCCAAGAGTCAGGTAGACAGGTGCAGAGCCCCCAAACCTATGCGGCAAGGCCGGGTGATGCACCGTGACAGGGCATGGTGGCCTCCCGGACTTACAAGGCCTCTCTGGCACCCAAGCCTGGTCACTTCACTTACGGAAAAATTAAAAAGTTTCCCTTTTTTATGATTTAGTCAAAGCATCTTCTGAAGACTGGGGGCTGTATCATGGGAGCCTTAGGCAGCTGGGGGAGGCCAAGTGGGAGGCTGGATCACCGGCCTCATCAGTGATGCAGACAATGGGGCTGTGAGCCCAGGGATACAGCCATGCATCCAGTGAGGGCAGCTCCACCCTCCTCACCTCCAGGCAACCTCGAGGGGAGCCACCAGAGCCCAGGGCTCCCCGCGCAGCTCAAGGCTGGCACGTGTCATGCACCAAACCGGTACGGTCATCTGCGCTATCTGCTGGACACGTGTCTTCAAAATGTGTCGGTTTTTTAAACTAAGCACAAGCCATTTTCTGGCCCTCTTTGACAGGCCACAGGGGTTGAGACTAAGGTTTCAGGGTTACGTGTGTCCGGGGACGCTTTCCTGCCCCTGGACACAGCTTCCGATTTGGCAGTTACAGGTGGAATAGGGAAAGTAAGAGCGTATCTTATTATCCTTCAGCAGCAGAAGGGGAGAGATTCTTTAGCCAAGGATACTGAAAGGAGAAAGAAGCCTTCTTAAAAATCTATTTCCCTCAGGCCAAGGGAGCCGATCTCTGTGTGAGAAAGGCTGACGCTGCGGCGACCTTGGACAGCACACAAGAGAAGGGCTCCAGGTTCCCGGGACAGGCGGGGAAGGGGCAGCATCGCGAGCTCAGTGCCTTTGTGTAGAAGCTTTACACCTTTACTTTCACATTTACTAAGCGGTAATAGGCAAACACAGGGCTGTAAAGAGGCAAAAATATGAATACATTTTTACAAGACCAACCCCGACGTGTGGTGATGAGAAGGGCCTCCCACCTGCAGGTCTTCCTCCCAAGAACTATGACCCTGGGCCAACCAATCAGAAAACACGTAAGAAACCCAAAGTGAGGGTGCGAAAGTCCCTTCACCAGGATGTCACCAGGACCTGGAGCTTATGGGTTCCAAAATAAACCTGACCAGTCCTCCTCAGAAGTGTGACAGTCACGGAAACAGGGACGGACTAAGGAGCCATCACGGACCAGCGGGAACTCGGGAGAAGCTGAGAGCAGCACAGGCCGCCAGAAGGGCTCCAGGGACAGCAAAGGCGAAATCCCAGGAACCCCTGGATTGCACCCAAACCCTTCTGTTCACCACACTTCCCGGTTTAAACTTCTGCTGTGCCAAGACACACCATTTTAAATTTAAAGAGGCCCCGCAGTCCTCTCAGTGTGTTTTCTAATGATCAACTGTTTCTTCCCCCTATTTCTAAGGTCCCAGGGCCACGGTCTAAGCCATGCTGGAAACGACTGCGTTCCCTTGGGAGCGATGTTAATTCAGGCTCTGGGAGAGATTTGATTTACGACACTAATTACTGGGTTTCCTCCTAGGGTGCTACTCACAGATGAGCTCCATCCCACCAAGGGTGGTCACTGCACTCTCCACTGCTCCAGGCAGGCAGCCACGGCACAAGAACAGTCCTGGCCAGTCCCTTGGGAGTCTCAGGACCTCCTGCCCCTTGAGAACAGCACTCAGGTCTCTGTCAGTTCCCACTCCCACCATGAAGCACCCACACTGCCACATGGACAGGATGCTGGCCCAGAGGCCGAGGCTCTGCACGCTTGCCAGGCTACCAGCATTAGTGAGGCCCACGAGGGCTAAGTCAGGTGGGATGGCAGGGACACCAAAGAGGCTGCTTGACTGGCATAGCCAGACCCAAGTGCACCCTGCAGGTACTGGGGCCATGTATCTCCAGGAGATCTAGTCAAGGAGAGAGGTGCCATCTAGACAGCATGGCACAGGGGACGTGGTGGCACCTGCCCGCCAAGCCTGGGATGGCTGTGAGGGAAGACACCTAGTGGGGACACACGCCTGGGGCAGGGGCTAGAAAAGTGAAGAGAAGGGACCCTGGACATGCACAGGGGAGGAGGGCCATCCCTGCTGGACATCATGGCTGAGACAACAGGAGACAGGCCGGCAGAGAAATCCTTTCACCAGGACATCACCAAGACCTGGAGTGTATGGAGTTGATGCCATGGGCTGTGAACGTGAGCAAACATGGGAAGGGGAGGCTCAGGGGCAGGTCCCCACTTCTGCAGCCTCACAGGGAGGGACCACCCAGGTATAGGCAAAGGGCCCTGGGAGGCAAGGGGCGCCCAGAGAGGGAAACCCCAGGAGGTGCTGGCCTCTGGGAAGTGAATCAGGCACAGGGAGCCCTGGCCTCGAGGAACCTGCAGCTCACAGCCCCTCCGGGGGGGCAGGAAGTCCTGCGTGTCTCTCGTCCCAGAGAGGAAATGATTTGGGCAAATGCTGTGCCCGGAGCTCTCTCACCCTGCAGATGTTAAGCAGCTCAGGAGCAGCACTGGAACTGCAGTATCCACAGGCGCTGGGCTTTCCCGGAGGCTGCAGGTAAGTGCTCGGTCAAGGAGGCAACGACAAGGCTTTGGAGAAAGGGATGGGGGCGGGGGAGTTCCCAACCAGAGGGGGCCCCCACCGCTCCTTCCTAACTGGGATCTTGAGAAAGACAGCAGCCCCAACCCACTCAGAGGCCACGCCTCAAAAACATGTTGCAATCTACATGAGCAGCCTCATTTTCAAAGCAGAAGTTTAGCAATTTCCTGCATTTGCAGGCCTGCTCAAACTGTAAGTCCATTCAATTCCTGAGTTTTCTTTACCGAATAAATTCAAGTCCAGTTATCAAGTAACTAGATGTTCCCCATCCCCCCAGGGCAGCTACATAGAAGTATAAAGTAATAAACGAAGGACAGACATCGGCGCTTCAACTCACGGTCTGCTGACTGCTAACCTGCGGTCATGCCGGGCAGCCCCGAAGCAAGAGTGGCTGCGGCGTATCCCACACCTCCCCATGGAGAGCACGCGTGCCCTGTGGGACTGCCAGCGGCGGCCACACACCCCAGCCGGTCCAGCCCATCTGCAAACTGACCACTTCGGGCAACTCAAGGCACCCCAGGAGAGTCCCTGGCTCTGAGGGATCAAAAAGGTTGAAAAACCGAGAACTTCTGCTCTCTATGTACACAGAAATGTCTTTTTTCTGTTATCTGGCATTAAAGATATCAAAATTAAGATTGGCGATGTCCTACAACACTCATGATTGGAGCCGGCTGGTGCTCGCTTAGTGACGACGGCAGCCACACTCACTGTCTGGGCAATCTGAAGTCCAAGCTTGTCCAACCCGCGAAAGCCCAGGGCAAATTCGTAAACTTTCCTTTTAAAACATTATGAGGTCTTTTTTGCTTTTTTTTTTTTAATTTTAGCTCATCAGCTACCATTAGTTTTTTTTGTTTTGTTTTTGTTTTTTTGAGACACGGTCTCACTCTGTCGCCCAGGCTAGAGTACAGTAGCGAAATCTTGGCTCACTGCAACCTCTGCCTTCCGGGCTCAAGTGATCCTCCCACCTCAGCCTCCCAAGTAGCTGGGACCACAGACGTGTACCAACACACTCAGCCAATTTTTTGTATTTTTTGTAGAGACAGGGTTTCACCATGTTAGCCAGGCTGGTCTCGAACTCCTGAGCGCAAGTGTATCTGCCCACCTCTGCTTCCCAAGGTGCTGGGATTACCTGCATGGGCCACCGCCCCTAGCCATGTTGGTGTCTTTTGTGTGTGGCCCAAGACAGTTCCTCTTCTTCCAACGTGGCCCAGGGAAACCAAAAGATTGACACCCCTGAAGATTCTCACTTGAGAGGAATAACTTACATGCTGAGCCACCTTCCCCACTCGTTCCTCTTTCAGTCCTCAAACATTCTTTGGTATAAGGACTTCATTTATCACTGTTTTGTGTATTAAATGTCCTTCAACAAAGGAAGGTCCTGAACCGCCAACCACTACACTGGTACAAAGCAGTGCCGGGAGAGAGCCTCCAGGTCTGAAGAGCTCCAGTGTCTCCCATTTCCCAGACCCATTTTAAAGGCACTGAACGATCACTCTTGAATAGTTTTGTTTTTTGTAATGAAGTCATGATGTCTCTACATGTTTAGCTCTGGATGCCTGAATATAAATAACCGAGGTAGTCAAATCAGGGTGTGCCAATGTTCCCTTTACTGGGGGAAAGGTTTTGCCTTCTCCCACCAAATATACAATTAGTCAACTGTGCAGTGTGGTGAAATCACCAGGCCAAAATTACACCCCAAACATATGATTATTAAGGATGTGCAGTCCTATTTTTTATATTACTAAAAAAGCCACACTCATTATATATTTATATTTAGAGGCCTTTTTAAAAATAAGCTTTAATAAATATCTCTGAATGTATACATTCCACAAAATGGACAGTTAAAAGAAGGCACTCATGATTTTAGGTTACATATTTTCCTTTCTACATTAAAATAACCAATACCTAGTAATAGTTTCCACTACTGCATTCAGGATAAAAGAGCTTTCTTTCAATGTAAGAAGAAAGTAAAATTATGGGGTTGGGGCAAGGGAAGAGACTCACATTTTAGATAAAAGAGATTGTGGTAACTTTAGTCTTCTGACCAAAAAGTTTAATATTTTTAAAAATATAATTGAATGTTGGGATTAAAACAAACCTCCCTCCATTTTCTATTTTTATCTTCTTCCGTTAGAAAGTCCTGGAACCTAAACCCCTGTACTCAGAGAAGCAGAAAGACTTGACTCACGTTTCTTTCAACTAATATTCATTAATTCTAAAAGCCAAAACAGGCAATGAATTGTACACCCAAAAACAGCCAAAATGGCAAACTGTATGTTAACATGAATTTTATCACAGTTAACACAAAGCAAAACGTATAGGTTTTAAATGCTGAAAATCATTTGAAATGCTTTAAAATTGAAAATCATTACAAAATATAAATAATACTTATAAGGCATTGTTAAATAAATAATCTACTGTTCAAACTGCATGAAATATGTTCCTCTTGAAACAGTATTATGCCAAATAAGGAAGTCAGAGGTCATCACTAGAATCCATAAACTGTTTTAAAAAAAACAAAACAGGCCGGGCGCGGTGGCTCAAGCCTGTAATCCCAGCATTTTGGGAGGCTGAGGCGGGTGGATCACGAGGTCAAGAGATCGAGACCATCCTGGTCAACATGGTGAAACCCCGTCTCTACTAAAAATACAAAAAATTAGCTGGGCACGGTGGCGCATGCCTGTAATCCCAGCTACTCAGGAGGCTGAGGCAGGAGAATTGCCTGAACCCAGGAGGCGGAGGTTGCAGTAAGCAGAGATTGCGCCATTGCACTCCAGCCTGAGTAACAAGAGCGAAACTCCGTCTCAAAAAAAAAAAAAAACAAATTCTTCTGGATGAGAGAGCCAATGTTCACATCCCCAGATTTGGAACCGCCCGCTTGTGGAGACGATTCACGTTAACTGCTGAGTTCTCTGAGCCAACCAACGTGCAGTTTCCTCTTGTTTGGGGTTTTCCCCCAACTTTTAACTTAGATCTGGAACAAATCAAAAGTGGTCGGGATACGATTCCAATTTATATAACCCAGAAAAGTTCCATGAAGGGAATATTTCTACCCAACACAAATATAAATATGCTGTAACAGAGTTACTCTTTTTGCACTGACTGCTTAAGAAATTCCAACAAGTTATTTTAGATGCAACTTTAATGGACGCTGCACTGCTGTGATCAAGGAGCCCTTATATAAATCAGCCCCGGAATGTTCCACTTCTTCCTGACTAGAAACTCCATACGGACCCTACTCTGTGCTCTCTGGTTTATTCTGAGAATTTTAATCCATTTGATTTTTGTTGCAAACATTTTACAACCACCCTTGGCCAAAAGCACTGAAGTTCTATCCTAATGCATTAAGGATTTCTTATCTGTCATTTTCTATAAATCCCTACATACTGGAAGGCTTACCCTGCACTTAAAAAACTTAAATAAACGTGATTTTTAAAATGTCTTTTCCATTCCTTTCTCCTTTCTAAGCAGTTTTCTTTTTTTAAAAAAACACCTTTCAGATACTTTCTTTTACCTACGCCAAAAATATGATTTACAGTATTTCTCACCAATCTGCTGGGCAGAAGAAATAAGAAACACAGATAAAAATGGTATTACGAAAAACCTGTCAGGAATAATTCTAAAAGCATGCATGCTAGCTGGCATATCCGTTAAGATGATAATTATACTGAGCAAACCCTCCAAGTCCTCCACACGGAAAAAAAGACACATTATTTCAGGGACTTCTCCGCCTCACTTTCGTCCTGAAGGAGGTGAGAGAATGAATGGATTGCTGTAGCTCCTGAATCACCTCTAACAGCCGGCGAGGGAGGGAAGCGACCCAGGCACGGAGTGATTCCTCAGCCAATTCTTGCTTCTCCGGCCAGACACGTGGACCTCTTAGACGGGTCATTATCTTCTTTGACCCTCGTTTTCCCATTTGTGAAATGTGTATTTGCCATGGACAAATTGTGGGGCCTTTTCCAGTTCAGAAGTTCTCTGACCTGCAGCGGGCCCGCATGAACAGTATATCTGGTGTCCAGAGGCCACCGCTGGTGGAAACACTCCACACAGGACGGCCGGGCCTCGGCCAGCACCAGTCGGAGCCTTGCTGGATCCCAGCAGTGCAGCCGCCTTCCCCTGGGAGCCAGGTCCAGCTCGCAGTCATGCTGCCAGTCCGAGGAGGCTACAGCCCCTAAGATCGCTATCCAATGCAGGTGCCCCAAGACACCCATGGCAGCTGGAAGCTCATCAGCGACTCCGGCCCCACCCAACGTGTCTATCCTGGATGTCTCGCTCCAGGTCG
Source organism: Callithrix jacchus (assembly GCF_049354715.1). Classification (NCBI taxonomy): domain Eukaryota; kingdom Metazoa; phylum Chordata; class Mammalia; order Primates; family Cebidae; genus Callithrix; species Callithrix jacchus. The sequence goes on from NC_133514.1 coordinate 118,896,627, forward strand.
TCATGTCCACTAGGACTGCGTCCCTGCAGAGTCCTACCCATGAATACAACAGCAGCCCTGGACACTCCTTCCCCCTCAACGTACCCAGTGGATGACCAAGTCTCACAGACTCCACCTTTTAGCATGAACCTTGTCAAAATCAGGGCACTGTGCTCCAGTTTCTCAGTCACAAATCTAGCCCAGAGCTCCATCCTCTTCCCTGAACCACCTCCCCTTCAGAAACCTGCCGGTCCCTTGTCAGTGTTCCTGGCCTGTGACGCCTCCTCCCTGCCACAGACTGGCTGAGAGACCCTCCACACATCTCTTCCCACTGCCCTTGAAACAGAGTCCATGTTCCTCAAGACAATTCAGTCAAGACTATGTGGTCCTTAACGGCCTCTCAAACATCAGCTCTTGGCTACCACCCAGATGCCCCTGCCATCCCCCACAGACATGTGCACACTTACACACTTGCATGTGTGTGCATTTGCACAGGCTCACTACACACTTGCAAACGTGCACCTCCACACAGGCACACTTACACGTGTGCAAACTTACACGTGCATGTGTCTGTATACACATGTACACTCAGGCACAGCTACACACATATGCACCTGCACACGTGCGCTCACACGCACGAGCATGTGCCTCTGACTTCAGCAATATGAAATCTCCTCAGCTCTCCCAGGCTCTCACCTACTTTTCTGCTGCTTGGATTCTCACCCAGCTCAGACTAACTCCTCCATAAAGACCAGTGTCCTCACCAGAGTCCCTTAAGAGCTACCTGGAAAGGTCACCTGGTCACACAAGATGACTCCAACTGAAGGCCTCCCAAGCAGAAAAGGCAATCATAAAATCCAGCAATGATCACTAAATCCAGTAAGCAAGAAAATTAATATGAACAGAATTACATCCCAAAACCTGTGATCTACACACAAACATGCGATTCTTGTATGTCTTGAATTAAAAACCATGTCATGTAAAAAGGATAAATTAACACTAGCAGACTAAAACAACAGCCAAAAATGAGTTACAATAGCAATGTGGGGCGCGGGGAGACAGGGCGAGAGGAGGAAGGTCAGGGAAGTGCTCTGACTGCTGCATCTTTCCCATAGGGGAAGTCAGTTATATCATTATTGATACATTAAGAAATACAGGTTTCCAAAAACATCATAAATACAGCCACTAGTGGAACCAAAAGCATTACATGCTTTCTATATGCTTTTTGATTTTAATAATTGAGGACAATAAACATAATTTATATTTCAATAAATAGAAAAGAAAAAGTGAGCAAGCACAATAGTTTTTTTTTTTTTTAATTAGAAAAGAAGGCCAAATAAGTCAGTTTCAGAAATAAATATAAATGGAGTAAACTCACTCACTCAAAAACAAAGAAGACTCCATGATAGGGCTAAAAATTAAATCATTAAATCAACTATTTGCTCTCTGCAAAAAAAACAAAACAAACATAAAAAACACCTATGACTAAGGAACTCGGAATAGCTGGACATGTAAAGAAAAATGTATCAGAAAAATACAAACAAAAGCAACATGGAAAATAAAAATGCCATTAAAAGTTTAATGTGCGGTCAAAAAAGGCAGTTACACAAAGGGTAAAGGAGAAGTCACAAAGAAGATGGAATTGTCCTAAACTTTTTTTGGGGGGGCGGGGGTGGTTTTTGTTTTTGTTTTGAGACAGGGTCTTACTATGTTGCCCAGGCTGGCCTCAAACTCCTGGGCTCAAGCAATCCTCCCGCCTCACCCTCCCAAGAAGCTGGAATTACAGGAAAGCAACCCTCATCCAGCTGTAATTGTCCAACACTTTTAAGTCAAGTGACACAGAACAGCACAAACACAGAATAAAATGCATTTAGAAAAGCTACAGTGAATATCTGGAAAGATAAACAGAAAAATGGTCTGGAAGAACTGGTAAATCTCTCATAAGCATGGCGGATTAAGTAAGCAAAGTAATAAGAAATAGAGGGCTTGAAAAATCAAGTCAGGCTTATCTAATATGTAAGTGCCACACTCCATACTTCGCCATTTTGCTAGATTGGCACTAGAACATAGAATGCCTCCATATGAACCACAAGGAAGGCTCCAAATGTTCCATAAGTTAGAAACAGTGCAGGTCCCACGAGCTCCACAATACAGCACCGTGACACTAAAAACTAACAACAGGCAAAACCAAAAACAGCACTCCGAGACGTTCAGCTATTTGGAAAATTCTAAACTCTCGGTAACAACTCCTGAAACACAGAAGAAATCAAAGTGAAACTGCAAACTCTTCAAAGTGCCAGTGTCAAAACTTAGGGCACACAGGAAAGCTAAAATAAAGTTTAATTACCTGCTACAATAATTAAAAATAAAATCAATTCAGCAAGTAACAAAAATATAATAAAAACCCTTTCATTTGAATTTTAAACAGTAACAGTACATCAGAAAAAAATACAGTAAAACTGATACACAAAATCAGTAACTGGCTCTATGACGACCCCAATAAATGAGATAAATAACTAGCTGATCTAATCAAGAAGGAAAAAGCCGAGGTTGGGGGGAATTAGGTCTAATAGCCACAGACAGAAGGAAAATTAAAGGAATCATACAATAATGGTTTTCAAACTCTAATACATTTGTTAACATGGATAAAAAAAATGATTGATTTTCTAATAAAATTTCTGTCCAAAATTTACTCAGGGACAGAAAAAGTAAACAGACCAATTTCCAAGCAAGGAATCAGAGCTCTCTCCTCCACCCAGACAAACGTGAGAGATGAATGAAGTCCACACCTGAAATCTTTCACACATTTTAAGAAACAACTCATATTAGGCTACCTGGATGTTTCTGTATCTGGAAAATATACATGATGAAAGACACAAAAACAAATAGACAAAAGGTATTTGTTCATAAGTAAAAGAGTATTATCCCCAATAAACAAAACGTTCTTATAAATCAACAAATCATAAATAACTCACTGGAAAATGTGACAAAGTAACAGGTGATTCTTACGAGGGACAAAATGAGCAGTAAACATTAGAAAAGCTGGTAATCACAGTTTTTAAAATGCAGTGGTGTTTTCCTCTATCAAGTTGGCCAAGACTTAAAAGACTGACAATATCAAACGCTGGCAGAGAGAAAACACTGAGTTTTGCAGGGATTGTAAAATGGGTACTTTTATATCTCTGTTGGTAAAATTTGGCAATATCTATCAATTAAAACGCCCCTCCATCCCAAAAACGCCACCTCAGGGAACTTATCCTAGAGAAATATCCCCACAAGTGCCTTAAGTCACATATATGGAAAGTTCCCTGCACGCTGAGAGAAGACTGGTAGCAACCCAAACATCCAACAGGAGACAAGACAGAGAGAGGGCAGCTCCACAGGGCAGCAACCAGCTGGCATGCAGGGCATCTCCTGCTGGCTGCTCACAGGCCAAATCTGCGCCAGTGGGTCCATGCTCTGACCACACTGGGCACTGCGCATCTGGCAATCCCTGAGGTGTGTACACACAACAGCACCCTACACATGGCCTAAAGAGAATACACCGAAATGTTACTCAAAAAAAAAAAAGAAAAATAGTTGAAAAACTCACAGAACACTGAACCATTTTAAATTATTTAAAATGCATATATTAAAGATCTTACACATTCACCAAGCTAATGTATTTAAATGTCTGATACAGTGACTGGCACACAGCAGGCGCTCAATAGTACCTTGCATAAAATAAAATGACGCCCATGTTGCCAAATGTCTAACTCTTCTTCCTCAAAATGCAATTTCCTCTTTTGATTGTAAATACCTTGATGGCCAAGATGATAAAGACTTCGTAGTGTATAAACTATGCCCTTTGTACGATTGTCTGAAAAGAAATGGTTTGATGTGGGCAAGGAGAATGATGTGGCTCTAACTAAATCACCCAGACGAATGTGTGGTTGGAAAATCAGGTCACGAGTTACCTGCACTGAGTTCCACAACCGCCATCTCCTTGTACTCCAGGACAAGCAAGGAGCTACATATTCAACCATCTTGGGAAAAACCACTGTGTACCTCTTAAAAGCAAAGTGACTCTGTCTACATGTATTCCCTTACACGAGAGAAACTAAGACCGTGAGTACCAGTTGTCAATGTATGATTCTGCTTCAGTAATTAAAATGGGTAGCTTCATATTAATTCCCCGGAAGAACAGCGTTCAGATCAACTCACTTCCAGCACAAGTCCACAGCCAGGAGTTGCAGGATAGGGAACGTGATTGTTCTCAGATACTGTAATTCCCCTCATTTAAAAATAAGACAGTGTGTACATGCTAAGCTCCAATTTCACACAGCTTCAAGCATATTAAACAAAGTAGTCAAATGAATATGAAAGACATTCTGCCCAGTGATTAAATGTAAGCTTGCAGTTCTGCGTCAGCTTCCTACCAACCTCCAAAACCTGTCGTGGTTTGTCTAAGAAAGGGATGTTTTAATCAGAACACCTTAATTTATTGCCATACTGAAGTCCCACCTGAGGAGCTGACCCACAGGCACTGAATCACCATAAAATTCCCATGACTGGACACAAAGAACCCAAGCACTGAGACCCCCCCAGGTGTATGGGGGTTAACTTGCTAAGGAGGCTTAAATCACTTTCAAGAGAAGAACCCACAGATGAAACCCCACTTGTGGAGACTCTGATGGATTTGCAAAACTCTGAAAAGAATTTTGGGCCCATCCACTGACAGTGGCCCTCAAAGGAAAGGTCTACATTTTCCCTTTAAGCAGAAATATTCCTTTGCCTAAATTTGCATATATCCAAAGCACTGTTTTTGCTGAGTCACTGAAACAGAAAAAGATAAAATTGTACTTTTTCTCCCAGCTGAACCATCCGGTTTGGACTTTGTAATTCTCTCTGAATGTTAGTCGATCTAACGTTCCAAAGTCTGGTAAGTTTTCTGAACACTGATACTGCAAGTCCACGTGTAAGACAGGAAACAGAATTCTAGTTTGTTTCAATATCATATTCCCCAACAAAAGAAGCATTTCAGTGACTAATAGAGCAAGAATGGAAACTGACCCTCAGTGAAAATAATAAACTTGCTGCTCTGAACATCAGATCCACAAGCAGGAATAACAGGTTACCGGAAGTGTCACCTCCAAGAACAAAACCCAGCCCCAGAATGTGGAAGCAGTTTAACTCGGCCTTAACCTTGAAAATGAAACGGACGGCAGTCTTGAGACGCATGCCTGTAAAGACAAGATCCGTTCTGTCCAGGAAAAACAATGTCACGTTTTTGTGCTTAACTTTGTGGCACTTTTAAATATACCAACAAAATGTGATTGTCTTGCAGTTTTATACTTTAAACCCCCTACATTTTCCCTTCTACTTGGCTTCCAAACCACCCCACACGTTCTCAAACACTCGCAAAGCGGCCCACTGTCAAGGGCTCCTTTCTATCTCACTGTAATCCCCAGTAGCACGGTATAAGATACAAACACCACCCAAAAAACCCCGCCGAAATGAAGGAATGCAAACTCATTGCTCTGCATTTAATTCTCATCTCTTTCAGAAGCATCTTCTTAAAGGAGCTTGGTTTGCTTTGAGGTACTTCATCTTCCTTCTGAGAAACAGCTTTTCTGAACCAGTATGATTATCCGTTTTTAATTATTATATTTAAATGACCTACTTAAAAAGGGCTGGTGAAATACACCTTGTTCCAGATCTATTATGAAGGGAAAGAGACAGTATCTTTTCTACCGATGGATCTCCTAAGCGAAAAGCCCGAAACTTAAGTATTTTAGTAAACTCTGATAGAGAGCAGAAAGTGTACTAACTTCTAATCCATTATGTCACAGTTACCTCTTTTCTAAAATAAACAATTTTTTAATCTACAAAAAACAGGCATAACAAATCCCTTATACAGTTTATAGGCTGATTATTATTAGATGTCATAGGGAATACATATACATTCATGATCCAAAACTTCAAAAGCAGAAAAACTTTCTCCGGCAAAGCAGAAAAATGAATGCATTTCAAATACACTTTCAGTATACTTCCAGCTCTGTATCACAGTTTATTAAAATGCTTAAGTTTGCAGCTTTTCACTTAAGAGATCCACTGTGGGGCCAGGCATGGTGGCTCATGCCTGTAATCCCAGCACTATGGGAGGCCGAGGTGGGCAAATCACATGAGGTCAAGAGTTCAAGACCACCCTAGCCAACATGGAAAAACCCCGTCTCCACTAAAAGTACAAAAATTAGTTGGGCATGGTGGTGTGCCCCTGTAATCCCGGCGACTCAGGAGGCTGAGGCAGGACAATCGATTGAGCCTGGGAGGGGAGGTTGCAGTGAGCTGAGATCGCACCACTGCACTCCAGCCTGGGTGACAGGGTGAGACTCCATCTCAAAAAACAAAGATCCGCTGTGGAAGAGGAAACCTTTTTCCTTTTTGTTCCTTCTCCTCAGAACAGACCTGGAACAAAAATCGTCACCAGGATACCTCAGTCTGTCCACCAAGTCCATTGGTGCGATTTTAAGAGTCACATGACTCTGGGATGTTTGAATAAAAGAGGCCTTGACTTGGGACCCACAGGGCAGATGAAATGCTCAACAGTCATTCCAGCTCTTGCTGCTGAACGACAGAACATCGCTGTGAACACGGGCCGCATCCTGTCAGCAAGCCACAACAGAAATTGTTCAGGAAAATAATAAACTCAATCCATCACGTTTTCCTTCTGTTTTCTAAAATTCTCCCAGCAAGTCAGGTCGCATCTACAATTCTACCTCCTCTGTGAGGGAGCCTTTCTTTGCACAGGGTTCCAGCTCCCCACTGTCCAAAGGTGTCTCCGGGCCACAGTCCTCTCTTCAACCCTGGGGCAGGCAGGCTTCCCCTTTCACCCCACAGATGGAGGGAAGATGCACAGACAGGCAGATCACGAGGTCAAGAGATCGAGACCAGCCTGGCCAACATGGTGAAACCCCATCTCTACTACAACTACAAAAATTAGCCAGGTGTGGTAGCGCACACCTGTGGTCCCAGCTACTCCGGAAGCTGAGGCAGAAGAATCACTTGAACCCTGGAGGTGGAGGTTGCAGTGAGATGAGATCATGCCACTGCACTCCCGCCTGGGGACAGAGCAAGACTCCGTCTCAATAAATATATAAATAAAGAAAACTATCATTATCATTAATTTTATGTGTTTCTTTTTACCTCTCTTGATGTGATCACTAGAAAGGGTAAAGTGACATAGCGTGCATGGTTCTTCTCTTGGGCAGAACTGCCCTAGAATGCTGGATTAGCAAACTCTAGGCCCTCGGGCCAAATTCTTCCCACCGCCTGTTTTCGTACAGTTAGTGAGCTAAGGCTGGTTTTTACATATATGTATATGTATATATGTGCATGTGTGTACACACACACACACACACACACACGCACACGTGTTTTGAGATGGAGTCTCACTCTGTCACCCAGGCTGGAGTGCAGTGGCGCTATCTCGGTTTGCTGAAAACTCCACCTCCCGAGTTCAAGCGATTCTTCCACCTCAGCCTCCTGAGCAGCTGGGACTACAGGCACCCTCCACCACGTTAGGCTAATTTTGCATTTTTATTAGAGACAGGATTTCACCACATTGGCCAGGCTGGTCTCGAACTCCTGATTTCAAGTGATCCACCCGCCTCAACCTCCCAAAGTGCTGGGATTACAGTCAGGAGCCACTGCACCTGGCTGGTTTTTACATTTTTAAATGGCTGGGGTTAAAAACAAAATCAAAAAAAGAAGAGTATTTTGTGACATGTGAAATGGCATGGAACTCGAACGTCAAGTGTCCATAAATAAAGTCCATCTATTTGCTGCCATGACGCCTTGGGCAGCTCGCAAGCTGTGAGGCAGGTCCTATCAAATACTATCTGGTCCTTTAGAGAAAAAGTTTACAGACCCCTGCCCTGGAGTTTTGAAAATACAGACCCAGGTTTCTGAGCTGAGTAGGGTGTGGCTCCAGCCCCTCTGGGTTTTGTGGGAACTGCAGGTGAGCCGACCTAGGGTCCAAGCTCACTGGGTCTGGTCAGATGCAGGGCGGGACCAAGTCCCACCAGCTCAATGGAATGGCTACAGCTGCCCCAGGAACTGTTTGGCATCAAATTCTCTTTAGATCAGTCTCTTAAGGTTCTCATTTGTGATGGACTATTCAAAGCTTTTGCTTATTTTCAGAACACAAGGAGTCCACAGGTAGAATGGGGACCCTAAAGGGGCAGGCAGCCTGTCCCAAGCCCCTCCTCGATAATGCTTCAGAAACCCTAGCCATCTAGAAAGAGGAAGGGTGGAGGGACACTGGTCTCCCAAGGTGCCATCTCTAAAGCTACGCAATCCCAAATGGCTCGGACTAAAACGAAATGAACCGCACACACATGGTAACAAGCATGACAAGTGTGGGACACTCGGGGGCATGGCCCAAAAGGTGGGCTGCTGAATAACCTGGCTGTGGGACCCTGAGAAAGTTACTGACCTGTGCAGCCTCGGGAGTTACTACCTGGAGATCCTAAGACCTCTGCATATTAAATGATACATGCTAAGAACTCAGAATCATGCTCCATTCATAGCAGGCACTTAGTTAATCTCTGTTGAAAGGAAATGAGCATTGGTGGGCTTTTTTTGTGAGGCAGAGTCTTATTCTGTCACCAGGTTGATGTGTAGTGGCACGATCACGGCTCACTGCAACCTCAGCCTCCTGGGTTCAAGCAATTCTCCCGCCTCACCCTCCCAAGTAGCTGGAACTACAGGCACGTGCCACCACACCCAGCAAAGTTTTCTATTTTTAGTCGAGACAGGGTTTCACCATGTTGGCCAGGATGGTCTCAATCCCTTGACCTCGTGATCTACCCACCTCAGCCCCCCAAAGTGCTGGGATTACAGGTGTGAGCCACAGCACTGGCCTGGTGGGCTATTTGGGGGACTAGTTATTGAGGCATTTGCCCAATTTGACTCATGTTCATAAGGCATTAGCAATGAAAATAAAATTTCTATTAATATAATGGTAAACAGTAATGTTATCACTTGCATCAAACTGTCATAATGATTCAAAAAGTAGCTCTCAGTATCTTCTATTTCGTCCTTATGCCCTTGGCTTTTTGTATCAAAGAACTACCTTCCAAAAGCTCAAATAGCATTTGCCTTGAGAGTGTTCCTGAAGGCACCGTCCACGTAAAAATACACAGCCTGCATGAGAACAGCCAATATTGCAGTGAGCGTTAAGAAGTTTACCTCGGCGCTAATGCCAGAAGAGGCCTTCCTTCCTGGGAGAACCTGACAGTCACTGCAACACATAAACTGCCATGTTTTGCTTTTTGTTTTGGTCACCGGAAGCTCATATTCTAAGTTTGGGTTCACAAATACCAACGGAGGGAATCCTAAAATTACACGTGACCCAGCTTTTCCATATCGCGACCTCCTATTCCAGTGCCCGCTCGTTATTTTTGCTTGTAGTTTACCATAGATGGTGCCCAACTTAGGCAAGCTTGACTTACACTTTTTCAGCTTTACCAGGCGAGGAAGCCACTGGCATTGGGTGAAAAGCAGCGAGCTGCTCCCTCCTCAGCCCTGGCAGTGGCAGCCCAGCAGCCTCCAGTGTGAACGCGGCTTGTCACGGTGGCCTGGGCTGCCAGATTCTCCTTCCCAACTCTCGGCTAACATTTACGCATTCCAAGCACGTGTAAGGTAGGTGAGGCTGTGCTACCATGTTCAGTAGCCTGAGGTGCATTAAATGCATTTCCCACTTACGGTATTTTCAGCTTAGGATGGGATTCTGGGAGGCAGCCCCACAGGAAGTTAGGGAGCGTCTGTCTGGATCTAACATGTGCCCTTACGTGCATACTTCATTCCCTTCATGGAATGAAACACATAGGAACAAGCAAACTAAGAAGCAGATTTCAATGACCAGACACTCAAACCAGCCTGTAAAAGTCCTCACACCGCAACTGACAGGATGAAGTCCAAAAATTATCATACTGATAAAATGAGTCTTTGCATTTCTTCATTTACACTGCTCATATTTTCAGAAACGTCTAGAAAGGCAGCAAAATCACCCAGGATACAGGTTCAAGGCAACGGTGAAAAGTACTCAGAACTATCCTCTTAAGGAAAAATAAATTCTACATTTAAAAACGTTTTTCCTCCTTAGAAAAAAATTGTAGAGTGTTGGCTCTGTATGCTCATGTTGAGAATGCAAAGGCCGTGTTTAAGTGACTCTAACGCAACAAAGAAGAACTACCTGCTCCCAGGCCCAGCTGCCCGCTTTGCTGGAGAAGGCAGGCGGGGCGGAGACTCCTCCAGGAGGTGTTGAATAATCTACAAAAGTCCCCACAGCAACCCAGGGCAGACACAGTTCAACCGGCCGACCTCACGGTCGGAAAGGAAGGAGGAGAAGGCACATCTCCCTGGTTCAGCTCTCTGGGGTCCCCGACACCATCTCTCAGCGGCCATCTCGTCCATTTGCACCAAAGCTGAGCTCAGAGGAGGACACCTGCCATGATCCACTCCTGTGTCTGCCACCTCCCTGCCCACTCCTGCAGGAAGCTCCCTCTCGGCCTCTGTCCATCATCGGCGTCTGTCCAGCGCGGGTTGTCTGCCGCACCGCACTGCAAAGCCACAAGTGCCAAATGCCCCTGTGAGCCGCCCACCTGTACCTCATCTTCCTGGCCTGAGCAGGTGAGTCTCAGAGCCCAGCAGTCTATCCAGACCGACCTGGTCTTCTCTGACCCTCTTCCCTGTGATTTTTGGTGACGTTTTTCTTTTAGGATTTTCTGTATCCCACGTTGGTCACTTACATTCTGTATTTACGCTCTTATAAAAAATATGTTGGCCAGGCGCGGTGGCACACGTCTGTAATCCCAGCACTTTGGGAGGCCAAGGCGGGAGGATCACGAGGTCAAGAGATCGAAACCATCCTGGCCAACATGGTGAAACCCCAACTCTACTAAAAAATACAAAAACTAGCTGGGTGTGGTGGTACGTGCCTGTAGTCCCAGCTACTCAGGAGGCTGAGGCAGGAGAATTGCTTGAACCCAGGAGGCGGAGGTTGCAGTGAGCTGAGATCATGCCACTGCACTCCAGCCTGGTGCCTGGTGACAGAGCAAGACTCCATCTCAAAAAAAAAAAAAAAAAAAAAAAAAATGTTACTCTTGGTGATTATCATTGGGTTTCACAAGAAAACCTGTATCCTGGCACCCACTGTGGGGCTGGGACTCTGTGCAGACGGCTGCCTGGACTTTGGTGACCAGACTCTCGACGCTCCTCCTTGAGTGCTGCCATGTGACAGCAGCCTCAGACTGTAGCAACCAGTCTGGTGCCCAACTTGCGCGATATCCCCGTGGAAAGATGTAAACATTTACTCAACATGCTTCTTCTCTGTGGAGCAAGATCTAGGCATCCAAGCGAAGCTGAAGGGGGCTCTCCCCACAATGCTCTCAACACCTGGGTATTTGCCAAGTCCACACTTGGCAGTGCCAGCTCAGCATGACAACGCACCTACCGAGTTCCTCTTCGGAGTGGACTTTCACCCCCGCCCCCGGTTCTGTGCATTCAGCAGTGTCCGGAGGTAAGCTAGGAATCAGGACACCTGGGTTTGAGTTCTGTACCATTCCTGTGGCCTTGGCTCAGTCACTAAACCTGCTTTGCAGTCGCTGCAGAATGGCAGGATTCGTTCAAAATCCATCTCTAAGTTTCCTGCAGTTATAACACATGCATGATTCTCAATATTAACCTTCTAAAACAAGTCCAAATACAAATAAGGCAAATTTGCAAAGAAATGTAAACAATCATGAAAGCAAATGTTTTCTTTCCTTCACGGTCATTACACTGAGTCGGTGCAACACTCCTACCAATGGTCAACCGCGCTCCGGACTGCAGCCACCCTAACCCTGCTGGGGACTGCAGCCACCCTAACCCTGCTGGGGACTGCAGCCACCCTAACCCTGCTGGGGACTGCAGCCACCCTAACCCTGCTGGGGCCAAAAAGGTGCAGTTTAATCACCTACCACCTTGCAGGAATCTAAGTGGAGGTTTCACGGTCCAAAACACCTGAAATGCTTCCCAACATGGTCTACCATTCCCCCAGACAGGATTTAAGGATTGCCTAAAACACATACTCTCAGGGACTCCTTAATGTTCGAAGCTAAGCAAAAAACATGGATTGTAAATCATCTCCCACACCCATATAAAATCTCCAAATTCTCACTGTAATAACTTGCCTTTTTAATCAATGCCTGCAGATACTTTAAAATATGCAAATATTAGGAAAATTAACCTTACTTTCTAAAGTTCAAATTCGGAGCAGCCCATAATCTTTCATCAACCTAGAAAATAGCTGATAAGCCAATCTTCCTGCAAAACCATTACCAGATTCTGCTTTTCTGTCACCAGGGTAATTTACTGAGGCTAATTTTAATCCTGCCACTAAACCACTAATCCCGTGACTCCACAGAACTGTCCTCAAGTTTACGTTGCTACGGCAAGTACTTTTACATTAGGAATTCACGTATTTATTAATAGCAAGTGTTTTAGTTTTTAAGTTGGTTCTAGGAATGAGATCATCTTGCTTGCCTCTTATTTTAAAAAGTAAAAAGCCATTTTTGAAAAAAGCCACTTGAACACCTGGGGTGGCACTGCACTCAACACAATAACGTTAATTTAAATTATGCTTGGTGTTACTCAAAGGAACAAATTATCATCATTATGCTAATGGTCATGCTAAAGACATGAAAAGCTTTGAAATGATTAATCTAAATCTGGTGGGAATATGATTATCAATGTGAATGATGATATTTTCTCAAACTGGCATAAAAATGTTCTGTCTGTGTCACTGATAATGCCAATATAAATTATGCATCACCAAAGGCAACGCGCACTGACATGCTCCTCGCTAAGGTTCTCGGCGCAAAGCCCCAGCCCACCTTTCAGCCCACAGATGCCTTGCTTAGGGGACATACACGTGGATGACTGGAAATGTGTTTACTTCTTTCCTTAAAATAGAGACAACAGCATGATTAACGCTAACAAGACTGAGACGACAAGAGAGAGGTGTCTGGAGATGCACTTGCTATTATGTTAAAAACGGAGGCGGAATCTTCCCTGGCATTCCATATTAATAAGCTCCTGCAACACAGCGTAAGAGCCACCCTGTGAGTTCAACACGGGTGTATCCAGAAGCCCAAACCGGCATGTGTAAACAAACAGCCTCAAGTGGAAACCTCACAGCTCTGCCTGGAGATAACTCCAGGCCAGGCCACAGAAGTTCAGTGGAGCTCTGAAACAGGATTGCCCATTTGTTCATCAATTCATGTCTTTAAAAAGGGAATGGGTACAAAAGCTAAGTCTTTAAGACAAAAATCATACTTTTTCCTCGAGGTTAAAATCACCAGAATAATTAGAACTAAACAGTGAATCTTCTCCTTCTGACCCACCCAGCCCTTAGCCTCACTGCAACCAGTCTTCACTACTCATGTTCAACTCTATGTTTTCCTGAATTAACACAGTCATTTAGCACTGAATGGCAGACTAGTTCTCACAAAAATTATGTCTGGGGGAGAAAAGTGAAACTTGTTCAGGACACCCTTAAGCAGCAACTGAATAAGAATCTGCTAAAGCCACACACAACCTCTCTGTGCAGCTTTCAATGCATCATTGACTGTCCTAAATTTCAAAGAACATTCTCCAATGCCGAAATAAATCAACGCCCAGGATCAGCGTCTCCTCAGCTCATGCAATATAGGTTAAATAGTACCATATGGCAAAGACAGACACATGTTGCCCTTTTCTGAAACAAAGAAAATAATTTCTAAACAAATGGTCCTTTACTTTCACATGGGAAGAGCGGGGGATTTGACAGTTCTTCAAGGGTTAACAGTGCTAAAAAATGTTTAATTCTCAGCCATTAACAAGAAATTAGAGTTTTAATAGAGAGCTTTGATTTTTAAGTCTTTATGTCCTGAAAACTAACACCACATCTTCCTCTACACACAGCATCTCCTAAAAAAGCAAGAAAATAACAGGACAGCTGTATCCCAGAGGCTCGGCACCAGCAACTCCCCAGGGCAGTGGGAAACACTGTCTACCTGGTTTTGAAACAAAAACACCAGATTCCCTCTGCCTGAAAATAACAAGACACACTCGCCTCTCATCCCATTTTCACCAATCAGTTCAGGAACTGTCTGGATTTCACCATTGCAGAGTGTGTATCTCTTCTTGGCCCAGTACATTTCCTAGAGACTTTATTCACTTCCTGACCAAGGTGGTAGGAGGGTGGACACAGGAATACAAAGTAAGTCTACCAGAATTAACAGAGCTAAAATACGGTAAAACGTATCTAAACCTACTGTAGTTGCTTTTGAACTAGTTTTTTTCTACTCTCCTGCTTGTGTTTTAGTCATTACCTAACATATATTTACATGTTTGCTTTCTAAAAATAGCTCCCTTTCTAATTACTCCTGCTTTGTAATTTTCAGGACCATGTGAATTAAAGATTAAATGCCAGATCTTTTTTGGAAATGCCTTTTAAGGCATGTTGAGAGCCACAAATCACACTTCTTTACAATTCGAATGTATATGGAAAACATCTCATGCTAGACATAAATACGATATGGCTCTAGCTTTGGAAAAAGAAGCTTCAGCTGTTCAAGTCACGTGTGGCCAGATGCAGAGCGCAAGGAATGCAGAGCAGACGGTTGCAACTGCTGGCTTTTACCCGTCCATCTAAAATACCCTCCACACGCTTTAGTGGACACTGGAAATGGCAAACAGAAACGATGCACTGATAGCCCCTATGAATGCATCTTTCCTTACAGCTTTTGAAATCATTCCCCTAAAATATTCTTCACTGTTAGAAAATTAATTCTAAAATAAAGATGCTTTTTACAGAACAGAAGGAGATATTCTAAAGTCATAGTTTTTCTTTATTCCTCTTCCTCCCATAAGATTAATTTTATTAATTATTCATAAATGTAAACATTTGATGTGATTCTTTTCTTCAAATGGGTTTGTGACTTTTCAGAATTCCTGAAATGTTAAGATTTCAACAGTTCTTGTCCAATGGTGGGTGGGAGGGCAGTCTTCACTGAGGGCAGAGGTCACGCCTCCATCAAAGAGAATGTCCTGCACTCCCAAACTCACTGGGGCCAGAGAGAACTAAGGCCAGGACTTGAATCTGAAAAATGCTCTCTCCCCTATGGCCCCTAGATACATTCAAACCGATAATAGGCTGCTGCCACTACACTTTTGGCCAGTCAGGTGGAAAGACTGGGGATGAGAGCCCCCAGGAGGGGAGGGTGAAGGGAGCGGTTACACTGCTGGCCCATGCCACCACTTAGCATCCAGCCCGAAGGGAACCTAACCAAACAGCCGAACCACCAGATAATCGCTGTTGCACAAACAGAGACTTGTGCCCCCACCTCCATCTGCCTCCGAGAACCTCCATATCCACCCCCCACCACACCCCGTGCCTCTCACACACAGGGAGAGGAATTCCAACCATCACCCACTCAAGACTTCACAAGGGATGCACAGCCTGACCCTACAATTCACTTGAAAAACGCAAATCTAAATGAGATGCAGCTCCCAACAACAGAGCATGGGCCGGTTCCAAGGCCCTGTGAGCTAAACACAGTCATAAAATCAGTCCTTCACATTTAGCCATTAACAACGCTGCAAGTGAAGCTCCAAGGTGCCAAATCACAGGCAGCCAGCAAAGGCCTTTTTGCGGGATGCTAGTTAGGCAACAAATGCAAATTCAGGGAAGTAAGGATGTGCTGAGGAAGTCAGTGCGGCACCCGTCCAGCTCCCCGAGCAGTGAACAAATCCACGGGTATTCCTTGGACTACGTTCAGTAAGACAGGCAACTGAACTTTTCCCACAGCTTCTAGAACTTTTGAGGAGGAGGGGTCAGGACAGCAAAGAGATGCATTTTTGAAAGAACTAATTGAGTGTGTCAGAATAGCTTTATCCAAGCATAAAATGTATCAACATTTACAGCATGAAAGATGTCTGCTTTTGAAGAAAAAATGTTACCTCCAAGTTCAAACATTTATAACGCAGATACCCAATCAAACCAATGTAACTTTCTTCCATTAGAGTTCTATTACTAATCATCAAATCCATGGCTGCCACTGAGAAAGTTACACATCTCCAGTTAAATTTGGCCACTTGAAAACCAAAGAGAAAGTTGATACGTGTTTCCTGAACATTTAATAGCAATGCTTTCTTCAGTTAGAAATCTAGTGATACGCAAAATACCACTTTTAGTTAGGTAATTAACACATGTCCTTTTCTCCTCAATTGAAAATGGAGTAAAAAACAAAATAATTCGGGTCTTGAACATTCAAACAAGCATATTCTACAGGAAAGTGCACACGTTTGGACAAGCTCCCTGCTGCACGATGCAGTCGGCTTGTATTTCGGCCTCCTATCTCTACAGCATTAAGGTATAATGCAGCTGAAACTCTAAACACAGTCTCCAGTCAGACTCACAGCCACTCCCACCGAATTCTTTTTGAAAGATTCCTTCTCTTCAATTATGAATAAGACCAATAAGTATTCTGGAAAACAGATAATTAAAAATCCACAACAACCCAATAAACTGAGTACTGGTTTTTCAAGAATAATCCATGACTACACTCTAAGTAAATTGCTAGGTCACATTATCATTTTTCCCCATTTGGCAAGACTGAAAACCATCTGTTGGAGTATACCTCATTTCAAAGTATTCTTTAAAGAAGTCTCCTTTCCTTTTTCACGTATGTTGCTAAACTTAATCACATCAAATGCTTCACTTATAAAACTCAAATATCTCCTTGTAGGAGGAAGTTAGGTAAATGGAGTTAAAAGTTTCATTTATGAAAGTGGAGACAAAGTGCTTTTCACATTGTGACCTGTTTTCAAAGACCTCTCTCATTCCCTTCAGTCGATTTTGGTCTCTGGGACAACATCTTACAAAAAAAAAAAAAGTTAGAAATATAGGCCTTCAAGGTTCCAGGAAAAAAAATGAAATCTCTAAATGAGTCGACTCTGAAGCTTGTTTACAAATAACAGTGGGAAAACACTGGTGAGGTAATCTATTCTCAGGATGGCAACAATTAATAGCAGACACATCTCTCAAGGTTAAAATTCCTGACCTAGTATATTTCAGGAAATTAAGCCATTTGGAAAGATTATTCTAATAAAAGCTTTCAGAAATAAAAATAAGCAGAACTCCCATCTCTCTGCATTGTCGAAAGCTGTACCTACTAAACCTGCTATTTTGGTGTTGTGTTTCATTTCAGAAAGGTATTTCTATCCCTCTTGGTTAGTTCTATTACAGATCCACTGGGATTATTTTTTTTTAGAAGGTTAATGTGCTCTGATTGTTTCAGTATATTCAAATTAGCAAGTGTAAGAAAACAAAGCCCTACTAATGAATTAAGAAACACATTAGACATGCTTGTACCTGAACACATCAGAATTCAAATTCAAGTTCCAAAATACTTGTGAGTCTTACACAGAGCTCAATTCATCCCGGAGCCCATTCAAGATGGCCATGGGGGTCACTGCATGAAACTAAAGATGTCCTCCTACAAGTAATCCAACTCTCAAACCCCTGACACCATGGCAGGCTCCGGAGCGACTTCTCGCTCCAATTTTACTAAGAGGGGGTAAGGGGTTCTCAGATGCAGCACAATAGTGCTATGTGGAATATTTAATTCTAGCTGATCTGTGTAAATATAAATAACACTTACTTGACGACATGATCAAAGAACGCAAGTGAAAATGAAGCTGGAACAAACGATAAAATGAGCTCCTTTTATTTGCCACGGTAGTAGCTGATCAAATAGCATGCATGCCTAGCTCTTTAAAGTAACACATCCCTAGCCCAAAATACTTCAATCATATTAATAGGGTGTTTTTAAAAATAAGCTGAGAAAGCTTCTTTCGAGAGGCTAGCCACCCTTGCATCTCCTGCGGTCATTACCTTAATAGTATTTACTCTACAGCCACATGGTGAACATATATCCCTCAGCTTTCAAATCACCTTCAATCACGATTTGAGGCTGCATGGCAGGTGGACAGGGAAATGCCTTTCTGCTGTATGTGTAAGTAGGATTCCCCACTAAAGTTCCTTTTGTGACTTGCTGGTTAAGTCAGCACAGCGAGTGGACGGGAGAGTCCGAGGGCTCCGTCCTTTGTTACGCCGGGGACACCCCTGGAAGGCAAGCCCAAGGCCCAGGGGCACATCTGGCCTTCCGAAAAGCAGTCCACAGAGCCATCCCGGCCTCTTTACCGCCGAGACACTGTGAGGTCACACAGGCAGGACACAAAACCCACACGCAGCAACCCCCGCAAGGCGCCCCGAGCCCGGGTGCCCACCGCCAACTGCCACCCCAAATCCGCTCGCGGGCGCAGGACCTGTTCAGGTGTGAACACTTATGTAATCGTCCTCGGGGCCACGCCTTTCCCACCGCCCCACCTCCGCCAGAACAAAGTGAAGTTTAAAATAGAAACCAATTACCTGGCCTCCGCCGCGCCTCGGCCCCGGGAGCCCGGTCCACGCCGCCGCGCAGGCCCCCCGCCCGGCCCGGCCCGGCCCGGAGCCCCGCGCAGACCCCAGTTCCGGGCCGGCCCCGCCCCCCTCCCCGGCCCTGGCCCCAGCCCTCCACAACCCCATCCGCTGGCTCCCCCACCCCGCGGCCTGCCCTTCCCCCCGCAGCCCCCCTCTCCTCCTCCGGGGCCTGCTCCCGCCCCCGCCGGCTCCCACCGCCCGCCCCGCTCGCCCCCGCCCCCCGACCCGCACAGACCCCCGCCTTTGTTGTGGTGCGAAGTTGGGCTGTGGGTCCCCGTCTCTTTCACTTCTTGGGTTACAGTGAAGGCGTGTGACGTCCACTCCACATGACGGGGGCGGGGGGCGGGGGGCGGGCGCCGGGGGGCGGGGGCGGCGGGCCAGGCCCTCCCCGCGCTTCTCCGCCCCTTCCCGCCCCGCCCACAGCCCTCCTCCTGGCAGCCCAGCAACAAGCGGCCACCGCCCCCACCCCGGGGCGGGCAGGTGAGTCCCCCCGCCCCCGGCCCGCCCCCGGCCCGCCCCCAGCCCACAGGGCCGCCCCGCGCTCCCGCCTCCGGCCCCTGGCCACACGCACCCCAGGCCCCCCAGTGGCGCCCCAAGCCCAGCGCCGCTGCAGCTCAGACACACCGAAATAGGAATGATTTAATCCAACGACACCTCCTGGGGCTGCCCAGTCCCGGTTCCGCCAGCCCCTGAGCCTGGGGAGGGGCAGAATCGGGTGGAACTCGGGTCGGGGGGCGGAAATGGCCCGAGTGGGAGGGAAGGCGCGGGGTCGGACACTACCTTGTAACCAACTTTGGTACTTGCAGAAGGGAAGGACGAAGGTCGCCCACGGACCCTCGGGTGACCTCCGTGCGGCCTGGTGACCCGGCACACCCGCGCGTGGACGAGGTCCCTCCCAGGGGTCTCCTTGCAGGGGTCTCCGGGGTGGGAGTGGGCACGTGGGTCCTTAACCCCTCCATTGCATCATTCCCATCCCGGTGGGTAGACAGGCACAGCCACCCCGTGGTGCTCCCGGAAGACACCGCGTCTCCAACGTTTACGCAGAGATGCTGCTCGGCTCAGGTCGGGTCCGTACGCTTCCCGAGGTGCGTACTACGCGAGCCACACACATCACTCCCGATATTCCTGGGAAAGTCGGTGCCACAGTCAGTCAGCTGCAAGCGTGGGGTTGCCGGTGACGCGCTCTGCCCGTGAAGACGCCCATTGTGCGGGACAGGCGCGGCCAGGGCGCAGCGTCCAGGAGGTGGGTAGGCAGCCGAACTTGCACTGGCCACGAGCGCTTCACCTTCTAGAATCTGCCAGGGACCAAGCATCAACTCCCAGGGAGAAAATAAAATGTGAAGTTGGAAGACACACGCTGCCCTTCACTTTTCTGAGGAGTTCACATCGGTTTCCGCATTCCGCGTTCTCAGTTCGCTTTGCCCCGGCTAGTGGGCTCCATCGCCTGGACCGCAAACGCACCAGGGCGTGCCCGCCGGGGGCGAGGCCAAAGAAACCGCACGTTTCGAGTCCCCAGTTGCTGAGAAACAATCACAGCGCTCCTCTTTTCTTCCCCTGCCGTTGCAGGTTCCGACCTGAATCCGAAAGTGCTTCTAAATCCCATGCTCCACAGGAGGTTCGGAGGGGGAGGCGCTCGGGGGGGACTGCTGCGTGCCCATGTAGCCGAACCGACTCGAATAAAAGCGTGTCTACGTCTACATCACACATCTGTGCAAATGCAGAAGCCTGCGGATGCTCGGGGCTGGCCAGACTTCAATGTGCAGACACATGGGCTCATGCACGCGCGCGCGCTCACACACACTCACACCCCAAATTACCTCCGGGATGGAGAAAGCCGCAGCGGATTGGCCAGCAGAACCGTCACTCACGCCCAGGGGGCAGGGACACTTCGCAAAGCTGTTTCCTTTTTTTTTTTTTTTTTTTTTTTTTTCTTCTCCTCTCCTCCCTACCGTTTCATTTAATGGTAAAACAACAGCAGAGCTCTGAAAGTTAGCCATCTGCGCGGAGTTTGCCTTCTTTAAGGAAGGAGGCGTCAGACGATATCCATTTAAATATATTTTGTACTTCCACAAAGGATGGAAAGGGAAATTAACGATGGGAGTGGAGGCGGAAAGGGAGCTCCGAATAAGAAGGAGGGGTCATCCCGCGGGGGGAGGGGGGGCCGGGGGCGGACGCAAGGGAAAGAGTTCTTCTCTACACAGAAGAGGGACTTTGACCTTCCATTGATCTCGAAATTAAAAAATGTTTTTCACAGGTCAGATTGTAACCAAAACTCGTTCATAATTTATGAACTCGTCGTTTTGATTTTATTATTTAAGCATGCGCCAGCAGTCGTGTTTCCTTAAGAAAGAACTGACCTATTTTTGGCTGGAGATAAACGATCATGTTAACAGATGTTAATCTTGTAATCTGTTTTTCCTGTAAGCACTTTACCTACCCGGGTTTCAGACATCTTTTCCAAAAAGACCTGACGTCACAATTGACTCCCTGAAAAATCACACTCCCCCTCCAGTTTCTTCCCCTGCAATGATTTCAAAGACGTTAAATCTTTTCCACTTTATAAATGCTGATCTGTTCTGCCTCTACTCCCACAGGCTTTTATTTGCATTTTAAATTCCACAGGTTACACCAGTCGCCTTTTCAAAAAATATAAACCAACAATGAAGCAGCAAATGGCTTTTTGTGCATCTGGATTAAATAAAACACAGAATGAATATATTTAAAAAGAAGGCTGCGCAAGTTGATCTTTGCACACCCGGAGACCCAGTGACTCTTTATCAGCGGAATGAGTAAGACACACACACAGCCCCCAGAGCTCCCGGTCTGATCCTGGGCTGCTGCGGGAGGCTTATTAACGCTGATAATGGATGGGGCTGACTTACAGACCCACATTTTTCGGGTAAAAGGCTGGTTCCTAATTGCGGGGTCCACTGGCTTTCCTCGGCGCACACCAACCTTCCTCCATCAACTGCTGCTTTTAAAAACCCCACTCGGCTGCCGGGTAACAAACTTATTCATACAAACTTTCTTTAAAACTTGACGAGGCGGTTTAATCTAAATACTGATCGTAACTATCCAGTCTGTTAGTTCTCCCTGGAAATGGCAGCGGAGGCGCCTCCCCCACCTCCCGCCCAACCACACACACCCCACCGAATTCTTCCTTCATACACCCGGGTTCATCTCCCCACCGAGGCCTCCCCCACCCGCACCCGGCGGGGCGCAGCTCCGAGGAGTCCCTGCCCACCCCTCTCAGAGTCCGTGCCAGACCCTCGCCCCCACCCCCACCCCCGCCCGAACTTCCCTTCCAGGACCTCTCACTTCTTGAACATTAGGGTCACTTAGAAGCTCCCACCACATTGGCAAGCAGCCGGGGAGGGGGCTGCGAAAAACAAGCCCCCCCCCCGCCCCGGCAAACGCGTCCCCTAGGCAGCAGCGCTCGGTGCCCACAGGCATCGATCCCATCCGCCAAACCCTTAATAATTGAAGCGGCTCCTCAGGCCCGCAGCCCCATCACCCACCTTCATTAGCCGGAGCGTTTTACTTTAAAGTAAGGCAATTTGCTCTTTGTCTCCTAATGGATGGAGAGCGCGTCCGAGCTCCCCTCCTCCCGCGTCGCCTTCGACCAAGTGTACAAAGCCAGAGCCTCTTCCGCGCTCCCACCCCGGCCCCCACCCCGCCCCTCCACTGCGGTAAAAACCACCTCCCGGGCGCTCGCCCCGCCGCCCGAAGTTGCATCTTCTCCTATCCTGGAATTGCAGAGCAGAGCAACTACCCACAGGGAAAGCCAAGGAGCCCTCCCCGCGCCCGGGGGGACCCTCCCCGGCGCCTCTCCCCCCGTCGCCTCTCCCCCCCGCCCCCAGCGGCGCACACGGGAATCCCAGGCACGTCGAGGCTCCGGGCCCCGCGCCCACCGCCCGCCCGCGGCCCCTGCGGCGCAGCTCTCCCCCCGCCCGCGGCCCCTACCTTGGCGGGGTGGCGGCGTGCCTGGGGAGCAGGGCGCGCACGCCCCGCGCATCTGAAGGTGAAGCCGAGCGCCCGCGGCGCGGAGCCGAGCGCTGCACTAGACCGACCGCGCCAGCTGCGCCCGGGCGCGGGGGACGCGCGAGGGCGCGCGGGGCCCTCCACGCGCCCGGCCCCCTCCCCGCGCCGCCCGCGCGCGTCCCGGACGCGCCGGCCCCGCGGGGGCCCCGGCGCCGGCCGGGCTCGGGGGGCTGCGCGGCACGGGGAGGGGGCCGGGCGCCCGCGGCCCGGCGCAGGCCCGAGGCTTCCCCCAGCCCGGGAATGGTCTGCCCTGTAGGAAACGCACACTCCACTATTGTCTCATCAGCACAAAGTTCTGCCACACTGCGGGGACAGTCTGGAGGCTCGCAGTGACTCAGACACAGCTGGTTCCTCCCCTAATAGCACCGAACCGCGATCGCAGCAGCCGGTGGTCACCCCCAGTCAAGGTCTAAGGCTGCGGCAGCTCCGGCTCCCGGAGGCCGTTTCCGCGCGCACACGCGCATCCATACGTGCAGACGTACTCGGGATGCGGGTCCCGCCGGCGGGCACCTGGGCACTGCGCCCCACCGGGACGGAGACCGGGACACCCTTTCGGGGGTCCCAGGTGCGTGTGCATGACACACGGCGTGGCGTGTGCATTTCACTCAACTTCCTGGTAGACGCCTCTGGGGGTGTTCAGATGCAGGATCAATACATTAAGTCCTGAATCCAGGGTCACAGAGGTCCTGCAGGAAGGACTTCCAACAGCGGCTCTGCCACATGGTCATTTAAAAATGAAGGGGCTGTTTACTGGCAGCCGAAAGTTCAACTCTTATTTTTCTGTTCTTAAAACTTCATTTCTTCACCTCACCTCCTCCCCACTGGCAGTAGTTAGTTGTCGCAAGTTGGGTCTGGGACTAGAAATCCTAATGTGACTCCAAATGCTCTCCCGGTACAGGGCGGGGGAGGGGAGGGAGGGTGCTCGGGCGCGGGGGGGAGGGGAGGGAACCGGAGGGGCGGGTCGCAGCGCGCAAGGGCGAGCGCCCCTTCACCGCCGGTGACGTAGACCCGGGGAGCTGCGGCCTGCCCTGCGGAGGGTAACACTATCTTCTCCCACCAGGCTCCTGGCCATATTGTTCTCCTTCTCCTCGTGATAACTCCGCAGTGGAGGTGGATTCCGTCCAAGACGCCCAACGTGGCTCCGCTCGGCAATCAGGGCTGCAATCCCGGCGGTTACCTCCGCGGCGGCGTCTCCCTCTGGGCCCTACAC
Organism: Callithrix jacchus; assembly: GCF_049354715.1. Lineage (NCBI taxonomy): Eukaryota > Metazoa > Chordata > Mammalia > Primates > Cebidae > Callithrix > Callithrix jacchus. Next base: position 118,920,407 of record NC_133514.1, read on the forward strand.
CCGCCGCCCTGGCAGCCCGCGGCCCTCCCCAACTTAGGGCGTTTACAAAAGAAACTACTTCGGACGCGCTGCAAAGGGAGGCGCTTGTGCCCGAAAGCTGGCGATCAGACGCGGGGCCATTCTGCACGTGTGATGTTTCTGTGTGTGTGTGTGTGTGTGTCCGTGTGTCGGGGTCGGGGGGAGGAGTCAGGCGGAAAGACAGGCGAGAACCTCTGCGAGGAAGGATCCTCGAGTCCTAAAATGTAAGCTCCGGGTGACTGACGACCTGCGCTGATTCGGAGAGCAGGCGTGTTAAAGGTCACGGACAATTGTTGCTGGCTTCAGCATGAATGCCGAAGTGGGATGTATTCTTGAACAATCACATTTAAGCCTGAGTCACCGAAAAGTATTGACGTGCCCACCATTCATTTCAGTTCACTGTGAAAAAGCGCGGAGTATCTCCAAATTCAATTAATTACATAGGCGTAAGTGGCTTGATACACATATTATTATGTCTGTGTAGGTAACAACAAAGATTACAGTTTGAAGGCTTGACACTTTAATAGCGTTTTGGTAGGATTTTGGAATGGATGTGAGTCAGTGCTATAAACCTACATTCATCTGCATTCTTGGGTCTATTTAAAAGTACAATCTCGCACTAATTATTTCCATGTGTTGAAAATGGACAAGGTAGATCATTGAACGGTGAGCAAGACTTCCAAACCTCTCACATAAAACTGTAAAATGTTCATGACTTGCCTCCTTTCTCTAGCCGGCTTAGGGCCCTGTCTAAAGTCCCACATGTGATTTCACTCAGGGCATTGTCTGTCTACAATAATATTGTGCTTTTAAACGATTTCCTTTCTTACACATTTCTCTACAATGCATGCGAAATCTGAGAACGTAATCTGATGGGTGTGCAGGAGTTAAGTCCTGGTGTCTGGTGTGGCAGGCCTAGAAAATGGCAGCTGGAGGGCCTGCTTCATTTCGTTACTGACGATCGAAACGTGTTCACATTGATTGCACACTAGTCACTGGCGGTTGTCCATGTGTCAATGCGCTATTCCTCCACACACAAAAAAAAGCATAACAATCAAATGTTTAATACAAGTTTCCATACTGTTCCTGTAACCACATTTAGCACTGCCAACATTTCAACTGTTTTAATAGCTTCAAACACTTAAAGTAACCATTAGGGATTAAGGACACTGGTTGTATACATAATATAAACCCCTGGAATGGCCCAGGAGAGCTTCTCCTATTTTGAAATGTTTAGGTAAATTATAATATTTGGATGGAGCAAAGTCAGCAGTATGAATGGTTGAATGTTAATGGTTGATTTGGGCTACTTGTTTTCTTTTAGTGATATGTGATATTTTACACAAGTAGGGGGTATGTGTATTTGTTACTTACAAGCACAGAGTGTGTCATGATCAAGTCGGGGCACTCAGGGTACTCATCCCCTGGGGTATTTATTGTTTCTATGCCTTGGGAACATTTCAAGTCCTCTCTTGTAGCTACTTTGAAATACACAATACACTGTTATCAACTAGTCGCTCTAATCTGCTATCAAATATTAGAACTTATCCCTTCTAACTGGGTGTTTGTACCCATTCAGTTACATCTCCTCATTTCCCCTCCCACCCTCTATTTATAACTTTATAACAGGCAATAATTTTGGTTAACGAAGTAAATGGGGGAAAACATTTTCCCTTGCTATTATCTAATGAATCATTTGGGAGTCCACTCCTTTCAACGTTTGATGAAATGGTGTTCAATGGTTATGGAATGACTGAGGACATTTAGATTAGAAAGATTCTTGAGGACTTCCATTAAAAAAAATAGTTCAGAATAAAAACCAAAAAGAACTCCTGCCGCCCCCCGCCTTCCCCCGCCAAAAAATAGGCCTTGAGTGCCTGAAAGCTGGAAGTGAAACTCTCTGTACTATATCATAAAATCTAAGACAAACTAAAACCTGTGTATTAAATATTCATGCTCCAAAATGTAAGTGCTTTGATTGGACAGTTGGGTGTGCCACTCAGTAAATAATATTAATCCTATTTGTGTAAATGTATTAGGATTTTCTAAATTATATCTGAGAAAGAATTATATTATGCAACTAAGTTAAGGAGTAATCTTTTGTTTTCTGAACCAACTTAAATTTAGAGATTTCAGAGTAGATTAGGGATAAATTTGCTTTAAATTATCAATAAGTGTTCCTACGTAAAGACTTTTAGGAGGAGTAGAGCTGTTCGCTGCCTTTGTACTGTTTCGAATAGGTAACTATTTGGTGTATAAATGGAAATTGACTATTTAATCACTGATAGTTTCAAAAATATTACACTAATCCTAATGTGTTGGAGATTCTTTTTCCCTAAAATCTTTTCTTTTCATGGAACTAAACAATTCAGAGACTATACTGCATTTGAATATGGAGGAAGAAACAGCCTGTGAGCAAGGATGTATCAATATGAAATTTAACACAGGATAATCCCCTTTGTGGATGGTGTGGCAAAATTACGATTATTTTTTAAATCGAGTCTTTTATGAAGTGGTTTCAGACTGCTTGAATCTAAACTTACCTAACAGAATATTTTTAATCTTAATTTAGGAAACTGTCTCAGTTCTCATACACATTTCTTACAAACACACACGCACACACACACACACACGCACACAAAAGAAATCACCTCGAATGGGCTCTTCACCCAGAGTCTCCCATGTTTGCCCTGAGAGAGCTTCTTACCGAGCTTTCTCTTGTGGGGTCTTTTATTTACAGGATAACTGGAGGTGAAACTGACGGTGGCTTAGGTTTCATCATGCTTGAGACTTGCACATTGCTTGAAATACTTTTGTGAAAATGTCTTCCTCTCTCTTCTGTATTCAAGTCTAAGATGCCTTCAACATGCAGTTGTGCCTGAATTTTTAGTTTGCTGAATAATTTGGAATGCATCGCCTCAAGATTGGGTGCAAAATGGACCCATATGTGTGGGACAGAGAACGCTTTACTCATTTTCACAGTGGCAGAAATCTTAAGAACTTTCCCACGGAACCAGCATTGTTAACAATCTGTCCTTGTTTTCCACACAGAAAAAAAAAAAAAAAAAAAATGCTTGCTGACCCATACACTATTGTTATTGCAACACAGATTTTTCTCTTACTGATTTTTGTGCGTATATTTTGAATAACACTAAAGATGACATTAAGAAATAACAAACCTGGATCACAGAGTAAGGCTCTTTCTGCAACGGAGGCGAAAGCTTTGTGGAAAATGTACTACCCATTAGAGCAACCGCAGTCACATTTTCTCACCGTTTGCAGTTTTTGGTAACTCCATCAGGACTTCACAGCAGGTAGACGACCCTCAAATCTGTTCTTGATTTCGACTTCAGTAGAAGACTCTCAGCAACAGCTGGCTTCACAATCGCTGATACAGAATTCCACAGATGAATGGTTTGAAGAATAAAAGGAACTAGGCCACAGAGCAGAATTCGTTTAAGAAAAGACAAATTCAATAAAGATTCCTCTTTTGAAAGATTGCCGACGTGAGGGAAGAGAGGGCCTTGTTTTTCTTATTACCTTTTCTTATAATCCTACAACAGTATGTTAATTACTTAACAGATAGGTTGTGACCTGTTAACACCACACATTCTTACAACAGCAAAACCATTGACTTTCTCTGCCCCCAAAGCTCATTATGGCTCACCATGCATAACTGATCACATGTGCATGTTTATGCACACTTTCCTGACGGAACTGAAAATGAAATAAGGGAAATAGCAACGTCTCCTTCACTGTGGGGAGGATAGGTACACTTATAATGAAACTGAGCATGAAGACCTTCGCGTGAGATCTCTTTGACACATACATGATACAGTTTGAAGGAAAGCCGACTTGGCATTGAGGTGGTTCGCTGGTGTAAGAAACAGAACCGTAAGAAAAGAGGTGGTCAGCCTATGAATCAGTCGTCACAATTAAGGAATAAAGACGTTTTGCTGAGGGACAGGCCAGCCACAGTTTTGGAGGGGGGACTTTTTAATGCACGTACAATGAAATGTTGTAGCCATTTTTAAGTGTACAATTCAGTGGTGTCAGGCACATTCACAATGTCGTACAGCGGTCTCCACTCTCCATCTCCACAGCTTTCCATCATTCCAAATAGAAACTCAGTCCCTCTAAACAACACCTCCTCATTCTTCCTCCCCCAGGGCCTGGCTTCCACCACTCTGCTTTCTGTCTCTACGAATCTGCCTACTCCAGGAGCCTCGTACAAGTAGAATTATACAGTATTTGTCCTTTTGCAATTGGCTTAGCAGAGTTTCACTTAGTATAATGTCCTCAAGCTCATCCATGTTGTAGCATGTAGCTCGGTACAGTTCTGCCTATCTTAAAGACACATAGATTGTAAATGCAGGAGAGAACTTTTAGAAGAAACTGCTTAATGCAGTGACTATAATTTCATCAAAAAGCATTCTCAAGAATTTTTCATCCAGGCATGGTGGCTCACGCCTGTAATACCAGCACCCTGGGAGGCTAAAGCAGGCAGATCACCTGAGGTCAGGAGCTCGAGATCAGCCTGGTCAACACGGTGAAACCCTGTCTCTACTAAAAATACAAAAATTAGCCAGGCGTGGTGGTGGGCACCTCTAATCCCAGCTACTTGGGAGGCTGAGACGAAGGAATCGCTTGAACCCGGGAGGCAGAGATTGCAATGAGCGGAGATCGTGCCACTGCACTCCAGCCTGGGAGACAAAGAGTGAAACTCCATCTCAAAATAAAAAAAAAGAACTTTTTTTTCTGTTACCTAAAATGATTGATTTCCTCATTTGGCTGTCTTTGTCTTTGCTCACCTTGTAAGCTTCAAAAGAAATCTGACAGAAAGCCTTACCTCCCTCCCGAATGGAAACTATAATGACAGGAAGCCACCCTATGGCCGAATTTGTGTTAAATTCTTTCTGGTTAGTATTTACAGAGCCTATTTACGACTTATAAGCAGATGACTAAAAAAAAAGAAAGAAAGAAAGGAGGAAAGATGTAACAGTAAGGCATACTTAAAATCAGAAAATTAAAATTACAATCAATACAAAGCAACAGAGAGGTTGCAACATCAGGCGCTTGAGATGGGTTGGTCATGCGGCCACGCACTAAGGCACCCCAAGCTTCCTGGCCCCAAGGAAGAACCGTTGGTTAAGAGAACTGATCTTTCCGGGTACTGAGCTAGGACACAGGCGTGGGTCTCGGTCATGACTGAAGCATTCCATTTCAGAACAGACAGAGGTGTTTTGGAGGGCCCCATACAGATGTTAAACCAATGGCATTACATTAAACTTGGGGCCAAAATGGAATTTTTGTAAAGAGACAAATAGTTTGATCTCGCTAATTGAGTGAGTAAATTGTATAGATTCTCAGACTTTGGTGCACTTGTGTTTTTCATGGCGGCATGACGGTAAGCGACAAGAGAAAAATGTGGGGAAGTGATACCAGACGGGGAAAACATTGTATACACTGAAAATCTAAGGAAAATTTCAGGCAGGTAGCCATCATTTTAAAAATGACAAAAGTTTAAGAAACTTCTAAATCTTCATTTTTCACCTCTGTGAAATTCCTTATTTATTCCACGTTTGCTGTGTAAGCCAGGCATTAGATCTAGTAGTGCTCATGTTAAAAAGCAGTATGTATTACATGCTTATTATGTAGGGAATCTTCCTAAGGGCTTAAATTTTGTGTCACTTAATATATCACAATAACCCAAGAAGTAGGTGCCACTGTTGTCCCATTTGGCAGATGCTAGAGGAGGGACCCAGAGTTCACAGCCCCACCCACCTCACAGAGCTGGCATGTGTCAGCCATGGGTTTAGAATCAGCCTTGACCACACGCCAATGCATACATCCACCTATGCTGAGCTGTACGTAGCCGAAACGCCAGAGCCCTGGCTGTTTTAAAGATAATTTTATAGATGGGCAGAGCCAAATATGTGTTTTCTCATGTATTTAGGAACTTGTCATGCACTGTCATATCCATGTTCTCGTTCTGCTGACTGGTCATTTGCACTTGCGTAAGCTACGCAACTTCTGGTCCTGTGTCATCAGGGGCTTTGACATTTGCCACTTATCATGGGGTGTTGTTAGTCTTCCACAAACCTAATACGTGTTACATATTTGTGCAAAAATACCTACTAACTAGCTGGTGGGGACAGAATCTCCATGAAAAATGTTTCATTTAGTTTCTCAAAGGGATTGAACTGGCTTTTAAAAATAATATACAAAATACGAAAGAATAGCATAAGCAGTGGGAGGAATGAGGTCGGGAATCATAAGAGTGGAAAAACAGAAAAATCAGGATCCATTTCAGCTCGATCAGTCTTAACACGAGAACACGTGGATATATGTCTAGTTATCCTTCGAATTGTCAGAAGTGGTAGAATTTTCCCCTGAGCTTCCGAGTATCCAAAGCAAAGAGGGAAGCACTATCTTTACAAGAGTTGTGCTGTCTGTGAAATGAGAGTGTAGCGGACTCTGTTCACAACAATATTACCAAACAGATACATTCTTGAAGTGTGCCTCCTAATGATTTGGAGACAAAAACAATCAACCCACAATCGAATGAGAATTTACAGCAATTCCTTGATCTGCAAAGTGGGAATCACACAGAGTTATCTTGAATGAGAACAATTTAAATGTGAAATCACTTAAAACTGTTTTGGAGTATACAAGTATAAGCAAATGTAAGTTATTTTCTTAATAACACAACCCGCCCCCCACCCACACATAATAACTGATGTCATCAATATTATGAAACTATATGTTAATTTAAGATGTTTTTAAATATCTGAAGGCATACAAAAGTTATCTCCAATTGTGTTGACACTCTTGAAATGGAAGTCATTTCTAGAACCATTCCTTTCTCCCACAGATTCTTAAATTGTGTTTGTTTTCATAGTGTCCTTGGTATGGTCATGCCTAGCAGAATCTGAGATTCGTGCCTCAAAGTGCAAAATGTTTACAAACTGTTTTCACCCAAGACCCAGCCAGGCTCTTCCCCTGTGACTGCACCTGCCTCTTGCTCCCAAGGTGCCCTGTCTACTCCAAGAAGGACCCCTGTAGGGCAGCGCTTGGGTTTCAACAGGCAGGCATGAGCCCAGAGGCTTCCTGGTGCAGAACTTGTCAGCATTTGCTTTTCCCTGTTAAATTCCAAAGCTGACCAGCCCCTTGCCTCTGTCAGAGGGAGGGAGGCCTCTCCACAGACTCCTGGGTGTGCAGAAACTTCTGGGGTGTGGGCTTGAAGGCATGTGAGCGAGATGCAGCATGTGCGGGACCTGGATGGGCACTCTCACTTCTTTATTTCCTATGGCTTAAGCCTCTTGGCTTCTAGAAAGCCTTTATTTAAAATAAATACAGAAAAGATGTGTTACACTGTGAGTTACAATACAATACAATCGTCCATTAAGTACCGAACTCTGTTCAAACAAAGTTCATGGATGGACTGACAAATTTACAAAAGCAAGGAAATCTCAAGAGGAGGGGCGGCCATTCACCCCGGGGTCTCCCTGGTGAGCTGGGCAGGCTGTTTGTGAAAGTGGGCCAGCAGAAAGAGCTGCGGGATGGTCGTTTTCTTCTTCGCTGGCTTCCGAGTTCTAATACCGCGGTCAATTCAGGATACTGCTGAAAGTGAAAAGGAAACACAGCCAGTTTCCTGTATGTTCCTTTATTTCCAGAAAATCAATCACCCCATCTTTACAGGGTGGGAGAAAAAAACAATATTCCACTGCCCGACGCCTCCCCTACATCTCAATTTTTTTTTTTTTTTTTTTTTTGAGACGGAGTCTCGCTCTTGTTACCCAGGCTGGAGTGCAATGGCGAGATCTCGGCTCACCGCAACCTCTGCCTCCTGGGTTCAGGCAATTCTCCTGCCTCAGCCTCCCGAGTAGCTGGGATTACAGGCACGCGCCACCATGCCCAGCTAATTTTTTGTATTTCTAGTAGAAACGGGGTTTCACCATGTTGACCAGGATGGTCTCGATCTCTTGACCTCGTGATCCACCCGCCTCAGCCTCCCAAAGTGCTGGGATTACAGGGGTGAGCCACCGTGCCCGGCCTCAATTTTTTTTTTAACTTGCAATTGAGCTTATCTGGTTTTTTATATTGGGCTTCACCTCAATGGAGCAGAAAAGAAATTTTTAGGCAAACTAACAATAGACTTCTATGACAAAATTCTAGGTCTTGTAGTCTTTAAGAAACCTTTTATAACACGATTTTACTAATATTTCCACTTGTAGAAAACAACTCTTTGGAGCAATACAAAAAAGTCTAATAAAAAGGCCATATTTGGCATGCATTATATAGACAACTATTAAACCACTCGTATCTTTACAATACTAGGAAATTTCCTCTTATTTTAAAACACAATAGTGTGCTCACACATACTTCTATATTAAAAACTTTGATGGCACTTTCTTGCAAATTACCAATGACAGAAAAAGAATTTCAAAAACCGAAGTCGGCTCCATAAGGACCTATAACGATATTATTTTCATTTTATATAATGTCCTTCTCTTCCACCACGAGACGTTACTGTGCAGTATTACATCACCCTTTCTTGCTGTTCAAAATTGCAAGGCAGTTAGTAATGCGAATATCCTGTTCATTTCAATACCTCTCTGCTCCTGACGAAGCTGGGCAGAGAAGGAAGCAAACGCCACTCATCCATATGAGGGGACTGGAAAAATCCTGTTTATCAAGCATGCTAAGAAAAAACGTAGAAACCAAGTAAAAGACAAATTCTGACTGCAAATGTTTAAGATACTGCACCAAAAAGTGATTTCCAAAACCTGACGTCCACATCGGGACGGAGTTATGCATCTACGCAATTGTTTCTCTCCTTCATGCATGAAGATGCGCATTTTCAAGATAACACGTCGACCACGCTGTAGATGTGACAGGTGGAAACAGTAAGTTATGCGTGATTATCTACAAGACCAAAAAAAAAAAAACCAATAAAATGAGTGCATTAATTTTTGAAATGTCTAATATTCAGAGACCAGAGTGGTGGTGTTTGTGTGATTTTGGGTCCTCCCACCCGCTGTGCAGAATACATGACCACAATATTCCTTCTGAAATGGGAAAGGAGGGTCTGTTTTATGGAATTATAATAATCTCATGTGCTATTTTGAAGTGTTTTCTCATTTACTCTCTTAACTCTGCTCACAACAGCAAAGCAAAATGGCTCAGAATTATTCATACCATTTATAAGTGCAAAACTCACGGCAAAGTTGTTCTGTTTCTTACATGTCACAGTCAATTGGTTTTGAACGGTTTTGAGTCCATGCATGTTTTTAAAAATTACGTGTCTCAGAGTATAGTTCTTAAAAATCTATTTTCCCCCTCCATACACTGTAAGGAATTTTCCTGCAGGCTTTATGCGTTTCAACTGCTATGAGATGAAATCAAGGCAGAACAATGTCTTGAGCAATGCTGGAGAATTTCTAAATCCCCTGATATACTGGACACCGAGAAATTTTAATAAGAATGATGATGCTCTAGCCAAGATTTTCTTGTGAAACGTATCAGTGATAAACTGCAAATCTGTGAGAATTCCTGGGTGGACTCAGCTTCATCGACCGCAGTCAATGGCATGCACGACTGTAACAGTCTCCAAATAACAAATCGTCTTAAACAATACTTCACAGGCTAAGGGTACACAAGGAACATTGTGGTAGCACCAGTAAAACTGCCAGTCATATAGCCTAAAGTGTTCATTTCAAAAGAGTCATGGCACTGGCATTGTCACAATGATAAAATCAGACACATAAGATGAGCGGAGAACCAGTGGGTCATTCATTCCACTAATATGAGTGTTTGCTGAATTCATCTTCCCTGAGAGGCAGGCGCGAGGCCTCAGTCTTCTTCAGTGCAGCAAGGGGCTTAGCAGGCGTCTGCATGGGTTTTGTCCTATGCCAGCGGACTTTGCCAAGCATTGGATTTTGACCGCAACCCCAAGCACAGTTCCCACAGCACTGTCCCTGTCCCTGTCCTCTTGGCTGAAATATCTACGGTGGACCCCACTGGTCATTCCTTCCACCATCCTGCATGGTGTCCACTGTGCATGGCCAATGGCTACAAGAATGTGGACTGAAGCCCCAGCCCGCAAAAGGAAAAGGCGAGATTGATCTAAACCAATGCACTTGTCCCAGCCCCGAACTCCTGGCCCCTGCCCCGCCAGCATTTGGGGTAGATAACGTCCACATGATGTAATTTTGGCAACAGGACAGCAGGGAAAGTTTGCTGGGGTGGAATGGGGGCTTCTGGCAAGGAATCTCTTGTGGGGAAAAGAAACCCCACATGGGGAAATGTTCTCTGGTTATTCCTGGGGGCAGTCACTGAGAGCAGCAGTAATGTGGGGTCAGAACCCCAGTGCCCGTGCCACCCCAGGGGAGAGGGAAGCCCAGGGAGCCAGCCAGGAGGTGGAGGGAAAGAGGGGAGGAAAATGTGGTTCTGAAGCCACTGATGCCACCCAGCTTGGAGCAGACATCCTCCACTGGACTTAAACAAATTTTTCCTTATTTTAGCCATTTTACTCATGGATTTCCATGTCTTTTTGTTGCAAACAACGTAATCCTGTGCTGAAATGGTGGTTTGCTTCGCACTCTTCCTCACTAGTCTATGAGCCCAGTGAGGGCAGGGATGGTGCAGGTGGTAAGGACAGTGTGCGATGGTGACAGGGAGCCAGGGTCAGATCGCCGAGGGGCTGGGGTTCACAGTGAAGAGGCGACATGGTCAGAAGCATGGCCAGTGGCCGCAGAAGGGCTCTGAACAAGAGAAGACACAGTTGGATGTGTTTTTAAAGATTGCTCTGTGCTTTGAGACAGGTACGTTGTAGAAATACTTTCTCCTCTCGCTGAGGAGAGGGTGTGGTGGCAGAGTCAGGAAGTAAGACAATGAACCTGCCAATCAAAATCCTGAATTGTCTCAGGAACAGGTGGAGAAAGGGGTGTCTCTGGAAGAGACTGGGGAGGCACAGGGAAGAGCCGATGAGAGTCAGGGAGGACAGGAGAGACATCCACTGGGAGACCTGACTCTCATCGGCTTTTCCCCACAGACCTCAGAAGACATGGCCACGAGCGTCAGATGCCACAGAAGGGGAAGATGGGGTGCGGACAGCGGCGCTTCTGTTCAATTCACCAACAAGGACTTGGCAGAGGCTGCAGGTGAGAAGCTTCAGAGGGAAAAGAGAGCAGCCACAGCAAAGGTGGGTGGCGCGGTCAGCGGACGCTCAGAGTTACACTTGGGAGGGTCTTGGGGTGACAGCAGAAGTCTTCTCTCATGGCTGTTTTAGGATGAGAGAGATGGGAGCGTGCTGAACACAGAGGCAAAGGCATCAGGAGAGATGAAGACAGGTGATTTTGGGGGACAAACACAATACTGCAGAAGGTGGTGAGCCCCCTAAACCCGCACACTCAGCTCTTTCTGCTCCTCTTGGTGGAGCCACATGATGGACCACAATGTGCAAAAACACTGTCACTCACGGGGCGAGGAGCCAATGTCGCTCCCGTGAGTGAATTTTGAGAGAGCACTGGCCAGTGTCTGGGTGAGCCAGGCTCCCTGCTATGAGCAAGCGACTCCTCCGTTTACAGGATCCTTGCTTGAAAGGCCCATTCTGAGCACTGTGGAAGCAGAAGTGAACTTGCCCGTGCTCTGCTGCAGGGACCCGTCCTATTGACCATCCTTCTGTCCCTGTGACCACCCTTCTGTCCTTGTGACCACCCTTCTGTCCCTGTGACATCCTTCTGTCCCTGTGACCACCCTTCTGTCCCTGTGACCATCCTTCTGTCCCTGTGACATCCTTCTGTCCTTGTGACCATCCTTCTGTCCCTGTGACATCCTTCTGTCCTAGGATCCATCCTTCTGTCCTAGTGACCATCCTTCTGTCCCTATGACCATCCTTCTGTCCCTGTGACCATCCTTCTGTCCCTGTGACATCCTTCTGTCCCTGTGACCACCCTTCTGTCCCTGTGACCATCCTTCTATCCCTGTGACCATCCTTCTGTCCCTGTGACATCCTTCTGTCCTTGTGACCATCCTTCTGTCCCTGTGACATCCTTCTGTCCTAGGATCCATCCTTCTGTCCTAGTGACCATCCTTCTGTCCCTATGACCATCCTTCTGTCCCTGTGACCATCCTTCTGTCCCTGTGACCATCCTTCTGTCCCTGTGACATCCTTCTGTCCCTGTGACCATCCTTCTGTCCTAGGATCCATCCTTCTGTCCTAGTGACCATCCTTCTGTCCCTGTGACCATCCTTCTGTCCCTGTGACCATCCTTCTGTCCCTGTGACCATCCTTCTGTCCCTGTGACATCCTTCTGTCCCTGTGACCATCCTTCTGTCCCTGTGACCATCCTTCTGTCCCTGTGACATCCTTCTGTCCTTGTGATCATCCTTCTGTCCCTGTGACATCCTTCTGTCCCTGTGACCATCCTTCTGTCCTAGGATCCATCCTTCTGTCCTAGTGACCATCCTTCTGTCCTAGTGACCATCCTTCTGTCCCTGTGACCATCCTTCTGTCCCTGTGACTATCCTTCTGTCTCGGTGACCATCCTTCTGTCCCTGTGACCATCCTTCTGTCCCGGTGACCATCATTCTGTCCTAGGATCCATCCTTCTGTCCTTGTGACCATCCTTCTGTCTTTGTGACCATCCTTCTGTCCCTGTGACCATCATTCTGTCCTTGTGACCATCCTTCTGTCCCGATGACCATCCTCTGTCCCTGTGACCATCCTTCTGTCCCGGTGACCATCCTTCTGTCCTTGTGACCATCCTTCTGTCCCGGTGACCATCCTTCTGTCCCTGTGACCATCCTTCTGTCCCTGTGACCATCCTCTGTCCCTGTGACCATCCTTCTGTCCCTGTGACCATCCTTCTGTCCCGGTGACCATCCTTCTGTCCTAGGATCCATCCTTCTGTCCTAGTGACCATCCTTCTGTCCCTATGACCACCCTTCTGTCCCTGTGACCATCCTTCTGTCTGTGACCATCCTTCTGTCCTAGGATCCATCCTTCTGTCCCTGTGACCATCCTTCTGTCCTTGCAGGCCAGAGACTGGTCTGCATGCCATTCCAGACACCAGTGTCCCCTTGGTACCTGCCGCCTCAAGCAGGGAAAGCTCCTCCATGTGCAAAATTGGAGCACTATACTTTCCTTTCACCAAGTTTTATTTGAGTAACCTCAGGGCCTAAAATTCTTCTTCTGAACCCCAGACTAGAGGACATTGGAAATAAAATATGTATTTTAAAAAATAAAACAGATAGAGAAAACAGCAGTGAGGAAAGAAACCAGGAAAATATACCGCCCTATTTAAATAGGTGTTGGTTGTGAAAATATACTCATAACTAGCTAGAATAACAATCCCCATAGTCCGAAAACAAGGAGAGTAGAAAGGCAGACAAGATTTTAATTTTTGTCAGATACAGGAAAACAAACTGTGCTAATACTGGACATTGACAGAAAGTCTGACTATATGATTTAAAAATTATGTATAACAACAAGGAAAAAGAAGAAAAGTCTGTTAAAAACTTGAAGGAAGCATGGCAAATAGAAACACAGTTGCAGAATAAGTTAAAGCGCATTGGTGATGATGAGAAGACTCTAAGACTGGCTTTCAAATCTAGGGATATGCTCTCCACAGGAGACCACGCTGGTACAAAACCAGAGAAGAACACGGAAGGACAGACACCAGGCAGCGTCAACAAATACAAATAAAACGTGACCGTATCAACCGCAGGCAAAACGGAAGTCGTGATGAAAAGAATAAAGACATGTGCGTGAAATTAAAAGAAGATTAAAGTTATTTAAAGTTATTGGCTGGACGCAGTGGCTCACGCCTGTAATCCCAGCACTTTGGGAGGACGAGGTGGGTAAATCACCTGAGGTTGGGAGTTCGAGACCAGCCTGACCAAAGTGGAGAAACCCCCGTCTCTACTAAAAATGCAAAATTAGCCGGGCGTGGTGACACGTGCCTGTAATCCCAGCTACTCAGGAGGCTGAGGCAGGAGAATCCACTTGAACCTGGAAGGCGGAGGTTGCAATGAGCCGAGATCGTGCCAAAACGCCAGGTCACACAACAAAAAAAAGTTATGGCCGTTGAGATAGCTAATAGTACAGCTTCCAAGCAGATAGAGGCTGGGCACTGTGGCTTATGTCTGTAACCCCAGCACTCTGGGAGGCCGAAGGGGGCGGATCACTTGAATCGAGAAGTTTAAGACCAGCCTGGGCAATGTGGCAAAATCCCATATCTACAAAACAATGCAAAACTTAGCCAGGCATAGTGGTGTGTGCCTGTGGTCCCAGCTACTTGAGAAGCTAAGGCAGGAAGATCACCTGATTTTGTATTTTTAGTACAGATGGGGTTTCTCCATGTTGGTCAGGCTGGTCTCGAACTCCCAAACTCAAGCGATCCACCTTCCTTGGCCTCCCAAAGTTTAAGGCTGGGAGTGTGAGGCTGCAGTGACCCAATACCACACCTCCACACTCCAGCCTGGGCAACAGAGAAAAACCTGTCTCAAAAAAAAAAAAAAAAAAAAGAAAGAAAGAACAAAACCGACAGTTGGGGGGGCGGGTAGGGGAGAGACAATGGGGGATGGGGAGGGAGGGTAAGGTGGGGAGGGATAACATGGGGAGAAATGCCAATTATAGTATTCACCTAAAGTAAAATAAATAAATTATTAATAAATAAATTAATTAAAACCATATTAAAGCAACACTAATAGATATCAAGAAAAAAGCGGACAAATCATCAATTATATTAATGGGCTTACATCTAACAAAAATAATGGATTAAGTGTGCAAAAATAGCTGGGAATAACAATGAGTAAGTTTCAGCTAATAAAATACAGAATACTATTGCTAATGAAGAGAGAATACAGCCTCCTTGCTAATACATATGAAGCAATCACTTAAAAGACCTGAGAACTTGCTGACAAATTCCAAAGTGAGGAAATCATGAAGGCATTGTTCTAAACCACAATGCAGATAACTAGGAGTTAACAATAAGAAAATACAAACGCTTCACTAAAAAGAGTCATTTAAAAATTGATCCCCTGAACCTGAAATAAAAGGTGAAAAGAAAAAAATTGAGCAAAAACTTAAAATATCTTACATTTGAGGCGCGGTGGCTCATGCCTATAATCTTAGCACTTTGGGAGGCCGAGGCGGGTGGATCACGAGGTCAAGAGATCGAGACCATCCTGGTCAACATGGTGAAACCCCGTCTCTACTAAAAATACAAATATTAGCTGGGCATGGTGGCTTATGCCTGTAATCCCAGCTACTCGGGAGGCTGAGGCAGGAGAATTGCCTGAACCCAGGAGGCGGAGGTTGCGGTGAGCCGAGATCGCGCCATTGCACTCCAGTCTGGGTAACTAGCGAAACTCCGTCTCAAAAAAAAAAAAAGAAAAGAAAATACATATTTATCTACGCATAGATTTTAAGAGAAAATAACCAATCAGAAATTACAAAGTATTTACAGAAAAATAAACGAGGGATCTAGGTATCAAATACATGGGATGTGCCAAAGAGAAACCCAGAAAAGTCTTCAACAAAACTTCATTTATTATAAAATACATGAAGGAGGATTTCAAGTCAAGAAGTTACCAACAGAAGGTATCAACAGTTATCCACATTTATTTTTCAAACACAAGTTCATGAAATAAATAGAAATAATAATCATTCGCTTGAACAATAAAATCTAAATTGATTTATTTTAATAAGTAAATTATCAGATAATCTTTGCCAAGTCTGAACAATTGAACAAAAAAGGATAAACGTAATCAATCAGCAGGAATAAATAATGTAAACATATTGTCATATTTTAAAAGAATAGCGTATTTATACCAATACACTTAAAAATTAAAATAAATGTTTCTAAAATTATTTTAAGAAATATAAACTGCCAGAATTGGCTTGAAGGATAAGGTTGGGCAGGATGGCTCATGCTTGTCATGCCAGCATTTTGGGAGGTTGAGGTGGGAGGATCAGTTGAGGTCAGGAATTCGAGCCCAGCCTGGTCAACATGCTGAAACCCCATCTTTACTAAAAATACAAAAATTAGTCCGGTTTGGTGGCTCGTGCCTATAATTCCAGTTACCTGGGATGCCGAGGCTGGGAGAACCACTCGAACCCGGAAGGTGGAGGTTGCAGTGAGCTGAGATCGTGCCACTGCACTGCAGCCTGGGCAACAGAGCAACACTCCATCCAAAATAAAATAAATAAAATAGTAATGACCTTAAGTAAACCAATAATTAGATAAAAAACACTGAAAATATAGTTAGGTCCTCCAGGTGCGGTGGCTCAAGCCTGTAATCCCAGCACTTTGGGAGGCAGAAGTAAATGGATCATTTGAGGTCAGGAGTTCGAGACCAGCCTGGCCAATATGGTGAAAGCCCGCCGCTACTAAAAATACAAAAATTAGCCTGGTGTGGTGGTGTGCACCTGTAGTTCCAGCTAGTTAGTAGGCTGCGGCAGAAGAATCACTTCAACCTGGGAGGAGAGGTTGCAGTGAACCGAGATCATGCCACTGCATTCCAGCCTGGGCGACAGAGCGATAGTCCATCCCTTAAGAAAAAAGGAAAATATAGTTAGGTCCTTGATTTTAAAAGACACCGGATTAAATTCTTTTATGCAGTTGGGTAATTTAAATTGTTTTTAGTTATAGAAGTAATGCATGCTTGTTTCATTAACGTGAACAGACATAAGTAACGGCACCCTCAGAAACATTGCAGGTTCATCTCTGGACGATCCCAATAAAGCAAATATCAAAATAGAATGAGTCACACAATTTTTTTTGGTTCCCAGTGCATATAAAGTTATGTTTACACTGTAGTGTAGTCCATTAAGTGTGCAATAGCATAGTGTCTAAAAAACTAACGTACATACTTGAATTAAAAATTACTTTGTTACTGAAAAGTGCTCACACTCATCTGAGCCTTCATTGAGTCATAATCTTTCTGCTGGTGGAGGATCTTGCCTGGAGGCTGCTGGCTGCCAGCTAATCACGGTGGCAGTTGCTGAAGGTTTAGATGGCTGTTAACAATTTAGTAAAATAGGACAACAATGAATTTTGCCACCTAAATTGACTCTTCCTTTCATGAAGGACTTCTCTGTAGCATGCAGTGCTGTTTGATAGCATTTCATCCACCTAGATCTTCTTTCAAAATTGAGTCTGTTTCAAACTCTGACCCACTTTAACAACTAAGTTTATGGAACATTCGAATTCTTTTGTTGTCATTTCAACAATTTCATGGCATCTTCAGCAGAAGTAGATTCCATCTCAAGAAGCCATTTTCGTTGTCCATTCATAAGAAGCAACTCTGTGTCTGTCTGATTTACACCATGAGACGGCAGCAATTCAGTCCCAGCTTCAGGCTCCACTTCTCCTCCGAGTTCCCTTGTTCTCTCCTCCACCTCTGTGGTGACTTCCTCCACTGAAGTCTTGAACCCGAAGTTAATTTCCACCCCCCGAGTCCTGCTTGAGGTGGGAATTAACTTCTTCCAAACTCCTTCCATGAATCATGAGTATTCTAGAATGCAGAATCCTTTCCAGAAGGTTTCCAACTTACTTTGCCCAAATCCATCAGATACATGACCATCTAAGGCAGCTACGGCCTTACAGAATGTATTTCTCAAATAACAAGACGTGGAAGTTGAAATTACTCCTTGATCCACGAGCTACCGAATGAATGCATGTTAGTAGGCATGAAAACAACATTAGTCTCTTGGTACATCACCGTCAGAGTTCCTGAGTGACCAAGCACATTCTCAATGAACAGTAATGTACTGAAATAAGTGGTTTTTTTTTTTTTTTCCTCTGGGCAGTAAATCTTAACAGTGGGCTTAAAATTTTCAGTGAATAATACTGTAAACAGATGTGCTGTCACCCAGGCTTTGCTGTTCCACGTCTGGAGCACAGACAGAGTACACTTCCCACCATTCTTAGGGACTTGGGATTTTCAGGATGATACCTGAATATTGGCTTCAGCTTAAAGTCGCCGGCTGCATTGGCCCGTACCAAGACTCAGCCTGTTCTGTGAAGCTTTAAGCCAGACACTGACTTCTCCTCTTAAGCTATGAATGTCCCACATGGCATCTTTTTTCCATATAAGGCTGTTTCATCTACAGTGACGATTTGCTGTCTAGTGGAGCCACATTCCTAAGTAACGCCAGCCAGATCTTCTGGGTAACAGCCTGTCCATCAGCACTTGCTGCTTCACCTTGCAGAGGTGGCTTCCTTCCCTAAACCTCATGAGCCCGTCTCTGCCGGCTTCCAGCTTTTATTCTGCAGCTTCCTCACCCCTCTTAGCCTTCACGGAGGTGAAGACACTCAGAGCCTTGCTCTGTGACAGGCTTTGGCTTAAGGGAGTGCCGTGGCTTGTTTGATCTTTTACCCAGACCACTCAAATTTCCTCCTTCTCGGCAGCAAGGCTGGTTTCCTGTCATTCATGTGTTCACTGGCATCACACTTGAAATTCGCTGTAAGAACTTTTCCTTTGCATTCACAACTTGTAGAGCCGCTCAGCGCTACGGGCCTAGTGTTAGACCTATCCAAGCTTTCGACAGGCCTTTCTCACTAAACTTATTCATTCCCAGCTTTTGATTTAAAAGGAGAAATGTAGCCAGGTGCAGTGGTAATCCCAGCACTTTGGGAGGTTGAGGCAGAAGGATCACTTGAACCCCAGAGTTTGAGACCAGCCTGGGCAATATGGCAAGACCCTGTCTCTACCAAAAAAAAAAAAAAAATTAATTAAACAGATATGGTGGTCAATGCCTGTAGTCCTAGCTGCTCAGAAGACTGAGGTGGGAGGATTGTTTGAGCCCAGGAGGTTGAGGCTGCAGTGACCTGTGATCATGCCACTGTATTTCAGCCTGGGCAACAGAGTGACACCATGTCTCAAAAAAAATACATAAGTCAATAAAAATATTTATGTGATCACTTGAACACTCAGAGGCCATTGCAGGGTTATGAATTGGCCTGAGTTCAATATTGTTGTGTTTCAGAGGATAGGGAGGGCAGAGGCACGGAGGGACAGGCGTGCCAGTGGGGCAGTCGGAGCAAGCACAGCATCCATCCCTCACGTTTGCGGCCCTATGTGGACACGGTTTGTGGAGCTCCTAAACAATGACCACAAACACAAACATCGCTGATCTCAGGTCACCGTAACAATGGACATAAGGGAACGAAAGTGTTTGAAATACTGTGAGAACTACCAAAATGTGACGGAGAGACACAAAGTCAGCCATGCTGTCGGAAAAGCGGCGCTGATAGACTTGCTCGATGCAGAGGTGCCACAAGCCTCAGTCATAAAAACAAAAAAACAAAAACACAGCAAATGTAATAAAACAACGTATACCTGCGTATATACAACAAAGAGAGAATGTCTCACCCCCTGGCTTCATTCTAACCCCAGTGCCTGGAAGTAACCCCTATTAACTACAGATCGTTTACTATGGGCATGAAACTGTATGCATCTACGTAAAATTTACTAAAATGGATCTTGTGACATTTTGCTTTGCAACTTTCTTTTTCACTTTAACCACATACAATGATGTCATATAATATAAAAATACAACAGATTTGTAGTACTGAATTGTATGAATGTTCTGTAATACACTGTAGAATATTTAGGTTCAGTTTTTCCCTTGATTCAGTAAAATAAACATGTGTAAACTATATATATATTTATTTATTTGATTTATTTTTGAGACGGAGTTTCACTGTTGTTACCCAGGCTGGAGTGCAATGGTGTGATCTCAATTCACCGCAACCTCCGCCTCCTGGGTTCAAGCAATCTCTGCCTCAGCCTCCCGAGTAGCTGGGACTACAGGCACGCACCACCATGCCCAGCTAATTTTTGTATTTTTAGTAGAGACGGGGTTTCACCATGTTGACCAGGATGGTCACGATCTCTTGACCTCGTGATCCACCCGCCTCGGCCTCCCAAAGTGCTGGGATTATAGGCCTGAGCCACCGCGCCCGGCCCTATATATATTTATTTTTTGAGTTGGAGTTTCGCTCTTGTTGCCCAGGCTGGAGTGCAACCTGTGATCTCGACTCACTGCCACCTCTGCCTCCCGGGCTCAAGCAGTTCTCCTGTCTCAGCCTCCCGAGTAGCTGGGATTACAGGTGCCTGCCACCACACCCAGCTAAATTTTTGTACTTTTAGTAGAGATGAGGTTTCACCATGTTGGCCAGGCTGGTCTTGAACTCCTTACCTCAAGTAATCCACTCATTCTGCCTCCCAAAGTGCTGGGATTACAGGTGTGAGCCACCACACCTGACAAAGGATCTGACTAGATATTTTCCAAAGGAAATATGCAAATGGCCAAGAAGCTCATAATGCATACTGAAAAGCGTTTGCCTTCAGGGAGATGCAAATAAAGCCGCAGTGAGATACCACTTCACACCCACTGTGCTAGCTGGGGTCAAGTGACCGATAATAATCAGGACTGGCAAGGATGTGGTAAAATGGGAAGCCTCATATCTTGCTGGTGGGAATCGACAATGACGCAGCCACATGGAAGACAGGTAACACGGAGTCACCAGGTGACCCAGCAACTCTGCTTCTAGGTATACACCTAATATAAATGAAAACAGCCATTCACACAAAAACTAGTATACAGATGTTCACAGCAGCATAATTCATCATAGCCAAAAAGTGAAAACAACCCAAATGTCCACCCACTGATGAACAGATAAAGAAAATGTGGTGTGTGTCTACAATGGAACACTACTCAGCCATAAAAGGGAGTGAAGAGCTGACGCAGGCCATCACACAGACGAACTTCTCAGCACGGTGCGCTGAGTGGAAGGAGCCAGGCCAGAAAGAATGCGAAGTGTCTGAGTCCACTCATGAAATGTCCTGAACAGGCAGATCCAGAGGGGCCAGAAAGTGGATTCGTGGCTGACTGGAGTTGAGGGCCTCTGGCGGGGAAATGAGAGTGACTGCTAATGGATATGGGGCTTCTTTCCGGTGTTTTGATGCTCTGATACTACATGGAGGCCACAGTTGCACAACAGTGTGTATGCCAAAAGCCATTGAATTGTACACTTCAGAAGGGTGCATTGTACCATGCGTGATGTATACCTTAAAAAAGCTGTTACTTGTTTTAAATGATAGGGCAGTCAACAATGGTATTTTTTAGCTATGCGCACACGCACACACACGCACGCACACACGTGCACACGGGCCCACGCGTACACACACACACACACACACACACACACACGTCAAGTGGTCTGAAAGACAGTGTATCATCATAGGCACTCAGGAGGACAGAGCTGGAAGGACTGGCTTCTTCCCCTGACTTTACCATTTACCAGCTGGGTGATTGTTCACAAGTTATTTAACTTCTCTGGGCTTTCGACAGCTCATCTGAAAAGGGTGGGGCCAGACCTAAATAAACTCTTCCGTATAAAAGTTCTATGATCTAGATTTAAAACTGAGCTCTATCTGCTCATATGGAAATATGAGCATAATTATGAAAAAATAGATATTGTGCCTATTTATTTTGAAGATCTATGACAATATATAAATTGTAGCTGTCTTATACAATGGGTGCTTCGTGTTCTGCCTTATTCCTTGCATGTGCACGTGCTGCATTAACTCACATAGACACCAAGGTAGTGAGGGGGCCTCTGGTGCCTCTTTCTCAATAAAAGGGAAATGGAAAAATACTGAATCTCACAATTTCTTGTGCAAATCTCAGTTACTTACAGTGAGTCTGGACCAAGAGCAAGATGAAAGCTATGGTAAGTCACACCATGCAAGCGGTAATTTTTCTATGAAGGAGGTAATAAAACAATGAAGACCTTGTTTCATTTTAGGATTCCAAACTAGGAAACCAAGATTTACAAGAGCACTTTGATTAAATCTAAAAAAAAAATTTCTTTAGCTGAAGTATCTTTCATGAATGCATTTGAAGTGGCATTTTATCTCTATGAGCATGAGACAAACATCATGTATGTTAAAAAGCGAAACAATGGAAGATCTTATCTATGAGGTGGGTTTTGGGGGGATCTCAGAAATCCACCCACATGCACCCCTCCAGGTGTTTGCTTGTTATGACTGGAAAGGAGTCTGGAGGTCATGGTGGACCTCAGAACCCCCTCAACAAATGTGGCTGCGGGCAAGTGGCTTGTACTCTGGGAGAGGAACTGCCCCTTGAAGGAACCCAAGATAAACACTCGTTCCTTTGCCTGTAACCCCGCACAATTAGAGGCAAGCAACAGGACTCCGGTGTTGGCTAATTATTTCTGCAACTGGAACACGCAGAGCTGGAGCTGGAAATGCGCGTGCTGTGTTAGGAGCACCCCTTCTTTTGCCCGGCGTCTTCCCTGTCTTTGTTATTTAAATATCCTGTTGCGTAGGTATAAAGACAGGAAGTGAGTTATACTAAACCTTACAACAACAACAGTATTGAGTGTCAGATGAGCAGCTGTGCCTGGCGTTTGGGGAGCTGATATATATTTAGTTTTTTGAAAATGTTAAATAGTACTACATTTTCTCTGGGAGCACCGTTCTCAATATTTCAAAAGCAGCATTGGCAGTGCCGCATAAATATTCTCCAGTTAATCACTGGCGCTTGGGCCTGGAACAGCAGACTTTAATTATTTAGCTTTCTGCTTTATTTGTGTTTCTTTCAGAAAACTAAAATCTTGTCTTGCATGGTCAGAGAAAGAGCAGTGGAATCGATGCCCTCTGTGTATTCCCTGGTGCATTGTTCCTGTCTGGGCTCCGCTGGGCTCCATGCTGATCAGAATCTCTGTGCACACAGGAGAGGGATCCTCTTTCAGGTCCGCACCGCCCTGGTTGTCCAGCCGAAACTGCAGCCCCGGGTGGTGTGGGAGAGCTTCCTCCAGGGCCCCCACCCGGCAGAGAACTGTGGAGAGCAGCTCCTTCCTCCCTAGGGGAGGTGTCGGCACCCACTGTTCCCATCTGAGCTTTTTTTGTTTGCCCATTCAAATGTCCTTGGTTGTATTTGGGATTTAAGAATTTAAAAATCTATACATTTTCCTAAGTTGGGTAGTGAAAAAGAATTCTGATTCAGAGTAGAAAACATGTTAGTAACACCCGAAGGACTTAGCTTCTCAACTCTTGTGTTCACAAAACAAACCGGTTAAGATATAGTAAAATGGCGTTTTAGTAGAGATTATAACAATGACTCATTTTATTGACAAAATTGAAAATGAGACTCTCCGTTTCTAACATAGTAAAGCAGCCTTGTTAATGGTCTCCCATGAAACGCTGAACTCTGGGATGGGAAGTGGAGAGGAGTTTGAAGGAGTGTGAGCGTTCCCATTAGTTTCTGAGCTGGCTCTAAACGCCAGATGAAGAATGAGTTCACCCTGCGGTGAAGGCTCCCAGGCTCCCTCCCCCTCCTTCTGGTGGACGGAGAAGATAGGTTCCATTTTCTGCTTCTAAAATGATCCGGAGACTCTGGATGCTTCATCTCCACGAGCAAGGCCACATAATAATTGTGAGCCCTACGTTTACACAAGGAATGCAGCTTAGCTTAAACACATAACACATTCTCTTTAAAGTTTCTCAGAAGGGTCTGGAATTTGACACAGTGTAAAAGGATATAAAATCAAATGTTTGGGGGGAAATGTACTGCATTTTGCTTTTAGGTTTTTCAGGCTGACAATTTGCATATATTCATTCATTAGTTTGTTGACTTGATTTAAGATCTACACATTTTAAAAGTCATGTTAAAATTAGGGAAAGTGATTCAAATGTACTATTTCAAAAGCAAATCGAGAGTGACCTGATTTCTTGTCATTGTTTAAACTTTAGTTTTCCTTTGCTTTGTTTTGTTGTTAGACTGTGAGAAGAATTGTTATTTTGAAATCAGTGTGCGCATTTTGGAGCAAATCATTCTAAATAGCTATTTGTATAAAACTTAAACTGAATAAGCTTTGGGACAGCATTGTTCCGTGTTTGGATTGCGAGGTGCCCACCCTTTTCAAGTGGCATTAGTGAATCCCAGCCTAAAAAGCCGAATGAACAAGCACATCACACTCAGGAGGCAGCCTTGTTAGAAACTACAATTTGGTCCAAAGGCAGCCTCCTTAGTTATTTGATTTGCTGCTTTCTCAGAATTAGGTGAACTCTTGCTGGTCCTGCCTCACTTGAAAACATCACTCGGCTGGCTACGTTTTAGACATCTTAGCTTGATCTCTGTTTCTGGGTTTCTCTCAAACATTGAAAAAACAAATTGATGGTCCCTTGACCACCTGAAGCCTTATTCTTGATCTCCCCTAAATAACGTGAAACTGCCGGCATACACTGTAGCACCATAACATGTGGGAATGCGTCTGCAGACGTGTGTACATGTCATATTTATACTTACAGTTGGGTCTTAATAAGAGTCTCTTCCAGCTGTGATTCTTCTTTGCTTATCATGTGCTCTAGGATTCCTACCCTTAGTGGTCATGTCGTAACAAATTGATTCCTGAAGTAGCATTTCGTGGTCTCTGGGTTTGATACAGAAATTATTCTTACATTCATTCGTGGGCTTTGTAACAAAACAGTCCAGTTTACTCCTAGCACCATCTTATGCCCTAGTGAAATAGTAGGTCCTGCCATGTGTAGGGTTAAAATATAGGATTAATGGTCAGTTCTTAATGTGAAAATTAAGTATTCGGTCTGAGAGTATTCAGCCTTCCTGTTACCCATCTTATTTATCCCAAATTTGCTGTTGAAATAAGTGCAGGTAGAGTGTTTCCACATCAGCCAGCAGGAATCACACTGGTACAACACTTCTAGACTCTTAGGGTAAAATAAAAAAAAATAAGGACGAATACTTGGGAAAGGAGCATATTTATACTTCCACTGACATGCCACCAAGATTTCAGAGCAGCTAATGATTAACTTTAAAAACGGCAAGGTCTGAATCTCAACCTAAAAAACACAAAAGCTGACGCCCTGTCCTCCCTGTTGTGTCGTATCCAGCTAAACGGGGAGAAAAGGGGAAACTGGTGATGGCTTCCATGTTCTAGAAAGAAAAAAGCATCATCTTGTTCTAAGTGAAACTGGAAAAGGTGCGTTTCTTCTGAACACTGTGGCATAGTTGCCTGCCTTCCTTAAAGGCTCAATAACGTTCCTTGTCAGCTCAGAAAAATTATATGATAGTCTTCACTCATGGCAACCTATTTAGAGGCTACTTATATGCACCAAATTATATGGTTAAAAACCATTATATATTTTTGTAACTAGAAAAAGCATTTTTAAATATAATGTTTAAAAGACTTTTCTATTGTCTAGGCCACTGGGGGGACATTTAATTTGCAAGTATGTGCATGGCAATAATGAGTCTCAGGACTGACATTTCTCAGGCTAAATGAAGTCCCTTTCTTTACTTAATGTTCCCATAACCCCCTCCCCGCCGTTTTGGTGGGTTTTCGGTTTTGGGGGTCCGCTGATGTATTACAGCGTCCAAGATTGGTTGGCCAGGCTTTATTTTCAGTTGGTAAGATGTTTGAAATTATTCGGTCTCATAACATGGGTTTAGTGGACGCAGGCATCCGGGAACAGCAGCCCTCACGGAGGCCTTCAGGAGCCCCGCGCAGAAGCAAGAGCCTGCCTCACCCTGGAAATGGGCAACTGGGCGCCTTCAGGACAGGCGCAGGCGGCCCACCCTCTCCGCTCCTCCGCCCTTCGCTCTATCACAGTGTACAGGCCAGCAGCAAAAGTGCAGTTCAGCTACTTGGGAACTTGTTCATAATAAACTGCTTCTAAATGGCTCCCAGGAGATTTGTTTTGTTATGTCAACAACAATGCCAATTTAAAAGGATACCTCTGATTTCTAACAATCCAAAGCAATATATTGCTAAGACCTTTTGAGAATCCGAAACCACATATAAATTAACCTTACAGATAGTTTTCCCGCGCAGTGACACAGCCTTGGGAAGCCGGGGTTGAGAGAAGCGGGTTTTCAAGGCACGCGGCATCTCGGAGGGTGATGGAAGACCATCGACATTAGGAGGCACACGTGGGCCTTTCAAACCTCAGCCTCGATTCTAGACGCTGAAACTCCTAGGAAACGTTTTAACATAGACTCAGCTCTTTAAAATGAGCCTTCCACCAGAGCGCCACGTGCTCATCACGGGGCAAGGAGATTTGGGGGAGCGGCAGAGCGTGGAGGGGTGGAGTGAAGGAGGTTAGGGTGAGTCCTGTGCATAGACGGCCGGGCCTCCTCGCACCGCGGCGACCACCTCCTCCCACGCCGAATGAGCCACCCTTCAGGGGAACCGCCTGTGACTATGTGGGACTTCGTCCCGCACAGCAGCAGCGCGGTGCTCCGGCCCGCCTGGGGAGGTCTCTGTGCTTCTCCGGCATTACCTCTTCCCGTTTGTTTTGAAAGCAAGTAAAGCAGCCATTTCTGAGCTGCGCCCAGGAGCCTGGGAGCGCTGGCATCGTAGGCCACATCCAAGTGGCCACGTCATAAATAAAGCGCTTCAGAGAAATCTTTGTTCATTCTACAGGGACCATTTAAAAATTATATGATTTACAATAATACTAGTAATCATGTTATAACATTCATAATGACAAAAACTGACAGTTATGGTGCATTTATTTTCCTTCCTTCCCTCCCTCCCTCCTTCCTTCCTCTCTCTCTTTCTCTTTCTTTTTTCACCTTCTTTCTTTCTCTTTCTCTTTATTTTTTCTTCCTCTTTCTTTCTTTCTCTCTCTTTTCTTTTCCTTTCCTGAGAAGAAGTCTCATTTTGTCACCCAGGCTGGAGTGCAGTGACCTCACTAGGGCTCACTGCAGCCTTGAACTCCTGGGCTCAAGTGATCCTCCCATCTCAGCCTCCTGAGTAGCTGGAACTGCAGATACATACCCAGCTAATTAAAAAAAAAATTTTTTTTTTTTCAGAGACAGGGTCTTGCTATATTGCTTAGGCTGGTCTCAAACTCTGGACTCATGTGATCCTCCTACCTTGGCCTCCCAAAGTCCTGGGATTATAGGTGTAAGCCACTTTACTAGAGTGGTATTGTTACTTTTTTTTTCTTTTTTGAGATGGACTCTCACTCTGTCACCCACGCTGGAGTGCAGTGGCGCCATCTTGGCTCATTGCAAACTCTGCCTCCCTGGTTCAAGCAATTCTCCTGTCTCAGCCTCCTGAGTAGCTGGGATTGCAGGCGCCCACCACCATGCCCGGCCATTTTTTGTATTTTCAATACAGGTTTCACCATATTGGTCAGGCTGGTGGTATTCTTATTTTCTGTAGTACATACCTTATATTAAAAAACTAAAGTAGTGATAGGATTTACCTGGTCTACCAGGTTGCTAAGAAGCAGGTGTTTAAATTGTGCAATGTTGTATAGAGGACAACTTGTCAGGTACTGGTAACTTGAGCAATCTCTGTGGCATCGAACTTCTCCCCCGAAGCTCCAGCTGACGCCCGCCTGCCCTGACCTGATCATATCTCATCAAGGCCACGCAGAGCAGTTTCCACGGAAATTTCTTCTCTAAATACATACACTCCAGGAGTGCCAATTTTGCACTCTCAAAAGCCCTGAAGTGCTTGGGGAGGTTCATATTTTTAAAAGGGCTTTTCTTTGAGACAGTACCCAGGTTCAAAATCTGGATTGAGGATCTTGATCAGGACCAACCCACAAAGTCTCCATCCTGAGAAGGAAAGATTTGCTTGAAAGAATCAACTAAATGTGTTGAAGTTAGAAAAGGCAGATTAAGTTGACTTTAGCATTTTCTTAACTGGTTTTTGTTTTCTGGAAATGACTTCTAAGGGAAGTTAAAAATACTGCAGTTCATTTAAAGTTAAGTGGAAAATGGGAGTAGAAGACAACCTTCAGGAATGAGGAAAATGCCATTTAAACCAAAAACTCCACTATTTATAACTCTACTGAAGAACAATCAAAAACATTCAGAGGTTGTCGAGACCAACTGGCCAATGAATATTATTGTTTAAACTAACTGAGAAGCCTGAAAAAAGGCACCTGAGAGACTGCTCCACCAGCACGCTGCTCCTGCGAGGTTCCTGGAGACAGCTGCAGGGTTTTCAAACCTTACATCAAATAGAAAAGTAGACACAAGCACAGAAATCTGCACACAGGCTGAATTCAATTATGCTTTGCAACAACAGTGACTGAGATGTGTCAGAAAAAGTGGGCAAGAGGGACAGATGCAAGTGCATGATGAACATTACCGTTCACACGTTGGACCAGGTGCAAGTGCACGATGGACGTCACAGTTCACACGTTGGACCGGGTTCAAGTGCACGATGGACCTCACAGTTCACACGTTGTATCAGGTGCAAGTGCACGATGGACGTCACAGTTCACATGTTGGATCGGGTGCAAGTGCACGATGGACGTCACAGTTCACACGTTGGACCAGGTTCAAGTGCACGTTGGACGTCACAGTTCACACGTTGGACCAGGTGCAAGTGCACGATGGACGTCACAGTTCACACGTTGGACCAGGTTCAAGTGCACGTTGGACGTCACAGTTCACACGTTGGACCGGGTTCAAGTGCACGATGGACGTCACAGTTCACATGTTGGATCGGGTGCAAGTGCACGATGGATGTCACAGTTCACACGTTGGGCCAGGTGCAAGTGCACGATGGACGTCACAGTTCACATGTTGGATCAGGTGCAAGTGTACGATGGACGTCACAGTTCACACGTTGGGCCAGGTTCAAGTGCACGATGGACGTCACAGTTCACACGTTGGACCGGGTGCAAGTGCACGATGGATGTCACAGTTCACACGTTGGACCGGGTTCAAGTGCACGATGGACCTCACAGTTCACACGTTGTATCAGGTGCAAGTGCACGATGGACGTCACAGTTCACACGTTGGACCGGGTTCAAGTGCACGATGGACGTCACAGTTCACACGTTGGACCGGGTTCAAGTGCACGATGGACGTCACAGTTCACACGTTGGACCAGGTGCAAGTGCACGATGGACGTCACAGTTCACACGTTGGACCGGGTTCAAGTGCACGATGGACCTCACAGTTCACACGTTGTATCAGGTGCAAGTGCACGATGGACGTCACAGTTCACATGTTGGATCGGGTGCAAGTGCACGATGGACGTCACAGTTCACACGTTGGACCAGGTTCAAGTGCACGTTGGACGTCACAGTTCACACGTTGGACCAGGTGCAAGTGCACGATGGACGTCACAGTTCACACGTTGGACCAGGTTCAAGTGCACGTTGGACGTCACAGTTCACACGTTGGACCGGGTTCAAGTGCACGATGGACGTCACAGTTCACATGTTGGATCGGGTGCAAGTGCACGATGGATGTCACAGTTCACACGTTGGGCCAGGTGCAAGTGCACGATGGACGTCACAGTTCACATGTTGGATCAGGTGCAAGTGTACGATGGACGTCACAGTTCACACGTTGGGCCAGGTTCAAGTGCACGATGGACGTCACAGTTCACACGTTGGACCGGGTGCAAGTGCACGATGGTTGTCACAGTTCACACGTTGGGCCAGGTGCAAGTGCACGATGGACGTCACAGTTCACATGTTGGACCAGGTGCAAGTGCACGATGGACGTCACAGTTCACACGTTGGACCAGGTTCAAGTGCACGATGGACGTCACAGTTCACACGTTGGGCCAGGTGCAAGTGCACGATGGACGTCACAGTTCACACGTTGGGCCAGGTTCAAGTGCACGATGGACGTCACAGTTCACACGTTGGATCAGGTTCAAGTGCACGATGGACGTCACAGTTCACACGTTGGGCCAGGTGCAAGTGCACGATGGACGTCACAGTTCACACGTTGGGCCAGGTTCAAGTGCACGATGGACGTCACAGTTCACACGTTGGACCGGGTGCAAGTGCACGATGGACGTCACAGTTCACACGTTGGACCAGGTTCAAGTGCACGATGGATGTCACAGTTCACACGTTGGGCCAGGTTCAAGTGCACGATGGACGTCACAGTTCACATGTTGGATCAGGTGCAAATGCACGATGGATGTCACAGTTCACACGTTGGACCAGGTTCAAGTGCACGATGGACGTCACAGTTCACACCTTGGACCATGATCAGTTTTACCAAACTCACAAAATAATGAACGCTTTGTATGATTCTATATGATTTGTGTATTAAAAAATTTTTGTACATTGCCTATTTTAAAAAAATCACTGACTTTCTTTAAATGAAAATTTCCATTTACTTCTTCATCAGATAGTTGTGTTTTCTAATGTATTGTGGTTCTTTAACCAAGATCAAATATATCATTAAAAAGTAATAAAAATAAAAGACATAAATGATACTGACAAAAGCAAAACGTAGAAGCCTGTGGGATACTCAGAGCGCTGGATTGGCAATGTGCTTATTTTAGAAACCATAAGAAAGAACGGTGTATGAATTAATGTATTACTCTGAGTGAAACCATAAGAAAGAACGGTGTATGAATTAATGTATTACTCTGAGTGAAACTGCCCCAGTGAGTAGCTGTGTGCCAGTGCCAGGCCAATTATTATTCGCCCCACACATGACAACATGGAGAGGAAGCCAGGGCTTTTCACAGAGTCCTCGCTGCTGTCGGACTCTCCGTTATTTGCTCTGTTTTCTTTATTTAGTCATAAGACCGTGATCCGGGGTTTAAGACAGCAATATTTTTACAAAAGGCGCACTAAACCTCCCACATGTGCACAGCTCTCCTGTCGCTCTGATCTGTACCCAACGCCGTGTTTTCCTGAGAGTAATATGTCCGCTGTGCCTTTAAAAGAACCACTGTGTCAGCTTTCATCTAGCTGTTTGCACTTTTACCTGTAATCTGATTGTGGGGAGAAAAGGAGAACTTGGGTATCCCTCCCTGGCACCCTGTTACCAATAGCATTTGTTTAGTTAGTAATTCTATCGCGGCCGGGACTTTTCCCATTCGCGGGGTTTGTTGCACGCTGTGTGCATAGCTGCATCTCCATGGCAATGGAAAAACATGATGCTGGAGATTCAAAAGGGGGCGAGGGAGTGGAGGAAACACTACACTCAGTCCCGGCTCCCTCAGGTCCCCGCCTCCCGGGAGGGGCTGGCCTAATTTATATGTCAAGTTAAGGGATGTTAGGACTCAGAGATCAAAGAAGGTCAAAACTGGGCTCTTGGAAAGGGAGATATTTATTGTGATTAATATAAATACAAATGTGTCCAGGAAGAGAAATTGAAACCTTAAGAGGCAGGTAGACTGTGATTGGTAAACATAAATAACACATCTGAAAATGGGTAGATAGCTGAAATTAACAGGCACTTTTAAAAGCTGTCTTATTTAAATCAGGATAAATTAAGACAGTGACAACCTCAATTGAAACTGAAAATACAAATCACCTGAAAACGTTGGTTAACATATCTAACTAGACTTTAGAAATGTCTAGTAATGCCTTCTGACTATAAATGCCATAAATGCACTTTAGAAATTTCTGGTTTCACCCTAAGCTCCGTCTGTTTTGTTATTAAGAGTATTTGTTCCATACCATTCACAATACAGTTAACTAGGTGCCCTTAAACAGCACTAGTCTGACAAATTGCCGTATGGGGGTGTGAGTGTCTGATGGAGAAAGGGAAAAGGGCTTTGTCTTTTGGGGGGGCCCATTAGTGAAACAATTAATAAACCTATAGCCAAACTGATATGATGGGAAATGACTTCTATTCAGCTAACTCGATTATTGTGCTAATTGGGGCCAGGTGAAGCATGGATAATTGAAATTCACAGATAATCCAAAAACCTCTGTTTAACCAATAACTTCAGACTTCTTCCCCATCAAACCAATTACCAGAGGAGCTAACAAATAGAAAAAAATGGATTAAATTGAATTTCACTTCCCCCAAAGATTTACTATGATGTCTTTTTTATTGATTAACTTGGAGCAAGAGCCAAAGATTGTATTTTAGAGACTAAATTACGGATAGTCCCCAACAATTAAAAAGAAAAAGATTATATTCCAAAGGTTTGTTTGTAAGTCAGTTACTTGAAGCTCAGAATGCTTTTTCTTATAGAACAAAGCAGTTGGCTGTGGGTGGGTACCAAGGTAGCACGCAGAGGTCAGCCAGTAACCCAGTGACACTGGAAATATATTTAAGATGCTCAGCTCCTTAGTCAAGCTCCTTTGAATCCTAAATCCTTACCCTGCAAGCCCTAAATTTCTCTGAACCTTAAATCTATGTTTTAACTGAAGTAAACTCACATAGCATAAAAGAAATCGTCCAATTCAGTGGCATTTGGAGCATTCACAGTGTTAGGTGACCACCCCCTCTGCTTTCAATACACTGTCCTCATGCAAAAGGGAAAGCCCTCTTGGACCCACCAGCAGTCATTCCCCATCCCCGGCTCCTCCAGCCTGTCTCCTCCTGACGACCTGGGATCTGCTTTCTGCCTTTATGGATTTGAGTCCGTATGGTATGAATGTCTGTTCTGCACATTTCATACTACTGGCTCATAACAACACGTGGGATTTTGTGCCTGACGTCCTCCACTCGGCATGAGGCTTTCAAGCTCCATCCACACTGTGGCATGTGTCAGGCTCACTCCTTTCCATGAGTGAATAATATTCCATCCTGGGGGTAGAGCACACTTTACTTAGCCATTCACTGTGGGTGGGACGCTTGGGTTGTCTCCAGTTTGTGGCGACTGTGAATGCTGCTGCTGTTGAACCTGATTTTGACCCCAGGGTGGCGTAAGGAGCTCATCAGGGTGAACTGGAGGGGGTGGGCCCCAGCTCTGATATCTGGCTAGGCAATCCCTTGCTCCTTGAGAGAGGAGTCAGTGGAAGACACTTCTCAAGTCTCCATACTGGGGGACAATTTCAGGCTGGGACAACGTGGTGGAGGAAGGACCTCTTCAGAGAATCACACTTAAGGACAAAGGACCCCAGAAAGACCTGTGGGGCCCATGGAGAGCATGCACGTCCCTCAGATCAAGGCTGGTTTGAGGCTGGGTGCTGTGGCTCAAGCCTGTAATCCCAGCACTTTGGGAGGCCCAGGCTGGCAGATCACCTGAGGTCAGGAGTTCGAGACCAGCCTGACCAACATGTTGAAACCCCAGCTCTACTAAAAATAGAAAAATTAGCTGGGTGTGGTGGTACACACCTGTAGTCCCAGTTACTCAGGAAGCTGAGGCAGGAGAATTGCTTGAACCGGGGAGGTAGAGGTTTCAGTGAGCCAAGATTGTACCACCGTACTCCAGCCTGGGTGACAGAGTGAGACCCTGTCTCAAAAAAAAAAAAAAAAAAAAGAAGAAGAAGAAGAAGAAAAGAAAAAGAAAAACTGGGTTGTGTGTGGAATTGGTCCAACCCAGGGACAAATCTGGCAAATACTCTTGGCCAGCCCCTGCCTTTCTGAAAACGTAGGTGCCAGAGGAGATCCGGTAGCAGCTGCCAAGTTCAATGCTAAGACTCCACTCCACAGACAGTTCTGTCACCCCACCCCAGTGTGGTGTCCTGAATGCCCAGAAAACCCACATCTCTTGACAAAGTCCTCCTGTGGGAGGGGGCAACCCCCGTGCACCCAGCCCTCTGCTGACACCCCCTCTGCACCCTGCATCTGTGCCGAAGGGGGAGCGATACGTTCCAGAACTCCTGCAGCAGGATCTGCCTTGCTGGATTGCTCAGGCTTGGCATTTTCCAACACCTGCTGTGCCCGACGTTTCTCATAGTACAGCTGGACGAGCGACACAATTTCTAGTTTTGCAATTCAGTCTATGTGTATGTGTTTATACATGCATATGCACTATGTATTATATGTATGTCAGTGAATACCTAAGTTTGTGTTGTATGTATGTGTTTTATACATTTATGTTATGTGTGTATATGTACACACAGCGATACACACATGTATATATACACGTATATGTATGTCAGTGAATACCTAAATACGTAATCATATAACACAAGCTATATTTATCCATAAACTTCATATCAATTCAATAAATAAAATCTGTTCAAAATCCAATCATACCAATGCATTAACATTTAATTTTTCCCTATTTTCTGTCTTGTGTTTGTCATTGAATATTAAAAGTTTTGCTTTCTTTTACTATTTCATCTCTTTTCTATGTAGTTCATAATTTTAAAACAATATACGTGGCATCATTTGGTCTTCACAGCTTTCAAGACAGGACTGTCATGGCAAGGACACATAGGGGACCCTGTCTCATGAAGTCAAATTACGCAGGATGAGTCAGGGACGCAGGAGCTAAAAACAGTGTCCCTTTAAAAACATGCATTCAAGTACTTGCAGATGCAGACGGTCTCGATTCTCGCTGGAGACCCAGCGAGAGCCACTGTTCTCAAGGTCGGTGGGCAGTGCGGAAACGCTGCTGAGGTGCACTGGCTCTGCGTCCTTGGGGAAGCTCCTTCTTTGGTCCCTTCATTGTCTGCGTGACAAAGTGGATGTGCAACTGCCCCATCTGCTGCCCAGGACAGGCGAGGACCCTGCACACACATGCTGTGGTTGTGAGCTGTGCGGAGTGGGGTCTCCTGGCAATGGCCACGGCCTCCAGGGCCGCTGACACCTCCTGTGTAACTGGTAGACAGTTTCTGCCTATTCCTGTTTGGGGATTGGAGAGGGCAGCTCATCTGCATGACCACTAAGGTAAATGTGGAATGGGCAGAGCGTCCTCCCTTTCTTCCGTCCCTGCCCACGCACCTGCCTGGCTCCCTGGCCCTCCCACCATGGCCGGAGTCAATGTGAGCTGCAAAGTCCACATGTGGACAGCTGTGGGCAAGTCGAGCAACAGTGCTCCCGGAACTCGCTGCAAATCGAAGCCACTGAACTTCAGCTGGACCTTAAACGACCTTGGTCACATTTTGTTTCTGTTTTGTCATTGCCGGCTGAATCTCCCACAATCTCAGCCCTGCTCTCCTAGCTCTGCCTTCCCCTCCCCACAGCTTCTCCGCAGATGACATCCTGGCCACATTATGCAACTGGACCCGCATTATCCAGGGAACACTTACCGTCCTCTGCTCGCTCATCTTCCTTTTCCTTCTGGTTTTGGAGAAAGAGGAGCTCCTTTCCATCAATAAGGTCAACGCCTTCCTGGTTCCTTCCTTCATTCTTCTTTATTTTCCACTCCTCAGTTTTGGATTCTTCTCTTGGTCAACAACTATACGAATTCTTTCCAGCTGTAAAACCAACAAATGAAAGGCCTCGTGCACCCAGGCTGCTCCCGCCTGCAGCCCCCCGCTGTGCAGCCTTTGCCTCCAGAGCAGCCCCGCTGCCACCTTCCTGCACTCTGTGGGGGAGACGGGTGGTGCGCACCTCCCAGAAGCGGAATGTGCGTTTCACAGAAAGTGACCCATTTAAGGAGAAAATTAAAGCAGAAAAGGGGCCGAGACCGGCAGCTGCATGTGTGAGGACCACAGCGTTGACGCTAGGATCCTGAGTTCATTTTTTAAGGCCCGTGTGTTGGCACGCGGGCATGCGTACCCCCACCACCTAAAATCTTGGTAGTTCCCGTTTCCCAGTGGTAGACCCACGGGTGAATTTACCTTTTTCTCTGGTTCATACTTTCTGTTGCGGACGTCAGTTTACCTATCGCTGCTTCTGTGGTGCGTTCGCCACACACCGAGCACTGAGGAGGGGCTTTCTGTGCGCGTTCTCATGCTATGACACTCTGAGAATGAAGACCATTTTCACCCTGTCTTACAGAAGAGGAGACAGGGGCCTGCTGCTGCTAACGGGCTTGGTCAAGGGCAGGAGGCGGAGGTGGTGGAAGGCTGTTCCCCTGCGGGTGTGCTCACATGGTTGGCTGTGATTTGCACGAAGACGGGCTGCTGCTCTCAGGAGCCACACCTGAAGAACGGCAGGACCCAGGGTGGGCACAAGACGGTGAACTGAGGAACGGTTGCTACAGAGGCCTCGGCCAGTCCACAGAGGGCTCTGAATCTGGGAGACCCGAGAGTCGCTCCAGCTGCACAGGCCAGGTGGTGCGCCCATGCACTGGCCCCTTGCTGGGTACAGTCTGTGTCTCGGGAGGGTGCCAGTGCTGGGGTGAGCCTCCCTTCAGGAAGGGCAGTTCCTGGAGAGTCCCCTGCTAGGGGCTGTCAACAGTCAGCGCTTCCTGCAGTTGGGGGGACAGCGCTGGGTTGACGGCGACTCTGAGTGGCCCACTGCAGTATCTACCACACACAGCTACCTGCTCTCCAGGACACATTCAATCTTGCCTCCCCCGGGAGGCCTTCTTAGATTCCCACTGATGAGGACGGGCCTTGGATGCTCTCTTCCCATGGCCCTCTTGCTGGCTGGAGCTATCTCAGGCACAACAGCAGCTATTGCTTTGAAAGGCTCTGCCACTAGACTGTGATTCCTTGGGAAGCAATAATCCCCTTTGGACATCTCTGGCTTCAAAATGGTTAAGGGTAAAAGGCAAAAGACCGGCTTCTGTGGCCAGGCAATGTGCCGTGGGTGTTACTTGTACCTGGCTTGGGAGTTGTCCGGGGATGACTCTGGGGGCAGCACATGATCCTGGAAGACCACGGCATGGCTGCTTTTCCAGATTTGGTGTGGGTGAGTCCACTGGGCATCCTGGCTATTTGCAGTTCACACTGCTTGGAGGGCTCTGTCCCCCAGTATAACTCACCCAAACTCACAAAGGCAGCAAATGAAAGCTCCAAGACTTAGCCCCAAGGAGGTGGACATCAGAAGGCATTTGATGAGGAAAGCACTCAGGTGCCGCCTCACCTGGCTGTCTCTGGGTGAGGGCCTGGGCAGTTGGGTCCTGAGCCAATGGGTCCTGGGAAGGTGGAGTAGGTCTTGGGCAACTGGGTTTTGGGCAGGTGCGGCTGGGGTAGGTGGGTTCTTCTGGACAGGTGAGGTGGGTTCTGGGCAGGTGCGTTCTGGGCAGGTTCGTTCTGGGCAGGTGGGTTCTGGGCAGGTGGGTTCTGGGCAGGTGCGTTCTGGGCAGGTGGGTTCTGGGCAGGTGGGTTCTGGGCAGGTGGGTTCTGGGCAGGTGCGTTCTGGGCAGGTGCGTTCTGGGCAGGTGGGTTCTGGGCAGGTGGGTCCACAGATGACAGGCCTTTGGCAGGGCTAAGGAGGCAGGGGTGTGGCAAGGCTTACATTTGTCATCCAAGTTTCACCCTTTTATGGTTTGAGAACATTGCTCTTCATAGCCTGATGTATACGGTTTATTGAAATAAAACCCTTTCTACACAAGACAAAGAACACATCTTGGGAAGTGGGTGTTGGAGGTGGCACGGCACAGCTGTTGGAACCACGTGCTCTGGGCAGTTTGCCTGTGTTTCAACATTGCCTCTACTGTCCCAACCACAGGACCAGCGGCTGGGGCATGGTTTTCTCATCTGCAAACAGGGATGGCAGCAGGACCTACTTTGTAAGCTGTTTGAGGCTTAAGTGAGTTAATACTGTTAACGCATTTGGAATAGTGCATGCTACAAAATAAGTGCTACATAAAGACTCAATGAATAGGTTTAGTTGAAAGACATACGAGAAAGCTCTTTGAAAAGAGTCAGAAACTGATAGAATAACTCGATTTGTGATGCAGGAAAATCGCTGCTTCCTGCACTGTGGGTATATTGAGCTGTGAACTGGGCATAGACTTGCAGCCACTGAAAGCATGTCCGTGTATTTGTTGGTGCTCTTTAAAGAATATTATACTGCCCTGAGAGTGCAGCTTTGTAGTTGGGGTTGCCCAGAGCTCATTTGCTCCGCTAAAATCTTAGCAAGGTGGCAACCAACAGAATGGGAAAAAATTTTTGCAGTCTACCCATCTGACAAAGGCTGATATCCAGAATCTACAAAGAACTAAAACAGATTTACAAGAAAATTTTAAAAAGCCCATTCAAAAGTGGACAAAGGATATGAACAGACACTTTACAAAACAAGACATACATGAGGCCAACAAACATATAAAAAAATGCTCATCATCACTGGTCATTAGAGAAATGCAAATCAAAACTACATTGAGATACCATCTCACGCCAGTTAGAATGGCGATCATTAAAAAATCTGGAGACAACAGATGCTGGAGAGGATGTGGAGAAATAGGAACACTTTTACACTGCTGGTGGGAGTGTAAATTAGTTCAACCATTGTGGAAGACAGTGTGGCGATTCCTCAGGGACCTAGAAATAGAAATTCCATTTGACCAGCAATCCCATTGCTGGGTATATATCCAAAGGACTATAAATTGTTCTACTATAAGGACACATGCACACGAATGTTCACTGCAGCACTGTTTACAATAGCAAAGACCTGGAACCAACCCAAATGCCCATCAATGATAGACTGGACAGGGAAAATGTAGCACATATACACTATGGAATACTATGCAGCCATCAAAAACAATGAGTTCATGTCCTTTGTAGGGACATGGATAAACCTAGAAACCATCATTCTCAGCAAACTGACAGAAGAACAGAAAATCAAACACCGCATGTTCTCACTCATAGGTGGGTGTTGAACAATGAGAACACATAGACGCAGGGAGGGGAGCATCACACACTGGGGTCTGTGAGGGGGAAATAGGGGACGGAGAGCAGGGGGTGGGGAGTTGGGGAGAGATAGATAGCATGGGGAAAAATGCCAAATATAGGTGATGGTGAGGAAGGCAGCACATCACACTGCCATGTATGTACCTATGCAACAATGTCGCATGTTCTTCACATGTACCCCCAAACCTAAAATGCAATAAAATAAAATTAAATTTAAAAAACAAACAAAAAAAACCAGCAGGGAAGGTAAGCGGACTACAGTGGAACTAATATGCAGTATTGCAAGTGGAAAGGACATTCGTATTCAAAACACATCCCTCTGCCCTGTTGGAAGTGAGATGGTTTCAAATGGCTTTGCAGCTACCTTCAGAAGGAGGTGGTCTGCAGATGCAGGGAATGTCACAGGCACAGGGATTTAACCCTTTCCAGAACCTCTCTTCTCTGAGTCCCATAAGCCACCCACATGCTTATTTAGAAACCAGGGCATTGGTATGACATTGAGAAGCTTGCAAAGCCTGTTTTTTCCCATCACAAATAACAGTGTTCCAGAATGTACATTCATTTAATGGCACACAATTATTGTTGGAGCCACAGAGATTTTACAGTGGGATGAATAAACTTGCTCCCATCTTAATTTGTGAAACACTGTTTGACTGAATGCATTTATAATATTAAAGATTCATAATATCTTGCAGGAGAACACAAATGTCTAAGTGAACATTTGTAACAGTTCTAAAATCCACCAAAAAAAGCAACATTCAAATTTAGTGTAAACCATCCCAAATGAAAGGTGGGTTGTTTATTTTTTTGTTTTGGTTTTAGTTTTGTTTTTTGAGTCGGAGTCTCACTTTGTCTTCCAGGCTGGAGTGAAGTGGTGCGATCTCAGCTCACTGCAACCTCCCCCTCTTGGGTTGCAGTGATTCTCCTACCTCAGCTTTGAAAGCAGCTGGGATTACAGGCACGCACCACCACACCTGGCTAATTTTTTGTATTTTTGGTGGAGATGGAGTTTCACCACGTTGGCCGACTGGTCTCAAACTCTTGACCTCAAGTGATCCGCTTGTCTTGTCCTCCCAAAGTGCTGGGATTACAGGGGTGAGCCACCTTGCCAAGGCCCCCAAGTGAAGGTTTTTAGAGCAATATCTGTGTCATCACATTCCCCACAGATATTTGTTTTGATTACTGGTTCACCTGTTAAGGGTCCCTGCTGTGATGCAATCAGTGTGACGTTCTAATTGGCATTATAGATGGAACTCTCCACAATGGTCACAGTAAATGTTCAACAAATATGCCCCAAGCAGTAAAGATGCAACCACTCATCAAGGACTTGGGCCGCATTTACTCAGCGCTGGGAGTGGGAATGCACAGGAAATGGGAATCGTGTCCCCCTCTCAAAGAGCCGGCCACCCAGGAGAGCTGATGGACACACACGGGAGGTTGAGGAATGGTCCTATAAGCCCCAGGAAGAGCAGAAGCTCTGTAGAAGCAGAGGCAGGAAGATGCTCAGGCTGGTCAGGTGGCTGCGTCCCAGTGACTATAGATGCTGATGATGATGAGGAGGAGGAGGACATGAAGGCAGGCCTTTGGGGTGTGGGGGCTTGTTTCCCTGGCTTGGTGGAGTTGCTCGGGGGCGGAAAGAGGAGGTGAGCACTGGGTGGTGACGCGATGGGTAATGGGAATCAGCCAGGTAGAGCCTGGGAAAAGCCCCAGCAGGTGGAGGTCTCAGTTCCTTCTCTTTCCTTCTTGTCCCAGGGCCGTTCCTCTCTCCTTCCTTAGTCCATGTGGAGCCCCCACTCATGAGTAAAGGTACCAAGTGTGTCTTCCGTGCATGAGTTTCATAGGTATACAAAACATTTCACTTCATCCTCAGATGTGTGGGCAGGCTCTCTTGAAATTTAGCAAACCAGCCAGAAATTAAAATCGCATCTGTTTAGCCTCCTTCCTCAGGCACTAACGTGCCTACAATGAAAGATATGCCCACACA
This sequence comes from Callithrix jacchus, assembly GCF_049354715.1. Taxonomy (NCBI): domain Eukaryota; kingdom Metazoa; phylum Chordata; class Mammalia; order Primates; family Cebidae; genus Callithrix; species Callithrix jacchus. The sequence goes on from NC_133514.1 coordinate 118,960,851, forward strand.
CCTCTGCCCTGCTTCCATGAAATTACGGGCAACTCCAAGAAATGACCGTATCCTAAAATCAGCTTGAATACAGACCAAACAATCATTGAAACATTAAGATGATTATAATAATGAGCAATCTCATGTAGAAGTTTTCCAAATCTATTTGTCCCAGTGTAGATCCAGAGTATATGAATTAGATACGTGTGCATTAATCCTACGTCGAGTGAAATTTAGTCACCAATTCCCCCTATTTTCATCTGACTCCTTTTCTAGGAACTAGAAAACTAACATAGCATATAATTTAGGAGTTGAAAAGAAATAAAAATGCATGAAGAATTCAGTTCCCAAAGTGAATTGATCAATCTGTCATTTTCAGTATATTTAGAAGAATAGATGGTTTGACTTTAAAATCTTATTGCTCTAAACACTGGCAGAGCAAAGTCAGAGTCTGCATTGGGAGAGGAGAGCATTTTACTTGAAAATCCTCTAAAAATGATGTTCTCTGCTTATGTAGACCAAGTTGCTTCTGGGAAACTCCCTGACAATGGGTGTACCTGGTCAGGAGATGCTTCACGGGGCTAAGCTGGTGGAATTTCTTGCAGAATGAGGCTGCCCTCAACCATTGAGGCAATCTCCACTTGCCGAGTGCCTCTATTTTCTCTGAGTTTGAGTTCAGAGTAATTTGTAAACACACTGGAGGGAGCCAGGCAGAAAGCAAGACCCAGCAGCAAAGAATGCAATGGAGCGCCACTCCAAGCTGCTGGCATGCTGTTTCCTTTTGAAAATTTTGGCGGGGCGCGGTGGCTCACACCTCTAATCCCAGCACTTTGGGAGGCTGAGGTGGGCGGATCACCTGAGGTCAAGAGTTCAACACCAGCCTGACCAACATGGAGAAACCCGCCTCTACGAAAAATACAAAAAAATTAGTGTGCGTGGTGGCGCGGAGGTTGTGGTGAGCCAAGATCGCGCCACTGCACTCCAGCCTGGGCAACAAAAGCAATTCTCCATCTCAAAAAAAAAATAACTTTAATTTTTATAGATCTGCTATCCTTTAGGCTTCTGTAACATATTATTTTCCTATTAGTAAAGAAATTACGTAATGGTCTTATGATGGCTGGTTCCTTACGTTCCACTGTGCGCAGTTGGAAGTGTGTCTTCTTCCGTATCAGCCAGCCCTGCTGGGTGGTGTTCCTGTGTGAAACGCTGTCAGCCGGTCGGATGCTGCTCTTCCTCCCTGGTGTTTACCCAGATCCCACTTCCAGCCTGAAGACCTTGGGTCTATGGACACCCTACTGGAATGCATTTTGCTCATTTGTTTTCTTATATTTGTTTATTTACTTAATTCTTTCATTTTGAGAGAGAGTCTCACTCTGCCATCCAGGCTGGAGTGCCATGGTGCAATCTCAGCTCACTGTAACCTCCGCCTCCCAAGTTCAAGCAATTTTCCTGCCTCAGCTTCCCGAGTAGCTGGGATTACAGGCGCCCACTGCCATGCCCAGCTAATTTTTGTATTTTCAGTTGAGACAGGGTTTCACCATTTTGACTAGGCTGGTCTCTAACTTCTGACCTCAGGTGATCTGCCCATCTCAGCCTCCCAAAGTGTTGGGATTATAGGCATGAGCCACTATGCCTGGCTTGTTTTCTTATATTTATAATGGGACAGAGTGTGTGCACGCACGCACACACCCACTTGTTGATTCTGTTTCTCACATTCTATCACTAACTCTTAAAGGCAGGTGTGAAATCTTTTACTTTATATAATTGCGTACACCTGGATACACACAATTTCTTTTTTTGCTGTTGTTTTTTAGAGATGGTTGGTGGGAGGGGTGGAGGGGGTCTCACAATGTGCCCAGGCTGGTCTCGAACTCCTAGCCTCAAGTGTTCTTCCCACCTAGGCCTCCCAAAGTGCTGAGATTACAGGCAAGAGCCACTGTGCCCAGCCAGGAGTTCTTACTTCACTGGCTAACACCTTCTGGAAGACAATTTAGCTGCCAGAGGGTCTTCACAGACAAATTTTGCGTTTTGCTCATTTCGTTTCGAAATAATAATCACTTGGATTTCTTTAATTAAAGTAAAGTTTTTGCAATAGGCTTCATTTTTTAAAAGCAAGCAAAATTTCTCAAATTTGCTGTGGATATTCTGTGAAATTCTGCACATTTATTTCAATACATATTTACTTTGGTCAAGGCAGGGTGCTAGAAAACATACTGAAACCTAAAGCCAGAATAAAGCCTGTTTGGAAACTTGCCGACTCAACACACCATTCTCATTGCCACCAAATCCATGGCGTTTGCCTGTCCTTTGGTGGCTGATGTGTGTGATCTGCGTTCGGCCTCCTGGGTCCCCTCTCACAGACGTCTAAGCACCCTAGCCTGTGCTTCTCTTTCCTCTGTGTTTTCTTTCCCATTAGCACTTCTAAAAACAGGGTAGGGAGGGAAATTAAAGGGAGGTTGGGGAATATCTATGGATTTACTATTTCCAGACCCCTAATTAACAGGTCATTAAGGACTTTTTCCGCTCTAAGCATACAGGCTCCAGGAGCCTGACGGGAGTGGGGGGCCCACCTTGTGTCTTCTCTGCCTAAATCGATGTCATGGTGAAGGCACAGGTTGCCCAGTCCAGCCTGCAGTTGTGTTTGTTCTACAGTTTTTACGAACACACCTCAATGAATGACTAAAACTTTAAATGGGAGATTTTACGTCTAAATCCCACGTTTGGCTTCTCTGAGATGAGGCAGCGCCTGGCCAGGCCTGCCCTTCCTCTGGGCCCTGTTGGGTCCTTGCTCCTGCCTGCTTCTCACGGGCACCGCACCGCTGAACCAGGAGGATTCATATTTGTCAAACTCAGCTGCCTCCTCCTCCTGGGGACTGAGCCTGGAGTGGAGGTGGGTGGGGGCGCTCACCAGGCAGGCTCGCTTCTGAGAGGTTGGAGGTCACACTTGTCATTAAAGATCTTTAATACTCTTTGGCTTAGAGCTTAATGCCGTATTTTCTTTCTTCCTTTTTTTGTTACAAAATATTACTTTTCGAAAATTCGCATTGTGGCTTGAAAATTCGTATATCATCCAAGGACCATAGTTGTGATTCTAAAAATGGAGATGAAACCCATGATCTTCCATGGACCTTTGAAATTCCCTCACTCCACGTTGCCTCCCTCCTGTTGCTCCAGCTCTTGGCATCCCCACCCGGCCATACAGCTGTCCCCTACAAGTCTGAATATACAGGCCAGGCAAAGTGCCATGCGATGGCTGCTTGAGGTGATGCCTTGGGTGCGCCTGGGCAACTCTGTGAGCTGGTGTGAAACGCCTCAGCAAATATCTCCTGCTGAGGATTGGGTGTGTGCATGAGGGTGTGTGCACATCCTTCCATGAAAAACTTGCACCAAATCTTCGAGCCCTGTCTTGGGCAAGGGAAGGGGATGGCTGAGTGGCGTGCATTGCCTTCTTGGGGGCCCTCTGGCTGCCTGGATTGATCTCCATAAAGGAAGTAGGTTTATGAGAGACAGGAATGGGAGAGAAACTGGTTTCCCTTTATTACTTGAAGAAAAAGGAAAACTCCTCATGGAAGAATGACAGCTGTTGATATAAATAAGTGTTTTTGATAAAATCTATCCTCTAGCCCAAAAGAATGAAGGTGAGCGTTTTGCTAAGAAATGCCTTTTGGAGAAAAACGTTAGCGCACACGTTTGGATCACTTTACAAAAACATTCATTAATTTACCTGCTTGTTTTTCAATTGTGGTACAAAGTAAAACCACGCCACCCCAACTACCTGTCTCTCAGCCCCTCTCATCTACCCTCATCTATGTATGTGGCTATGCATTTGTCTATTCCAGATGTTTCATCTGTGTGTGCGATGGCTAATGCTATGTGTCAACTCGGTTGAGCCACAGTGTCCAGATACTTGGTTAAACATTATTATTGTGGATGTTTCTGTGAAGGTATTTTTTGGATGAGATGAACATTTAAATTGGTAGACTTGGAGTGAAGCGAATTCATCTCCGCAGTGCAGATGAGCCTCATCTGATCAATTGAAGGCTTGAGAGAAAGTCTGGTCTCCCCAGAAGGAGACTCTGCAGCTCTTCCCCAGGACCCCAGCTTGCCCACCTGCCCCAGCCAATCGTGGCCGTGTCTTCTCCACAGTCACGTGAGCTCATCCCTTAAAACCCATCTCCCTCTCTATATATAGTTTCATTCCATGGGTTCTGTTTATGGAGAAACCTGGCTAGTATGAGGTGGAATTGGACAGTATTTATCTTTTGTGACCAGCTTTATTCACCAAACAGAATATTTTCAAGATTCATCCAAGGTGTGGCCTGTATCAATGTGTCATTACGTGGGTATCACATGCTGTTTAGAGATTCATCAGGGTGGACATTTGGGTTCCTTCCACCTTTCAGCTGTGATGAATGTAGTATTGCTTCAACATGAGGGCACGGGTTCCTGAGTCCCTGCTCTCAATTCTTTGTGTGAGGTGCTTCCTAGAGAGACGTGGTTCGTGTGTGTGTGTGTGTGTGTGTGTGTGTGTGTGTGTATCTTGAGATGGGAGTTTCACCCTTGTCGCCCAGGCTGAAGTGCAATGGAGCGATCTCAGCTCACTGCAACCTCCACCTTCCGGATTCAAGTGATTCTCCTGCCTCAGTCTCCTGAATAGCTGGGATTACAGGCATGTGCCACCACGCCAGGCTAATTTTGTATTTTTGGTAGAGACAGAGGACTGGTCTCAAACTCCTGACCTCAGGTGATTCGCCTGCCTCGGTCTCGCTAAGTGCTGAGATTACAGGCATGAGCCACCACACCCGGCCAAGACCAGGTTCTTCTGGGTCATCCCCACAGTCCCTTGCCCTGGTTTTCACGTCTGGTTCCAGCTGGGTAAACAGTGGTGCTCTCGCTCAGATGTTCACTTGACGTTCACCCTGGCCAGCACACTGGCTTCAATTCCATGGATTGATTTGTGAATTTCCTCTCACTCTTTGAGCGCTGTGAATATCACCAGTGCTGTTTCCCTTTTCCACTCTCTTTTGTGGGAAATAGACATGATCAATATGCTCTCAAGGTCTGTTTTCTACCAAAGCATCACATTTTTTTCTGATGGAAATTTACTGTCCCTTGGCAAGAATCCATGTTATTGGAACATTTCCAGGAAACCCTTCGGTGGCACATGAGACCTGGCTCCGTGGTACTGGACGGATCTCCTGAAGCAGAAGTCTCAGTGGCTCCCAGAACATCACCTCCTCCACGAGGAACCAAGAACTCCCAGGAGGGGGTGGGCCGCAGAATGCACACGCCATCAGCTCTGTCAGCTCTGAGTGACACCAAGAGAGGAGAGAAGAAGACAGCAGCTCTCATCTGAACGTATGTTCACCGCGTTCATCACCAGGAGCCTCTGTTTCAGTGCGTTCTGTGATCAAGAGTTGATGTTTGTGTCTTTCCAAATGTGCTGATATTCGCGTGCAGCACATCTGGCGGAAGGGGAGAGAGCAAGGCCTCTGGGACACAGTTATCTTGGCTGGAATCCAGACCAATCTGATGTCTGGAGCAGGTGACTTAACTTCCTCAGCCTCAGTTTCCTCTTTGTGACATTGGAAAGATGCTGTTACCCACTTCTTAAGGACATTATAAAATAACAGGCTGTAAGGGCTGCTTTAAACTACAAAGACCTTTGTAAATGGTGGTAATATTTTAATAGGAAGAGAATATCAGCAGGAAAAGCTTTATTCATTTTTAAGATATAAAATGTGTGGAAAATTACAGGGAATAGATTTTATAACACATCCTTTTTCTCCTCTCTATGTTCATTGCAGATTTTCACATAATTTTTAAAAAATCACTGTATGTCTGGAAATCTTGCCTTAAAGTAGGTCTTTTTGAAAAGATACTATTAGGTTGAACCACACAAAATTACCATTTGTTCAGTCAAAATTGGTCAAATACAAGCAATTTCAGGTGGTTTGGCTGGATATTTTTCTCAAAAACCGTTTTAGTTGGAGATTGTATTCCTTAAAAAAATTGACATCAATTTTGATATGATATGTCCACAATTAACAGTATGTCACAGAAGCAAAGCAGCAGTAATTATTGATGCCTACACTAATTTTAAATAGTCCAATTATGCTCCATGTCATTGCATTTTAGAGCTGAGAAGCACCTAAGAGATCATTACTCTAACATTATTTTTAAGATATGGAAATTGAATCTCAAAGAGGTTAATCACACATCCAGGACTAGAACTCATATTTCCTGATTTCCAATTCAGTATTTTTCCCCCATTCTATACAATCACGCTATACAACATGCATATGGAACAGCCTGATTGTTCAAGAGCCCTGGTGTTTGTGAAATTTGCATGTAAAAAGATTCTAAGAAATCACAGTTCTACTATAGCTTAAATAAGACCTAAATGAAAATATTAGCTGTTAGAAGAGTAAACATGTACTTAATGCTTCTGCTCACCTCTTTCCACTTCAGGGCATATATGTGGCAAACCATTTGGACCAACTGCTGTCTGTATGGTCTTCAAGTACCTTCCTGGGACTCTGCCTGCCAAGTCCCTGATGCAACTTGGCCCCACCCACACTACCACCAAAAACGTGAGAAAAAATGATGCGGCCGGGCGCGGTGGCTCATGCCTGTAATCCCAACACTTTGGGCAGATCACAAGATCAGGGGTTTGAGACCAGCCTGGCCAAACCTCATCTCTACGAAAAACACAAAAATTAGCCGGGTGTGGCAACACCCACCTGTAGTCCCAGCTACTTGGGAGGCTGAGACAGGGGAATCACTTCAACCCAGGAGGAGGAGGTTGCTGTGAGTTGAAATCACGCCATTGCACTCCAACCTGGGCTACAGAGCAAGATTCCATCTCAAAAAAAAAAAAAAAAAATCTATCCTGGCCTTTTTGCATAGTGTGCACTTTCCTTCCATCTAGGACTGATCTCGGCAGACAAGGAGGCTCCAGAAGGATGTGTGCACGTGAGCACGTGACACTTGGAGCTTAGGAAATGCTGTTTGTCGAACTGAAATCTGAACATGTTGATCACATTTTTATGTTTGTAGGGAGAATCCAAATTGTCAGCAACCCATCACTCCAAGGCAAAGTCCAAACTGCTTGCCTGTCCCCTTGGACTGATCTATGTGCTGGCTTCTGGGGACAGCTCTCCTCTGCACAGTGGACACCAGGCCCTGTGAAGCTGAGCTCTAACGTGCCTCGAGGTTGGTGACCTTGGTGAGTGCACCTCCCCCCAGGGTTGCAGAACCCCTCCAAGGCAAGTTAAACTGGGTGGGTGACCGGTCCCAAACTGGAGGGTTACATAGCAGAAGCTGTGCTGGAGTCAGGCTTAGAGGGTTTGGCTTCATGATGTGCAGGATTTTTTTGAGACAGAGTCTCACTCTTGTTGCCCAGGCTGGAAGGCAATGGCGCCATCTCAGCTCACTGCAACCTCCACCTCCCAGGTTCAAGCGATTCCCCTGCCTCAGCCTCCTGGGTAGCTAGGATTATAGGCACCCACCTTAGCGCTCGTCTAATTTTTGTATTTTAATAGAGACAGGGTTTCACCATGTTGGTCAGGCTGGCCTCAAACTCCTGACCTCAGGTGATCCACCCTCCTGGGCCTCCCAAAGTGCTGGGATTACAGGCATGAGCCACTGTGTCCGGCTTATGTGCAGAATTTCAAGTGGCATCAGGGCTGTGGTAATGACAGATAGAGACACACAGAAGGGAAAAATCAGTCCCTTAGTTACCTGCTACCTGCTCAAGGCACCCACGGCTCTGTGTTTATTTGTTAGAGCAGTTGACCCATGTTTTGAGTATATAGCTCTCTTCATTTTTTTCTTGGCTGGGAGGCTTCCTTGGGCAGGCAGTGTATTTTTTTTTCTCTTTGCATCCCCCATTCCTATTACACAGGAGGCATTCACTGAAACTTTGGGGAATGAATGAATGGATGAACGAATGTGTATGTGCTCTGACTAGGACTATTTATGAATAGGCAGGGTGGACCTATGTAATGTGATTTGAGTGGCATCATCTGCCACCAATTTGTGGAATGACATTATTAAACATTCATCTGGTTGGATGAAAGGCTTCTTCCTGGCTGGCATGCTTTTGAAATGTAGCACCCTGCAGGGGTAGAGGAGGGCAAACCTCTGAAGTCCTTACCACCCATTAGCAGCTGAGTGTGAATTGGTTAATCAGCTCCCTGAGAGCAGGCCTGGAGGGCCCTGTGGATCTGGGCTGGTGCAGAAGAAGCAGGGGGCTTTCAGGGCTGGGTGGGCTAAGCATCAGGAAAAGACCTCCAGAGAGGAGAAGCAAGGAACTTAGAGGGGACCCAGCTCCTACAAACTCCTCCCAGCTTTTCCAGGAAGCCTTCCCTGGGGGCCTCGGATAGGTGAGCTGAGCCTAAGACCCCCACCACTCCCAAAGTCAGGGGGATTCCTTTGTGTGTGTGTGTGTGTGTGTGTGTGTGTGTGTGTGTTTGCTTTCCACTTATTCTTCTTAAAGAAATTACCCATAAGCTACCTGAGAGTGCCTGGTCTACAGAACACTCAATAAATGTTGAAAAACAGCAAAATGCAGAAAGCATGGTTTTGCAAACCAACCCTGACTCTCTCAGGAGTCAATAGGATGACGCAGGGCCAGTAGCTTCCTCTCCTGGGTTCTTGCTTCAGCACCAATTGCTGACAACACCATGGCTCTGATGGGGGTTTGTGTGTGTGCATGTGTGTGCAGGCAGGAGACCGTGTGTGAGTGTGTATAGGGGGTGTGTACCATGTGTGCACACGGGTGCGTGTGTGTGGAGTGCATGTAGTGTGTGATAGGGGTGTGCATGCATGTGCATCTGTGGGTGTGCACAGGTGCGTGTGTGGGGCGTGTGTGCATGCATGTGCATCTGTGTGTGGGGAGTGTGTGCATACATGTGCATCTGTGTGTGTGGGGTGTGCATGCATGTGCATCTGTGTATGGGGTGTGTGTATGCATGTGCATCTGTGTGTGTGGTGTGCATGCATGTGCATCTGTGTGTGGGAGGTGTGTATGCATGTGCATCTGTGTGGGGGGTGTATGCATGCATGTGCATCTGTGTGTGGGGTGTGTGTATACATGTGCATCTGTGTGTGGGGTGTGTATGCATGTGCATCTGTGTGTGGGGTGCGTGTATGCATGTGCATCTGTGGGGGGGTGTGTATGCATGTGCATCTGTGGGGGGGTGTGTATGCATGTACATCTGTGTGTGGGGTGTGTGTATACATGTGCATCTGTGTGTGGGGTGTGTATGCATGTGCATCTGTGTGTGGGGTGCGTGTATGCATGTGCATCTGTGGGGGGTGTGTGTATGCATGTGCATCTGTGGGGGGTGTGTGTATGCATGTGCATCTGTGGGGGGGTGTGTGCATGCATGTGCATCTGGTGTGTGGGGTGTGCATGCATGTGCATCTGTGGGGGGTTTGCATGCATGTGCATCTGTGTGTGGGAGTGTATGTGCATGCATGTGCATCTGTGTGGGTTGTGTGTGCATGCATGTGCATCTGTGTGTGGGGGTGTGCATGCATGTGCATCTGTGTGTGGGGGTGTGCATGCATGTGCATCTATGTGTGGGGGGTGTATATGCATGTGCATCTGTGTGTGTGCAGGATGCATGTGTGTGGGGGTGTGCATGTGTCGCATGGTGGGGGTGTGCATGCATGTGCATATATGTGTCTGCACATGGATGTGTATGTGTGGGGGGGAGTGTGCATGTGGTGTGTGGGGGTGTGCATGTATGAGCATCTGTGTGTGTGCAAACAGGTGCATGTGTGTAGGGGGAGTCACTGAGAGTTGGGCTATTTAAATACTTCAGGAAATGATCATTATCAAGGCAATGTTTTTGAATAGTTAAATGTGATTCAAGAAAACTGTTTTAAGAAAGAAATAAACGGTGCTATGACAACCCGAGAGTTAAAAAGAGACCTGTATCTGGAAACAAGGGATGATGTGCCACGTTTCCCTCCAGGGCCAGCTGTGTGCAGCTGCTGTGTTGGAAGACCTGAGCCACTGCGACCTGCTCTGGGGGCAGCTCAACCAAGGCAGGTCCCTTCCAACGCATAGGCCTGTTTTCTGCAGAATGCAACAGCTCACACATGCTCCGCTTCCATCTTGCAACCTCACATCCATAGGCTTTTCTAACTTTGTTATGTCCAACAAATTGCATCTTTTGCGGCACATGATAAAAAGAACTAGGTTAAGCTGAAATCGTGTAGCCACTTCCCATGGCCTGGTGAGGAAATCAGAGAGTGTTTGGCTTTGTATTCTATTCCCCCCTCAAAGGCGGGATTAAAATAGCACTGCTTGTCACGTCTCATTATGGAAATCTGTGTGGCCCTCATAGGGGCCCAGTCAGTTCGGGACTAGGAGCTGCGCAAAAGGTGTGACCTGCCTGTGGTCCAGGAGCACAACCCGTCATTTCAGAGCAGGGAAGACCAGCCAAATCTCCCGTTAGTCTTAATCTTACTCACAAAAAAGGAGGCGGAAGGTCACGGGTTTCCCTACTCCGTAAAAAAACTGCTGGCAAAAGGAGAACAGATTTCACAAATAGCTTGCTTTGTTTGCTTTCTATTATCACACTGGATGGGCAGAAAGAGGCACGTTTTCTTCTGTTTTAAAATGTGCAAGAACGAGGAACGCAGAGCCCTGTTTCAAGAGCATCTTCCAGATGGAAATGATTAGAAGGCCCCCTCCTGACTTTCTTCATGCCCGTCTCTTCTAATACGTTGCTCTTCCTCACCGGAAGTCAGGAGCAAGCAGCAAGGAAGTGCGCAGCTCTGCATTTGTTCTCTTAATTGTCTCGAATAATTGGATTTTGGGAGAGAGAGAGGAAGAGTCGAGGTGAGGCTGCCTCCTGTAACCAGGCAGGAAGAGTTTTCCCAGGATGCTGCATTGCTCTGTTTTGTTTATTATTTTTTTTTTAGAGCTCTGAGGGTGAATCTGATGACTACATTTTTAAATTTTTCCTTTTTTTGGTGAGCATTGTTTGGGATTTTCCACACTGTCATTATTGCTAACAGTGAAGCAGGGGAAGAAGGGAAGGAAGAAAAAGGTTTACTGGAAATAATTACAAGGAGATGTAATAATTACAAGGGGAATGCATCCTTGCTGCCCTCTAAACATCTCTCAAACCAGGAGACAGGATGGTATAGAATTTTATTTTATTCTGTCCCTCTGCACTCGAGTCTCAAGTACGCTTCCCATAATGATACAATTAATCTTGACATGTACAGACTGACCAGAATTCTAAACCCTAGGAAAACACACCTCAGCAAAATTCTACATGATGTTAACATAAAAAGCATGATACGAGAAGGGAATTTAAATTATGAAAAATAATTCTAATGTCATTTCACTCTGTTCATCCATACTGTTGCGTTTCTTGAGCCTTTATTACCTAATGCTGCTCCGAGAGAGAAGAGCACCTGAGAGCAATGTCTGCATCGGGGTTGCCATCTGTTTACTTTCCTCTACGCCCCTGTCCTTAAGGCTCTTCCCAGAATGGACCTCATGGTCTCCTCCAGTAACTCACTCAAAGACATGACCATCCTCTGGGCTGGGGAATGCATCCTTGCTGCCCTCTAAACATCTCTCAAGCTGTTCGCTCTCCACTCTTGTGACCTCTCTTCAGAATGACATTTCTGAGAGAGCAAGGTCCCCCTCATTTGCCTGGGAAATCTTTGATGCATTATCTAATACAGCTCATCCTCTAATAGATACTGATAGAAATCGATTCAAACCGTTACAACCCCTATTAATTATACACTTGAGATTTCAATAGCTGGTGAAGGAAAACTTCACTAAGATCCTATCATCAGGCAGAGCGAGGCAGCGTGGCAGAAATTGCAAATGTGAATCAAGCCAGGTATATGGAAGAAGTCATGCAGCACGTGTGTACAAACGGTAAAACAGTGAGTGTGTGTGAGCGCAGCCAGCTGTGAAGCTCTGGCCTCCGAACCTCTTGGGCTGCGGCTTCATGTGGTAACCAAGAGAGCAAAGCCTGTAAGGTTTCTCAGGAGACAGGTAGAACCCCAGACCGGGCGTTTCATAGACATGAAAGAGCACCTTCTCTTAAAGTTTTACTGGAATGCACATCATCCTTAGATTTGAGACAATCCTGTGTGCGGGATGTGCTGAGGCTTCCCAGATAGATGGGTGGTCTGAAGTCACAAAACCTGTGTGTGTCACTGGTGGTCTCCCCGGACGCGCTGTGTCTCATCACTCTCCCCATCACAGAGGGCCACATTAGCAGGTCTTCTTCCTCAGGCGGGGTCCAGTGGGAGTGACGTCATGGGTGCACCACGCGCGGTCTCCTCCGGAATGAACACGTCTCCTGCTTCCCCTTTATCGCCATCCCTGCCTGACACCGGCAACCGTGCTCCTGAGTGCTTTTTGGTTCCTGTGTTTCCTGGAAAAGTGTGTGGGTTTGTGCTGAGTGTTTTCTTTATCAGTGTAAATGGTATCGTGTTGCACATTTTATTCTGCTTCCTGTTGCATTCACTCGGAATTGTGCCCTTGAGGTCCACCCCTTCCGAGTGTGGACACTTAGGACTTGTCGCCTGCTAGGAGTGCTGGGTACTGATCCTTTGCAAAATGACCGCCCTGTCCTTCCACCATGCAGGGTGCTTCTAACTTCCTGCTACCAAACAGCACTTGGGTCAATACCCTCGCACCACCAGCAGCTTTGGAGATGCCCCTGTGGAAATGCGTGGGCACCGCTCTGAAACACACCTTCAGCCTTGGTGGGGGGGCGTGTGCTTCACATACCTCGCATGGCTGGTAGTGCCACTGGTTGCCCACTCAGAAACAAACAGACCCAGAAACACCCCCGGCAGGTCCAGAACCACATATTCTACGTGAAGGAGGCTTCCTTGGGCAGTGGGAAAACCTCACGCCATCCCTGAGCCCTCGGTCCTGTCCAAATTGACCTTTCGTTCTTGTGGCAACCAAATAACAATCCAAAATCAATTTAAGGCTTGATTTGGGATTTTACGTAATATTTGGCAGAGAAAATTCCTTCATGACGCTTCTTTCATGGTTGACTTACTATTTCGTGAACACTGATTCTTTCATAAGTTCCTTAAATGAATCTGACTTAAATTTTGATTGCTTTGCACTGAATGTGTTGACTAATTTGAGGACAGTTGAGGGCATTGAGAAAATTAAGTTAATCCCACTCAAGATGGGATTTGTTCAGATCATTTGCCTCTTTATTCTTTTTTTACTTTTTAACTTTTCATTTTGAACTAACTTCCAATCTTATTAAAAAGTTGCAAAAGTAGAACAAAAAGTTTCCATATGCCCTTCACCCAGCTTCCCCAAGTGCCACCGACTTACATGCAGCTTAGGGGTCAAAATCAGATGGTGACGCAGGGCTCCTCCCGAATCCACAGGCGGGGGTCGCGTTTCACCAGCTGCCCCGTTCACATCTTCTTCTGGCCCCAGACCCAATCCGGGACCACACATTGCCCTTAACGGTCATGGCTCCTCCATCTGGGAAGCTTTCTGGGTGTTCCTTTGCCCTTCATGGATTAACACTACCAAAGATTAACTGACTGAAGAAACCATAGCTGGCCTGTTATTTTGTAGGATGTCTCTCTTTGGGGTTTTTCTGATGTTTCTTCATGATAAAATTCAGATTGTGTATTCTTGGCAGAATTACTGCATAACTGTGCTTGACCGGTAGAATAGAGAACACCCAGGTACAGCCCAAGACATACTCATGCCAAAAATGTGCTCACCGTTTATCTGAAATTCAGACTTTGCTTGGCTTTCTGTATTTTCATTTGGCAAATCTGGAAAGCCTACGTATATGTGATTCTGTGCCCCGCTCTGGGCTTCATTTAAGGAGCGTGTGATTTTCACTCCTTTACTCTGATCAGTTGGTTAGGGTGATGTCTGCAGGTTTCTCTTTTAAATTAATGCCTATTTTTCTCTTTTTTATTAATAAGTATATTTCAGAGAGATACTTTGGGTTTAAATAAATATCCTGTATCTCATCATGCTTTTACCCACAATTTAGTGTTGGTTGATTTCTTGCCTGCAACAATTATTACAGTGGTGTTTGCAAAACGAGGACTTCACGCGGCTCCCGTGTCCTCTGTATTCATTAACTGGTCTCTACTACAAGGAAGAGCTGTGAAGTCTCCTCCATTATTTATTCAATTCTATTTTGTGTCGGTATGAAGGCATGGATATTAATGTTATTGGATGGGAAATAATCCATGATTGCCATTATTTATGAAATGGCAGTTTCTGAAACTGTTCCAGGTTTGGCCGTGTGAGAGGGTGCCAGCATCCTTTGATGTGGCCTCCTCATTCTCTGAGCACTTCCCTACTTCCTGGCACTACGACCTGCTCCAGCCCCTCTTGGGCTCCACCTACCTAGCCCTGGAACCAGCCCTTTCTCTAAGAAGCCCCTGTTCTTTAATTGAAGAATGGCATTTAAAAACCAAGATCTAGCTTCGAGGATGCATTGCCTCTTCTTCGAGAATTTTCATTCTCGGCCACAGGTGGTGGCTCACGCCTATAATCCCAGAACTTTGGGAGACCAAGGCAGGTGGATCACAAGGTCAGGAGTTCGAGACTAGCCTGGCCAACATGGCGAAACCCGTCTCTGCCAAAAATTAGCCAGTTGTGGTGGCACGCGCCTGTAATCCCAGCTACTCCAGAGGCTGAGGGAGGAGAATCACTTGAACCCGGGAGGCAGAGGTTGCAGTGAGCCAAGATTGCACCACTGCACTCCAGCCCAGGTGACAGCAAGAGTCTGTCTCAAAAAAAAAAAAAGAGAAAGAGAAAGAAAGAGAGAGAATTCTTATTCTCATTGTAAATTTTACTTTTCAACTTTTCATTTTTACTTGTACATTGCAAGTATGGAGAAATACTATTTCATTTTATATTAACAATGTAATTAAAGCTTCTGCCTTGTACTGATGTCTAATATACTTGATTTTTAATGGCCAGTAATACAAGTGCAAACTAGGTCTTATGACTTTCCTCCCAGTAGTGTTTCTTGTTATTTTCTTTCGTTGTAGTATTGACCAAGGCTGCTGTTACTGCATTGAAATGTACACAATAGTGGGTGTTCTTACTTCCCCCTCAAGCTTTTTTTATGTTTTAATGCTTTCTATTTTTTTTCTGAAACTTCGCTGAGTTAAGTGAATTTCCTCTATGATCTAGGTTGCTGAGAGACGTTTTTTTAAACTCCTAAATGAGCATTGGCCCTCTTAAATACCTTTTCTTGCACTGTTGACTTTTTGAGAAGATCGTCTAACTTTTTTGTTGCAATCAGTTAACTGGAGAAAGACATTGATTACTTTTCTGATATTCATCCATCTTTGCCCTCCTGGAATAGCCCTTCTTGGTAATGATTTATTCTTTTTAAAATAAATATTGTAATATCTCGATTAATATAACTCTATATGCAGGATTTTTGCAACTGTACTTTTTTTTACATTGCCTTTATCTTATTTTGAAATCAAGATGACATTAGCTTCATAAAAATTAGCTAGGCAATTTTTTATAAGTTTATATATTACGATAAAAATTCTACAGGAGAAGATAACTATTTCTTAAAAGTTTGGCAGACCACGAAAACACAATTAGAACTAATAAATTCAGCAATGTTGTGGGATATAAGATCAACATACCAAATCAATTGTATTTCTTTATAAAGCAATAAGCAATCTGAAAATGAAATTTAAACAATATTATTTACAATGGCATCAACAAGAATAGCATGCTTAGGAATTCATTTAAAAATGAAAGTGCAAGACTTGTACATTGAAAACTACAAATTCTTGCTGCAAACAAATTTTAAAAGACCTAAAAATATAATAAGACACCCTGTGTCCATGGACAGAAAGACTTGATGTTAAAATGGAAATACTCTCAAAATCCATCCACAGATTTACTGCAATCCCTCTCAGGATACTGGCTGACTTTTTGCAGAAATTGGCAAGCCGATCTTAAAATTTGTATGAAAATGAAAGGAACCCAGAATAGTCAAAACACTCTTGAAAAAGAACAACACTGGAAGACTCCTATTTCCTGATTTTAAAACTTACTACAAAGGTACAGTATGGTACTGGTGTAAGGAAAGACACACAGACAAATGGCATAGAATTGAGAGTCCAAGAACAAAACCTAACGTTTCTGGTGAACTGATTTTTCACCAAAGAGTTAATATAATTCAATAGGGAAAGAACAGTCTTTTCAACAAATGGTGCTGAGACAAGTGGATATTTACATGCAAAAGAATGAAATTAGATCCCTGTCTCATACTATACACAAGAGTTTACTCAAAGTGGGTCATAGACTTAAATGTAAACGCTAAAACTATAAGACTCTTCAAAGAAAAGAAAAATAAATCTTTGTGATAATGGGTTAGGCACTGATTTTGCAACTAGAACACCAATGTCACAAGTGACCAAAGAGGGACTGATAAATTGGACTTTATGAAAATTTAAAAACTTTTGTGCTTCAAAAAAGATGCCATCCTAAAAATGAAAAGACAACACATAGACCGAGGGAATATATTGGTAAATCATGTATTCAATAAGTGAATTATATCCAAAACACACAGTGGGGCCGGGTGCAGTGGCTCACACCTGTAATCCCAGCCCTTTGGGAGGCTGAAGTGGGCGGATCACAAGGTCAGGAGATCGAGACTATCCTGGCTAACATGGTGAAACTCTGTTTCTACTAAAAATACAAAAAATTAGCCAGGCATGGTGGCACATGCCTGTAGTCCCAGCCACTTGGGACGCTGAAGCAGGAGAATCACTTGAACCTGGGAGGCAGAGAATGCAGTGAGCCAATAACCATGCCACTGCACTCCAGCCTGTGCAACAGAGTGAGACTCTGTCTCAAAAACAAACAAACAAAAAGCATATAGCGAACTGTTACAACTCAATTATAGAAGGACAACCCAATTTAAATATGGGCAAAGGATTTACATAGACATTTCTTAAAGGCAGATGTTATCAGCAGCCAACAAGTACATGAAAAGAAGCTGATCATTATTAGTCACTAGAGAAATGCAAATAAAAACCATGATGAATTAGCTGGACGTGGGTTTTTGCGCCTGTAATCCCAGGGACTTGGGAGGCTGAGGAGAGAGGACTGGTTGAGCCCAGGAGTTTAAAGCTGCAGTGAGCTATGACTGAGCCACTGCACTCCAGCCTGGGCAGCAGTGAGACCCTGACTTACAAACAAACACACAGACAAACCCCACCATAATGAAATTCTACTTTGCACATACCGGAATGGCTGTGATGGAAGAAACAGACAGTTATGAGTGCTGGCAAGGATGTGAAATTGGAACACACGTATGTTTTTGGTGGGGATAAAAATGGTGCAGCCAATTTGGAAAACACATCAGCAGTTTCTAAAAATGCTAAACATAGGATTATCCTCTGGCCCAACAAGTGTATTCCTCAACAGAAATTTTTTTTAAATGTCCACACTAAAACTTGTACACAAATACTCAGAACAGCATTGTTCATAATAGCTAAAGGCGAAAAGAATCCAAATGTTAATCATCCAGTGAATGGGTCATGGACCCATAACGTGACGAAATGCTGTTTGGCAACAAAGGTGAGTGGATTGCTGACACGTGATACAACAGGGACCAACCTTGAAGGTACTGCGCCACATGATAGAAGCCAGACACAAAAAACCCATTCTGTGCTCAGCGTGAGGGCTCACACTTGTAACCCCAACACCTTGAGGCACCGAGGAGGGAGGATTGCTTGAGGCCAGGAGTTTGAAACAAGCCTGAGTAACATAGTGAGACATTGTCCACACAAAAGATTTAAAAACTAACCACGCATGGTGGCATGCAGGTGTAGTCCCAGCTACTCAGGAGGCTGGAGTGGGAAGATCACTTGAGCCTGGGAGTTGGAGGCTGCTGTGAGCTATGATTGCACCACTGCACTTTAACCTGGGTGACAGAGTGAGATCCTGCCTCTTAAAACACACACCACACACACACACAATATGATACTATTTGTATGAAATGTCTACAATAGACAAATCTGTTGAGCCAAACGTCAGGAGTGGTCGTGCACGGCGGGGGGTGGGCAGCAGGGTGGGCAGAGGGAAATGGGAAGTGACTGCTGACATTGCACAACTCTAAACAGACTAACGCCGTGAGTGGTGCACGCGAAGTGGGTTGACTTCATGGCACGTGAATTATAAGACATCAGCGCTCTACCGTCTGGTAGCACTGCTTGTAACGTTATCTGTGGCTGAGATGTTTTGAAAGGGGAGATCTTCAGTAATCATTTCAATTTTTTAAACACTTTCTGGTCTACTTATCTTCCGTGTTTCTCCCTGTGTGAAATTTGGCATTTTTTCTTTACATGGTTTCAAAGTTATTCGCGGTTATTCACAGTGGGCTTTCTAACATGAAGACATGCCCCTATTTCCTTGTGCTGCTTGACCTCTGGGTCATCTCTCTTCCCGTCTTCTTCCTTCTGACCAAAGATCTCTCTGGTTAATTTGCTCCAATAATCAGCCTTTGCTTTTTAAATCTCCTCCAGTATTATGGTTGTCTGTTTCGTTGAATTATATCTTTATTTTCATTGTTGTCCCATTTATTTAGTTTTTCTGTGTTGTTCCCTTTTCAGCTTCCTAAACTGAATAATTGGCTTGTTGAAGTGTGATTTCGCTTCCTCGTGACTGTATTCAAGGCAGCGAGTCCGTGCATCTGAGCACTGCTTTTATGATGTCCCACATTTTATGATGTATGGTGCTTTCATTATAACCTAGTTTTAAACATTAATTAACTTGCTTTTTAATCCAAGAGTCACTCAGTAGTATGTTTTGTTGTTTCCAAGCAAAGGGACGTTTAAAAAACTATCACTGTTGTAGGCATTTCTTTTTGTTGCAGTATTGTCAGAGAACCTGATCTGAACGACACTGATCCTTTATGGCCGGATACATGTCCTGTTTCTGCAAATGTCTCATGTGTGTGTTCACAAAAACGAGCACTCTCTTACGTGTGGAGTTTTTCTTATCTCTAATAGCTCAAGCGTATTAATCATCGTTTGGATCTGTGACTTGTCTTCTGGCTCTGTCCATTTTTGAAAAAGACATGCTAACGTCTCCAACTACAATTATTGATTTAAGTGTTTCTCCCGGTCCTACTGTCGCCTGTGGCCCGGCGTGCGCTGAGGCTGTCCCGGGTGCTCATAAAGGACATCACTTCCCGTTCTCGAGCTGCCTCCATCAGGATGTAATGCCATCCTTTGGCCTGATGGTATTTTTAGCCTTCCATTCTCTTTCGTCCAATCTGAAGATTGCTCCTCCAACTTTCTTCAGGTTCATAGTTGCTTCATGTAAGCTTTCATAGCTTTTAACTTTGTTTTTCATTTTGTCTTCAATGTGTCTCTTTAATATTCTTTTTTTTTTTTTTTTTTTTTTTTTGAGACGGAGTTTCGCTCTTGTTACCCAGGCTGGAGTGCAATGGCGCAATCTCTGCTCACTGCAACCTCCGCCTCCTGGGTTCAGGCAATTCTCCTGCCTCAGCCTCCCGAGTATCTGGGATTACAGGCACGCGCCACCATGCCCAGCTAATTTTTTTTGTAATTTTTAGTAGAGACGGGGTTTCACCATGTTGACCAGGATGGTCTCGATCTCCTGACCTCGTGATCCGCCCGCCTCGGCCTCCCAAAGTGCTAGGATTACAGGCGTGAGCCACCGAGCCCGGCCCTCTTTAATATTCTTGTTCTTAACTCCAGGTTGGCAGTATCTGTCTTGTAGTCAGTGAATTTAACCTACTTGCACTTACATCGACTCATATTTTAGAAACCTACTTCTGGTAGCTTACTGTATTTTTAACTGACTGAGCTTCCCGTTTCTTCCTTGTTCTTCTTGTTGCTGATTTCTACTGTGTAGGTCAAGTTTTCTTCTGCCGGTTTCAAAGTTGTAAATTTTGTTTTTATCTTTGTTGTCCTTATCTTAAGAGGTCATCTCCTGCTCACTTGTCCCTACTGACTTTTGGAACGTATCAGTAGTTGTGTTTCTCTCCTAATAGGAAAAGCCCTTTATCGCACTGTCATCTGCCTTTAGTCTTCTAACAATGCCCAGAATGTACTTCTGGGTTCTCTTCAATAATGAATGCTACCAAAATAATTTGGTTTTCATTAATTCCCTATCTCTTAAAGGAGTCTTCAGGGATCTGTTTCTCTTTCTCTCTCTTTTTTTTTTTTCTTTTTGAGACAGCAGCCCAGGCTGGAGTGTACAATGAAAGCTCGCTGTAGCCTCCACCTCCCAGGCCCAGTGGATCCTCCTGCCTCAGCCTTCCAGGTAGCTGGGACTACAGGCGCACACCACCTTGCCCAGCTGATTACTTTTTATTTTTTATAGAGACCATGTTTCATCATGTTGCCCAGGCTGGTCTCAAACTCCTAGGCTCAAGTGATCACCCGCCTCAGCTCTCCAAAGTGCTGGGATTTACGGGGGTTGAGCCCCTGCACCTGCTGTGCTTCTCTTATTTTCATTGCTTTCCCCCAAAATGTTTTCTTACAAAAAATGAGCCTTTGTATGGCACACCATTTGAGACCTACGTCAGAGAATACTCTTATTAGACCCTACATTTGAATGACAGTTTCTCTAGAAATAATATTCTAGGTTCAAATTTCTTTTCCTTCAATGATTTAAAAATATGGCTCTACTGTTTTTGCACTCAGCGTTGCTGCTGGGAAATGGAATGGCCGTCTGGGTCTTGCTCCTTTGCAGGTGAACTGCTCTTTACTTATGGAAGCTCTTCAGATATTTTCTTTGTATTCGATTGTATGAAATTAACTACAATATGTCTAGGTGAGGGTTTTCCTTGCCTCTGCCCTGTCTTTTTGACTCTCTCAGCCCTTTCTCCCCCCTCAGAAGTGTATCTTCATGAGTTTAAGACATTTTCTCCTCTCCGGTTTTATTCGTTACTCTTTCCGGGTTTCCTGTCATCCAGATGTTGACGCCGCTTTATTTTTGCTGTGTCGTTGTTGTTGTTTGAGATGGAGTCTCACTCCGTTGCTCAGACTGGAGTACAGTGGCACAGTTGCAGTTCACTGCAGCCTCCGCCCCCAGATTCAAGCAGTTCTCCTGCCTCGGCCTCCGGAGTAGCTGGGACGACAGGCACAAGTCACCAGGCCCGGCCGGATGTTGGCATTTCTATCCTCATTTTCCCTTAGCCTTTCTTTTCTATTTCCTATTTCTATCCTCTCCTTTTGCCTATGGGAGAATTCCTCAATCTGATCTTTGGACTTTTCCATCCATGGAAAAGTGTTTCCACGTCACTACTTGGCCTACTCATGGCTTCATATTTTTATTGTTTGTGGGTTTTGAAAACGTAGTTCTCAGTTACAACAACATTTTTAAATGTATCAAAATAATAAATGCAGAACGTAGTTTCCCTGTACATGAAAGTTTGCTATATTAAAAGTTTTGAGCCAATGCCTGAAATCCCAGCACTCTGGGAGGCTGAGGCGAGTGGATCACTTGAGGTCAGGAGTTGCAGATCAGCCTGACCAACAGGGTGAAACTCCATCTTTACTAAAAATACAAATTAGCTGGGCGTGGTGGCAGGTGCCTGTAATCCCAGCTACTTGGGAGACTGAGGCAGGAGAATTGCTTGAACCAGGGAGGCAGAAATTGCAGTGAGCCAAGATCGTGTCACTGCACTCCAGCCTGGCGGACAGAGTGAGACTCTGTCTCAAAAAAAAAAAAAAAAAAAGTTTTGAAGTCAGAAATTAAGACAAGTGAAACACCTTGAAGTCCAGTGTTACACTGGCTTTGGAATCAGTCTCTGTCCATGATGATAATGACTCTCTTAGGACCTTTTGGTTGCAGGTGACAGACACTCCACCTCACTAGCTTACGTTGAAAAAGGAGCAAGGAGAATGTGGTCGGGTGACCCCTGGAGTGATCAGGAACACACATGGAGTTTATCTCTGTTCTGGATAACCGATCCACTGGCTTCCAGCTTCTGTTCTGTGAAGGGAACATCTTCCCCTTGGGCATCAATTTAAAGAATCCTGAAGAGAACCCTGATAGCCGTGTGTGATCTGCCCGCCCCCTCTTGCAAACCGTGGTCATCCTATCCACGGATGCCTTCTCTTGGGTTCTGCGGTTGGATGGGGAGGAATGATCCATCCTCTGTAGTGGAAGGGGACGGAGGACACACCAAGACCACGAGCAGAGCAGAAGCCTGAGTGACACCTCGTACATGCCAGTGCATTCTCAGGTGGGGCCCCAGGGAGAACACCTGACATCCTGTTCTCCAGTGATGGTGTGTTCAGATTCACGAGCCAAATAATTTACCCATTTAAAGTGTACAACAGTGATTGGGACACTCAGAGTTCTACAACTCTCAGCACAATCCATTTTGGGACATTTCTATCATCCCTAAGCAACAAATACTGTATCTTCTTAGTCACTTTCCAGCTCCCTCCAACCCCATAGTGGTTCCTTCACCCACAATAATCTAAATGTTTAAGGAGCTGGTTTGCTAACTCATTTCTTAATGACAAGAGTGAGGCCAGTGTTGTTTCTGACATTCTTTCCCTACGAGGTAATTCATCATTTACCCTTTTTTAAGGGATTTCCTTTGTATCTGTGCCTCAGGCTCCCTTGCTGACTGTGAGGATCACCTTCCCTCACAGAAGGTGAGTGGGGAGTGCCCGCCATTAAACCTCTGTGACCACAGGAGACAGAGGCCATGGGTGGATTATTTCTCTATGATTCTTTGCATTAGTTCAGTGGGCAAAACTTGGGTTTCCAGATAAGCAGTGGCACGTGGACTGGCCTTGGTCCCGTCTCCCTGGGAGCACTGCTGGGGAACCAAGCCCAGCCTCACAGGGCTTCCTCCTGCTGCCCACGCCATGATCAGCCTCATCTTCCTCCCTCAGCCCTGGCCCCTCACTGATTTCGTCTTTAGTCCAGCTGCTCCTCCCCACAGGCTGCTTCCTCGGATGAACCACCCATCTGTCATCCTCCTCACAACCTTCCGTGATGGTGGCCCTGAGGTCGCCTTCCCATTGGCAATGAACAACCCCATTGTCACTGCCCATGGGTGTGCCCACCGGAAGCTGCTCATGGGCAGGAGGTGAACTATTCAAGCTGGTTTTTCCAGCCCCTACCACAGCGCTGGGTGTGTAGGTGGACAAGAAAGGCATCAAGTATGTAAATTAGGAATGCACAAACACCTGAGCGTGTGAGACTTTGGAGGGGTGAATGCCACTCCACGTGTGTCAAATAGGACGGGAATGAATGAAAATGAAAGGGGGTCAAGGAGGCATTCAGAATAAAATGAGTAACTTTTTCTCATTAGGCAGTCATTGCATAATTAAACAATGAAAAAACCATACTACAAAAGAGTGCTAAAATGATAACGACAATAATAATAGCTAATATTCATCAGGCACTTTCCAGGCCCCAGCCCAGCTCTAAACACTTTCTATTTATTCCTGGTTTTCATCTTCACAAGTGCAATTATATCCCCACTGGACAGATGAGCTGCTGGGGAGCACGTGGTGTGCACGTGTGTGTTCGTGTGATGACATCTAGAAGGGCCATCAGTCATGGTATCGCTATGTAGCTCTGAGATAAGCTTGGAGTGCCTGTCTCAACGTAAACTAAGAAGGAACCAGAGTCAGAGAAAATGGAAACGAAACATGATTTTAAAAACTGCTCCCAAAGGAATATGAATCATTCTACCCTAAAGACACAAGCCAGTGAATACTCATCACAGCACTGTCCACAAGAGCAAAGCCATGGAACCAGCTGCTGCCCATCACAGTGGACGGGATAGAGACTGTGGTACATACACACTACAGTACTAGGCAGCCCTAAGAAGGAATGAGATCATGCCCTCCGCAGCAGCATGGATGGTGCTGGAGGCCGTTATCCTAAGTGAACTCATGCAAGAGCAGAAAGCAAAATACTCATGAGTGAGAACTAAACATTGATCACACGAACACACAGAGGGGACCACCGACACTGGGCGTACTTAAGGATAGAGGTGGGAGGAGGGGGAGGAACAGAAACCCACCTACTGGATCCTATGCTGGTTACCTGGATGGTGAAATGATCTGTACACCGTGGCCCCTTGGCATGCAGTTTACCTATACAACAGCCCTGCACATGTTCTCCTGAACCTAAATAAAAGCTAAAAGAACCTTCTCAGCGTCTAGTGACCGTTTCACTTAAATTAGCTGGGGACTAGAGAGAGGCACTGATTTATTTTCACTGTTACAGGTCCTGGCCAGGTGTAATGAATGAGCTGGTGTGTGTGTGTGTGTGTGTGTGTGTGTGCACGTGCATGCATGCGTGCGTGTGTCCACACTGCTGGGTTCCTACCCTCGGGGTGCCCTGATGGTATTTTGGGTGGGCGGGCTGGAGGGTTCTTAACTGAGCAAGGTTGTTCCCTGCCTCAGAGGCATAGGACTAGGTGTCAGTGTCAGAGTTCACAGCTCAGTTGAATGGGAAGTAAACTGAGCGTCACCAAGTGGCATTTGCTTGTGTGGGACTCGACGTTTCTGTAACTGCACGTTCCGGGCTGGTTACCATGGCCTCATTCCTGGATCCTAGAGAGGATGAGGATGTTTCCATGGGGTCTTCTCTCTCTCAGCAGCCACGTTGCTGGCTCTCCCTTCATGGACCCAGCCTTCATCCTGTCCATTCTGTTGGCCACGCGCATTTTTGTTCTGTTTATTTTGTTTTTGCAAGGACTGGAGGTGCCAAATAACATTAGTGTTTCCCACTTAAAAAAAAAAGACTGTTTAACAAGGGACGATCCTTGTCTTTAATATCCAATTTCTTAACCTTTTTCTTAGCATTCTAGCCTGTGAGAAGAAGAAATGGGTCAATATTCGGAGCTTTCCTTTCCCAGGGACAGCTGGAGGCCTTGAGGATTGAAAGAAAGTGCCAGAACCTCTGCCTTGGCTGCTTCCTGAGGAGCCTCTCAGGCTTGTCATCTGCATGCTAGTCCTGAAGAGAAAAGGAAGTATACCCCATGCCCCGGCTGCCCCCTCAGCAGGGACTGTGGTGCCCCATGCGCTCCAGCCTCCGCCAGCCTCTGGGACCCAGCCCAGCCCTCTGCCCCGCGCTGGCTTTGCATCAATATCTCAGATGCAGGGAAGACGCTTTGGCCACTCCTGAGACCTGCGCCCCTCTTCCCAGAGGGGTGTGGAGAATGCTTTCCTGACTGTGGACGACTTTGCAAGTGTGCTGTGATGGGTCTGCAGCGAGGACTCTAGCCCGCTCCTGCTGAAGACACCTGGGACCCACAAATGCAAGCTGGGGGGCACAGGCCACCCGAGACTGGACAGCAGAAAGGGCGCAGGCCTGAGCATGCAGCCAGTGGGAAGGGACTCTACCTGCTCAAGACCTGGCGAAACGTCCTTGCCGAATAAATGACGCTCTTTTCTCAGAATTCAGCTGACTGTTCACTCAATGTCCCAGGCACCTCACAGGGAAGAGGGTAAATATATAAATCATAGCCAGCGGGCATCCCATAGAAACCCAGGGCGTTCTCCTGGGGTATGGTCAGCTCCTCAGCACCCGGGAGCTTTGTTTTGTTCACTAGGCGCACGGCATGCTCTCTATACCCATGTGCGGAGTGGTGTGTAATCCTGGTCAACAGCTAGGTGAGTCCTGGTGTGGGTGCGCTGGGTGGGCTCTGATGGCCTCATCACCACCAGAACAGAGCCAAACTCAAGTTTCTGGATGGACAAGTCCCGGAATATGGTGCCTCTGCCAGGACATCGGGGGGACAGACTCTGACTCTTCCTCAGTGGGGTGGGTTCATTCTGCAACAGACCTGGCTTTGGTCTGCCCTGCCCTTGCTCCGTGAGGCCACTGCTCCCCTGCAGACCTGCCAGTCACGGGGGTCCATGCTGTCTTGATGTCCCTCTGCCACCTGAGGTACCTGGGCCTGCTCAGTTCCCAGTGGCTGCCGTGTCTGTGTGGTGCCCAGTTCAGTGTCTTTCCCTCTGGGGGAGAGTGCAGGGATGTCCTGAGACAGGACACAGGTGCTCCTGTCACTGATACCAGAGTGCTGAAGATATTCAGCCATGAGGAAGCGGGGACCGTGCACACCGACACCAGAGCCCCCCCAAGCACTGAAGACCAGTAAGTGTTGTCCAAGGAGCGTGAACCCCGTCGGTGTCGTGAAGGCAGTGGAGTCATCTTCATCCGGATCCTCCGTGTTTGTAATAAAAGGTTGGTTTTCCTCACACGTGAGTGAGGAACCGGTTCGGGGAAGACAATGACAGGACATGGCAGGGACGAGCGCCAGCCTGTTGTGACGACTCGGCTTTCTGTGGAAGGCGACTTGTTAGGTCTTCACACCCTAAGTCCATCGAGAGCACAGTGTTTTCCCTTCCAGATGATTAATGGCTACATAAAAATAATACTTTCAGAGGCTGCAGAATCAGAAGAGAATTTTCTCCAGATGACTTTCCAAAAGTCCTTAGAAAATGTGAATTTGTGAGTAGACTTTAGAACAGGTGTCACTGTTTATTTTATTGAAGATGGGGTGGAGCCTCCTCCAGGTTCAATTTGTTTTAATCATGGAATTTCAAGTAGGGTGATCTGGGTTCAGAATTCCACCTGCATGATCATAGTGAACCATCTAACTTGTCTCAACCTGAGTTCCCTCTTTTGCAAAATGAGACAGTGACTCATATCTGCTGAATGCAACTTGAAAGGATTCGTCCAATGATCAACGCTAAAACGTGCCAGCAAAATGCTCGTAACACATCCCATGGGCGAATTCTCTAAAAAATAATAGTGGTCCACTTGTAGGGCATGAGGGCCCTCGACTTCTCTCATTTACATATTGGGTCCCTCATCCTTCCATACATGTAGTCAGTATTCATGGCTATTGTCCTTAATTCTTTTTTAAAGGTAGAAACAATAATGTCAATTTATTTCATGAATAAATTTTATATGGTGTTACTTAATGGTTTACAGACTATAGTGGTAGATGCAATTGATGTTATAGAGACTTGGGTTAGAATTCCATCTCAGCTGCTTCCTAGCTCTGTTACTTTGGGGATACCCCTTGGCCTCTTCACCTTCCATTTCTGCATCCATAAAATGGACATATTCATACCTATTTGGCAGGATTCCTGCTGGGGTTGGTGAAGGAGATCATCTGTGTGCAGCCTCCTGACAGGATCTCCAGGGCGCCTTCTCCTTGCACAGCTCACAGAGTCTCTCTGGGCCTCTCGTCTTCTCTCTCAAAGCTAGATGTTCAATGTCTGGAGGCATTGGCCTCCTGAGAGCTAGAGTATTGCCTTCCAAATTTTCCAAAGCTTTTTAACATATTAGGAAGCCTAGGATATGTTAGCCAGAATGATAGGTCAATTTCACTAACCTTGAAGGCTTGGAAAAAATTTTGCTGATTCATTTTGTTTGCTGAGTACAGACTTTCAGTATTTTTGTGCAAAAGAAGATTTACTTAGCATTTTACCATTTAATGAAAGAAAGCATGTTTATAATCAGTTTGTGCCTGTTCCAAATTGTCCCTTTGTCTTCCCATACTTTGTAAGAAATTCCCTTTCTTGGAGGAAAAATGCTTTTGTGCAGGCAACATTTCTTAGATGTTTTTGTACTTAGAGTTTGCCTTGAGGATATTTATGGATGGAACTCAGATTTCAGAGTGTGGGAGGAGAAGAGTCTGGCCAATGAGGAAGCGGCTTTGCTTGGGTCATTTGCATCTGGCTGCCCAGGTTCCCGCAGCTCCATCACGTTGGTGAAATATATCCTTTGGGGGATGTCGCGGCTTGAGTTAAGATTTCCTTTTACTCCTTAGCTGCTAGTGCAATTTTGATGATAGCCATTTCACATGTGCATGCGGCACTCAGGTGGGTGGAGCTGCCGGAAGGCTGGGAAGTCGCACCCATCTTGCGGTTGCTTGCACCTGAGGAAGATGGAGTGACAGTGAATATTCTGCGCCATTGTATTACTTTGCTCATTAATACACTGATTTATGGCTTGTTGTTTTCCTATGGCTCAAGGCGACATTAGTACCCACAAAAAGGAAAATATATGTGAGGATGTTTTTATAGCAAAATCCTTGCTTGCAAAGGTAATGATGTTTTAAAACTGGAAGAAACGCAGCTCAGACCAAAGGAAGAAAGAAACCCTGACGTGACTTTTTCTGCCTAGCTTTTGTGGTCGTAGAGCTTTTCTCAACATGCTGTCAGATTGGTTCCATTATTTTAAAAGTATTTTTAACACAGGAAAAAGTTTCGTGTTTTCTATTTCGCAATGCGATTCGATCATCTTCGGCTGTTCCAGATGGTGCCCTGCCCGGTACAATCAGCCTGGCTGTTACACAAGAATCCATTCCAAACCCTGAGTGAAGGCCCAGGCCGAGAGAGGGACTTGTGTATCGATTCTCACAAGAACATTACAGAATCATGTCCCCTAGGCTTGGACGTTGTGGAATTCAGGGAGCAGTTCTAGCTAGGAATAGTAGGAGATGCAGATTTTTTTTATTTTTTATGTTTTGAGATGGAGTCTCGCTCTGTCACCAGGCTGGAGTGCAGCAGCGTGATCTCAGCTCACTGCCACCTCTTCCTCCTGGGTTCCAGCAAATCTCCTGCCTCAGCCCCCCAATAGCTG
The DNA here is from genome assembly GCF_049354715.1 of Callithrix jacchus. Taxonomy (NCBI): domain Eukaryota; kingdom Metazoa; phylum Chordata; class Mammalia; order Primates; family Cebidae; genus Callithrix; species Callithrix jacchus. The sequence continues at coordinate 118,989,478 of NC_133514.1, forward strand.
GGACTACAGGCACATGCCACTACGCCCAGCTAATTTTTTGTATTTTTAGTAGAGACTGGGTTTCACCGTGTTGGCCAGGATGGTCTTTGTCTCTTGACCTCGTGATCCGCCCGCCTTGCCTTCCCAAAGTGCTGGGATTACAGGTGTGAGCCACGGCGCCTGACTGGGAGATGCAGATGTTTTAAATGTCATGTTGAGATTTGCATACATGAAGCTGTTGCATGAGGGGAGCTAGAGGACACCTCTCAATATGGTTGTCATTTGCAGCTGACCCATCCAGGTGGGCGGGTGGCAGCAGTTCAAAAGGGCTGCCAGGGCTCATTTCTCCGAGTGCCTGAAGCGTGCGTGTCTACGTGACAATGCCAGAAAGAAAAGTCTGCTGTCCCCTCCCGGTGTGAAGGGACCTTCCAATGTCCGATGTCCTTCTGTGTCTGGGCTCACACTTTCCTTGGACCTGCCTCTTCGGAGAATGGGGAGGGTGCTGAGTAACGCTAGGGGTTCCTAAAGGCCAGCATGGAAGCCAGGGTCTTCTTTCTCTGGGGAACTTCGGAGGAGGTGGCCACTAGTCTGAGAAAGTCTAAGTGTAGGTTGGGACTTTGGTCAGCTGGGACTTAACTGTGCCATTCAAGCTGGCGTGCGTGCAATCCCACTTCTGCCGGGGCTGTAGAGGGAGGCCCTGCATCAAGGCCGTGTTCACGAGACGCAGGGCAGAGCTGATACGGCGTCCTGTGCTGACAGCTTGTCCCCCAAAGGCTTGTCCCTCTGCTCAAAGAGGCTGCCCTCTCCCCTGATTTCCTGAGGAGCTGCCCAGGAGGGCTCCCTGTCTCCTTATGGGCTTCCCATTGGCCACAGGGACCAGGAGGAGCCCTCCCTCCTCCCTTCCCCACCTGACTCTCACTCTTTCTCTCTGTCTCACTCTCTGTCTCTCTCTCTCCCTCTGCGTCTCTTTGTCTCGGTTTCTCTCTGTCTCTCTCTATGCCTGTCTTTCTTTCCTTCTCTCTTTCTCCCTCTTTCTGTCTCTCTCCCCACTCCCCCATCTCTCTGTCTCTCTCTGTCTCTTTCTGTCTCTCTCCTTCCTTCTCTTTCTATCTCTTTCTCACTGTCTATCTTTGTTTCTCTGTCTCTCTCTCCCTCTCTCTGTCTCTGCCTCCCCCATCTATCTCTTTCTCTGTCTCTGTCTCTCTCTCCCTCTCTCTCTTTATCTCTCTCTCCCTCTCCATCTATCTCTTTCTCTGTCTCTGTCTCTCTCTCTCTCCCTCTTTGTCTCTCTCTCCCCCTCTCTGTCTCTCTCTCCCCCTCCATCTATCTCTGTCTCTGTCTCTCTCTCCCTCTCTGTCTCTCTCTCCCCCTCCCCCATCTATCTCTGTCTCCCTCTCTGTCTCTCTCCCTTTCCCCCCATCTATCTCTTTTTCTGTCTCTCTCTCTCTCTCTCTCTCTCTCTGTCTCTGAGGCTGTGGTGCACTCTGACCTGACCCTCCCCTCCTTACCTTTAGGACTGGCAGGAGGAAAAACAGCCAGTGACTCTTCCGTGGCCTGTCTTGGGATGTGGCCCTGGGCAGGACTCACTGGAGGCGAACGGGGACAACAATGGCCCCAGGGCCCAGCCATCAGCTATGGTTGCCTGTGTGCTGAGAGAGGTGGAGCATCAGCTTCGATTCTGTTACTTTCCTACAACAGTCACAATGGAGCACCACAGAGCGAGAGTCCCTGACCACAGGCCTAGGGTGGAGACATCCGAGATCAGGGGGTCCAGGAGGTTCCTCCCGAGGGCAGGACGGGAGAATCTTTCCAGGCGCCTCTCCTGGTCTCTGGCGGCTGCTGGCACACTTGGGCGTTCCTTAGAGTGAGGAATCATCCCCGGATCCCTGCCTTCATTGCCACCGGGCCTTCTTCCTGCACGCGTCTGTCCCGGCGTCCACATTTTCCCTTTTCTTAAGGGCACAGTCATATTGGATCAGGGCCACCTGATGACCACATCTTAACTTCATCATCTGCAAAGATGCTATTTCCACAGACGGCCACATGCACGGATACCAGGGAAATAATCCAGCCTGTGATGACTGTCAGGGTGTCCTCTGAGCCTGGCTCCCCTGGGAGGGCCTCCAGAACATGCGGCAGCGGCCCTCAGGTCGTGAACAGACAGGAACACACCCCCTGCAGATGCCCCACAGTTTGGCCTCTGATCCTTGGATGGGGGCAACAATGCGTGAAGGTGGATATTGTCATGACTCTAAAACCGCACCTCCGCACTGCGCCCCGTTCCACCTCAGAGCTAAAAGGGGCCTTGATGCAGCTCTCGGGGCTCCATGGTGACAGCCCACTGGATGAACCCACCAGGCACCCTGCACTGGCTGGGCTTGAGCATGCTTGCCGGGAGGATCCCCCTGCTGAGCAGATCTCACACTGCAGATGAGAGACCCGTGTCAACCACCTGGCCAGGATGTGCAGAGGGGTGGCTGGGGAAGGGAAGATGGCTGCTGTCTTTCCTAGCGCTGGGAGCTTTGAAAAAGGGCAAGACTTCTAAGAGCCCCAACTCATTCAGCTGAATGCAGCTCTTGGGGGACTGGGGGAGGCAACCCACAGGATAGGAACTGCATTGCGGGGGCCAAAGCCCAGGATGAGGCTCACAGTGCATTGTGAATTTCCACCTAGCTTGGGCTCCAGGCACCGCGCTTGAATCTGAAATATCAAAAGTGTTGGACCTTGTGGAGTTGGTACAAAGGCCAAGCATTTTCTTTATTGGGTGGCTGAGTAGGAAGTTCAGTAGTATTTGCCTGCGCATGACTGTCTTTTTCAAATGAGGAAGAGAGCGGGAAGTGTGGAAAGCAGATGGTTTGTCCCTAACAAACTGCATTCCAGAATGTTCTCTCTGCAGTTGGGGCCTTTCTTTGGCTGGAAAGCGGTGTGACCCTCCCACACTCTCTGAACAGTGGCATCTTCATGGCAGGCATGGTGCTGCAGTCTTTCCTGCAGATTTGTGCCAGAACTGTTTGTACCAGGGGCTTGTCGCCACTCATCGTGCAAGGGGAGATCCCACATCAGAGACGACGCAGCATTTCAGCGTTTGCAGCAAGGCAGTGATTGGGATAATGGGACTGAGAGAAAAGGTCCACACAGCACTTAGTTTTCTTTTAACATAACTTATTGGGGGAATAAACTATTAGATTTTTGTAACATATGTTTTTTTTTGTTTGTTTGTTTGTTTTAACATGGAGTTTTGCTCTTGTTGCCCAGGCTGGAGTGCAATGGTGCAATCTCAACGCACTGCAGCCTCCTACTCCTGGATTCAAGTGATTCTCCTGCGTCAGCCTCCCCAGTAGCTGGGATTACATACACGCACCACCATGCCTGCCTAATTTTGTGTTTTTAATAGCAACGGGGTTTCACCATGTTGGCCAGGCTGGTCTCGAAGTCTTGACCTCAGGTGATCTGCCCACTTCAGCCTCCCAAAGTGCTGGGATTGCAGGCATGAGCCAATGTGCCTCGCCTATAACATATATTTGGACTCACAGGGACCATGAGCAAACGTGGGAGTTTTTGAGTTCTGCACCTCCTCCCAGGCTGCCTCCTGATCTTTTCTGCGTGCTCGCACACCTGCTCGCTCCAATGAAGTGGAAAGTTCGGGTGCGACTGGGTGGCCTCCAGCCACTGGGGGACGCTCTCCTACAGTCAGCAGGGCTGGTAGCCAGGTCAGGGAGGGTGCGGGGGCCATGGCAAGGTGGAAACTTCTAGCAAGAATTAGAAGGAGAGACATAGGCGCAGGTCATGATCACCTGTTGGCTGAGAGCAATTATCCTGGCTCATGTGCAGAGCGTAAAGGTTAGCAGACCTCAACGCCGTTGGCAAATGCCCTTGCAGTGTTTGAACGAGGAGAATCCCACAGCTGTCTGGCTGATCTGTTCCATTTGCCGACGGCGTCGTCATCGTCATCCTCTGTTTTCTAGTCCTCATCTCTGGCTTTGTGCGTTAGGATGGAAGTTGTGAGATGCGGTGAGTCTGGCTCTGACACGTGGGCGCTGGGGACAGCTGGCACGCAAGTCACGCCACCTGTGGACTCCAGCATCCGCAGCCGGAAGACGAACGTAATAACACCCTTGTCTATGACCCAGAATGGCTGTGGGAACAAAACGAGATGAAAATAGGTGGAAATAGACGCTTTCGAGCGTCTGGAGTTTGCTCCCGAGAATGGACGCTCAGGCAAGTGTGTGCCCTGGGGAGTTACTGGCCTCACTCTCGGGAGGAAGCCCGCGCTGAGTGAACAGGCAGCCGAGGCAGGAGTCAAACCCACCAGCAGCTGCAGCCGAGGCCTCTGCCCACTCCGTGGGAGTTCTGGACCCTGAGTGCGGGCTCAGAGTGGCCCGGAACGAAGGCAGAGGCACGAGCCTTTGCACCCAGCCTGCAGGCTCTTCAGCGGGGGTGATGCTGCCTTAGTGAGGCCGCGGCCCTGCATACATCTCAAACGCAGCAGCGAAGCTGACACACAGTTCGGGGTTTCATGAAGTCAATGAAGGCGATGCTGGAGGACTGCTCAGGACTCTCCTGTGGCCGCTGACACAGTCAACCACATTAGCAATTAAAGGGCGGGTCATCACTGAGGGAAGTGGCACAACAGCACCGCGAGACCTGCGTCCCCGCAACTCCGGCTAAAGACGCCTCTGAGAAAAGTGACGCCGCCACCCAGCACTTTGCAGAAGTGACCTTCTGTGAGGAGTGCCGAAAGCTGGGGGACAGCTAACCCCGCCGCCTTGTAGTGTTTTTGGAAAAATGATGCCAGAAGAACAGCAACACTGGACGCATTCTTGGTTGAATCTAAGCGTTATTGCGCAATTATAACTGAAATTTTGTATAGATTAAACCGAAATAAGTTTATATAATTAGGTTTTATTTGTTTTCACGGTAAAACCATCATCTGGCCTCTTTTCATTATTTACTATGAAAGTTTTATTCTTCTTTAAAGTGGATTTTCCCTTTCACAGCCTTTCCCTGGGAACATGTATCCTCAGAGGACATTAACTCCGGCTTCTCCTGCCGTGCCTCAGTTCAAACTCGATCCCCTCGGAGGGCCTCAGCCGATGTTGCATCTCGGTAAGATGGGGGATGCCGAGTGGGAGTTTTAGCCGGGATATCCTGTGGCCAGAGTTGGTATCTAGACAGGCTTAGGCTTCACAGCACCAAGAATGAGCCGTGGCTAGATTTCTTCTGCCTGCGACCCCGCTCGGGAGGGTAAGAAAGTCTAGGCTGAGGAAGGTCGGATGAAGAGGGTGGAATCTCAATCTCTAAAGTCTTAGAATTTCAATCCCAGCTTCAATTTTGACATTTCTTCAGTGGTTCCATCAAGAAATCAGAAAATAATAACTTAGAATTGTCACTGATGGCAAATCACACATAAATTTAAAGTAACTGCAATGTAGCTTCTGAAAACGTTAAGATTATTAAATAAACACCTGAGGCGTTAAAATAGAGTGTGAGAAGTGATCCACAGAAGGGAGGCAGGGAGGAGACCTCGGCCTCAGGCGCCGACGAAGTCTGGTGAAAACCATCCTGCGTCCTCCTGCGTGTTGACCCTGGGTCGCCTGTTTCCCTGATCACAGCTTGTATATTTGCAGGCAGTGAGAAAGAGGGGGGTGGGAGGTGTAGGGCAAAGAGTTAGCATAGCCTTAATGCATTGAGGAATTCCTCCAGTGACACAGTGAAAAACACCATGGTAAAATGTAGGAAGGATACAGGGGCATGCGTTTCAGCAGAAGTAATGCAAAGCTACAGGTTTTTTTTATAGTATTGTGCTGGGTGGGTACTAAAACATTCAGGATTACCTAAAAACCACCTTTCATGACCAGATGCTGTGGCTCACACCTATAATCCCAGCTCTTTGGGAGGCCAAGGGGGGTGGATCACCTGAGGTCAGCAATTCGAGACCAGCTTACTCAACATGGTAAAACCCCGTCTCTACTAAAAATACAAAAAATTAGCCAAGCATGGTGGTGGGCAGCTGTAATTCCAGCTGTTTGGAAGGCTGAGGCAGGAGAATTGCTTGAACCTTGGAGGCAGAAGTTGCAGTGAGTCAAGATTGTGCCACTGCACTCCAGCCTGGGCCTCAGAGCAAGACTCCATCTCAAAATGAATTAAATAAATAAATAAATATAAAAATGACCTTTCTTAAAAACAAACTCAAATATTTAGTTTTCCAAGGTTAACTAGGGAGCTATTTGGGTAGCAGAATGGAGAAATGACACACGAGGGCAGAAATCTGCTGTGAAGGTTGAAGCGGAGGCTGTGATGCAGGTGCAATAGAAAAGCTTCCGAGAGAGAGCAGGTGCAGCCCCAGAGGCTGGTGCCCTCACTGCATCTGCCGGAGGAGTCGGGGGTGGCCACCAGGAACATCAGGACAGCTGACTACTGAGGACTGGAGGGTTAGAGTCGTTTTCATGTGAACTGCAAGAACACCCTCCGCAGGCTAGAGCTTCCAGAGCAGGTGGAGCTCCAGAGCGAGGCGTCCACAGGCCCCACCACAGGGTGTGGGGCCCAGAGCAGCGTCAGGTCCAACACAGGGTGTGTTTGCCTGCAGTTGACAAGACAAGCTACAGAACTGAACTGTAACCACGAAGGTGGAAGATAAATTCAGCCATGGGGTGACCGTGGAGAGGCGCTTCCATCACTTCCTACCCTCCCCGTTGGGGAGGCAGGGATTCCCTCCCTGGGGTTACGGGGATGTCCGAACAAACAGCAGCTGACACTGGGCAGATGAAATGCACAACAGCTTATTCCTCACAGCCCAGGGAGGAGGATGCCACATGCCACTCAGGGCCACACAGGGTTGTCTGCAGGAGCAGAATGAATCAGCAGGGCTGGGGGAGGTGGCTTTGTAGTATCAAGGGTGCAGGTGTGGCCCCTGGTTCCCATGGGAGTGTGTTGACTTGTTTGAATAATTTCATGGCTAGCCCCTGCTCAAGGATTAGCAGGAACTGTGCCTGGTCCCCACGGAGGGTGGGGGGAGGGCTATTTGGTCAGGGGACATTATCCACAGGAGTGGGGTGGGGAGGGGAGCTTACGTTTAGGTCATTCAAGGCCCTCCCTGTTTTACCAGATGTTAAGGGAGCACATCATATTGGGTCTTAATTTTAGATCTGTCACAGGCAGGTGTAGGGACTGTGTCACTCCTCACTACTCAGCTGCCTGAGGCCACTGTGCAGAAGCGGTGTGGACAGGTAGCTGGAGCACCATGAAGCCTGGTGGCCCTGGCCCGGGCATCCCAGTGACAGCAGTTTATGTCTGGGAATATGACCTGATTCCCACGGCAGTGGATTCCAGTTGGCCAGGTGTGTGGAAGGGAGTCAATAAAAGCAGGTTAAAGCAATGCCTCTTGGCTATGTCGGGCTGGATTGTGCTTGGGCTCCGTAGGGAGGCCTTCGGCTGAGGGACGCCAGAGAAAGGCCATAGAAGAAAATTTGGATTCCTGGTGGAGGAACTGAATCAGGAATTACGGCATTTGTGTTCAGCCTTGACTCTACCTTGGGCACGACATTTGCTGCTGAGCCTCTGTTTTCTGGTCAGCAAATTGAACCATGGTGCCACTGGCACACTTGCGAAAATAAAATGAAAGAAGTTAGATATTATGAAATACTTTTCAGATGGAAGGCATTGCTCTTAATAAGACATTACCATGTGCACTTGGCTTCAACTGATTTTATTATGAATGTGAAAATGTATTTTAAGCAACTAGTTCTGAACAATAAGCTAAGAGTACTTTTTGGTTTTGTTTTGCTTTTAAAGATAGCTTATGTCTTCTGAGTGCTCTCTAAAAAAAAAAAAAACAAAATGGAAATAATATACTGTTTTTAGTTGGGCTGTTTTGTAGGAGGCAGCTATGTCTTAAAAAATGAATACTACAAGACAAAGACATTACAGAAAAGGAAAACTACACAACAGTATCTCTCATGAACACATAAATGTAAAAATCCTCAACAAAATATCGTAAATTGTATAAAAGAATCAAATGTATAAAAATGCATAAAAAGGTATAAAAAGAATGATATACCATGAACATGTGGGATTTGCCTTGGGTACGCAAGGCTGGATCAACTTTCAAAAATTAATTATGTAACCTATCACATCAACAGGTTAAATAAGAAAAATCACGTGATCATAACAACAAACGCAGAAAAATATTTGACAAAATCAAATACCCGTTCATGATAACTGCTAGCAAACTAGTAATGAAGGGGGATGTCCTTAGCTTCCTTTATTAAAACTCTAACAGCTAACTTCACACTTAATAGAGAGGAACTTGAAGCTTTCCTGCTGGGATCAGGAACAAGGCAAAGATATCCCCCCTCACCACTGCTTTTCAACATTATAAGTCCTACTTAAGGCATTAAGACAGAAAAAAGGAAACAAAAGGTATACAGGCTGGGAGGGAAGAAATAAAACTGTCTTTTAGATCATCTATGTAGAAAATCTGAAAGAATCAACAAAAAAATTCCTGGAACTAATACGTGATTATAGCAAAATTGTAGGATACAAGGTTAATATACGAAAGTCCATTGCTTTCCCATATACCAGCAATGAACAAGTGAGATTAGAAATTAAAAGCACTATACCATTTACATTAGCACCCCCAAAATTATTAAGTGTAAATCTAACAAAATATATGCAAAATCTGTAAGACGCAAACTACAAATCTGTGATGAAAGGTATCAAATAATTAAATAAATAGAGAGATATTCCATGCTCATGGATAGGAAAACTCAACATTGTCAAAAGATATCAGGAATTAGAACATTTGTGTTCAGTCTAACACACATCTCCTAACTTGATTTAGAGATTCAATGCAATTCCAACCAAAATCCCAGAAAGTTATTTTGCAGATATTGGCAAACGATTCTAAAGTATGTATGAAGAGGCAAGAGGCCCAAAATAACCAATTCAATATTGAAGGAGAAGAACAAAGTTGGAAGACTGATGCTAGTACTGGCAAAAGAGAAACGGAACAGAGTAGAGAGCCCAGGAATAGACCCATGTAAAAATACTCAGCTGATCTTTGACAAAGGGGCAAAAGCAATACAATCGTGCTAAGATAGTCTTTTCAACGAATGGCACTGGAACAAGTGGACATCGTCATGCAAAAAAATAAATCTAGACACAGACTTTACACCCTTCCCAAAGATTAACTCAAAATAGACATACACCTGACTGTGAAATGTAAAACTATAAAGCCCCTAGAAGATAACATGGAAGAAAACCGAGATGACCATGGGTATGGTGAGGACGTTTTAGAAGCAATACGTTTAGAGGACATTTTAGAGGCATGATCCATAAAATAGGTAATTGATAAGCTGGACTTCCTTAAAAATGTAACAGTTCTGCTCTGTGAAAGACAATGCTAAAGAATGAAAAGGCTGGGAGAAAATATTTGTAAAAAACACAACTGATAAATGACTCTTATCCAAAATATACAAAGAACTCTTAAAGTCAATAATAGGAGAACAAGAAACATTACTGAAAAATGAGCAAAAGGCTTTAACAAACACCCTGCCAAAGGTCTGCAGAAGGATGGCAGGTGAGCTCCACATTATGTGTCCTCAGGAAAATGCAAGTTAAAGCAGCAGTGAGACACCACAACACACCTATTAGAACAGCTGCATCCAGAACACTGACAACATCAAATGCTGGCAAGGACCTGGAACTCTCCTTCATCACTAGTGGGAATGCAAAACAGTGCGGCCACTTTGGAAGACAGTTTGGCAGTTTCTTACAAATAAAAAACTACCCTCACCATATGTTCCTTGGGATTTCCACATAAAAACCTGCAATTGGATGTTTATAGCAGCTTTATTCCTGTTCTTTTGTTTTGTTTTGTTTTGAGATGGAGTTTTGCTCTTATTGCCCAGGCTGGAGTGCAATGACACGATCTCAGCTCACCACAACCTTTGCTTCCCAGGTTCCAATGATTCTCCTGCCTCAGCCTCCCGAGTAGCTGAGATTACTGGCAGGTGCCACCATGCTTGGCTAGTTTTTCATTTTAAAAAAAGACCAGGTTTCTCCAGGTTGGTCAGGCTGGTCTCGAACTCCCAACCTGAGGTTATCTGCCCACCTCGGCCTCCCAAAGCAGCTTTATTCTTAATTGTCAAAACTTGGAAGCAATCAAGATGTATTTCAGTAGGTGAAAAGATAAAACAGTGGAACATCCAGAAAATGGAATATCATTTAGCACTAAAAAGAAATGAGCTATCAAGCCATGAAAAGACCTGGAGGAACCTTAACTGCATATTACTAGGTGAAAAGAACCAATCGGAAGAGACTGCACACTGCGTGATTCCAACTAGATGACATCCTGGAAAGGGCAAGCTGTGAAGACAGTGAAAACAAATCAGGGTTGTCAGGGGTTAGAGGGGAGGGATTATTTTCAGGACAGTGAAACTACTCTGTATACTATAACAGCGAATATATACACATTTGTCCAAACTCATAGAACGTATCACATGCAGAGTGAGCTCCAATGCAAACTGTGGACTTTGAGTGATAATGATGGGTCAGTGTTTGTTTACTGATTGTAACAAATGTACCACCTGGTGGGAGATGATGATGGTGAGGGAGGCTGTGTATACTTGGAGACGGGGCATATAATCTCTGTGCCCTCTGCTCAATTTTGCTGTGAACCTAAAACTGCTCTAAAAAATTAAGTTTATTAATTTGAAAAATTACCAAAGTAAGATAAAAAATAATGTTGGAGTATTACATTTGGAGTGTGATATGCACCTGTGCATACACATGCACACAAGGGAGCAAGGTGCACAGAACTGCATGCTGAAATAGACAAGGCCCGCAGGGTAGCTGGGGGATCCCCCCGGGAAGGGGGAGATAGCCAAAGTTGAACAGCAGTCAAGGGAACTTTGTCTGTAATATTACATTGTTTTAAGGAGAATGAATTTATTTGGTTTGGTTTTGGTTTGTTTTGAGATGGAGTTTTGCTCTTGTTGTCCGTGCTGGATCACGATGGTGCAATTTTGGCTCACTGCAACCTCCACCTCCTGGGTTCAAGTGATTCTCCATCCTCAGCCTCCTGTATAGCTTGGATTACAAGCACGTGCCACCACTGCTGGCTAATGTTTGTGTATTTGTAGAGATGGGGTTTCACCATGTTGGTCAGGCTGGTCTCAAACTCCTAACCTCAGGTGATCCGCCCAGCTCAGCCTCTCAAAGTGCTGGGGTTAAAGCTGTGAACTACAGCGCCCAGCAGAATTTATAACTTCTATAATTTAAACTTCTATAAAAGAATTTAAACTTCTATGAAATTATGAAATGAGCTATTGCCTGCAAAAACAAAGAAAGCCCAGTCACATAGTTGTCAGTACCCAGCTACAGCAGATACTGTGTCTCCTATAAATAACAGCAACAAACAGGAAAAGGAAAGAGACATACAGCTCCGGCACCTTTACAACGGACATTGGCTTAGTGGCCAAAATGATTCTGGCACAAATTGGTAGAGCACGGGAAATTTGATGGAACTGGGCTGTTTATTAAAGTGAAAAGGTAATTCACTCTGCCAAGGTGAAGGCTTGATGCTTGAACTTCTCAGGGTAAAGAAGTAGTGACTTTGGCCATTTATTCGTTCCTGGGTTTTCAGAAACCAGGAAGACCACTTCATTTCCATGCCCTGCTAAAAACCAGCAAGGTGAGGTGCCCGAAAATGACTCCGGGAGGGTTTGTCCTTTCTCTTTCTAGATCTTTCCTTTTTAAAAATGGAGCCTTCCTATTTGTCCTGAGAGATTGCAGCGGCTGCTGTGTCTTCAAGTTTGGGTTAGTCTCCTTCAAGACTCAGAAAATACTGAGTTCTGAAGAAGCTTTTGACTGTCCACGGCCACATACCCACAGTTCTGTGTTGGTGACACGGACACGAGAATCCCGAATCTTGGTGGCCTGAAATCCTCAAAATCGCTTTTACACAAACATACACCGAGAGAGGCTCAGGACACTCAGACATTTTGTTTCTTTGGTTTAAAGGCCTTAAGTAAGTTGGTTTCTGCCTTTATCAGCTCGGAAGTGGGGATTTTAAACAGGCAGGGCAGGAGGATGGGCTGTAAGGCTCTTCACTTAGATTTGGGGCCCAGATTTTCTTTCCAGAAAGTTCATGCATAACTGAATGGTTTCAGGAATTGAATCACGAGTGTGTTCCCTGGGTCCCCCAGATTTAAGTGGGTTGATTTTCTACCCCTGACATATGTGTTTCTCCAGACTACCTGTGTGGCTGACCCCACCTCCACTCCAGGCTTTCTCTTCCTCCTTCCCTCCTCTTCCTCCTGCCCTCCTCTTCCTCCTTCCCTCCTCTTCCTTCTTCCCTCCTCTTCCTCCTGTCCCTCCTCTTCCTCCTTCCCCTCCCCTTCCCCCTTCCCTTCCCTTCCCTTCCCCCTTCCCTCCTCTTCCCCCTTCCCTCCCCTTCCCCCTTCCCTCCCCTTCCCCCTTCCCTCCTCTTCCCCCTTCCCTCCTCTTCCCCCTGCCCTCCTCTTCCCCCTGCCCTCCTCTTCCCCCTGCCCTCCTCTTCCTCCTGCCCTCCTCTTCCTCCTGTCCCTCCTCTTCCCCCTTCCCTCCTCTTCCCCCTGCCTCCCCTTCCCCCTGCCCTCCCCTTCCCCCTTCCCTCCCCTTCCCCCTTCCCTCCCCTTCCCCCTTCCCTCCCCTTCCCCCTTCCCTCCTCTTCCCCCTGCCCTCCTCTTCCCCCTGCCCTCCTCTTCCTCCTGCCCTCCTCTTCCTCCTGTCCCTCCTCTTCCTCCTGCCCTCCTCTTCCCCCTGCCCTCCTCTTCCCCCTTCCCTCCTCTTCCCCCTGCCCTCCCCTTCCCCCTTCCCTCCCCTTCCCCCTTCCCTCCCCTTCCCCCTTCCCTCCCCTTCCCCCTTCCCTCCTCTTCCCCCTGCCCTCCCCTTCCCCCTGCCCTCCTCTTCCCCCTGCCCTCCTCTTTCCCCTGCCCTCCTCTTCCTCCTGCCCTCCTCTTCCTCCTGTCCCTCCTCTTCCTCCTGCCCTCCTCTTCCTCCTGCCCTCCTCTTCCTCCTTCCCTCCTCTTCTTCCTGCCCTCCTCTTCCTCCTTTCTCTCCTCTTCCTCCTGCCCTCCTCTTCCTCCTGCCCTCCTCTTCCTCCTGCCCTCCTCTTCCTCCTGCCCTCCTCTTCTTCCTGCCCTCCTCTTCCTCCTTTCTCTCCTCTTCCCCCTGCCCTCCTCTTCCTCCTGCCCTCCTCTTCCTCCTTCCCTCCTCTTCCCCCTGCCCTCCTCTTCCTCCTGCCCTCCTCTTCCTCCTGCCCTCCTCTTTCTCCTGCCCTCCTCTTCCTCCTTCCCTCCTCTTCCTCCTTCCCTCCTCTTTCTCCTGCCCCTCCTGTCCCTCCTTACCAGAGGTTCTACCTGGTGCCCTGCAGGGGTTACAGGTCACGCCACTGCAGATGACAAATAAACACGTACCTCAGGGCAGGTGCTATAAGATTGAAGTTTTTTGGTTTTTTTCTTCTGGCAAAAATGAAAAATGGCCAACAAACCTGCTTTCTCTCCCCCTCCTTTCTTGCGGCCGAGCAGTCGTGTGCTGTGCGGGTTGAGAACGGCTTCAGCATGTGGTCCTAGTGACGACGCACTGGCTGTGACTTGCGCACCAACACCTGCTGCTGCTCATCACTGTGATGTCTCCCCAGGGAAGGCAGGCTTTCCCCACTTGGAGGGGCACCTGGGGGTGCTGGGGCCTGGACTGACTCCACACCAGGGGCTGGAGGGGAGGAGGAGTGGCCTCCCCCGACCTGCAGGGAGGCTGCCCAGGAAATGCCCACCAGTCTCCATCCTGCTTCTAGAACAGGGGTGAGGCAGGGAAGCAGCTGATTCCCGAAGGTTCTTCCTGGCCACACACCCTCCGGGTGGAGAGCTGAAGCGCTCAGGCAGGCCCAGGGGCCCCACTTAGGAAATGCTCGGGCCCTTTTTATTTTTCTACCAGGTGACCAGGTGCTAACTGCCCCCAGAATGTTCTAAAATGTACCCTAGTGGTGCTGGAGCGTGTGCCTGGAACACACGGAAATAACACTGGGCTCCTTGGTGCCAGGTGAGGCAAGCCCAGGGGCCTGCCAAGCCCCTTCCTCACCAGGCTCCCTGTGCAGCGCCCCAAGAATGAGCAGAGAGCATGCAAGACCCTAGCACAGCTGCCTCTCCGACGAGGGCAGGCCACCACCTCCGTGGTCCCCTTCCTCTCCCTCCTCCGTGTGTCGCCCTCCGTGCAGTAGATTTCTGTCGCTCTGCCACATCCAAGGCCTCTGTGCCAGCCAGGCTGGGGCAGGGAGGGGATATAGGGAAGAGAGCCGGCTTTCAAAGACTTGCAATCCATCTGGGAAGGTAGGACCTGCTCACAGAAGATGTCAGAACTCCTATAAGCAGTGACGCAGGGTGGCGGAGCTGGCAGAGCACCTGCTTACTATGGCCAAACACCTCGGGGCCCGCTCACTGCTGATGCCCTCCGGCACCTGGCTTCCATTGGAAACACCACTGGAGGACGTGATGCTTTGACTTATTTAAGTTGAGATGTAAATGACACATACTGGACTTTCTTCAGCTATCACTGCATTTCCCTGCAAGTTGCTGAGGAATTTTCAAAAGAGATTTCTTCCTAAGGACAGGTCTTCACGGGGGAGCTGCACTGAGATCCACCAAGTCACCAAAGGCCAGGATGCAGCCAGCTGGGACTGGGGCAGCCGGGTCCGCCTCACCCAATTTCCCTAGGACTGGTTCTGTGATTGCAGAACCGTAGATTCCCAAGGCCGCGTCTGTCTGTCCTTCACCAGGCCAGTGACACTGAGGATGATACAGCCTCCTGTGCTTCTGCGCCCAGGAGGGAAGCAGAGAACATGGAGCAGGTGCCCATGCGGGAGCAGGTGCTGCAGGCAGGCGATGGTCAGCAGCCCATGGGATGCGGCAGTTTAAGTGGCCCCCTTGAGCGGCCCCAGCCCCAGAGGGAGCCTTGCTGGCGTGGGACAGGAGAGACAGGCAGAGCAAGCACCAGCTAGACCTGTGGGGCTGGACTCCAGTTCTGGAATCAGGAGCTTCCGGCTGGAGCAGAGGCTGGGTGTGGAACTGGTGGCTTGCCAGCACTCAGGGACATATCTTGCCGGTCTGGCCACTCCTGCTGAAGGCCTTTTGTGCAGCGATCAGCATCGTCGTGGGTGTTGACAGGGCATTCGTCCACCTCCTCAGCCAGTGTGAGCCTTTGCATTGGCTCATGAATTGGGAGGTGCCCATCTGGGCCTCTGGGGGGTAGTAATGGGCAGAAAGGCTGCTTGGTGGCGGTCTGTGGGATTGTGACCCAGCAATGACACAGAGGGACAAACAGAGCAGCGAGCACCATTCGTGGCCATCCAGAATGGTCCCCATCTGCGGACAGTGCTCAGGAGTTCCCAGCTCACAGGCTCCAGGAGACCCACTCTCCTTCGGGCTGACTATCAGACGCAGCAGCCCGGGGCAAAAGCGGGAAAGCGGCCCGTAGCCTGCGCCTCGGCTATCCTGCTCAGCCCACTCGCAGCTCCTCCTGTCAGTAAGAAACATCTTCGTTCACAAGGAGAAGGCTTTGGTCTTCAGCCCCCTCTCTGAAAATTCCATACAATTAGAGAACATCAATGGAGACACTTCTTTTTCACTCTTTTTAATTTTTCTTTCATTTAACATTGAGTATCTCTTCTGCAAAAACGATAAAGTATTTTATTCTTGTGTCTGTAGTACATGCGGATGCTTCACTGCATTCACTAAATCACTTACCTGGTTATTCGTTTTTGTTAATAAGCTGCCTAATATGAGGATTTTTACCCTCTGAAGAGAGTGGACTTTTAGAAAACCCAGGATTAGGGGAGATGGCTGAGTGGCTCGAAGCTAGGGTACACAGGTTCAGTGAAGCATTTCTTAAATGCCTACCATGGGCAAGGCAGTCTCCGTCTAGTTTTGCAAAAACAGCCCCCTCCACCACCACTGGCATGGCAGTGGCCATGAGAAGTCCCTTAGACCTGAGCAGGAGCTAACGATGGTGACTTTCTGTCCCCACACTGCAGGCTCCTGCACCCAGCCTCACGCAGAGCTCATCTGCATGCATTACCCCCTCCTCAGTCCCATTCTGCTGCGCGTACTCTCCCTTTCATTCACTTTCAGGAGCCTGTTCATTTCTTCCTGCTGTTGCTTCCTTTGTGTGTCCTTCCTCCCTTCTCACGCACACCCCCTCAGGCAGAATGCAAACAGAAGCACAGAGAAGATGCACCCTGTGGGACCTCAGTCAGAGGCATCCCTGGTACTAAACCTGACTTCTTCTTTTCCGAAAGATGATGCTGAAGATGGTGCTGAAGACTCGCTTCCTGCAGGGAGCCTTCCGTGATTGACCGTATCACACCATTGTCAGTGTTCTATTTTCTGTCTTCTCGCTGTCAGGGAACTCAATCAGCATATTTGTCACCTAATAGGTCATCAGTGGAAATATGAGTTCACATCCTGGGTTTGAAAACCGAAATTTCACATGCCTTTCTTATTCCACCATAAAGGTGGAATAAATAGACCTTTATCTAAGGGCCTGACTACCTGAGAACATATAATCTTCTTTTTGCTGGCAAGGAACCCCTGAAAAGTTGCTGAGTTTACTTGAAAATTGATTTCACTTTTTTTTTTTTTTTTTTTGAGACGGAGTTTCGCTCTTGTTACCCAGGCTGGAGTGCAATGGCGCGATCTCGGCTCACCGCAACCTCCGCCTCCTGGCCCAGCTAATTTTTTGTATTTTTAGTAGAGATGGGGTTTCACCTTGTTGACCAGGATGGTCTCGATCTCCTGACCTCGTGATCCGCCCGCCTCGGCCTCCCAAAGTGCTGGGATTACAGGCGTGAGCCACCGCGCCTGGCCTTTGCATTATTTATTGTATGTTAATTTACACATGGCATCATTCTTTCCAACTCAACCAGGTCTAGGGGCAGGAATTATTTATGTATCTAGATATCACCCCCTACCCCCAATATACTGCTGGTATAATGTCTGGATTTCTGTTTCTCTGAACAGAAACACTTCACTTGGAGAGATTTCTAGAACTGGAGCTGCCTACTTAGCTTTGCCCACTCTGATCACTGGAATATCGACATTCATATTCTGCTCGGCTCGACACAATCCAGGAATTTTTGTGTTAATAGCATCAGAGTAGTTCTTAGATTATTTATTAAGATAAAAGAAATTGCTAAGGATGCCTTAAAAATGCGCTCATTAGAATATACAGGCTCATCTAAGAAACAGTTAGAAACGAACTGGGATTAGTTACCTGGGGCCTAATGTTCTCTCTGCCAGTTACTAGCTTAGTTAATTGGGAAAGTTCTCTTCTGGCCTTCAATTTCCTCATCTTTCAAAGAAGGAAGTTGGAGTAGAAACGCTTTGGTGTGATGAAATAAACATTACATTTAGAATCATAGCAGGTTCCCAACAAGCACTTACAGAATGAGTTGATGAATTTGGGCTTATGCCCAGCCTCTAGCTGTGTGTCTTGCTAGTAGTGAGAAGCAAGTTATTAATTTATCAAGAATCACAACTTTTCTTCTACTCAACAGAAATAATCATACCTACCTAATAAGGTGGTGGCAGTGGCGCTGGCAGCTGCTGAGCATGGGCATGTGATGTGGGTCCGTTATCTAAAGGACACAGCAGGTGCTCGACCCATATTACAGCTGCATCGACATAAAGGCATCAAAACCCTAACACCCAGTGGATGTTGGAGACACTGGTTCTTTACAGATTCTCATGGGGTGGTTGTAGAAGCCTGTGAGATGCTGTGGATGAAAGACCATCTCCAGGACGCCAATACACGCATGGGGGACCCTTGGCTCCAGACTCCATCCTGTGAGTAATCAGAGCTCATCCTAAGAAATCTGAGGTGTCACCCAGGTATTCCTGTATACACTTCTGCCATCAGGGGTGACACTGCTTTATCTGCAGAGTAGTGGGAGCCATTGAGAGGATCTTCCATTTATCAAGTCTCCCAATATGGTGACTCAGAGGATATCAGATCAAATTCACTTTGCCAAGGGTCATTCTCCTGACTCACATCTGGTATCCCCATGCTCCCTGGAAGGCACCTACAGCGAGGACTGGCTCCTTGGAGCCCCATGGTGCCCTGAGACAGTGCCTTGGCATCCAGGGTACAGCTCCCATCTCCAGCTGGGTGCAGCCACAACCCACAAGGGGAAGAGGGCAGAAAAGGCAGAGACTTTCTGAAGCTGACAAGTGAGATTCGGAGAGAGGATGGAGAGACCATCTGATGCTCACATTGGAGCGTGCCCTTTAACCCATATGCCACGTTTAAATATGTGTTTGTGCAAGAGGCAAGAGGAGCCAGGAGGATGGGAAATGGAACTTACGGAGAAATCAGTGGCTGTAACAGCGGATCTGACGTCACAGGCAAATGGCAGGCCAGTCGTTTTGCTGAGCGATATCTTGGTGTACTTTCTAAAGGCTGTTTAACACTGTCCTTCACTCTCGGCAGACAGGAAGCTTGTGTGGCGTTGCATTGCTTTCGTGGAATCGCTGCACCTTCCAAGGTTCTCAAACTTCCTTACGGAATTGGTTTGCCAGTGAATGACGTGCTCTGTCCTTTAAGGAAAGCAAAATCACAAGACCCAGAGCGCCTCGCTCAAGAGCACAAGAGCTCTCTCTGTGACATCGGGGTGACAAACTCGGCTCTTAATCCCATGACTGTGTTCCTTAAGAAACTATCGTAGCCCTCCTCTTTCTCAGACACCCTTCAAGCATATACTGTGTTATTTGTATTTGAAGGGTTTTCAGTTAAGCCAATGAACTGCTTTACAATGTTCTTGGAGCAAATTTTGTTGATCAGGTAACCCCTAGTCAGGTTTGCTTTCTGACAATGATAATTTCCAGGGGCCCGCAAGAACAAGGCCCAGACTGCACACAACGCCCATAGTAGCAGAGAACACCTTAGCAGCAGTGACCACTGTCACTGCTAGGCTCACAGGCAGCGTGGCGCAGTTAGCCAGGACTGGAACAAAACGTGCTTCTCGGGCATCTGGGGGCGCTGGGGATGGCAAAGGCATGGAGCTTGTGGTTAGGGAGGACCTGGGAGCTTGCATGTGGGTGTCGCCAGCATTCCCGACACAAACACAGCCCTTGCTTGCTGCAGGGAAGTAGGACCTGTTATTCCACAGAAATGTTTTAGATCTCTGAAGTGCAGAGTTTATTTCATATGGGGTTAGTTCCCCTCCACCTATGAATAATCAGTGTACTTTCTCATCCTCTTTTACATCAGTTTGGCTTCAAAAGTCCGCTCCTAACGAGAGAAATAAAAACACACTTTGTATCCTATTTTGCCATTGTGTAAGGCAACTATAAGGTGTTACCACAAAAGCATTGGATTAGGAGTCCGGAGACCTGGGACCAACCCCCAGCCCTGCCAAGAAGGGCTGAACCCACTTGCCCAAGTCTGGTTAAGTGCTCAGAACCTCATTTTTTCTGCTCGTCAAAGAGGATACAAATGCCTGCTTTTCCTGTTACCTGAGATGATTGTGAGAATCAAAATAACAATTGTTGGCATCAGGGCTTTGTGAAATTTACACATAGAAATAAAATGTATTATCTTACTTTTCTTCTGCATTAGGTGATACAGAAATTTCTGCTTCTAAAGTCAAACCTGAGAAGTCTCAGAAACAGACTTGGGTTAATTAATCCTGTGGAAAGTAGAGATGCATTTTATGACGTCACAAGGAATCACTTAATTTCTGCAATGGGAGTCCTCATGCTATCCCTTCCCCAGGAGCAGGCATTTCCCTGGCTGGTGTCTGAGCTCCAGATTATCAGGGCAAAGGCTTTTTTGTTCCACCATGAAGAGGCTTCTTAGGGAAGGCTATATCTAGCCTCGAACACTATGAGCATCAATCATGCTTATTTTGATTTGCCTATGCCACGAGATGGCCCGTTGGGCTCCCCTGGCCTCCCTCCTCCACTCCAAGGCAGGGCGGCTGAGTCAGCCGGCGTTCTCTCGCTCCTGCCTGGCTCTGAAGCCCACCTTCTTCTTTTCTGTTTTCATTTGCTGTTGTTTGTTTTGAGACAGTCTTGCTCTGTCACTTGGGCTGGAGTGCAGTGATGTGATCTCAGCTCACTGCAACCTCTGCCTCCCAGGTTCAAGTGATTGTCCTACCTCAGCCTCCTGCGTAGCTGGGACTACAGGTGCCCACCACCACACCCAGCTACTTTTTGTATTTTCGGTAGAGATGGGATTTCATCATGTTGGCCAGGGCTGGTCTCAAACTCCTGGCCTCAGGCGATCTGTCCACCTTGGCCTCCCAAAGTGCTGGGAGTACAGGCGTGAGCCACTGCACCCGGCCCTTCGCTGGGCATTCATAACATCATGACGATGTGGACTGAGGCTGATCAACAGATGTGACTTGTTCACAGAAAGAATGTTTTTCAGTGAAATTTAAGTTTTATCTTCACTTGTAGCAAGCAGATACAGTGTTTTGTTTCTTCACTGACTGTACAGTTTCGTTTTTCTGGGGGATTTGTTTATACAAGTTAACTGTTCTTTCTTGACCACTTACATGTCTGAATCTACACACGAGCTTAAGCAAATGTATTTTCTTGTTGTTTAAAATATGTAGTTGTCGGGCCGGGCGTGGTGGTGGCTCACGCCTGTAATCACAGCACTTTGGGAGGACGAGGCGGGTGGATCACGAGGTCAAGAGATCGAGACCATCCTGGTCAACATGGTGAAACCCCGTCTCTACTAAAAATACAAAGAATTAGCTGGGCATGGTGGCACGTGCCTGTAATCCCAGCTGCTCAGGAGGCTGAGGCAGGAGAATTGCCTGAACCCAGGAGGCGGAGGTTGCGGTGAGCCGAGATTGTGCCATTGCACTCCAGCCTGGGTAACAAGAGCGAAACTCCGTCTAAAAAAAAAAAAAAAGTAGTTGTCACTGGTTTTCCTAAATATTTTATTTTACAAACGGTTTTTCTTAAAATGGTACACAGACGCCCATCTGACAAACACTGGGTGACATGAAGGGCATTGTTGTAACCGTCAAGATATACTTTATATCCTTAAAATTTTATATTATTACTTTATATTTTTTCTTTTAACTCAAGCTATTCAGAAAGAAAGAGAATGGTTTTAGCATAAATACTGTCAATTAAGAGGCTCTAAGCACATGACAGTGGCATCAGTCAGGCTTCTCCTGAGAAACTGAGCCCGGAGGACACGTGCATCTGTTGGACAGGGAAAGAGGACGACTGACATGAGGCATTGGCTCACGCGTGTGGGCCTGGAGGGTCTGCAGTCTGTAGGACAGGTCAGCAGTCTGGGCAGCCAGGGAAGGGTCTATGCAGCCATCTTGAGTCTGAATTGCACAGGGCAGCAGGCCGGGCACTCAGGCGGGCTTTCTAAGTTGCAGTCTTGGGGACCCCGTCCCTGAGGGCCCTTAAGAAATCTCATCTCCGAAGGCCCTTAGTTCTCACAGGTAGGCCTTTCACCTGGTTGGACGAGGCCCACCCATATTATCAAGAACAATGTGCTTTACTACAAGTCACTGATTAAATGCTAATCACATCTAAAAAACACCTTCACAGCAACATCTAGGCTGGTACTTAACCAAAAAGTTTGCCACACTCACCTCACCACGTTGACGCATAAAATGAATCCTCACAAATCCTAGAGCAGCTTTGAAACAGCTTGGTCTTATACCCATTTCAGGGATGAACGGTCCATAGGGATATTTTCATTCCCAGGTGAGCTACGGATGTTTGTTCTAAGAGAAAAAAACACCTGTTGTCGTTGTCTGCGTCCACAGCAGTTTAAACTGGCTCATTACATCTCAGTTGCGGTGCACAACGCGGCAGCATACGGGCAGCAGCGAGGAGACAACTGTCATTTTAGAGGCTGAAATAGATGCTTTTATTGTTTTTTAACTTTAATTCTGTGCAGTACAGCTCTGTGTGCATGCAAAAAGCTAATGAATAATGAATAGTACCATTACTAATACATTTCCCTGTCCAAGAAAAGGTTCTCAAAAAAATCAGAACTGGTTCATTGCCCTCCAAAGGTCAGCCTGCTTTTAGGGAATTATCAAAACAAAGCAAAGGCAAGCCCAAGACCCCAGACCACAAAAACCTTCTGAATTTAACCGAAGCGTTTTATCTGTAAGGTTGTGCCAACATATCAACTTGCTAATCTTAAAAGCCAGTGGAACTTTCACGCTTTCAAGTTCAGTCTTCAAGGCTCTGCAAGTTTCAGGAGTGTGCTCGGCTGTCCTGGAGGGAGCCCTCGGGGGGCTAATGGAACTTCTGTGAATAGATCTGTCACCCATCACCACAGGACTACCCAGATAGGGACCAAAACAGAACCCTGTCAGGGACACTTTGGATTACTTAAAGGGCCTCCACTTCTTTCTCAGAGGCATTTGCACACAGAAATCCCTGCCCATCAAGATAAGGGCGGCCCTGAGAAGCAGTGAGATTAGAAAGCTGTAGGCAGAGGAGGCTCCACTCTAGGAAGAATTCTCCAGCTTGAAAACAATCTCTTTGGAAGTAGCAGAGGCACCATCTTCAAGGGGCGGTGCCGCTGTGATGGTTTAAATAAAACCTGGTTGGTCTGAGAAAATAAGAATAAGGCAAGAGAAATGCTGCATTTGCACATCTGTGCAGCTTCCGGTTGGCTGGAGATTGTCCCTCCTTCAGGGACGTTAACCAGGCCAGTCCTCCCACCGCCCTTCCCTGGATCTAGGGGCTAACTCTCCAAGACAGGAGAGCAAAATCCGAGCACTGAGACGCAAAGCACTGAGTGCATATAGCAGAACCACACTGGAAACGGTTTCCTTGTTCTTTTTACAAAATGATTCAGCCTCTAAGTTCTTGTGCAGTTAAAAACTTTCTCAATGACCCAAAGGCACGTGACTGACTGGCTGAGTGAACTCTGTGAAAGTCGAAACAATTGCTTGAAACTATAAACAGACGGGTGGTTACCTTTTCTAAAATCACCAATTTTGTCAAACGTGTGCTTTTTCTCTATTTTTGCCTCCCTCCAATCCTTCATGGAACAAGGAAAACAAAGACTCCTCTAAAATCTGCCCTCGAAGCTCACTGTGCTTTTTTCAAACCCTGCAGCCAAACTTGTTTCCAACTACTTAAGAATCAAAATGTGTATCTTAACCTGAACACCACGCCAGGGTGTTTGTGTGGAGAGCAGGAAAGTATGAGGAACTACAAGCTACAGCTTTTAGTCTCTCAGAAAGCACAGAGTATTATAGTGTAGATGGGTAATGGGGAAGGAAGTTCACACACACGCACGCACACATACGCACGCACACACATGCACACGCACACACGCATACGCACGCAGGCATACACACGCACACACATGCACGCACATGCGCACACACACACACACACAGCAATTAGAGAACAAAGTAAGAGAACAGCAACTGTGTGCCTAATTGTATGACTGTACATGTTTTAAGTTCGCAGAAAAAAAAAGAACTCAGTGTGGACAAAATCTGAGATGATTTCATTGTAGCCTGACAGATCCATTTTTAGAGGCCAATAATAAATTGATTTTACAAACGCTCATTTAAGGGTTCAGCATGAGAAGAGAGTATTTTGGGGAGAAAAAGGGAATGTGAATAGTTACATGCATAGTCACTACCAATTTGAGTTAAGGAAAGTTCAAGCTCTGGTAATATAAAGCAAAACGACCTTTAGCTGGTGCGTTGGACTGCGTATTGCCGCAAGGAGATTGCCCCTAGGACTAGTGCCTGGAAGCTATTTTACCGATATATGTGTCCCCATTCTGAATTTCTTGGGTTTGTTTTTCAAGCATATTAATGCCTTTCTAAAGCTATTAAAAGAAATCTGCTGAGCCTCTTATGAAGACTCACAACAACGAGGCTGAAAATAGCTGCGCTGCTGGCGCCTTTATTACGCCTAGACGGTGATTCCTCCAGCACCACTGCTCAGAAAAGCAGGGACCCTACAGGCCGTCTCTGCAGAACGCATGTCGGCTAAAGGAGTGACTGTTCCGAACAACCCAGTCAATGAAAAACGCTGAAGTCATGAGCAGTGAGATGCAGTGAGGAATCCTCAAGCCCTGAAGCTCTGGCTCCTGCTTCTCCCTTGAGGTCCTCAGCTCTGCCTGGGCGGTGGGTCCCAGGGCATGGGACAGCCCAGGGTACCGGACAGCCCAGGGTACCGGACAGCCCAGGGTACCGGACAGCCCAGGGTACCGGACAGCCCAGGGTACCGGACAGCCCAGGGTGAGGGGTGGGCTTTTGGGAGAACCTCTCCTCCTGTGCACACGCTTCTCTGTGCTGACCTCCAAATCCAGATCATTCCAATAACACATCCTTGGTTTCTCCCCTTTGTTTTTTTTTTTAAAATTTGGACTTTAATCTCAGGTGGGTTGAAGCCATGTTCTCCTGGTCAAGATCTGTAGGAGACTCAACTGTCCCACAGGAGGGCGATCTGGGGGACTCAACTTAAATGCAGGAGCCGGTGGCCATGTCCCTGTCCAGAGAAAAAGCAGGAAAGAAAGAAGCCATGTCCTGCAAAGGGAGTTCAGAATACAGTTGAGGTCCTAACCCGCCTGAGAATCTCTGCAAATTAAAGGTTTCCATATTGTGAGGTTGAAAAACCTTATTATTTGGCAGCTTTAGACTTGGGCAAATCCGGTAGTGAGCAGAGGGTGGCTCAGAGCACAGGCATCTGGGTCAAATTCTCATTCCAGATTTGACTGGCTTTGGGACTGCAGGTAGTCACCAAATCTCTTCATGAGAAAATAGGACAGCCCGAAGAGCTTCTAAAAACAAGAAATGAGACTCATGAAACACTCAGCATATTACACAAAGGCTCATAGCAGCATCAATCAATGCAGCCAGAAGGTAGAAACAGCCCACATGTCCATCAGTGGGTGAACAAATCAACAAAATGGGTTCGATTCACACACTGGAATATTACTCAGCCGTAGAAAAGGAATGACGTTCTGACACATGCTACAACAGGGATGAACCTTGAAAACATCATGCCCAGTGAAATTAGCTGGCCCCCAAAGACCACATGTGCGTGATTCAGTTTGCATGATGTACCCAGAATAGGCAAGTCCAGAGACACGAAGCAGATTGTGATGAGTAGGGAGTGACTGTCCCATGGATTTCAGGTGCTTTTATGAGGTCATGAGAAAGTTCTAGAAATAGATAGTGATTGTACCCCAATGCTGAGTACATTCTCAGCATGGAGAATATACTAAGTACTACTGAATTGTTCACTTTAAAGTGGCTAATTTCTTTTAAGAGATAGGGTCTTGCTATGTTGCCCAGGCTAGCCTGAAACTCCTGAGCTCAAGCAATCCTCCTGTCTCAGCCTCCCAAAGCTTTGGGTTACAGACATGAGCTACCGTGCCCAGCTAAAATGGCTAACTTTATGATAGGTGAATTTTACCTCCGTTTAAAGAAAATACTTAGTATACCCTCAGCTATTAAGTGCCCAGGAAATGCTGGTAACAGATATTTCTGATTTCTGAGGATCTTCGGTCCTTCCACGTCAGTGCCAATGAGTTCTTCTCTACCTCCCCCTACGAAACATCAATAGCAGAATCACAGTGAAAAACTACAGTATCACCTATTTTTAAACCACTTCTCCATTAAATTCTCAGCTGCAAACATCACCCTACATCTCAGTGTCTCAGACTTACAACTGTAACAAGCTTAGGTCCAGGCCCCTCTTGTGACATTCTCAGCAGCTGGCTGTTCATATTCCTGGCATCTACCGCCTTCATCCCAGGCCCACCCAACTCCCTGTCTCACTGTTATACCTCTTCCTACTGACTGCTCTGAGGGTCATTGTGTCTGCCTCAGTTTCTCTTCTAACCACTCTGCACCCTTCTATTGGACTAGCCTTCTGAACAGGGTGTCTCTTTCTGTCTCCCTGTTCAGTAGTTGTCAAGGAATCAGCAGTGCTGTCTTTGCACAGAGCCCAGAGGCCATCAGGTGAAACCCGTCTGCTGACTCCTGTCTGAGCACCTGGCATTCTTATGTGCTTTTCCCGGACAGACTCATAGAATTTAGGATTTTGAGAAACACAGAGAACTAGAATCAGGCCCCTCATTCCATGAAAGTGAAAATGCATCCCAGGGAAATGTTTTTGGTCACAGGTGCCGGTTTCTGCCCTCACTGCTATCTTGCAGGTGCCAGTTTCTGCCCTCACTGCTGTCTTGGGCTGTGCTGAAGGCCACTCTGTGGATTGGAGTGAGCTCCCCCTAATCCCCCTCATCCCCTCTTCCTCAACTGGACCAGTGCCCTGAATCTCCCACCCTCTTAGTTTGCATTAATCATTTGCATCAGTGCTAAGACTCCATCATAGATAAACTCTGGGATTTCAGCTGCTATTGTGGCAGGGGCGCTTTCCCAGAAGGACGAGGGCTCCTAGATTGCCAATCTCTGAAGCAATCCCAGTCTCCGTGCAGGAAGATAAGCCACCAGAGCATCTCATTCTAGGGAGGCACTCCGCTGCCTCCCAGGCTGACACAAATGCAAGCAATGCAGCCACCCCTGACCACTCTGGGTCATTTCCTCTGCCCCTTGCAGACCATTCCCTCTCCCTACCATGACCACTGCAGTGAATCCCTCTGTCCTCCAAAGTCCACGTGAATCCTTTGCAAGGTAGATGGGAGCTTTGAATGTATTCTTCATTTTAGTTTGATTTCCCCACTGTGTGCTGTGAAGTATCTTGGCTTGAAAGCGGCAGAAATTAAAGCTCCTGTTTTAAATCTTGCTGGGGATGTTCTTATCAGGTGCTTACTAAATACGTCTGCTAATGATGATGCTTCCCTGAGCTTTTCTGTATATGTTTATCTCTTTGTCTATAAAATGGAAAGGGCCGTTTATTCTCCTAGATGTTTTGAAGATTAACTTAATGAACCCTGCAAGGGCATAGCCAGGCAAAGCAAAACACAGGTATTCCTACGATTTTCCCACAGAGGTTTGCCCTCTGCCCTGCAAAGCCACTTAGGTAAACAGGAAATTGATAGCAAGACAAAAATGACCCCATTCGTCTCAGGAGGTAGCCCTGGGGGCTTAGAGTCACGCTGCCCTGGGCCCTGTGTTAAAATCTCAGCCAAGGATAAGGAGAAAGCACCACAGCAGTGGGAGCTAGGACCTTCAGATTCCAGAGCCAGATGCTTCCCATCAAAGGGAGATAAAGCTTTCTCGCTGGGAATGAAGGAAACAGAAGACAATTGCGTCAGACCCGCTATTGCTCATGAACAGCACAGGCAATCTAGAACACAGAGACTGGGAATACTGAGCTTTGAAACCCGGCTGACCCAACGGTAATATGGATCCTAGAAAGACTCTGCACGCACCTCCATGCCTGACTCAGCAGCCTCCAAAACCTAGCACCTGCCAAATTAAAATGCTTGGGAGCTCCACCCACTGATTCAGTGACTTTAAAGAGCAGTGAAATTAAAATTGTTTTAAAAATTTCATCTCTGCCCCAGGAATGGAAATATTTTTTCCCATCAAGATGGTGAAATAAACAGAAAAGAAAGATGCAGCCTGTTTGGGAGCAAAATGTGGGAAAGATATTGACAGATCAAAAACCCCACCTGTGGCTGGGCACAGCGGCTCACGTCTGTAAACCCAGCAGTTTGGGAGGCTGAGGCAGGTGGATCACCTGAGGTCAGGAGATCTAGACCAGCCTGGCCAACATGGTGAAAACCCATGTCTACTAAAAATACAAAAAAAGAAAAAAAATTAGCTGGGCATGGTGGCAGGCAACTGTAACCCCAGCTATCTGGGAGGCTGAGGCAGAAGAATCACTTGAACCCGAGAGGCAGAGGTTGCAGTGAGCCAAGGTCGCACCCTTGCGCTCTAGCCTAGGAGACAACAGCAAAACTCCATCTCAAAAAAACTCACCTGTGCATTTTTGCCAAGACTCAGCTTTTCAAAAAACAGAGAACTATTCTTAGTGCATTTCCCCTTTCCTGACCATAGACCACACTCCTGCCACCTTTCCTCCAAACCGCCCCAGTGCCAGGGCCCTTAGGCAGGGGCTTCTGCTTTAGGGAACATAAAACGTATCCTGCTTTTTAGATGAAATCTTGTCTGT
This sequence comes from Callithrix jacchus, assembly GCF_049354715.1. Classification (NCBI taxonomy): domain Eukaryota; kingdom Metazoa; phylum Chordata; class Mammalia; order Primates; family Cebidae; genus Callithrix; species Callithrix jacchus. The sequence goes on from NC_133514.1 coordinate 119,017,593, forward strand.
TCATATTTCTCAAGTTGATCTTGTATTTTAATATGTTTCTCCCTTTAGTGAAGAAAGAGCAAGAAGCAATTATTGAATCAAGTGTTTTTATGGGATGCATTTCAATGAAGAAATAATTACCTTGTTCTATCTTTTAATGTTTTCACCAAAACTCGCAAACACTTAACATGATATTTGCCACATGCCAGAACTCTTCTGTGAGTATATGTAAATATATCGGGGCGTTTAATCCTCACTGCTGATAGGTGAGGAAACTGAGGCACAGAAAGGCTATGGATTTGCCCACAGTAACTTGTCCAACTCATGGGCTGTGGGCCACGTTGTGGCCCAGGATGGCTTTGAATGGAACCCAACACAAATTTGTAAAATTCCTTAAAACATTGTGATTTGTGTGTGTGTGTGTGTTTTTTTTAAGCTCATCAGCTATTGTTGGGGTTAGTGTATTTTACATGTGGTCCAAGACAATTCTTCTTCCAATGTGGCCCAGGGAAGCCAGAAGTTTGGACACCCCTGTCGTAGACGGTGGAGTCAGAATAAAACCCAGGCAACTGACTCTCAAATCCTTTGTATTAGAGACAAAACCGTGTTATAGAAAACTTGAGCCTTTTTTGGGGCTTTTATCCAAAAGACAGGTGATAACCAACGCTGGTGAAGATGCTGAGAAAAGGGAACCCACTACACCGTTGGCAGAAACGCAAATCAGTACAACCACTGTGGAGAAAAGTTTGGAGGTTCCTCAAAAAACAAACAATAAAGCTGGGGCCCAGCAATCTCAGGATGGGGCCCAGCAATCTCAGGATGGGGCCCAGCAATCTCAGGATGGGGCCCAGCAATCTCAGGATGGGGCCCAGCAATCTCAGGATGGGGCCCAGCAATCTCAGGATGGGGCCCAGCAATCTCAGGATGGGGTCCAGCAATCTCAGGATGGGACCCAGCAATCTCAGGATGGGGCCCACCAGTCTCAGGATGGGGCCCAGCAATCTCAGGATGGGACCCAGCAATCTCAGGACTAGGCGCACATCCAAAAGAAAGAAAACCAGTCTCTCAAAGAGATATCTGCATTCCCATGGTTATTGCAGCACTATTCGCAGTAGCTAAACTTTGGAAGCAAACTAAGTGTCCATCAGCAGATGAGTGGATAAGGACAGTATGGTACATATACACAATGGAGTACTATTCAGCCGTAAGAAGAGTGAGATCCAGTTATTTGCAACAGCGTGGGTGAAACTGGAAGGCACTTTGTCAGGTGAAATCAGCTGGGCACAGAAAGACAAATACTGCACGTTCTCACTTATTTGTGGGATCTAAGAATCAAAGCAATTAAACTGCTGGATGTAGAGAGTAGAGGAATGGTCATCAAAGGTTAGGAAGGGTAGTCAGCGGGTGGGGGTAGGGGGATTTAGGGATGGTTATGGGTACAAGAAACAGAAAGAATTGACAAAACAGTAGGTGATAGCAAAATAAAGGGACAATAGACAATAATAACTTAATTGTACATTTTAAAAGAACTAAAATAGTGTAACTGGATTGTTTGTAATGCAAAAGATAAATGCTTGAGATGACAAATACTCAATTGACCCTGATGTGATTATTACGCACTGCATGCCTGTATCAGAGTCTCTCATGTACCTATAAATATATGTACCTACTATGTCCCACAAAAATTAACAATTAAAATAAAGAAAGCTTGGACTTTTTTTTAAAAAAGAAAGAAAACAATCTATAACTTCATAGAAACCTTCATAGACATCCTTCTTTTTTCACATTTAAGTGCTTTGCAGAATTAAAATAGTAATGCCCTCTCGCTTTTAGATTCTAAACCCTTTGTGTCACCATGGACTTCTCATGTGAGTTCCTGTAACAGTTGCAGACTCACCTAACAGCGACTCCCAATTTGCCTGGCTCCTCCCCTATTGCGGGACATTGAGCTTGCTCCAGTTTTTCACCAAAAATAAGACTGCTTCAGTGGCATCTTTACATTGTCTATTTTCTTGTTATTTCTTTAGGATAGATGTAACAAATTATCAGTAGCCATAAGCAAAATGTAAAAGGTGTCATTAAAACTCAGTAGTTTTAAAAGAAAATTCTGTAAAACCGAGGAACAAGTAATAATTCCTAGGGCATACTTCCAGAACACACCATCCACTTTACAAGGACATGAGCTGATTCACATGCTAAAAAGATTAAACAAAACTTTAAACTAAAAAGATTAAAACAAACAGAAATACAGAGAGAGAGAGAGAGAAACTTTGGACCAATATCACTACGAAAATTAATGCAAAAATTTTATTTAACAATACTAGCCAAATGAATCCTGCAAAGTATTTTTAAAAATACACCATAAGCAAGTAGGTTTTATTCTAGAAAAGCAAAAGTAATTTCCTACGTGTGTAGATTAAAGAAGACAAATGTTAGAATCATTTAGATAGATATTAAAATCACAATTAAAAATTCAACAGCCATTCCTGATGAAGAGCCTTATTAATAAAAATTAGAAGGAAATTTGCAGAAAGTGACTGAAGACTTAAGATAGAAACAGACAACACTGCCTATGGCATCATCTTTACCTATTTTGGAGATTCAATTATTACCCTAAGAAAAAGTGATATGAAAATACTGAAAGTTAAAAGCTAACGTTCTCTTTATGAATAGATGAGATGATTACAAACTTAGAAAAGTCCAAACTTAACCAGAAAATAGTATTTAGTGTTCAAAAAAGTTGCTAATGTATAAAAATCACATTTTCTTTTTGCATGCATATGGACATAAAATTTAATTGTCTATATGTAACTATTAACAATAGCAATAAGGACTATATCACACTCAACATTCAACACAATGAGAAATGTATACACATTAAATGTTGAAATGACTATATTCAACATTAAAAAGTGAAAGTGTCCCATGGGAGCTAAGAGAGCTTGTAAAACAAGAGTGAAGCCCACCAGTGTCCTGCTCAGACGATTAGCTCTAAAAGTACTTGTCTAGGGAGAACAGTGATTTTTGGAACAAAATAAAAAGGACAGAAATAAATCCATGTCTATTTTGGAATTTTATAACTATGGTTAAAATCATGTTTCAAATCAAGGGGGCCAACCTCAATAATACAACAAACGTTAGCGAGACACTGGGAGATCTTCGGCAGAAAAAAACTGGCTCTTGCCTTGCAAACTATGCATGAAATAAAGGTACTTATGTCAGAAAATAAAAATACAAACTAGAGAGAATTCTTTCACTTTGGGAGTGGAGAAGGTTTCGTTGTTGTCATTATAGCATAAGACCAAGACCTCTCACCTCATTCCACCCCCCAAAAAAGAAAGAAATGATTTGGCCAAAGATATCATACACAGCAAATGGGGAAATATGTGTAACTTATCCAAGAGATAAGCTATTAACATCTCTAAAATGAAAGGTGAAAAATCTACAGGGAAAAAGCCACCTAAGGAAGAAATATGCAAAACATATGAACAATCAATACCTAGAAATAGACGGGAAAGTGGCCAATCTATGTATGAAACGGGCTGAGCTTTGACAATAAAGAAATGAATGCGAATTACAAGAACTGGATAATTTTCACCTGTCAGATGGGCAGGGACTACAGTATTCATATTCCTTTTTGGTGAAGATATGAATGAATAGGCACATCCTGTTACGTGACACCACATTTTCTGGAGGAAAATGAACACTATCTATCACAATTTTAAATATACATACCTTTTGACATGGTAATTCGATAAGAATTTATCTTTAAAAATACTCAACACAGGCATGTGTATAATGAAGTTTTTTACAGAATTTTCAAATGGTGAACATTTCGTTCATCAAAAGGAGGTCAGGTAAATGTACTCTCGTCTATACTAGAATTTTATGCTGTTGCTAATAAAAATGAGATGGGTCTTTGCTGTACTGACATGTACAAATGATCACAACATATTTTGAAGTGACCCGGCAGGGACAAAGCCTTTTATTGTTAAAGCAACAATACATTTCTAATTTTCATACATGCTGCTATATAGTATTACACACACCCGCTCTATAAACAATCAGACATACATAGATACATGGGTAATTACACACACACACACACACACACACACACGACAAAACACTCGTAACTGTGAGTCTATGGGAATTTTGGAAATTTTTACTCTCGTTTTTTATTCTTTTGCATTGTTTGAATTATTTACAAGTACGTATTCCTCTTATAATGACAAAAATATAAAACCAGTTCAAGTACTTAAAAATGAAGGTAAAGGCCATGCACAGTGGCTCACACCTGTAATCCTAGTATTTTTGGAGGCTGAGGCAGGCAGATCACTTGAATCCAGGAGTTGAAGATCATCTTGGGTAATGCGGTGAACTCCCATCTCCACAAAAATACAAAAACTAGCTGGGCGTGGTGGCTCATGCATGTAGTCCCAGCTACTTGGGAGGCTGGAGCAGGAGTATTCCTTGAACCCGGGAGATTGAGGCTGCAGTAAGCAGAGATTGCGCCCCTGCACTCCAGCCTGGGTGACAGAGCGAGATTCTGCTTCAAAAAAAGAAAGAAAGAGAGATGAAAAGGTCAAAGGGTCTGAGCATGTTTCTACAGGGTTAGGCGCATAGCACCAAACCACTTCCCAACGTGTGGAGCTGGTTTGCCCTGCCCGAGTTCATGTTGGCTTTGCCTTCATTCTCTTTTGAAAATGGATCTCCACGAATGGGACTCTGAGAAAACCTCAGTGCAGCGCCTTCGTAGACAGCATGCATCCATCAATGTGTGAGTTGGTCAATTCTTTCTCCTCCTCTTCTGCCATCTACTTGGATGCTGCTGGCTACCCTCTAACCCGCAGCCGATTCCTGAGAATAACATGCAATAGTAACCAAAGTGAAATTCCAGTCTGCCCATTTCACTCTTCATTTAAACTACTTATAATCAGGGACAAAGAGAGTTGAGATGCACGACTTACGCTGGGACAGGGAGTGTGAAAGTGCGGCGGCTCTCAGCTGTCCTTGGAGTGCCTGCAGAGGAGCTTCCCCGTCCCTCACTGGGCCCAGCCTGCTTTTTGGAGCCTGGCCCCACACATCTGGGAAACTGGCTCCTCCTTTCTCGTGACCATATAATTAATTTGTTCTTCAGGTCCATTGCTTACGGTCTGTGGCTTCCTGATAGAATGTAGGCCCCCCAGGAGCAGGGATGTTTATTTTGATCAGTGATATTATCCAAGGGACAGAGCCATGCGTGGCACTTTGTGGGTGCTTGCTAGGTGACCTTCGAATGAATGAGCAGCTGCTCTGCTCCCCATGGCAAAATAACTGATGTCCAACAGTCTCTCCCCAGTGGCCATTTATAACTCAATGAATTAATGTGAAACTTTTAACGGATGGCAGATGTTGAGGATAAGATATCAAGTTGAAAAGATTAGTATCTTTTCTCTGCTCACAGTTTAGATTCCTGGGATCTTGAGATTGGGAGGCCATGGAACCCGGACACAGATCAAAGGCTTGACTGTGCCCTACAACACTTGCCTGGCCTGGACTTAATCAAGTCCAGGGACAGAAAACTCTCCAGGCCATAAAAAACACGTTTCAATTTAAAAGTCTTTCTCTTTTTTCCTTTCGAAAAGTTAAACTTACATTAGTCCCAAACCTACCTGGCTGTGACCCCACTTATGAAGTAACTCAGCTTCTCCAGCCTCCAGCCCCCAGCCCCCCGCCCAGAGTCTCATGAGTCCACTTTCCTTCCAAGATGGTGGGATGAATTTGCCATCACCATGCCTCTGATACCTTTCCCTTCCCAGCCTCGTTCCATGCAGTCCTTCGTGTTGTGTGCTGTATGTTTGCACGTCTAGATCCTTCAGAATCTCTGCTGTCCACTTTGGGAGAGCCCAGCTTGCCTGTGAAGATGTCATCCGCGGGGGTGAGAGGACTCTGGGTGAGTCTCTCCAGTGCAGAGGGAGAAACCAGCCTCTGGCTTTCAATAAATGCAGCCACGGAATACATTCGTGTTTTACAGTTTTGTTTGACTGTTTGCTAGTCATTTCATAATACTCTTTTCTGATTATAAATGTGAAAAACAAACTTTCACCACAATACAGATTTTTCTTGACTGTTGGGGTTACATCCCAATAAACACATTATAAATTAAAGAGACAGTAAGTCAAAAATGCATTTACTGCTCTTAACCTACCACCCGTCATAGCCGAGCCCAGCCCACCTTCGACACGCTCAGGACATTTACACTAGCCCCAGGCAGGCAAAAGCCTCTAAGGCAAAGCCTGTCTCGTAATAAAGTAGTGAACAGCTCATGAAATTTAGTGTCTGGACTCAAAGTGAAAAACCGAATGGTTGAGTGGGTCCTCAAGGTAGAGTTTCTGCTGAATGGGTTTCACTTTCACACCTTCATAAACTGGAAAAATCCTACCTCAAACCATGGTAAATTTGGGATGCCCGTGCAGGAATGAGGCCTGGCTGACACAGGCCTCCTGTGCTAACCTTTCAGAATGAGAGAAAATCAGAGCGAGAGTCTAGACATGGAGAATGTCTTTGGCCCGGATATTCGAGGAAGAAAACTAACCTATGGATCAGGAAATTGTTGAGAACTTCAAAGGTGGTGGGTGACGAGGCGCAGGGGTGAGTGCCTGAGTGATGAGGTGCAGCGTGAGTGCTGGGGCGGCAATCCCAGGCTCTGGCCCACAGTGCCGCTCGGGAGGAGGGCGCCTGGTCGCATTTGCTCATCTCCAAAGCTGGGTTAGCTAGATGTGGTGACATCACTTAAGGACTTAGTTTATAAGTTTTCCAGTGTACTGAAAACAATAAATGGTCATTATCATGACGTCGTTTGATCTAAACAATGGTTAGAGAGAGGCAGGAGTGATACTAAAAATACGTAACAATCCACTGGGTGTCAACCAGCTGGAATGGACGAGGGATACGGTCGCAGCAGCCCGCTACGCCCTGTAAATATTAGTCGGTCTTGGAAATAGGTATTAGTGCCGTTTTACAGAGAAACTGACGCAGAGTGTTAATTGCCCACAATAAATTACTGCACATTTGAAATATGAGGACTGCTTGAGAGATTCAGAGAGATGAAGTGTCTTTTGCTGCCCTATGCGTTGGGTGTCTGGGTTGGAATACTGCACAGAACATCTTCTGCTTCCAATGAACCTATCTTCTAATCTTTTAAAAGCTTCAGTGTGAAGTCCATTTCATAACGGGCTCTGAGAAGCAACATCCCATTTTCAAAATGGATCTGCAGCAACATTGCATAATGAAATGATGTCTGACCCTCTATATTGTCACCACTGACATGGTATTTCGGCAGCGTGGGACCCGGCTGCTGGTTAGGCCAAGCAAGAGAGGAAATGAAAACTATGCAGATACGGGAGTTTAATAAACGCAATCCTGTCCCACGCTCGTCTCATGGACAATGGCCCAGAGTTAACGCATGTATTGTGCATCCTGAATGTTTCAGGATAAACAGTTAAACTACAGCTTAAATCACACACGCTGGTGTTAAATTAAAGTTATTAGCTCCAGGGAATCTATTTCAGAAATTCACAGAATCTATAAGCCACACTGTAAATCTAGTGATTTATACTGAACATACACCTATGCCTTTTTTATTTAAATGTACAAAATGTGCTAAGCCCTGAGGCGTTTATATTGCGATGCATTTCCCATGTATGACATGCTTGCCCTGCTACAGAAGAATTAACTGCCCTCTTCGCAGCTACGTTATGGTGCTACTGATGGGAACAGGCTGTGATATTCCCATGTAATTTCCATTCATATCGTATTAAAATGTCTAAGATGCATTTTCTGTGGAAGAAAGCATCATTTAATAAAATTATTCACTATTGCCTCATGTGGAGATGTCAGAGATTACTAATACAATCCTGAAATGGTTGTGCAGAAGTGCCTCTAGGCTGAGACGTGGCCCTAGGCTGTAGCAGAGGGCTTTGTTCAGTCCACCCTCAGGTAACCGGTGCGCGCGAGCGTTGTCTGTTTTCACTCCATATTTATATGGTGTCATCCCCACCGAGAGGCCTCTTTGTTCTTTATTTTCTCCCTTAGTGATCCCGTAGACATAGAAATGGAAAAACATAATAAACAAGCTGCCTTGTTTCCTTGATTTTGTCACACTACTTGTGAGTGATTTTCAGTATCCGGATGCATAAAAAGCTTGTAAAAGCATGAATTCCTGGGACCCTGCCTGAATGACTCAAAGTTAGATCTAAGGAGAAGCCTAGGCTTCTGCATTTTTGACAAGTGCCCCAGTGTCTTTTTAAAATTTACGTACTGTGTAGGTCATGCTTTGAAAGATATTGCTAAGTATATTAACACTATTTTCATAACTAGATTCAGTGTAAATTTCCTTTTCATTTTAACGATGCCACTAAGTCAACCAAGTCATATGAGTTTCGTTCCCTTCTAACCTGTCACTATTCAGCCTTCCTTACTGTCCCCCATCGTCTACCCATTCTTCCATCCATCCATCCCTCCATTGATCCATCCATCTATCCTTCTATCCATCCATCCATTCACCTATTTTACTATCCATTCATCCATCCATCTAGTCTTCTACTAATCCTTCCATCAATAGATTCTATCCATCCACCCATCCCTCCTTCTATCCATCCATCCTTCATTTTCCTTCTAGTCATCCATTCATCCTGTCATCCATTCCCATTTTAACCATGTTTGAAGTATTATTATGTACCTCAGGATTCAAAGATTCTTGGCTTGAAGAGACTAAAAAACTTAGGAAGAGTTTATAATTAGCTATCTTGTTTTCTCCTTTTATCTGTTACTGAAAGTCTAAACAATGCTCTGTTTTAAACAAACAACATAAAACGAAAACGAAAAATTGTCATCCACTTTACTCGAACTGCTTCCTGTTACAACCATCATGTCACCCACCATTGAAACTGAAGAGTTACATCAGACTGTAATGAATCTAAGATCTTTATCCACCCTACGTGGCCTGAATGTGCGTGTCCTCTCAAAAATCACATGTTGAAACCTGATCTCCAATGCAATAGTATTACAAGGCAGGGCCTGTGGGAGGTGATTAGCTTATGAGGGCTCTGCCCGGGCTAATGGGATTGCAGCCCTCATAAAAGAGGCTTGAGGGAGCTCGTTCACCCCTTTTGCCATGTGAGGACACATGGAAGGTTCCATCTACGAGGAATGGGCCCTCCCAGACACCCAATGTGGAGGTCCCTTGATGATAGACTCCCCAGCCTCCGGAACTGTGAGGAATACATTTCCATTGTTCATACATTACCCAGTCTAAAGTATTTTGTTATGGCAGCAAACAAACTGAAACTAAGACACCAAGACACACACTCTCTCTCCCTCTCTCTCTCTCTCTCTCTCTGTCTCACACACACACACACACACACACACACACACACACACACCCCTGTATAGCTATGGACATACTGACCCTTGTAAAAATTACCAACTATTTGCCTTTGGTCCATTGCGAATCACACTTAGCATTTTGAGGGATTTGAAGGACCTAACCCCTCTTTTATAGACTAGGAGCGTCCAGTGTCTTGTGAAACACCCCAGCAGTCCAGGACCTGCCATTTATGCCAGGACATCTCACTCTCAGTCCACTCGATTGTTTTCTCATCTTAGGATAAATTTAGTTAGGTGCGGAATTTCTGCAAGCGGATTGCAGAGTACTGACCTTAATGTTAAACTCAGGCGTCTGCATCTTTTTTCGCATGTGAACAATATGAGAATTTATTTTTTAATTAGAAAAAAGAAGGTCTTAAACATTGCTTTTTGCTAAAATATTATACCTGGATTCATGAATATTTTGAAAAGCTGTACTACATGAGAATTCATTTACTTCCAATAGATTTTACTTATATGCATAACGAGTTTTCTTCAAAGTATTTTCTCATATGTTAAATTACTATAAGTACGTCCAAGAGTTAAAATACATGTAATACATATGTAATATGTAATATATGTAATACATATGTAATATATGTAACATATATGTAATATGTAATATATGTGATACATATGCAATATGCAATATATGTAACACATATGTAATATGTAATATATGTAACACATATGCAATATGTAATATATGTAACACACATGTAATATATGCAACGCACATGTAATATATGCAACACATATGTAATATGTAACATGTAACACGTATGTAATATGTAATATATGTGATGCCTATGTAATGTGTAATGTATGTAATACATATGTAATATGTAATATATGTAACACATATGTAGTATGCAATATATGTGACACGTATGTAATATATGTGACACATGTAATATGTAATATATGCAACACACATGTAATGTGCAATATATAACACGTGTGTAACATGTAATATATGTAACACATATGTAATATGTACTATATGTAACACATGTAGTATGTAATATATGTGACACATATGTGATGTGTAATATATGTAATACCTAGACATAAAATATATGTCTAGGTAATTTTAAGGAGGTCTAAAATCTACATTCCCCCCACCCTGCAAATCAGGAATTTATATGAGGTTAACCTCAAAAGTATATTTTAGGCCAGGCAGTGACTCAGGCCTGTAATCCCAGCACTTTGGGAGGCCAAGGCAGGCGGATCATGAGGTCAAGAGATCGAGACCATTCTGGCCAACATGGTGAAACCCCGTCTCCACTAAAACTACAAAAATTAGCTGAGTGGGGTGGCACATGCCTGTAATCCCAGCTATTTGGGAGGCAAAGGCAGGAGAATCTCTTGAACCCAGGAGGCAGAGGTTGCAGTGAGCCGCGCCATTGCAGTCCAACCTGGATGACAGAGTGAGACTCCGTCTCAAAGAAAAAAAAAAAAAAAAACAAAGAAAAAGAAAAAGTATATTTTAGTTGCAATTTGGGAATTATTTTTACTTTTTTTTTTTTCCTGAGACAGTGTCTTTCTCTGTCGCCCAGGATCTTAGCTCACTGCAACGTCCGCCTTACAGATCCAATTCTCCTGCCTCAGCCTCCCCAGTAGCTGGGATTACAGTCACGCACCACCACACCCAGCTAAGTTTTGCAGTTTTAGTAGAGACAGGGTTTCACCAGGCTGGTCTCGAACTTCTGACCTTGTGATCTGCCCCATTTGGCCTCCCAAAGTGCTGGGATTACAGGCGTGAGCCACCGCGCTCAGCCGTGACTTTTACTTTCCTACAGCTTTGCCCTTAATGAGTTCTCCTCAGCCACCACCGTGTCGGGAAGCACGCTGTTGAAGGCCTCCCCCTCAGCACTGTGGTGGAGCCATCGTTTCCCCATCGTCACCCAGGTATCTAGTACTGACTCTTGAAAGGATGAAAAGATGGCCTGTTTTGAAAACTACAGACCAAAAAATTAAACCAGGTCCCCTAAAACGCTCAACATTCACAATAACCAAGACAAATGGGTGTGGCTGGCACTGGTGTTGAATGGCCACGTGCCAAGGAAACGCTGATTCCCTCTAACCATCAGCTGCCAATTTCACCACGGGCTGTGGCTACACAGAGCAGGTGGTGTGGAGCACCACCTGGTTGGATTCTGTCCTCCAAACACGTCATGTGTTTATCTTTAAAAATCTCACACACGCTGGGCACGGTGGCTCAGGCCAGTAGTCCCCACATTTTGGGAGGCTGAGGTAGAAAGTTCGCTTGAGCACAGGAGTTCGAGACCAGCCTGGGGAACGTAGTGAAGCCTCATCGCTGCAAAAAATTTAAAATTTTTTAAAGGGCTGCAGGCCTGGTGGCACACACCTGTGGTTCCAGCTACTCAGGAGGCTGAGGAGTGAGGATCGCTTGAGGCCAGGAGTTAGAGGTTACAGTGAGCTATGAAATCCTCACATATACACCAAATGCAAGGAACGACTGGCCACATTTTGATCTTTTCCATCAAATCCACATGTGCGAATAACAATTACACCCGAAAGGGGCGTCATTAATATAAATTAGTAGAAAGGGCCTCTGTACACAGCCCAGGATGTGAAGGGAAGTGTCACTATCAGTACCACCCCCGAATGCAGACAGGGATGGGTCATTCTGACTTTCTTCACCGGCAATCAAGGCTTTGCCAGTGTCTATCCAACAATATTGTGGTTTCTCTGTAGAATATTTAAACATTTAAATTGTGTAAGTTTAAACTTCTAACTGCATTTCACAAACTCTTTTTTTTTTGGAAGCGAGATGGGGGAAGGAGTAAAAACGGATCTGTGATATTCTACCCAGACCTCAGAGAAACACAAGTTTAGAGTATACGAATCCCAATCAGATTTCTCCAGACCCTCTGCTGGTGTCAAAGGCTCTCAAGACTCTGCTCCCTGCATCCTTGCCTTCCACGTCTGCCAATTTAAAATCCTTTCAAGGAATACTGACCCAGCTCAGACAGAATTGGCCTTTACAAAGGCAACCATGGGTGCCGGGGATGGCATTCTTCAGAGAGGGTTGCCTGAGCTGCCCGGGTGATGGGAGCAACTGGGATTGTCACCCAGGGACTAGAACCAAATACCTGAAACCTGCCTCATCCCCGCCGTGGGACCACTTGAGAACGGGCCTCCCAGGCAACAGAGAGGCCACAGAGTGGCTGCATTCCGCCAGGTGGGGCTGCCTTCCGCTGCCATCCATGGCCCACAAAGCACAATTTGCTTCTGTTCTTTGTTTTTTCCAAAGTACAGTAATTCATTTTATTTTCAAATTGTTCTACACAAAAAAGTCACCTCTCTCTTTTGTCCTCAAGAAGTGTAAGGTTAAAAAAAAAAGAAGTGTAAGGTTATTATTATTTTAATTTGTTATTTCTATAGATTAAAGGGGAACAGGTGGTGTTTGGTCACATGAGTAAGTTATTCACTGTGATTTGTGAACATTTGGCGCACCCATCACCCAAGCAGTATACATGGCACCCTGCTCGGAGTCTTATCCCTCACCCCTTCCCATTCTTTCCCCTTGAGTTCCCAAAGTGTCATTCCTAAGCCTTTGTGTCTTCATGGCATAGCTCCCACATCTCAGTGAGAACATACGAAGTTTGGCTCTCCATTCCTGAGTTACTTCATTTAGAATAATAGCCTCCAATCCCATCCAGGTCGCTGTGAATGCCGTTAATTCATTCCTTCTTTGACTGACGGACATTTGGGTTGGTTCCACATTGATGGGCGTTTGGGTTGCTTCCACATAAATGCTTATCTTAGCATGCTAAATGCTACCATAAGGCTAGGTGTGGTGGCTCACACCTGTAATTCCAGCACTTTGGGAGGCTGAAGTAGGCAGATTATCTGAGATCAGGAGTTCGAGAGCAGCCTGGCCAACGTGGTGAAACCCTGTCTACTAAAAATACAAAATTAGCTAAGTGTGGTGCTGGGCGCCTGTAGTCCCAGCTACTGAAGAGGCTGAGGCAGGAGAATTACTTGAACCCAATAGGTGGAGGTTGCAGTGAGCCGAGATCGCGCCATTACACTCTAGCCTGGGCAACGAGAGCGAAATCCATCTCAAAAATAAATAAATAAATAAATAAATGCTAACGCAAGCATTTTGCAAAATATATGATAACTAACACCACAATTTTGGTTTCCTTTCCTGTTTCTGTTTTTAGCTAAACTAAAAAAAAAAAAAAAAAAAAAAAAAAAATTGGTTTTCTTAGATTTCTGGGTGGCTATGTTGAAATTTTGTTTTTCAATTGTGATAAAATATATGTATCATAAAATGTGCTATGTGACATTTTTAAGTGTGCGATTAATTACATCCATAGTCTGGAGCAGCCGTCACCACTAGCCATTTCCAAAACTTTTTCATCACTTCAAAGGGCAAATTTAAGGCCCATGAACAGACTGAGGCTTAATTAAGCAGATAATAGAAGAAGAAGCAGGCCGGGCGCGGTGGCTCACGCCTGTAATCCCAGCAATTTGGGAGGCGGAGGAGGGCGGATCACGAGGTCAAGAGATCGAGACCATCCTTGCCATGGTGAAACCCTATCTCTACTAAAAATACAAAAATTAGCGGGGTGTGGTGGCACGAGCCTGTGGTCCCAGCTGCTTGGAAGGCTGAGGCGGAAGAATCGCTTGAACCCAGGAGGCAGAGGTTGCAGTGAGCCGAGATTGCGCCACTGCACTCCAGCCTGGTGACAGAGCAAGACTCCGTCTCAAAAAAAAAAAAGTTAAAAGAAAAAAAAAAAAGAAGCCAGCTGTAATGAGTGATCAAGGTGTTACCTTTATAAAGAACGTGAAACTCTAGGGTTTTTGAACTCAGTGATTAAGCCCACAGCTCAAATCAAAACCCAGAATTCAAGCTCAAGTGCACGTTCAAGGGAACGTTAGTTAACTCACTTGGACCCACCGGCTTCTGAATTTGCCCCATTTCTTCCGAATACTGCTCTCTTCTCTCTGCCGTAGCGTTTGAAGGGCCTTCAGTTTCCCTTGTGTTCCGTTGCGGTGGGTCTTACTTGCCCAGTGCTTTCTGTTTTGTTTGGTTCTGAAGTTATTTTTTTCGCAGAGAATACACTGTATCGAACGCAGAACCAAAAGACTCACTACACCGTCGCAGCCACAATAGCGTGGGATTTCAAGTCTTAAAAACCAGAATCACTTTTTCTCTGTGGAATGGAAGCGTATTTATTTTGGCCAGTAAATGAGGACTTGTTCCCTGCCTCTGGGTGGGGGAGAAGGCCTGGTCTGCTGGCTGTGGTGCAGGCGGGCCGTCAGGTTCCAGTTTCAATCTTGGCCCAATTCCTCCAGCCAGCCCTGCATTTGCAAGTCCCCCGACACCCAGCTGTCACCTATGGAAAACAGAGAACCTGGGGGGATTTGCTGAAGGCAGCTCTGGAGGCTGCGCCCTCCCCACACGCCTTCACATCAGCAGCGAAACCCAGGGCTGGCGGAGTGGGCTTCTCTGGGAAGGACTCTGCCCTTGGATAGATCCGTATCTATGGTAACAGTAAGATGTTTGCGTGAATAACTGAAAAAAAAAAAAAAAAAAAACTTCAATTCTCTTCTAAACTGTCAAGGCATGTTATTTCTGGCTTCAAATATTATTTTTAATAAATAGGTATTTTTACCATGTATGCACTCAGGCAACTCTCTTTAGGACTTATTTGCTCCCGGGGTGCATATGGGAGGTGTTTGGTTTCAGTTACACATGAGGGGAAAACGCTGTGAGTCAGAGAAAAGAGTCCATGAGGTAAAAAAAAAAAAAAAAAAAAAGTGTCTGTGTGCGTTCAGTGGAGGGGTCTGGTGCGTGCGTGGTGACCTCCCTGCAGTGACGGTCATCAGCATTCTCATGACTGAAGCCTGGAGGTCTGGTTATTCCAAAGGACCTGATGCTCAATGCCAGCATGGCTGAAGCCTTGAAGGCAAGCAGGCACCCTCCACGGGTGTGGTCTGCTGACCGAAGGGCCAGGAATGGCATCCTTGCACCCTGGTCATGCTGGTTCTCCAGACAAGGGCAGGCATTCAAACTGGAATTTCTCCCTCCATCTAGGAAGAGAGGAATTTTGCAATTGGTACGTTTGGACAGGAGTATACACTCACCGACATTCAGTCTGGGTGAAGTGGAAGGCAGAGGGGGCTGTGTGGTCGGTTCACCTTCTGGGGTGCCACTGAGTCCCCTCTACTCTGCAGGTGCCTGCACACCTGGCTTCCTGCCCCACCACAAAATGCCCTGACAGCTCTTTAAATTGGACATGAGGGGAGGGGAATCCTTTTTGCAGTAAGAAAATGTCTCAAGGCAAGCACATTCTTTCATACTTACACACAGGTCCAATGGAGGGGGGCAGGGCTCGGGTTAAAATGTGCCCCCTGAGTTACACAGAGAGGCAGAGAGTGCCATTGAGCCCTGCCCAAAAGCTCATGACCGAGTGTGCGTAGATGACGGTGACGCCTCCTTCCCCTGCAGCCCCAATTCAGAGCACAGAGGAGGCAGGGTGCCCAGGGTTTGACCGGGCTGGAGAAGGTGTTCACTGGAGAGGGCTGAGGTAAGGTGGAGGAGATGGACCAGATGGCATTGAAGGGGAATTGTGGGAGCTGGGAGACAGGACAAGGGTGTTTACCCAGCCAGGGCACCGGGAGGGCGTTCTCTCGTTCTTGCTTTCTCACTTCTGCTACTAGTCTGCTCCCTGGACCCATACCCCCTCCTCCCAACTGTCTTAGTCTATTTTCAATTGCTTATAAAAATAATACCTGAAACTGGATCATTTATAAGAAAGGGAATTTCTTTCTTTCAGTTATGGAGGTCTCTGAGAAGTCCACGGTGGAGGTGTGGCACCTGGTGAGAGCCTTCTTGCTCCTGGGACTCACTACAGAACTCCAGGGCAGTGCAGGGCTCCACGTGGAGGGGGCCTGAGCATGTGAACATGCGGACGTGTCAGCTTGAGGCTCTCTTCCTTGTCTTATAAAGCCACCCATTCCCCTCCCATGATAACGCATTAATCCATTAACCCGTTAGTCCATGAGTGGATTAATCCAGTCACCTCTTAAATGCTCCCCCTCTCAGTGCTGCCACATTGGGGATTAAGTTTCAACATGAGTTTTAGAGGGGACATTTTAGCAGGAATGCTCTCTCTTTGCCTTGCTCCTGAAAAACTTGTAAAACATTGTAAGCAATTATGAGAAAACAGATGGAGACAGGGGACACAAAGATGCACAGACCATCAGGCTGGTTATCATCAGAGCACACAGCAGAAGCACTAGCAGCCATCTAGCACCAGCTAAGTGCTGGGACTTGCACTAGGTGCAATTATGAAACAGCTCTTCAGGTGAGCAGATCTGTGCCTGTCCGTCAGTGCAGAAACGAAGACTGAAGGAGGTCATTAAGACTGAAATCCAAATCTCTCCACTAGGCTTTGAGTTTCTAAATGAGATGTTTGTCACAGTGGAGGGAAATAGAGCAGAAGGGTTAGGGCTCCAGCCTTGGACCAGGCAGTCTCGTGCAAGCCCCGCCTTCCCCTTACCAGCAAAGCTGCGAGGATGGCGCCTGCATGCGACTCTTGCTCACTAACTTGTAACTGTGGTTATTACAGAAAAAGTGGAGCAAAACCGATGGCAGGGGCCAAAGGAAGACAGCGCTCAACTCCAAGCAGATTTGGTTTCGAATCTTGACTTGGCGATTGTTTAGCTGGGTCAGGGTAAGTGCCTCACTGCTCCTCACCTGCAAGTGAGCTCAGTGCTGAGGTTGGGGTGAGCACCTCACTGAGCCTCAGTTTCTCATCTGTGCAATGGACCCCTGTGCCTGGCTAGCAGCTGGGCTGCTGAGCACGTGGATGGGCCCTCAGGAGGCTGTGGCAGTACCACCTGATGCTAAAGAACAAGAGTGGCAGTACGTGCCCGAGAGGAAGGGAAGGAGGGGGAACACTGGAACAGGAGAGACGGAAGAAATCGGGTGCGAAAAGCAGCCACGCGGACAAGGGTGACGGAGGAGGCGCAGGAGGGAAAAGCCCAGTGCTGCGCCCATGCATCCCTCTGCTGCACCCATGCATCCCTCTGCTACGCTCGGGCATCCCGCTGCTGCACCCATGGATCCCTCTGCTGTCCCCGTGCATCCCTCTGCTGTGCCTGTGCATCCATCTGCTGCTCCCATGAATTCCTCTGCTGCACTCGTGCATCACTCTGCTGCACCCATGCATCCCTCTGCTGCACCCATGCATCCCTCTGCTACACCCGGGCATCCCGCTGCTGCACCCATGGATCCCTCTGCTGTCCCTGTGCATCCCTCTGCTGCGCCCGTGTATCCGTCTGCTGCACCCATCCATCCCTCTGCTGTCCCCGTTTATCCCTCTGCTGCGCCCATGCATCTCTCTGCTACACCCAGGCATCCTGCTGCTGCGCCCATGGATCCCTCTACTGTCCCTGTACATCCCTCTGCTGTCCCTGTGCATCCCTCTGCTGCACCCGTGCATCCATCTGCTGCGCCCGTCCATTCATCTGCTGCATCTGTCCATCCGTCCACTGCGCACATGCATCCATCCGCTGCAACCGTGCATCCATCCGCTGAGCCTGTGCATCCCCCTGCTGTCCCCGTGCATCTCTCTGCTACACCCGTGCATGCCTCTCCTGCGCCCGTGCATGCCTCTGCTGCCCCTGTGCATCCCTCTGCTGTCGCCGTGCATCCCTCTGCTGACCCCGTGCATCCCTCTGCTGTGCCCTGTGCAGCCCCCTGCTGTCCCTGTGCAGCCCCCTGCTGCTCTCCCACAGCCCTCTGCTGTCCCCACCCAGCCCTCTGCTGTCCCCGCGCATCCCTCTGCTGCTCCCGTGCATCCCTCTGCTGCACCCCTGCATTCCCCTGCTGTGCCCCTGCATCCCCCTGCTGTGCCCCTGTATCCCCCTACTGTGCCTGTCCATCCCCCTGCTGCCCCTGTGCATCCCTCTGCTGTCCCCGTGCATACCTCTGCTGTGCCCGTGCATCCCTCTGCTATGCTGGTGCATCCCACTGCTGCCCCCATGCATTTCTCTGCTGCACCCCTGCAGCCCCCTGCTGTCCCCGTGCAGCCCTCTGCTTCCCCCATGTAGCCCTCTGCTGTCCCCGTCCATCCCCCTACTGCCCCCATGCATCCCGCTGCTGTCCCCGTGCATCCCTCTGTGCATCCCCCTGCTGTCCCCACGCAGCCCTCTGCTGCACTCGTGCAGCCCTCTGTTGCGCCCGTCCATTCCGCTGCTGTGCCCTCGCACCCCTCTGCTGCCCCCACACACCCCTCTGCTGCCCCCGCGCATCCCTCTGCTGCACTCGCGCATACCTATGCTGCACCTGTGCATACCTCTGCCACACCTGTGCTTACCTCTGCTGCGCCTGTGCATACCTCTGCTGTCCACGTGCATCCGTCTGCTGTCCACGTGCATCCATCCGCTGCACCCGTGCATCCATCTGCTGCGCCTGTGCAGCCCTATGCTGTGCCAGTGCAGACCTCTGCTGTCCCCACGCATCCCCCTGCTTCCCCTGAGCATCTTACTGCTGCACCTGCGCAGCTCCCTGCTGCACCCCTGCATCCCCCTGCTGCACCCCTGCATACCCCTGCTGCGCCTGCCCATCCTCCTGCTGCACCCACCCATCCCCTTGCTGCCCGCACGCATCCCCCTGCTGCCACCGCGCATCCCCCTGCTGCCACCGCGCAGCCCTCTGCTGTCCCCATCCATCCTGCTGCTGTCGCCATGCACCCCGCTGCTGTGACCGTGCATCCGTCTGCTGCCCCCGTGCATCCCTCAGCTGTCCGCACACACCCCTGTGCTGCCCTGCACATCCTTCTGCTGCGTCTGTGCATCCCTCTGCTCTCGTCACGCATCCTCTGCTGTGCACGCGCATCCCTCTGCTGCCCTCGTGCATCCCTCTGCTGTCCCTGTGCATCCCGCTGCTGTGCCCTCGCAGTCTTCTGCTGATCCTGTCCATCCCTCTGCTGCACCCGTCCATCCCTCTGCTGCCCCCACGCATCCCTCTGCTGCACCTGTGCATACCTCTGCTGCCCCCGTGCATCCCGCTGCTGCCCCTGTGCAGCCCTCTGCTGCCGCCATGCAGCCCTCTGCTGTCCCCATGCATCCCTCTGCTGCTTCCGTGCATCCCTCTGCTGTGCCCCGTGCATCCCTCTGCTGCCCCTGTGCATACCTCTGCTGCCCCCGTCATCCCTCTGCTGCTCCCGTGCATACCTCTGCTGCCCCTGTGCGTCCCTCTGCTGCTCCTGTGCATCCCACTGCTGTGCTGGTGCATCCCTCTGCTGCGCCCATGCATCCCTCTTCTGTCCCCGTGCATTTCTCTGCTGCACCCCTGCAGCCCTCTGCTGCCCCCGTGCAGCCCTCTGCTGCCCCCGGACATACCTCTGCTGCCCCCCTGCAGCTCCTTGCTGTCCCCCTGCAGCCCCATGCTGCACCTGTGTAGCCCTCTGCTGCCCTCATGCATGCCCCAGCTTCCCCTGTGCATGCCCCTGCAGCACCCATGCATGCCCCTGCTGCACCCGTGCATTTCTCTGCTGTCCCCTGCATTCCCCTGCTGCCCCCGTGCATCTGTCTGCTGTCCCCGTGCAGTCCCCATCTGCCCCAGTGCTTGCCTCTGCTGCCCCTGTGCATCCCCCTGCTGCTCCCCTGCATCCCCCTGCTGTGCCTATCCATCCCCCTGCTGCTCACCTGCATCCCCCTGCTGAGCCCGTGCATACCTCTGCTGTCCCCGTGCATCCCTCTGCTGCACCCGTGCATACCTCTGCTGTGCCTGTGCACCGCCCTGCTGCCCCGGTGCATCCCCCTGCTGCGCCCATGCATCCCCCTTCTGTGCCAGTCCATCCCTCTGCTGTCCCCTGCATGCCCCTGCTGCACCCATCCATCCCCCTGCTGCACCCATGCATCCCCCTTCTGCGCCCGTGCATCCCCCTGCTGCCCCTGTGCATCCCCCTGCTGTGCCCGCGCATCCCGCTGCTGCTCCTGCGCATCCCCTGCTGCGCCTGTGCAGCCCCTGCTGCCCTCACGCAGCCCCCTGCTGCTCCCACACACACCCCTGATGCTCCTGCACAGCCCTCTGCTGTGCCCCTGCACGCCCTGCTGCCCCCACGCAGCCCCCTGCTGTCCCCTGCATCTCTCTGCTGCTCCCCTGCATCCCTCTGCTGCACCTGTGCATCCCTCTGGTGCCCACGTGCATACCCCTGTTGCCCGAGCGCATACCCCTGCTGCCCCCTGCATCCCCCTGCTGCGCCACTGCATCCCTCTGCTGCCCCACTGCATGCCTCTGCTGCCCCCGTGATGCCTCTGCTGCCCCCATGCTGCCCCCGTGCATCCCCCTGCTGTGCCCGTGCATCTTCCTGCTGTCCCCTGCACCCCCCTGCTGCTCCCCTGCATCCCCCTGCTGTTCCCCTGCATCCCCCTGCTGCATCCGCACATCAATCTGCTGCCCCCTCGTGTCCCCCTGCTGCACCCATGCATCCCGCTTCTGCCCCCTCGCATATCCCTGCTGCCCCTGTGCAAACCCATGCTGCCCCCACGTATACCTCTGCTGCCCCCGCGCATACCCCTGCTCCCGCCATGCACCCTCTGCTGTCCCCTGCATCTCCCTGCTGTCCCCTGAATCCCCCTGCCGAGCCCCTGCATCCCTCTGCTGCACCCCTGCATCCCCCTCCTGCGTGCGTGCATACCTCTGCTGTCCTTGTGCATCCGTCTGCTGCCCCCATGCAGACCACTGCTGCTCTGGTGCTTGCCTCTGCTGCCCCCATGCATCCCCCTGCTGCCCCTGTGCATCCCCCTTCTGAGCCCCTGCATCCCTCTGCTGCGCCTGTCCATCACTCTGCTGTCCCCTGCATGCCCCTGCTGCACCCTTCCATCCCCCTGCTGCACTCATGCATCCCCCTGCTGCACCCGTGCATCCCTCTGAGCCCCTGTGCATCTCCCTGTGCCCCTGTGCATCCCCCTGCTGCCCCTGTGCATCCTCCTGCTGCACTCACGCATCCCGCTGCTGCTCCTGTGCATCCCCCTGCCACTCCCCTGCATCCCCCTGCTGCACTCATGCATCCCTCTGCTGCCCCCGCGCATCACTCTGTTGTGCCCGTGCAGCCCCCTGCTGCACTTGTGCAGCCTCCTGCTGCTCCCCTGCATCCCCCTGCTGTTCCCCTGCATCCCTCTGCTGCGCCCACGCATCCCTCTGGTGCCCAAGCGCATACCCCTGCTGCCCCCACGCATACCCCTGCTGCTCCCTTGCACCCTCTGCTGCGCCCCTGCATCCCTCTGCTGTCCCCCTGCATCCCTCTGCTGCCCCGTTGCATGCCTCTGCTGCCCCCGTGCATGCCTCTGCTGCCCCTATGCATCACCATGCTGCGCCGGTGCATCACCATGCTGCGCCGGTGCATCCCCCTGCTGCACCCGTGCATCCCCCTGCTGCGCCCGTGCATCTTCTGCTGTCCCCTACATCCACCTGCTGCACCCGCGCGTACCCCTGCTGTGCCCCTGCATCCCTCTGCTGCGTCCCTGCATCCCTCTGCTGCCCCATGCATCCCCATGCTGCGCCTGTGCATCCCCCTGCTGCGCCCTTGCATCCCCCTGCTGCCCCCGTGCATACCTCTGCTTCCCCCGTGCAGCTTCTGCTGCCCCCGTGCAGCACCTGCTGCCCTTGTGCAAGCCCGTGTTGCTCCAGCACACCCCCTGCTGCTCCCACGCAGCCCCCTGCTGTCCCCTGCATCACACTGCTGCTTCCCTGCATCCCTCTGCTGTTCCCCTGCTTTTCTCTGCTGTGTCCGTGCATCCCTCTGGTGCCCGTGTGCATAACCCTGCTGCCCTGTGCATAACCCTGCTGCGCCCCTGCATACCCCTGCTGCGCCCATGTATCCCTCTGCTGGGTCCGTGCATCCCTCTGCTGCCCCCGTGCATCCCCCTGCTGCCCCCGTGCCTACCCCTGCTGAGCCCGTGCATCTTCCTGCTGTCCCCTGCATCACCCCTGCTGCTCCCGTGCATCACCCTGTAGCACACTTGCATCCCTCTGCTGCGCCCCTGCATCCCTCTGCTGCCCTGTGCATGCCTCTGCTGTCGCCGTGCATTTATCTGCTGCACCCCTGCAGCCCCCTGCTTTCCTGTGCAGCCCTCTGCTGTCCCCGTGCATCCCCCTGCTGCACCTGTCCATCCCCCTGCTGCGCCCGTCCATCCCCCTGCGGCCCCCTTGCATCCCTCTGCTGCACCGGTGCATACTTCTGCTGCCCCTGTGCATCCCTCTGCTGCACTTGTGCATACCTCTGCTGTGCCAGTGCATCCTCCTGCTGAGCCCGTGCATCTTCCTGCTGTCCCCTGCATCCCCCTGCTGCTCCCCTGCATCCTTCTGCTGTTCCCCTGCATCTTCCTGCTGTGCGCGCGCATCCCCCTGCTGCCCCCATGCATCCCCCTCCTGCCTCCGCGCATACCCCTGCTGCCCCCGCGCATACCCCTGCTGCCCCCGTGCATACCCCTGCTGTCACTGCGTACCCTCTGCTGTCCCCTGCATTCCCCTGCTGTCCCCTACATCACTCTGCTGTGCCCCTGCATCCCTCTGCTGTGCCCCTGCATCCCTCTGCTGCCCCATGCATCCCCATGCTGCCCCCGTGCGTCCCCATGCTGCGTCTGTCCCTCCCCATGCTGTGCCCATGCATCCCCCTGCTGCGCCCGTGCATCCCCCTGCTGCCCCTGCATACCTCTGCTTCCCCCGTGCAGCCTCTGCTGCCTCCGTGCAGCCCCTGCTGCCCTGGCACAGCCCCCTGTTGCTCCAGCACACCCCCTGCTGCTCCCACGCAGCCCGCTGCTGCCCCCGTGCAGCCCCCTGCTGTCCCCTGCATCACACTGCTGCTCCCCTGCATCCCCCTGCTGTTCCCCTGCATCCCTCTGCTGAGTCCGCGTATCCCTCTGGTGCCCGCGCGCATACCCCTGCTGCACCACTGCATCCCTCTGCTGCCCCACTGCATCCCCGTGCTGCGCCAGTGCATCCCCCTGCTGCCCCCTTGAATCCCCCTGCTGTGCCCATGCATCCACCTGCTGAGCCCGTGCATCTTCCTGCTGCTCCCCTGCATCCCCCTGCTGCGCTTGCTCACCCCTCTGCTGCCCCTACTCATTCCCCTGCTGACCCTTCGCATACCCCTGCTGCCCCCTTGCATACCCCTGCTGCCCCCACGCATGCCCCTGCTCCCCCCGTGCATGCCCCTGCTCCCCCTGTGCATACCCCTGCTTCCCCATGCATAACCCTGCTGTACCCTGCATCCCTCTGCTGCACCCCTGCATCCCTCTGCTGCCCCGTGCATTTATCTGCTGTGCCCCTGCAGCCCCCTGCTGCACCCGTGCAGCCCTCTGCAGTCCCCGTGCAGCCCTCTGCTGTCCCCGTGCATCCCCCTGCTGCTCCCCTGTATCCCCCTGCTGTGCCCATTCATCCCCCTGCTGCCCACTTGCATCCCCCTGCTGCTCACCTGTATCCCCCTGCTGCACCCGTGCATACCTCTGCTGTCCCCGTGCATCCCTCTGCTGCGCCTGTGCATACCTCTGCTGTCCCCGTGCATCCCTCTGCTGCACCCGTGCATACTTCTGCTGCGCCCATGCATCCCTCTGCTGCCTCCGTGCATCCCTCTGCTGTGCCCGTGCATACTTCTGCTGCTCCCGTGCATCCCCCTGCTGCCCCGGTGCATCCCCCTGCTGCGCCCGTCCACCCCTCTGCTGTCCCCTGCATGCCCCTGCTGCACCCATTCATCCCCCTGCTGCACCCATGCATCCCCCTGTTGCACCCAAGCTTCCCGCTGCTGCTCCGGTGCATCCCCCTGCTGCACCCGTGCATCCCCCTGCTGCCTCAGTTCATCCCCCTGCTGTGCCCGTCCATCCCTCTGCTACCCCCTTGCATCCCCCTGCTGGATTTGTGCAGCCCTATGCTGCCACCGTGCATACTTCTGCTGCACCTGAGCAGCCCCTGCTGCCCTTGCGCAGCCCCCTGCTGCACCCGCGCACCCCTCTGCTGCTCCTGCACAGCCTGCTGCTGCACCTGCGCATCCCCCTGCTGTGCCCGCGCATCTTCTTGCTGCCCCATTGCATACGCATGCTGTCCTTGCGCATATCCCTGCTGCCCCCGCGCATACCCCTGCTCTTTCCGTGCACCCTCTGCTGTCCTCTGCATCCCCCTGCTGTCCCCTGCATCCCCCTGCATCACCCCTGCATTTCTCTGCTGCGCCCCTTCATCCCTCTGCTGCCCTGTGCATGCCCATGCTGCCCCTGTGCATCCCTCTGCTGCGCCTGTGCAGCCCTATGCTGCACCTGTGCATACCTCTGCTGCCCCATGCATACCTCTGCTGCAACCGTGCAGCCCCTGCTGCCCTCGCGCAGCCCCCTGCTGCTCCCGTGCACCCCCCAGCTGCTTCCATGCAGCCCGCTGCTGCACCCCTGCAGCCCCCTGCTGCCACCGTGCAGCCCCCTGCTGTCCCCTGCATCTCCCTGCTGCACCTGTGCATCCCTATGGTCCCCATGCACATACCACTGCTGCGCCCCTCCATCCCCCTGCTGCCCCACTGCATGCCTCTGCTGCCCTCGTGCATGCCTCTGCTGCCCCCGTGCATACCTCTGCTGCCCCCGTGCATACCCTGCTGCTCCCGCGCAGCCCCCAGCTGCACCCGCGCAGCCTGCTGCTGCGCTCCTGCAGCCCCCTGCTTTCCCTGCGCAGCCCCTTGCCGTTTTCCCCCTGGTGCTCCCCTGCATCTCCCTGCTACGCCCGTGCATACTTCTGCTGTGCCTGTGCATCCCTCTTATGCCCCCGTGCATCCCTCTGGTGCGTCCGTGCATACCTCTGTCTTGCCCAAGCATCCCCCTGCTGCGCCCGTTTATTCCTCTGCTGTCCCCTGCATGCCCCTGTTGCACCCACCCATCCCCCTGCTGCACCCACGTATCTCCCTGCTGTGCCCACGCATCCCACTGCTGCTCCCGTGCATCCCCCTGCTGTGCTCGTGCAGCTCTATGCTGCCCCGTGCATACCTCTGCTGTGCCCGAGCAGCCCCTGCTGCCCTTGCGTACTCCCCTGCTGCTCCCATGCAACCCCTTGCTGCTCCCACGCAGCCTACTACTGCTCCCGTGCAGCCCCCTGCTGTTCCCTGCATCTCCCTACTGTACCCGTGCATCCCTTGCTGCCCTAGCGTGTACCCCTGCTGCCCCCGCACATACCCCTGCTGTCCCCGCGCATACCCCTGCTCCCTCCATGCACCCTCTGCTGTTCCCTGCATCCCCCTGCTATGCCCCTGCATTTCTCTGCTGTGCCCCTTCATCCTTCTGCTGCCCCTGTGCATCCCCATGCTGCACCGGTGCATTCCTATGCTGCACCCGTGCATCCCCCTGCTGTGCTCGTGCACCCCTTTGCTGCGCCCATGCATATCTCTGTTGCCCCCGTGCAGCCCCTGCTGCCCTTGCACAGCCCCCTGCTGCTCTCGCACAGCCCGCTGCTGTGCCCCTGCAGCCTGCTGCTGCCCCCGCACAGCCCCCTTCTGTTCTCCTGCATCCCCCTGCTGCTCCCCTGCATCCGCCTGCTGCTTTCCTGCATCCCTCTGCTGCGCCTGCGCACATACCTCTGCGGCGCCCCTGCATCCCCCTGCTGTGCCCCTGCATCCCTCTGCTGACCCACTGCATCCCTCTGCTGCCCCCGTGCATGCCTCTGCTGCCCCCGTGCATTCCCATGCTGCACTGGTGCATCCCCATTCTGCCCCTGTGCATACCCCTGCTGCACCCGTGCATCCCCCTGTTGAGCCCATGCATCTTTTTGCTGTCCCCTGCATCCCCCTGCTTCTCCCCTGCATCCCCCTGCTGCACCCGCGCATTTCTCTTCTGCGCCCGTGCATTTCTCTGCTGCCCCCGTCCATCCCCCTGCTGACCCTGAGCATCCCCCCGCTGCCCCTGTGCATACCCCTGCTGCCCCCGTGCACCCTCTACTGTCCTCTGCATCCCCCTGCTGTCCCCTGCATCTCCCTGCTGTGCCCCTGCATCCCTCTGTTGCACCCCTGCATTCCTCTGGTGCCCTGTGCATGCCTCTGCTGTCCCTGTGCATTTATCTGCTGCGCCCCTGCAGCCCCCTGCTTTCCTTGTGCATCCCCCTGCTGCACCTGTGCAGCCCTCTGCTGCACTTGTGCATCCCCCTGCTGCACTTGTGCATCCCCCTGCTGCTTCCCTGCATACCCCTGCTGCACCCGACCATCCCCCTGCTGCGCTCGTTCATGCCCCTGCTGCTCCCATGCATTCCCCTGCTGCTCACCTGCATTCCCCTGCTGTGCTCGTGCATACCTCTGCTGCACCCGTTCATCCCTCTGCTGCCCTTTTGCATCCCTCTCCTGTGCCCGTGCATCCCCCTGCTGCCCCGGTGCATCCCCCTGCTGCCCCGGTGCATCCCCCTGCTGTCCCCTGCATGCCTCTGCTGCACCCGTCCATCCCCCTGTTGCACCCACGCATCTCCCTGTTGCACCCACTCATCCCGCTGCTGCTCCGGTGCATCCTGCTGCTGCTCCCCTGCATCCCCCTGTTGTTCCCCTGCATCCCCCTGCTGCACCCATCCATCCCTCTGCTGTCCCCTGCATGCCCCTGCTGCTTTCTTCTATCCCCCTGCTGCACCCATGCATCCCCCTGCTGCACCCATGCATCCTGCTGCTGCTCCCGTGCATCCCGGTGCTGCGCCCGTGCATCCCACTGCTGTGCCCATCCATTTCTCTGCAGTCTCCTACATGACCCTGCTGCACCTGTCCATCCCCCTGCTGCACCCGTGCATCCCCTTGCTGCACCCACGCATCCCGCTGCTGCTCCTGTGCATCTCGCTGCTGCTCGGCTGCATCCCCCTGCTGCGCCCATGCAGCCCTATGCTGCACCTGTGCATACCTCTGCTGCACCCGTACAGCCCCTGCTGCCCTCACGCAGCCCCTGCTGCTCCCGCACAGCCTGCTGCTGTGCCAGCACATTGCTCTACTGCGCTGCTGAATCCCCCTGCTGCACCCCTGCATCCCCCTGCTGTGCCACTGCATCTCCCTGCTGTCCCATTGAATGCCTCTGCTGCCCCGGTGCATGTCTCTGCTGTGCCCGTGCATCCCCATGCTGCGCCGGTGCATCCCCATGCTGAGCTGGTGCATCCCCATGCTGCCCCCGTGCATCCCCCTGCTGCGCCCGTGCATCCCCCTGCTGATCCCGTGCATCTTCCTGCTGTCCCCTGCATCCCCCTGCTGCTCCCCTGCATCCCCCTGCTGCACCCGTGCATACCTCTGCTGACCCCGTGCATCCCTCTGCTGCACCCGTGCACATTTTTGCTGCACCCGTGCATCCCTTTGCTGCCCGCGTGCATACCTCTGCTGCGCCTGTGCATCCCCCTGCTGTGCCCGTCCATCCCTCTGCTGTCCCCTGCATGCCCCTGCTGCACCCGTCCATCCCCCTGCTGCACCCATGCATCCCCCTGCTGTGTCCACACATCCCACTACTGCTCCCATGCATACCTCTGCTGCGCCTATGCTTCCCCCTGCTGCCCCGGTGCATTCCCCTGCTGTACCCGTCCATTTCTCTGCTGTTCCTTGCATGCCCCTGCTGCACGTGTCCATCCCCCTGCTGCACCCGTGCATCCCCCTGCTGCATCCACGCATCTTGCTGCTGCTCCTGTGCATCTCGCTGCTGCTCCTGTGCATCCCCCTGCTGTGCTCGTGCAGCCCCTGCTGCCATCGCGCAGCCCCCTGCTGCTCCTGCACAGCCACCTGCTGCTCCTGCTCAGCCCACTGCTACGCCTGCACATCACTCTGTTGAGCCCCTGCATCCCCCTGCTGTGCCACTGCATCCCTCTGCTGCCCCACTGAATGCCTCTGCTGACCCAGTGCAGTCTCTGTTGCACCCGTGCATCCCCATGCTGCACCGGTGCATCCCCATGCTGCCCCCGTGCATTCCCCTGTTGCGCCCGTGCATCCTCCTGCTGAGCCCGTGCATCTTCCTCCTGTCCCCTGCATACCCCTGCTGCGCCCGCGCATCCCTCTGCTGACCCCGCGCATCCCCCTGCTACCCCCTCGCATACCCCTGCTGCCCCCGCGCATATCCCTGCTGCTCCTGTGCATACCCTTGCTCCCCCCGCACACCCTCTGCTGTACCCTGCACCCCTCTACTGTCCCCCGCATCCCTCTGGTGCACCCCTGCATCCCCCTGCTGCCCCAGTGCATCCCCCTGCTGTGCCCGTCCATCCCTCTGCTGTCCCCTGCATGCCCCTGCTGCACTCGTCCATCTTTCTGCTGCACCCACGCATCCCCCTGCTGTGCCCAGGCATCCCACTGTTGCTCCCATGCATCCCTCTGCTGTGCTCGTGCAGCCTTATGCTGCCCCCGTGCATACCTCTGCTGCGCCCGAGCAGCCCCTGCTGCCCTCTCACAGCCCCGTGCTGCATTCGCGCACCCCACTACTGCTCCCGTGCATGCCTCTGCTGTCCACGTGCATTTATCTGCTGCGCCCCTGCAGCCTCTTGCTGCACCTGTGCAGCCCTCTGCTGTCCCTGTGCATGCCTCTGCTGCTCCCCTGCATCCCCCTGCTGTGCTCGTCCATCTCCCTGCTGCCTTCGTCCATCCCCCTGCTGCTTTTGTGCATCCCCCTGCTGCTCACCTGCATCCCTCTGCTGCTCCCGTGCATGCCTCTGCTGTCCACGTGCATTTATCTGCTGTGCCCCTGCAGCCTCCTGCTGCACCTGTGCAGCCCTCTGCTGTCCCTGTGCATGCCTCTGCTGCTCCCCTGCATCCCCCTGCTGCGCTCGTCCATCTCCCTCCTGCCTTCGTCCATCCCCCTGCTGCCTTTGTGCATCCCCCTGCTGCACTCATGCATACCTCTGCTATCCCCATGCATCCCCCTGCTGCCCTGGTGCATCCCCCTGCTGTGCCTATCCATCCCTCTGCTGTCCCCTGCATGCCTCTGCTGCACCCATCCATCCCCCTGCATCACCCATGCATCCCCCTGTTGTGCCCACACATCCCGCTGATGCTCCCGTGCATCCCCCTGCTGCACCCGTGCATCCCCCTGCTGCCCCGCTGCATCCCCCTGCTGTGCCCATTCATCCCTCTGCTATCCCCTGCATGCCCCTGCTGCACCCATCCATCCCCCTGCTGCCCCCACGCATCCTGCTGCTGCTACCGTGCATCGCCCTGCTTTGCCCATGCAGCCCTATGCTGCATCCGTGCATACCTCTGCTGCCCCCGTGCATACCTCTGCTGCACCCGTGCAGCCCCTGCTGCCCTCACGCAGTCCCCTGCTGCTCCCGCTCACCCCCCTGCTGCCCCCGTGCAGCCCCCTGCTGCGCCTGTGCATCGCTCTGCTGCGCCCATGCATCTTCCTGCTGTCTCCTACATCCCCTGTTGCCCCCGCGCACACCCCTGCTGCCCCACACATCCCCCTGCTGCGCCCCTGCATCCCCCTGCTGCGCCACTGCATGCCTCTGCTACCCCCATGCATTCTTCTGCTGCACTGGTGCATCCCCTTGCTGCGCCCATGCATCCCCCTGCTGCACCCATGCATCTTCCTGCTGTCTCCTACATCCCCTGTTGCCCCCACGCATACCCCTGCTGCCCCCACGCACCCTCTGCTGTCCCCTGCAACCCCCTGCTGTCCCCTGCATCCCCTGCTGTGCCCCTGCATCCCTCTGCTGTGCCCCTGCATCCCTCTGCTACCCCGTGCATGCCTCTGCTGCCCCCATGCATGCCCATGCTGCACAGGTGCATCCCCATGCTGCGCCCGTGCATTCCCCTGCTGCCCCCGTGCATCCTCCTGCTGCACCCGTGCATCCATCTGCTGCGCCCGTGCATCTCTCTGCTGCGCCCGTGCATCCCTCTGCTGCGCGGCCTTGCCGGTGATTCAAATACTGGGTGTGAGTCTCGCAGACAAGGCTTTTAAAAGATATTGTTCTCCCATAAATAGAAGTGAATGGGAGAGGGTTCGAGCAGGAAAATGACGGCTGGGCAGTGGCCTTCTATGGAGAAGACAGACGTGTGCATTGCTGTTCAGCAAAGGTGAGCCCTAGACTCCTCCCGTGCTTTCTCCCAGGGAGAAAGCAACCTGCCCTGGGCGGCTTTCGGCTGTAGAGCCAGCCTGGCCAATCCTGCAGCCCTTCCCCTCCACACTCAGGAGCGATTTTGATGCCTCTATTTTTATAGGCACCTGAACGCTCTCTTTTCTTTGCTTCCTTGTGCTCTAGAGAAACATGTAAGCAATTTGAAGACAGTCATCACTGCTCACCCAGCTACACAGACATTTACATAGATGCAGAGACAGGCTACACACCTTTAGGTTACAGGAAAAAGCACCTTCCAAAAGTCTCAAAAAGGGGGCTTGGGAGACAGCAGCACAGTCTTGGGTGGTGTAGGGACTGCTTCCTGCCATGGTAGAAGCCTGAATTTTCAGATTTTCTCCAAGTATAAAGATTAAAAAAAAAAAATGAACCAAAACAGTTCAAAATTAAGTTGATATCATTTAAACATTTAGTTGTATATTCTGGCTTCTCTTCTGATTGCATAAAAACCAAAGGGACATTCTCCCCTTCTGGAAATGAATTTGTGCAAAGGAATCTCTAGCCTTGAATTTGTACCCCCCCAAAAAAAGAAAACCCTAAAAGTGTCTGAGTGATCCGTTGGCCCTGCTGGGGTCTTTCTGTTTGGAAGATGACTAGGCAAAGGCACATCTAACATTTCATTTCACTGACATTTTATTTTGTTCTCAGTCTTTTTTCCTCTGTTTCCTCAAGTAAGTTTTCTGCTATGATTCTGCAAATGGGCCCCAAGATGAGTCAGATCCATTTAGGATTGTTGAGCCTCACAGGTCTGGCGATTTAATTACATGTCTTGGAGAATCTGCAAGCAGCCTGCGGTCTCTCCACGTGCATCTGGTCCACACGTGGCTGTGGCCCTTATGTCTGTCTGGGTTTGTCTGGTGGTACCTCAGGCCAGTCTCTAGAAGCCCTGAATTGAGGATGCAAACATATTCATGCGTGTGGTGTAGTATGGCCGGGGAAGGAAATCGCTGGAGACCTTCCACTCCCTCCTCCACCTGGGGCTGGGCCGTGAAAACATGAGTGGGAGATGATGAGGGTTTGTTGTGTGTGTTTGCTTTTTGAACATGTTGATTAAGGGTGCTGGCCAATCATATAGAAAGAAACATCTAGCAACCACTTGGAGATGTGGAATGGCTGTTCAGGGCAAAGGACCATCTAGTTCACCATTCAACAGATGCTGATGAGAACCACAGTTTCTGTAACAAGATGCTGTTCTAGATGCCAGAGATATTGTAGGAAGCAAACAAGTGCCCGGGGCTGGTGTTCAGGAGGGGGAGACAGAGGGACCCAGGCAGAAAGGTGCTAAGAGGTAGGAGGAGGGGCATGCAGAGAGACAGGGAGTCAGGGAAGGTGGGAGAGAGATGGAAAAGGCTCCAGAACAGGCCCAGGGCCCTACAGCGGGAGGGCCTGAGGCTGTCCGGGGAGAGGCCTTAGAGCACGGGCACCTGTGCTGCTCTGGTCTCAAGAGAGGTGGTGACCAGTGCAGGGTGATGATTGCACTAAGAACCACTGCACTGTAGACTTCAAAGTGTGGCTATTACGGTGTGTGAACTGTATCCTAACACACAACAGTGATTCATCATAAAATGCTTGAAAGCAGTTTAAAAATATTGAACGATGTAAATTTAAAAATTAAAAACTCTTGATTCCTTCACCCACCCCGTCATTCCTTCTTCCCAAAGGGAAGCCGTGTAACCACTGTGCAGAAACCTTCCAGGCTAGCGAAGTAGATACGTGATATATCCTGTTTTCTTTTTGGCAAAAATAGGGTCAGACTTTAAGTGCGGGTTGCAGTTTTCTCTGCTTATGGGACAATAAGCATTTCCATGTTAGTTCAAGTGCCTGATTTTCTTTCTTTCTTTTTTCTGACTGAGTCTTGCTTTGTCACCCAGGCTAGAGTGCAGTGGTGTGATCTCGGCTTACTGCAACTTCTGCCACCTGAGTTCAAGCAGTTCTCCTGCCTCAGCCTCCCGAGTAGCTGGGATCATAGGTGCCCGCCACCACAGCTGGCTAATTTTTTTTAGTAGAGACAGGGTTTCACCATCTTGGCCAGGATGGTCTCAAACTCCTGACCTTGTGATCCACCTGCCTCGGCCTCCCAAAGTGCTGGGATGACAGGTGTGAACCACAACGCCTGGCCCAAGGGCCTGATTTTTAAAGCAGGGCCTAGTATCTCATCGTCTGGCAGTCCTATCACATACTTAAGCAGTCCTTTGTCAGTGGACACTTAAATGTTTCCAAAATTTTGCCATTAGACTCCAGGCTGAATCTGCTTGTGCCAGCATCTCTGTAAACTTACGCAAGCCTCTGTGTTGGATGAATTTTTGGAAATAAAACTGATGGGCCAAATGACATGTGTGTTTTAGATCTTGATCAATACTGCCAAGTGGCTTTCCAAGAAGTGTTCCTAGTGGACAGTGTCCCAGCGCTGCAAGCCTGCTTCCTCCCAGCCTGCGGGCTGAAGTCTTTGTCCTGCGAAGAAGTCTCTGAGACCACTTGACTGGGGTGATGGAGCAGGCAGGGCATGGGGAGGTGAGCCTCAGCCCACCATGGCTTAAGCTAGGATGCCTGCATTTTCATTGGGATATAAACTGTGAGTCTGATAATAGGGTTTTTGGACCAAGTAATTCTGCTTTAAAAAATAATAAGAAAAATAGGCAGGGGGTGGTGGGTCACGCCTGTAATCCTGGGTGGTTCACCCACCTCAGGAGTTTGAGACCAGCCTGGCCAACATGGTAAGCCCCCTGTCTACTAAAAATACAGAAATGAGCCGGTTGTGGGGGCACGCATCATAATCCCAGCCACTCAGGGGGCTGAGGCTCCTTGAACCCGGGAGGTAGAAATCACTTGAACCCGGGAGGTAGAAATTGCAGTGAGCTAAGATCGTGCCACTATACTCCAGCCTGGGTGACAGAGCGAGACTCCATCTCAAAAAAAGTTAAAACAATAATAAGAAGAAGATGGAGAAGAAGAAGAGGAGGAGGAAGAAAAAGAAAATAAAATGTTTGGAAACCACTACTAGGTTCTCCTGAAACAATTCTCCCTCCCAGAGTCCCATTTAATCCTGCTGCGGCCTCCAAACGGCACCCAACGAGCTTCACGCCAGCGTCCGCACCTGTGTAGTCCAGCCTCACATCTAACAGAGAGGACCTGTGTTACCACAGGTGATGCAGAAGGATGGTATTGAGGACGTTGCAGCTTCTGCCTTGTGTCGCCTGAGCTCTTGATCTGGAGGAAGATAGCATAGCATCCCGAGGGCAGAGGGGCCACCCTGGGGGACCCCAGGTGCAGCCTGGAAGCTGCCCTGGAAGCTGCCCTCAGGCCCTCAGCCTGAGCCACAACATGCTTGTGGTCTTGTGGGAGCCCCTGAGCCAGCACCACCCCACTGAGGTGCTCCTGAATCCCAGCCCTCAGAAACTGCGAGATAACCCGTGCTGATGCTTTTCTAAACCTCTAAATGTTGGGTGAGTGTTACGTAACAATGAGTAACTAGTAGACCTGGACTTGTGTGGTTTGGGGGCCCCAGATGCTAAGAATCTGGTCTTATACTTGGATTTGAATCCACCTCTGCTTCTACCCCATGAGGGGTCCTTGGCATGTCCTCCCGTTTTAGGACACCCAGCTCTAGGCATTGACTCTCATGACCGTTCCCAATGTGGTGAAGGTTCACAGGAAGGTCAGTGGCATGCACAGGAGTTGCGAGGAAGGACACAGTGACTCACCAACTGAATGCTAAAGCCAAATTTAAAATAAACGTTAGGTCATGTGGTCACCGTAATCTTTGAAAAAGTAATTATGTACAACGCAGGTTTCAGCTGGATGTCAGGTTACGTGGATCTAAGGGTCAGTAGGAGGGGAAGAAGAGTGGGAACTATTCCTTTCAGTGTGGTGGTGCGAAACGGATACAGCGGGCTCCTGTTGGTTCTTGGTTGGTTTGTTAAGGCGTGGAGAGGTGAGCTTGCGTTGTAGGAATAAGAAAAGGGGATCTGGGAAGAGAACAGAATGCAGTCTAGAGAAGGTCATGAGTGGAGGGGGTGCACACAGATGGGGGTTCAGCTTGACTCCAGTGTTTCCCTGAGCTCTGCCTCATTCTGGAGAGAACTGAGAACTGGCATCTCCGCGGGACTGCGGAGTCACAGGTGAGGAATGCGGCACTGGTCCCACTGAGGTGGGTCTCTCCGGAGTTGGATGCATGGATGTACGGGAACCCCTGTCATCGAGACTGGCAATTCCACCTGAGGCTAAACCGAGAAGCAGCCATCAGAAGCCTGTGATGATGAGCCGCGGGCTCTCCTTTGCCCAATGCACCCCAAGTGTGGGGACTATATTTGGCACACTATAGGCATTTAATGCACATTGAATGGATGACGTCTGAATGCAGTCACTCTGAGTTGGTGGCTACCGAGTCAGCAACTCAGAATGGAGGGGGGATCAAGGGGCCGTGGTTATGGCCACACTGGGAATGGGAGGTAAACTGATCCCGCATGGAGGAGGGAGGCTTAGGCTCTGGAGCTGATGGAATAAGAGTAGCAGGGCCTGAGAGGGAGGCAGCAGGAATGTGGCCGGAGGAGGCTTCCAGGAGCTTCTGCCAGGGTCGTGAGAACCCAAGGGCCGGGGCCACAGTGTCCTCTTAATCAAAAGCTGATATACTTTGTTTCCTCCTGAAGGTCTCAGAGTCCCCACAAATCCCTGCCTTGTTCACTACAGTCAGGGCTTTGTGCTTCTCTCTGAAATAAAACTCTCATGTTAAAAAAAGAGAAGAACATGTGTCCAATCTAGTATACCATAATCACAGTATTGGGAACTTTCCCGACTCCGGAGGGAAGGAGGAGGAAGGCGTGGGTTCGCTGGGGCACAGGAGAAAAATACCGGAGAAGTTCACTCGTAATTTTCCCTCCTCTTCTGAGTTTCTGTTGTAATGGATTGAAAATACACAGGAAACATAATGCCATAACTTGGCTTCGATTTCTTTTTCCCCTCATCTAACCCTTTAAAGGTTTGGAAAGACCTGATTACGTGGCAGGGAAAGTTAAAATGGGAATGAAATACCCTGATGCTCAGGACACATGACCGGGTGATAAGGCAGTGGCTGGTGTCCGCTGCTGGCTCCAGTGTGGCCTGTGTGGGCGGACTCGTGTCTCGGTGGTGACAGAGACCCTGGCTTCCACTGTGTGACCCCACTGAATCACAGGCCGCTCTTTGTTCTCTGTGGGCCCTCGAGGGTCTGGGACCTGGGGCGTTCCTGTTGTCCACCACCCTGGTGAGCTGAGAACGTTCCGTAGACGGAGGTTCTCTCCTCTGGCTCAGCAGGTCTGTTCTGGCCTTTAGACCAACCGTGCTCTGCTATTCTCTGGCAGCCTTGGAGCAGCAGGCTGCAGATGTGTGCACATCCAGCCTGGGAGGAGCGCACAGACCCTGTAGGAGGACTGGGCCCTGCAGAGCTATTGGGAGACCCTGCTCGTGCCCATGGCGCTAAACACAAAGAACGCCCTGGCGTGAAAGTCACAGGCTGCTCGGAAATGTTTGAACACCCTGAACGTGAGTGTGGCCTGTGCTACAGGAAATATATGGTGTTTCTTAAAGACAAAAGCTGGCAGCAGGTGAGCAGCGCTGTGCCTGCGAGTTCCTGAGAGCGGGAAGGGGCTGTTCCTCCTGCCCTGGCCCCCTTTTCACCCAAGTCAGTTCACAGCTGGAAGGAGGTCACCTATTGTGAGTGTGGGGCGGGGGCGGGGAGGCAGAGGAAGTGGGATGAAAAGGGAAGGCCGGGTCAGCTGGGAGAGGAGCTCGCGGGCTTTCGGGGGCGGCCTGAAGGGGAAGGGCCCGGGGCTGCCTGCCACCCTCGCATGCCACGCAGGTGCTGGGAGGGCAGCCGTCTGCGGGCTCAGGGATGTGTCCCAGCGGCGGGCACAGGATGGAAAGCACCGCGGGAAGACGCCCTTCTCCCCACCTAGAGGGAGGGAGGCCCGTCCCCAGCGCCCACGGAGCCGAGCCGGGCAGGCCCCGTTCCCCACCAGGTCGCCTCTGGTCTTTGTCTTTGCTCTGGGGCCGGGCGCGCCCCCTGCTGCAGGCCTGGGCTTCCTTTGGCGTTCTCCTTCCTGGAGAGGCCGTGGCCGCCCGCAGAGGCCGTCCCCGGGGAAGTGCGTACCCGCGGGGCAGGCTTCGTTCTCCGGGACGGAAGAGACAGGCTCGCCGGAGGGAGACACAGGGGATCTGTCGGGACTGCGCTCCCCCTCCTTCCCCAGCGGGGCAGAGAACCCTGGGCTCCTGCTGACGAAAGCTTGGAAAATGGACT
This sequence comes from Callithrix jacchus, assembly GCF_049354715.1. Lineage (NCBI taxonomy): Eukaryota > Metazoa > Chordata > Mammalia > Primates > Cebidae > Callithrix > Callithrix jacchus. The sequence goes on from NC_133514.1 coordinate 119,054,339, forward strand.
CATGTAACCTTTCCGAAGCTGTCATCCAAGCTGCAGAATCTCCGCAATCTGAAGACCTCTAAGTCGATTACCAAAGAGCTTTGGTCCGGATTCCATGCAAAATGCCGACATTTCAATTTCACTGTTAGATCATCGTGGCATCTAAACACAACCTAAGCACTCTTGTAAACTGATGCCAGCAGGCACTTTCAGAGGCCTCCCTGCACCCCTTCCTCCCCCTCCCTGCACCCCTTCCTCACCCCTCCCTGCACCCCTTCCTCACCCCTCCCTGCAGCTCTTCCTCCCCCCTCCCTGCACCCCTTCCTCCTCCCTCCCTGCACCCCTTCCTCCCCCCTCCCTGCACCCCTTCCTCACCCCTCCCTGCACCCCTTCCTCACCCCTCCCTGCACCCCTTCCTCACCCCTCCCTGCAGCTCTTCCTCCCCTCTCCCTGCACCCCTTCCTCCCCTCTCCCTGCACCCCTTCCTCCCCCCTCCCTGCACCCCTTCCTCACCCCTCCCTGCACCCCTTCCTCACCCCTCCCTGCACCCCTTCCTCCCCCCTCCCTGCACCCCTTCCTCCCCCCTCCCTGCACCCCTTCCTCCCCCTCCCTGCACCCCTTCCTCACCCCTCCCTGCACCCCTTCCTCACCCCTCCCTGCACCCCTTCCTCCCCCCTCCCTGCACCCCTTCCTCCCCCCTCCCTGCACCCCTTCCTCCCCCCTCCCTGCACCCCTTCCTCACCCCTCCCTGCACCCCTTCCTCCCCCCTCCCTGCACCCCTTCCACCCCCTCCCTGCACCCCTTCCTCACCCCTCCCTGCACCCCTTCCTCACCCCTCCCTGCACCCCTTCCTCCCCCCTCCCTGCACCCCTTCCTCCCCCCTCCCTGCACCCCTTCCTCACCCCTCCCTGCAGCTCTTCCTCACCCCTCCCTGCACCCCTTCCTCACCCCTCCCTGCACCCCTTTCTCCCCCCTCCCTGCACCCCTTCCTCCCCGCTCCCTGCACCCCTTCCTCCCCCCTCCCTGCACCCCTTCCTCCCCCCTCCCTGCACCCCTTCCTCACCCCTCCCTGCAGCTCTTCCTCACCCCTCCCTGCACCCCTTCCTCACCCCTCCCTGCACCCCTTCCTCGCCCCTCCCTGCACCCCTTCCTCCCCCCTCCCTGCACCCCTTACACCCCCTCCCTGCACCCCTTCCTCACCCCTCCCTGCACCCCTTCCTCACCCCTCCCTGCACCCCTTCCTCCTCCTCCCTGCAGCTCTTCCTCACCCCTCCCTGCACCCCTTCCTCCCCCCTCCCTGCACACCCCCTCCCTGCACCCCTTCCTCACCCCTCCCTGCACTCCTTCCTCACCCCTCCCTGTACCCCTTCCTCCCCCCTCCCTGTACCCCTTCCTCACCCCTCCCTGCAGCTCTTTCTCACCCCTCCCTGCACCCCTTCCTTCCCCCTCCCTGCACCCCTTCCTCACCCCTCCCTGCACCCCTTCCTTCCCCCTCCCTGCACCCCTTCCTCCCCCCTCCCTGCACCCCTTCCTCCCCCCTCCCTGCACCCCTTCTTCACCCCTTCTTGTACAAATGCTGTTTGCCCAGAACTTCAGCCACTGAAAATCCTGGGAACTTTCTTCCTAGGGCTGGCCACCTAGCAGTTGAGACTCACAGAGGAGCTTTTTAAATCACTGAGGGATTTAAGCATGTGTGTCATTGAAAAGCCTGAACCCTCCCAGCTCAAGGTGGCCCCAAAGATGTGGCCTAGGATACAGGACTTCTGCAGGAGAATGGACGCCTTGGTGCCCCCCTCATCTTGCCCTGCCCAGGGTAGGTGCTCAATAATTAAACAATAAATATTCACACAACGCAATGATTCTGCCGAAGACTCCACTGCAATGCACCTGGCTTCCTAGAAGCAATAAATGAAAAGCTCTTCTATTTTTTTGAGAAAAGAGAGAAGATTAATGAAGTCCTGCTGTAGAGGCAGAGGCTCAACAGAATTCGATGACTCAAGACGTGTGCAGGAGCAATTTGTTTCTGAAACTCTAAACACGGGGTGGTTTAGTACTTCCCGGCAGCTCCTCTGCAGCGAGCAAATAAATATTTACATGAGGAAGGAAACTGTCTTTTGAAATGTAGGCTGTTCTATTGAGAGGGGAAATACAGCAAGGTGCCGCTGCTCTAGCGGTAACACGCGTTATTATTTATGTTTTCCAGTTTGAAAATGGTGCGCTTTCTCTTAGGATCCTTACATGGCAAACACCGACTCCCACGTGAAGCGAATTAGTCCAACAACCCTCTCCCTGGTTCCGGCAGCAGCAAACACTCTGACAGATCGCCCTTTGTTTTATGCTTTGATTACCTGGGGAGCAGAGTAAAAGCGTGGACCTGCTGTGTCTTTAATCTGCATTTGTTACTACTCCCTTTCTTCCATTTACGAGTTTGTTCCCAAAAGGTGTTTTTTTAAAAAAATCTGACTGGAGTAACCTTTCCTCTGGGCTTGAAACAAGCCCATGACCCGATCTGATGACACATTAGTGGGCGGCAGGAGAAAGCTGGGCACGTGATATCATCGCTTTCTATTCATACAAACGGCTTTTTTTTTTTCGATAAAAATACTCTGACTGCAAGACTATGAGTGTGCAGATAATTCTGCTGCTTACCCCGAGTGGAGGTGTCTCCAGGGAGTTTCCAAACACAGGAAGCTTGCCTGCTCTGAGGTTTCAGAACACTTTCAGCGGGATTTCGAGTCACTGAAATAAATAAGTGAACTATGCTCTTTACAAACGTATCATGTTTAATTCAAGAGAAATTCATTCATTTCTTTGTTCTATAAATATTTACTAGAAGCTCATTTTGTATAGGAGGCCGCCGCCTTCCAAAAGCCCCCTGCTCCTCCAGTGGCTTGAGCCTGAGACCCCACATCCACAGATGTGCCCAGCGGCCTTGCCTGCTCAACCCAGACTCATTCAGGTACAACAAGATAGCGGGCCATGCCTGGTCCTGGAGTTCAAGCGTTTGTCTTATTTTAAAAATCAGACTCTGCTTATTTAATATAAATGTTGACACTCAGCCTACAGCTCCCTGAAATATGTGAGTGGTGTTTCGCAGATGAGCAACAGCATGTATTGCCTGCACGGACAAAATGGAGAAATATAGACATTGCTTTTAGTCTTTAGCGTGTCTCTGTAATCAACGTCCCCAGCTCATTAATGAAAAGGTCCCTTCTCCTCCCCCATCGCTGCCCTCATTCCTATCATGTAAACAGCTACCAACGGCTCCTATTTCTTTGTTCAAACAAACAATAGCCTTTATAAGGAAGAAGAACGTAGGTATCAGGTGAGAGCCTGACTTCAGGGTGCTCAGGACACTTTCTTTTTTCCAGGACAACAAAGTTCACAAGTCCTCATAAGAAGGAAAATGCACATTGAAAGTTTGTAAAGCAGCAGGACAAAGCTCTGTCTTCAATGCGGTGTGGACATACTCATGATTGAATTGGAAATAGTTCTCTGTCCTTCTCTCTGACTTCCTAACAGAAAAGCTGCAGCGTGGGGAGAAAGGCTGCTCAGAAGCCTGGAGCCAGAACGCGCACCCTGGCTTCCGCAGGGCCAGCTTGCTTTGTTAGAATGCAAGGCAAAGGCTTGTGATTTGGGAAGCTGGCCGTCCTCACCAAATTAGGGGATCTAATCTGCAGATATCTAAGTGGTGCTTTGAAATGAAAGATGAACTAAACTCTGCTCCGAGGCCCTTGATTTTTCCCCAGTGTAGAAGGATTCTCTTGCTGCTGGACAGATGTGAACGGCAGCGGCTGATCTGAAATGCAAGTCCCTGCGAGACAGAGAGACTTGATAAACATTTTATACTGTGCTATGGAATCAATTTGATTCAGGGCTAGAATTCAAGAAATGATCCCTGGGCGAGCCTGTCTGATGGTAAACCTGAACGATCATATGGTTACCTTTTGTACATTTTGTTTTCCATTTTTCATTATGTGACATTATTATGACAAAAGCCACTGGAACAGGACCCACGAGCTGCTCCTTCGCGACTCAGCGCTGTCAGAGGCTGACAGAGAAGCGTTGGCTCCCATGTGACACATGATTTCCAATGATTCAATTAATTTTTCCGGTTTCCGGTAGGATTTCCTTATTTTGTACTTTAACACACCAATAAAAAGTGGATATTAAGAAATAGTGAAATGTGTTGCTTCAAAATAGCCCTTAAGATTTAGACTTTAGTGAAATTAAGCAATTCAAATAGAGAAACAATTATCCTTCATTTCTTTAAGGCGCAGAAATTGAGACTAGGTCTGAGAACCTTCATTTTTTAAAAATGGAACGTACTGGCGAAGTGAGGAGCAGGCGGTCACACTTTGACACGCTCCACATGTGTGGAGTGAAGAGAGGACCACACTGAAGCGAGATGAGCTGTGAGCAGGTGCAGCAGCGAAGGAAATCCTTCTGCTGGGAGAGTTCGTGTGTTTCGGATTATGCTTTGAATAGGACCCAGTGGTAATGTGAGAGAAGCTCTGGAGCCAATTCGGATGGAGACGGTCTATCACAGGCTAGTTGGCTGCCTCCCTACGGGGCCAGTCTTATTTTAGGTCTACCTATGCAAAAGTGGAGCTCTGGCTCCCAGAAGTTGCAGGCTGCACAAGGCTGGAGCCACCATCTTCACAGGTAATCCATCAGCTTGATTTCCTTGGGGACGAGGAAGAAGACCAAGAACACTCAATGGACTTTGGGACTCAAAGAGCCCACGGGAGGCATCTGTAAAGGGCAGAACTCCTTGTGCCCAGTCATTCCTGGAGCTAACACTAGAGGAAGAGGAGTGATGGCCCAACAGCAGCACGGGCTTGGGAATCTGGAAAAGAAAAACACCATGGAAGGAGAGCCAGAAGGAAAGGGAAGCTTCCTTTCACTGGATGGAGGGTCTCAGCCTTGGGGAGCTGCAGGCCTTCAGAGGCCTTTTCTCAGGGGAGGGAGCCTAGGGACTCTCTGCTTGCTCTGCTGAGCTTTCAAGGAGGGGGAGGTGGGCAAGGCCAGAGGTGACCATCAGGTGCTCCGCAGGTGCAGAGGCAGAACTCAAGGTTTAGTTCTACCTAAGACGGTGACTGCAGTGTGTTCCCTGCACCAGGGGTGTCAGCCTCACCTGGGAGCTTGATGAAAATGCAGGTTGCCCTCACCCAGACTGAATCCAAAATTCTGGGTGTAGCCCAGCAACTTCTGCTTTCACACTTTCTCCACGTGATTCTGGTGCAAGCTAACCTTCAAAACGTCCTGGGTCCCATTCCCAGAGGCTGTGATTCAATAGGTCTGGGGCTGCGGCCGGAGCACTGGGGTTTTGGAAGCCCCCGGGTGATTCTGATGTGCGGCTGTGCTCGGCACTCTGTTTGCGGTCCTGCCGTGGGAGGGAAGGGGTCTGTATCTGCACAGGCCAATGTGGGAGCCCACCCTGTGGCTACTGAGCACTTGGCCCTGGCTACTGCACTGAGGAGCTGAATTTTTCATTTCATTTACTTTTAATTAAGTTTAAATTAAACTTAATTAAATTAAACCTGTGGCTAGTGGCTGCCTTATTGGATAGCAGAGTTCTAGAGCCACAGAGAAACGTAATATTGTCCCATTAGTTGATTTAAAAATGCAATGCCTCACAAAGTTAAATAGTTAAGTTGATAAGAAAAATGGTAGTCAAGCGTCTTTGGGATTATTTTAAAATCCACTTTTGGTGATAAATAGATAAAAACAGTGTGGTAGGGCCCAGAAGTTCCTCCCAATTTCTCCCTGTTGGAGCTGAATTCCTCAATTTTACTCGGAGGAGAACCACTTCCTAAAGAGCACCTTACCCAGCCATTCCTGCATGCAAGTGTGGATGTGAATTGCAGGGGCCATTATAGGAATATCCAATTCCTGGGCTCTATTCCAGATGTTCCTATCCAATAGGTTGGGTTGGGGCCCTGCAAACTGCATTTTTGGCAAAGCCCCTGCTGATTTGGATGCATAAGTTTCAAGGAACAGGCACTAAGGATCACTGATTTAAAACCTGTTTGTCCATCCAGGAGAGCCAGAGTCAATACATTTGAGTACCATGGATTTTGATGTGGGAAAGGTCTTTAAAATTCTTTCATGAATTCACCAAACGTTAAAAGCTGTACTATTTTCAAGACTGTGCCAAGCTGGGAGAAAAACTGGTGAACAGGATTCAGTGCCTCCCTTTAACTAATAACATAAATGCACCGGTGTTCTGTGTCGTTAATATCCACAGCTGCCCAAGGTGCTGCAGTTCACCTGGGTGACTGCTGAAAACTCCAATCAGTGCCTGACTTACCTTCCTTTCTGCAGGGCACAGGAAGAAGGAAGGGCCTTTTCAGATAGTGGCTCCAGCTGTTAACCGTTTGTGGGCTCAGCCTTCACATTCTGTGTTACAGAAAGCCTTTCCCCCAGTCCTAAATGCTGCTGCTTTTATTAACGATACTGCCATTATTTAGGGCCTCCTGTATGTTGGGCAATCCACACACATCGCACATAGCATGAATGTATTGTTCAAACTGAAATGCTTTTGAAAGTAAATGGGGACAGAATTAAAAATTCTTTCAGGGCAGCAAGACTGTCTGGGATATATTGGGAGGTACTGGCACCTTAATTAGACATCATTATTACTGGGGCAATGAGGATTATGAGGTCACACAGCTAGGAAGGGGCCAAGGCCCCAGCGTAGGTCTGTCTGACTATATCCTGGGTTGAATTCTGTGCCCCCAAATTCATGTCTACCCAGAACCTCATAATTTGGCCTTATTTGGAAATAGGGTCTTCGAAGCTACAATTAATTAAGATGAGGTCATATTGTCAACTGCCTGGCTAAGTATTGAAGGTGTCTCTCAACCTATACTGGGTCCATTGGCTAAACCTGGAAGACTTACTGGTTCCAAGTAGTGAAGGAAATCTCTAATTATTAGCTGACTTCTAACTAAGGAGAGACTTCAGTGGCCATAATGACAAAGAATAGAGACTTCATAGAATTAGTTCAAAAAAGCCACTAAAGAAACAATTAGCTACACCTGTAGCAAACAACAACAAATCCTCAAGAGGGGAAATATATTTCCAGAATTGTCACATTATATTATTTAAAATACCTAGTTTTAAGTACAAAATTATGAGACGTGCAAAGGAACAAGAAAGTATTACCCATTCACAGGATAGAAACTGTCCCTGAGAAGCTGAGACATTGGGATTACTTGACTAAAACTTTGAATGAACTATTTAAAAAATATTTGAAGAACTAAAGAAAACCATGTCTAAAGCTCTAAAAAATGGATGATAATGCTGTTTCAAGAAACAGAATATTAAAAATGACACAGAAATTATAAAGAAGAATCAAGTAGAAATTCTGGAGTTAAAAAGTACACTAGCAGAAATACAGAATTTACCAAAAGAAACTCTTACCAGCATACTTGAGCAACAGAAGAAGCAAACTTGAAGATATGTCAATAGAGATTACATAGCCAGAAGAAAAAAAATTGAAAGAATAAAGAAAAGACATGAAGCCTCAGAGACCTGTGTGACATTAAGCATAAAAATATTTGCTTAATGGGAATCCAAGAAGGAGCAGAGAGAAAGAGGCAGAAAGAATATTGTAATAAAGAATGAGCAAAACCTTCCCAAACCTGTTGAAAGACATAAATCTACACGTCCAAGAAGTTTGATAAACTCTAAGCAGAATAAATTCAAAAAGATCAGCATCAAGACACATCATAATGAAACTTTCAAAAGATAAAAAGACTCTTGAAAGCAGCAAGAGAGAAGCAATTCCTCATGTACGTATAAGCAATTGTTAGTAAGATTTAAAGCTTGTTTCTCATCAGAAGGTAATCCTTCAGCATAAAATGAAGGTATCCCAGATAATAAATTGAATCCACACAAAGAATAAAAGAACACTGATAAAGCTATGTACAAAGGTAAACATATAAGACAGTTATTAATGTAATTTTTGTTTGTAACTTCTCTTTTCTCTTTTTTCTTTATTTTGTATTTCAATAGGTTTTCTGGGAACAGGTGGTGTTTGGTTACATGAATAAGCTTATTAGCAGTGATTTCTCAGATTCTGGTGCATCCATCACCCAAGCAGCATACACTATACCCAATGCGTAGTCTTGTATCCATCACCCCCACACACACTCTTTTCCCCAAGTCCCCAAAGTCCATTATATTCTTCTCTTTTTTTTTTTTTTTTTTTTTACTTTAAGTTCTGGGATACATGAGCAGAATGTGCGAATTTGTTACGTAGGTATACATGTGCCATGGTGGTTTGCTGCACCCACCAACCCATCATCTAGGTTTTAAGCCACACATGCATTAGGTATTTGTCCTAATGCTATCCCTCTCCTAGTCCTCCACCCCCCGACAGCCCCTGGTGTGCAATGTTCCCCTCCCTGTTTCCATGTGTTCTTATTGTTCAACTCTCACTTATGAGTGAGAACATGTGGTGTTTGGTTTTCTGTTCCTGTGTTAGTTTGCTGAGAATGATGGTTTCCAGCTTCATTCAAGTCCCTGCAAAGGACACGAACTCATTCTTTTTTATGGCTGCATAGTATTCCATGGTGTACATGTGCCACTGTGTTATTCTGATGCCTTTGTATGTGATGTATATATCACATTTTCTTTATCCACTTGGTGGATGGACATGTGGTGCTATAAACATGGCATGTGCAAGTTTCTTTTTCTTATAAGGACTTTTTTCCTCTGGGTAGATACCTAGTAGTGGGATTGCTGGATCAAATGGTGGATCTACTTTTAGCTCTTTAAGGAATTGCTATACTTTTTTCATAATGGTTGTACTAGTTTATATTCCCACCAACAGTGTAAATGTTCTCTTTCTACTGCATCCATGCCAATATCTATTATTTTTTTTATTTTTGTTTATAGCCATTCTTGCAGGAGTGAGGTGGTCACATTGTGGTTTTGATTTGCATTTCCCTGATAATTAGTGATGTTGAGCATTTTTCCATATGCTCACTGGCAATCTGTATATCTTTGTTTGAGAATTGTCTATTTGTGTCCTTAGCCCACTTTTTGATGGGATTGGTTTTTTTTTTCTAGCTGATTTGTTTGAGCTCTTTGTAGATTCTGGGTATTAGTCCTTTGTCGGATATACAGATTGTGAAGATTTTCTGCCACTCTGTGGGTTGTCTGTTAACTGTGCTGATTATTTCTTTTACTGTGGCAGAAGCTTTCTCATTTAATTAAGTCCCATCTATTTATCCTTGTTTTTGTTGCATTTGCTTTTGGGTTCTTGGTCATGAAGATTTTTGCCTAAGTCAAGGTTTAGAAGGGTTTTTCTGATGTCATCTTCTAGAATTTTTATGGTTTCAGGTCTTAGATTTAAGTCTTTGATCCATCTTGAGTTGATTTTTTTACAAAGTAAGAGATGAGGATCCAATTTTATTCTTCTGCATATGGCTTGCCAACTATTTCATTACCATTTTTGAATAGCATATCCTTGCCCCACCTTATGTTTTTGTTTGCTTTGTCAAAGATCACCTGGTTGTGAGTATTTGGCTTTATTTCTGGCTTCTCTATTCTATACCATTGTCTATGTGCCTATTTTTATACAAGTACCATGCTGTTTTGGTGACTATGGCCTTATAGTATAGTTTGAAGTCAAGTAATGTGATGCCTTCAGACTGGTTCTTTTTGCTTAGTTTTGCTTTGGCTCTGTTTTGGTTCCATATGAATTTTAGGATTGTTTTTTCTAGTTCTGTGAAGAACGATGGTGGTGTTTTGATGGGAATTGCCCTGAATTTGTAGATTGCTTTTGAAAGTATGCTCATTTTCACAATATTGATTCTACCCCTCCATGAGCATGGAATGCATTTCCGTCTGTTTGTGTCATCTACTATTTCTTTCAGCTGTGTGTTGCACTTTTCCTTGTCGTCTTTCATCTCCTTGGTTAGGCACATTCCCAAGTATATTTATTTTTTTTTTCAGCTGTTGTAAAAGGGGTTTAATTCTTGATTTGATTCTCAGCTTGGTCACTACTAGTGTATAGCAGAGCTGCTGATTTGTATATATCAGTTTTGTTTTTTGTTTTTGTTTTTGTTAAAGATGGAGTCTCACTGTTGCCCAGGCTGGAGTGCAGTGGCACAATCATGGCTCATTGCAGCCTCTGCTACCCGGGTTCCAGAGATTCTTCTGTCTCAGCCTTCCAGGTAGCTGGGATTACACGCATGTGCCACGACACCTGGCTAATTTTTGTATTTTTAGTAGAGACAGAGTTTCACCATGTTGGCCAGGCTGGTCTTGAACTCCTGACCTCAGGTGATCCACCCGCCTCAGCCTCCCAAATTGCTAGGATTATAAGCATGAGCCACTGTGCCTGGCCTGATTTACATATACTAATTTTGTATCCCAAATCTTTGCTGAATTCATTTACCAGTTCTAGGAGCTTTTTGGATGAGTCTTTAGGGTTTTCTAGGTATACAATTATATCATCAGCAGTGACAGTTTGATTTCCTCTTTACCAGTTTGGGTGCCCTTGATTTCTTTCTCTTGTCTGATTGCTCTGGCTAAGACTTCCATTACTATGCTGAATAGAAGTGGTGAAAGTGGGCATCCTTGTCTTGTTCCAGTTCTCAGAGTGAATGCTTTCAACTTTTCCCCATTCAGTTTAATGTTGGCTGTGGGTTTGTCATAAATGGCTTTTATTACCTTAAGGTATGTCCCTTCTATGCCAATTTTGCTGAGGGTTTTAATTATAAAGGATTCCAGATTTTGTGAAATGCTTTTTCTGCATCTGTTGAGATGATCATGTGATTTTTAAATAACTTCTCTTTTCTTCTATCTGATTTAAAAGGCAACTGCATAAAAAAATTATAAATCTTTTTTTGATGGGTACTTAAGGTATAAAGATATAATTTGTGACAATAACAGCATGGAGAGCAGAGCTATAAAGAAGCAAAGTTTTTATATTTAGTGAAAATCAAGTTGGTATGAATCCAAACTAGATTTTCAGAAATTAACATGCTAATTTTAATCCCCAGGGCAACTACTTAGAAAATAACTCAAAAATATAAGTGAAAGGAAAAACAAGGAGATTAGAATGGTACACTAGAAACATCTATTTAAGAAAAAAGAAGATAATAGAAGAATTGAGGGACAAAAAGGATATAAGACATATAGAAAGCAAATAGCAAAATGCCAAAAGAAAGTCCTTCATTATCAATAATTAAAGTAAATGCAAATGAATTAAATTCTACAATGAGAAGACAGAGATTTGCAGCATGGATTTTAAAAACCATTTGATTCAATTATATGCTCTTCACAAAAGACACTTGCTTTTTTTTTTTTCTTTTAAATTCTGGAGTACATGTGCAGAATGTGCAGGTTTGTTACATAGGTAAACGTGCGCCATGGTGACTTGTTGCACCTATCAATCCATCACCTAAGTATTAAGCCCATCATGCATTAGTGATTTTTGCTGATGCTCTCCCTCCTGCCCCTGCCCCTGGACAGGCCCCAGTGTGTGTTGTTTCCCTCCCTGTGTCTATGTGTTCACATTGTTCAGCTTTTGCTTAGAAGTGAGAACATGTAGTGTTTGGTTTTCTGTCACATTCATTTTTTGAGGATAATGCCTTCCAACTCCATCCATGTCCCTTCAAAGGACATTGTCTCATTCTTTTTTACGGGTGCATAGCATCCCATGGTGTGTGTGTACCACGTTTTCTTTACCCAGTCTATCATTAATGGACATTTGGATTTATTCCATGTACAGAAGACACTTTCAATTCAAAGACATAAGAAGGTTGAAAGTCAAAGAATGGGAAAAAATATTCTTTACAAACAGTAACCAAAAGAGAGCTGGAGGACTATACTAACACTAGGCAAAAAAGACTTTATGACAATAATTGTGATAAGAGATAAAAGCGTCTCTCCCTTAAGAAGATATGACAATTAGGAACATATATGCACCTTAAAAACAGAGCCTGCAAAATAAAGTTATGAGATAATTGGAAAGGGAACTGAAGAGTTCAATAATAATATTTATTTGAAGATTTTGACATACCCCTTTCAATAATGGATAGAACAACTAGACAGAATCATCAAGGAAACAGAAGACTTGAAACAATTACAAACCTACGAGACCTAATAGACATTTGTAGGACACTCCACTCAACAGTAGCAGAATGTCCCTTCTTCTCAATTACACATAGAACATTCTCCAGGATAGACTATATGTTATGACATAAAACAAGTCTCTATAACCTCACACTATACAAAGTATCTTCTCCAACCCAAAGAAATAAAACTAGAAATCAATAATAGAAGAAAAACTGGGAAATTCACAATATATGGAAATATAATTAACACACCTCAAAAATCGATGGATCGAAGAAGAAATCACAAAGGAAATTAGAGAATATTTGGATATGAATGAAAGCAAAAACACGAAATACCAAAACCATGGAAAGCAGTGCTTAGCGAAAAATTTACAGTTGTAAAATTCTGCATTTGAGAAGCATAAATATCTCAAATCAATAACCCTAGATTTATAGGTAAAGGAACTAGAGAAAGGAAAGCGAACTGAAACCCAAAACAAGCGAAAGAACCTTTATTATTTATGAAGGAAGTAAATAATGCAGAGTAGACTAGTGAGAAACACCATAGACAATAGAAAAATAATAGAAAAAAGAAGGGAAACAAAAAAATGGGCTCTTTGAAAAAAATCAACAAAATGGACAAACCTTTAGCTAGACAGACCAAGAAAACAGTGAGAATATTCAAATAACTAAAATTAGGAATGGAAACAAGGACATTGCTACCAAAATTCATAAGAAAAATAATGAATGAGAGGACAATACTATAATTGTATTCCACTATGATTTGGATGTGGTTTGTTCTTACCAAAGCTTGTGTTGAAATTCCCAATATGGAAGTGTTGAGAGGTGAGGCCTAGTGAAAAATGTGAGTCATGGGGGTGGGCCCCTCATTAACAGATTAATGCCATCTTGTAGGAGTAAGCTCTCACTCCCGTGGAGTGTCGTGAGTCCTGATTTCAGCCGCAGCTGTTCCAGATGCAGTCTCCTTATTAACATGCGGCTATTATTCTGGATGTTTCTGTATGGATACTTTTAGATTAGATCAGCATTTAAATTGGTGGACTTTCAGTAAAGCAAATTACCTTCTGTAATGTGGGTGGGCCTCACCTAATCAGTTGAAGAACCGAATAAAACAGCCTAACCTCTCCACAGCAAAAAGGAATTCTGTGGCAGACAGCCTTCAGACTCGAACTGCAATCTCGGCTCTTCTTGGGATCTCCAGCCTGCCAGTCCACCCTGCAGATTTTGGACTTGCCAGCCTCCATAACTGCATGAGCCAATTCCTTAAAATAAGTCTCTCTGTGCATACACTACGTGTACACATCCTGTCGTTTCTATTTCTCCGGAGAACGCTAACACAATCTTCCACAGACAGGTCCAAGAAGCTCTAAGATTGCTCAAGAATTAATATTTTGGAAGCCCTCGTGTATGCAGACTTCAGACCATTTGAGGCGCTGTCTGAAAGCAAAATAAACATGATCGTAAAAAAAAGTCTTTAATCAGCTTTTTCCTCATGAACAACTGCAGAGATCCAGATCGAAGCCTCTCCCGATACCTTCTTCCTGCTGTGTCGTGTATATTTATGAGTTAATTTTCCTTCGATTCCTCTCTCTTCTCTCTCACTATTATATATACGGTTTGTTTACAGTTAACTATAATTTGGTTCATAAGTTTCAGAATGACACAACTGCATTGCAAATGGATGAACATCCAGGGTTGAAGATGGATGCGGTCAGTAACTGTTGTCACCCATTGGTGAGGGAGTGAGTACATTTTTTGTTTGAAATAAGGAGAACGGCATTGTCTCAAACAGAGCCAGTTTGTTATTGTTGTTTGGGTGGAAATGAATGTCAGGAAGGAAAATTGTGTATGTAAATCTAGAGAGTCAGATGAATAGATTTCCAAGGGCATCTGTCATTCCTTTGTATTCTGGCAGACTCCCCAAGGTGTGTATTAGCGGATGTAGCGCTGATCCTTCCCCTACCAAAGCTGAAATGCAGGTAAACCCTCACTCCCTGCTCCTTGGTGGTCCGAACTCAGGCGCTGGACCTGTCCCTACTCTATGGGATGCTCCCACGTGGATCTTTGACTCATACACCGCAAAGCAATTCTTTGAATCCATTCATAGTGACTGTCTTGTCCAATACTAGAACCCTGGACAAACTTTTCATGCAAAGAGAAGGCTGTGCTGCCTCCTGCTGACCTTCCGGAATTTCTGGAGTTCTAGCAGCCTTCTGAGTTCTTAGTGCTGTGACCCTTGTCCCATCAACAGTGTCCTACCAGTGAATGCTTTGTACTTAAGATGGCCAGAGGTAGTTGTTTTGGTTGCAACAAGAACCCTGACGAGTGCGTTGCTTTTGCAGCACAGACTGGGAGTCCCAAGGCAGGAAGGATCGGTGCTCTGCTGCAGGGGCTGAGACCGTGAGAGGAGGATGCAGAGCAAAGGCCCATGTGCTTCCCGTGGTGCCGCCAGTGCTCTGCCTCCTAAGACACAACAAAAAGAAGTCTGGTATTGGCCCACTGTACCGGGAGCAAAGAAGGAGGTTAAAATGTTGTTCTAGGATGTTCTCTAGATGCAGATAAACCTCCCTGATGCAGAACACCTCTTGTTAAACATTTGGGACAGGCTGTTTGATGCCTCGCCTCCGGACTCTCCCATGGACAAAGACCTGTGCTGTGGTTATGTTGCTGTGGGTGCCTACGCCAGGCCTTACCCCCTGAATGGCAAAAAGCTGTCAGGTGTTAACAGAAGGATTAGCACATAATAAAGTGCCCCCCACCCAAGTAATATTAGAAGAATTTAAAGAGGATGGTAATAAGAAGAGCACCTTGGAAGAAAAAAATCAAGCACCTGCCATTGCGTTCTGTGCTGAAATGAGATCCAATTTACTTTGAACGCAAACCTTTATGCTTGTTACTGAACCTTGTTTAGGAATTGTACCTGCTCACCAGAATATCGAAAACGTATTGTCTCACAGGAAAGATTCTTTTTCTTGAAACAGGATCCTGCTCTGTTGCCAAGGATGGAGTGCAGCAGTGCAGACACGGCTCACTGCAGTCCCAACCTCCTGGGCTCAAGCAGTCCTCCCAGCTCAGCCTCCCAAGTAGCTGGGATTACAGGTGCACACCACCACAGCCGACTATTTTTTTTTTCATTTTGTATATAGATTAGGTCTAGCCATGTTACCCAGGCTAAGGTTCTTAGATAGTAAGTGGCTCAGATTGTAGATAATAAACTTAAAACCAAAATATAGATCTCCTGCCCCACAACTCAGTGCTTCTTGTACCGGAATGGACCTCTAGAGTTGGTGTAATACCTCCTCTCAATAGTGGGGCATCAGTAGTGAGAGCAGGGGCAGAGCAGGGGTAGTGTGGTGGGCTGGCCATTTTCTTGTGAGTTGAGAGGCTTAGATTCAGACCCTGGTGGGGTTAAATGTGATTTTAAGTGCGTCTCTTTACCTCTGGCTGCCTCAGTTCCTTTCTGTAAATCAGAAGGGAAATTGTTGGATACTGTCCTTCTAATATGATCTCATGTTCTGGGCAAGTCATGTGAAAGCAGAAGGGAAAGCAGATCATCTATTTTGTTCTATTTGATTTTACCAGGTACAGTCTGTTGAAATTTGTTAAAATTGTCATCATCCTGGTTCTTCTTTGTGTGAATTCAGCCACTGGTCTTGCTTATACTCATTATTATTCTAGGATAATCTGTGGTGTTTGAAATCACTTATAATCCCGTAACACAAAACTGTGGCGAACTTGTCCTCTGACCTACACAAATTATTTTCTATAAAAATGGAAGTTGTGAATACCCCTAATTAAATCCCCGCTTAGCAGGTGCACGTGCTTAGGACAGCTCTCTTCATGATCTATAGAAACCAATCAAGGTTTGCATTCAGAGAACCACTAAAAGCAAGCCAAGGAGCATTCCTGGAGCTCGTAAACACAAAAGAAATTATTAAAAAGTACACGTGCGATACAAAGAATACGATTACAAGCCGGCCCAAGTTGGCCACTCAGCCTAGGCCTGAGAGCTGTGTAAGTCCTGCTGAAGACTAAGGACTGGCCCTTCCCGATGCCATTCCTTCTCCTGCCCCCAGAGCCACCATCTCCTAATGCTGTCTTCATAACTGACTTAATTTCCTTCTTCACTTTCCTATAGAACTATGATCCTTAAGCCATATGTTGCTAAATCTTGCATATATATGACATTTCTATTTAATGTAAGTGGCATTATATTGAAGATAATCCACTTTTTGCTTCAAGTTTATGTTTGGGAAGTCATCCAGGGGTGCTGACATTTTCAGCTAAATGTCACTCATTTTCACTATCCTATAAAATTCCATTGCATGAATATGCCATGATTTATTTACTCATAGGAGGATTTTTTCTTTTAATTACACAATTATATTATTTGAATATCATTCATACATGCATAACAATTATCATATGTCATTACCCCAAAGTTGTAAACATTCTGTGGATATAGGTTGCGATACACAGAAGGCTGGGCCGTGAACTGGTTAATTTTCTACATAGTGTCTTTGGAAACCAAAGATTTGAAAGCCAGAGTTGCTGCCAGTCTCCTCTTTCTGCTTCATTAGACCTGCCTTTAATGGTAACCTGTTCCTCAAGTAATATTTCTCCCAATTGAGACACCAACTAGACGTCACAGCCTCAGTGATATCCTTTAATGTCAAAACATCAATTTATGTCAAAGGTAACTTAACCTAAAGCCAAGTTTCCCTTATCAGAATAATAACGTCATTTATCAAATGTCTTTTCTTTCACTTTCCCTGATTTTAGTTATTAAAACAACACCTACTTCAATGCGCTCCTTTGTAAAATAGCAATGCCGTTACTAACTTGTGTCTGTTACAGGGAGTATCCTATCCTATGAGATGGCCTTTGAGATGAACAGAATGTTCTATAAATGGCTATTGAAAATAATCAAGACATTCATGGATCCAAACAGGCCACAGAAATACCATAGCAACAAATGAACAATAATTGCTGCGTTATGGGCTCTTTCCCCAGCTGCACTCAGGCAATCAAAGCTCTGCCACATCCTCAGAAGGAGCCCAGGTCAGGTCCGGCTGCCGTCACGCATCATGAGGACATGTGGAGCCAGACAGGTACCAGGAGGAAATGTGGGTGAGTGCTGCCCTGCCCCATCCTCTCTGTTTCCCTCCCACTTGTTTGCAGAGGTGACCTCAGCATAGAACCAGGACCCCTTGACAGAAACATTGCCATTCTGGGCACTCCACACCCAAGCCAGTTCATCCAAATCACCCATTAAAACTGTGCTCTGAAGAAACTACCTGTTGCACCAAACTCCTTGTCTTACCGGACACACATCGATGGCCAGCGCAGAATGAGGCTGGGGGAGGATCTTAATGACACAGTCCACTCTGCAAACCAGGGTCAACAAAGCTGCAGGTATGGCCACGGCCTCTCACCGTGGACTCTGTATGGGCCAATACACAATGTGCTATTCCCCGGTTATTTCTGAATACAGCCACAGGGAGATGTGGCCCAGCCCCACTTCCCCAGGGCACACAGTGAGAGGCTAGACAGGAGCCACAGGACCTCTTCAATCTGCCAGTGATCCCAAACTCTGGACCCAGGCAGATCAGTAAGGGAGAGAGAAAAATATTCCCCCCCCTTTTTTTTTTGAGACGGAGTTTTGCTCTTGTTACCCAGGCTGGAGTGCAATGGCGCGATCTCGGCTCACCGCAGCCTCCGCCTCCTGGGTTCAGGCAATTCTCCTGCCTCAGCCTCCTGAGTAGCTGGGATTACAGGCACGTACCACCATGCCCAGCTAATTTTTTGTATTTTTAGTAGAGACGGGGTTTCACCATGTTGACCAGGATGGTCTCGATCTCTTGACCTCGTGATCCACCCGCCTGGGCCTCCCAAAGTGCTGGGATTACAGGCTTGAGCCACCGCGCCCGGCCAGAATATTCCCTTTTCTAGGAAAGTCCTCTGGCCTCACCCAGCTTGATGATGTGTCTGCTAGCCCAACACCCCAGTCAGTGAGGGTATCTTTTCCAGTGGTGGGGAGCACTGTGGTGGGAGCAGCTGCAGAGGATGGCGGAGTCTTTCCTGCAGGATTCTGGAATATTGTGTCCTCTCTGGAAGAGAGACAAGGAGTGAGGGTGAGACTGGGAAGGGCATGGGAGGGAAAACCTTCCTTACTGCCTAAGGAATGGGGTGCATCCCTCAGGGGCCAGTGACCAACCTTATTAGCCACCTCTGTGCATTCAACGGCTTCCTCTCTCCTGAGGCAGCCAGAGCCTGAATATCTCAGCAAAGCATCAAGAAAGGCTTTAATAATCGATTTAATTAAAGTCTAAAAATCATAGACCCAGCTCCTATGCGTCGAGTGATTTCAGAGCTCTTTCTCTTTGCTGTCTTCGAAGGGTAATCTGGATGCTGGAGGGTCGCTCTCTGGCTTGACAAACTCAGTTTGTTTCCATAGTTACAAAACACTTGTGTTCTCCCGGACCCACAATCCATCAGGAGGGGTACGCTGGCTGCCTGGTAACCATGCCACCATTTCCTGAATTCGCAGGAAATTCAAACATTAGAAAGGTGGGTGGCCATGCCTGTTTTGTGCACGCCCTGATAATCTCATGTTGATTTAAGTATTTTGTAGGAAGCAAAGTAAAAGACCATTTGCACTATAACTTGCAGATATTCATGTGTAATCCCCAATAAATGGGAATTTCATGGGAAAAGGTGGAAACTCGAAAGGGCTTGAGCAGTTGCTGCAGTGCCCAGAGGAGTGTGCTCTCGCCCCGGCTGACTCTGAGTCCAGCTCTCTCCTTGGAGAAAGGGAGCTACTGGGGGACCCGGGTGCCATGTAGCCAAGGGCCGGGCAGCAGATCTGAGAGATGTTCATGTAAATCTTGTTCTTACTAGACATGGATAGTTTATTCTCCCTTAACTGTATTAATAGTTCCCTTATCTGTGAAAGAAGTAACTCATGGCTTTGTTGGGAGGATTAAATGAGATTAGCGAAGGGTTTAGTACAGTATATATCTTGCACTCAGTAAGTAATGGTTGCTATTTTGCCCTCTTGTTTCAAAACACCATCCATTCCCATGATACAAAATAGTGCAAAGCATAGGATGTGTTTGATGGAGACAAAGAACCCTTGAATGAATTTAGATGGTGGTGATGCTGATACTGATGACGGATGGATGAAGAAGTCTAGCCAGGCGCCGTGGCTCATGCCTGTAATCCCGACACTTTGGGAGGCAGAGGTGGGCAGATCACCTGAGGTCAGGAGTTCCAGAGCAGCCTGGTCAACATGGCAAAACCCCCTCTCTACTAAAAATGCAAAAATTAGCCAGGTGTGGTGGCTGGTGCCTGTAATCCCAGCTACTTGGGAGGTTGAGGAAAGAGAATTGCTTGAACCTGGGAGGCGGAGGTTGCAGTGAGCCAAGATTGCGCCACTGCACTACAGCCTGGGCAACCGACTGAGACTCTGCCTCAAATAAAACAAAATAAAAATGGAGAGTCTAGAGCCTTTCATGTAAATGTGGTTGCATTTGCTCTACTTCCCGAAAGAGGCTGTTTGGCATATGATTACCTGTGGTAGCCGTATAGCCGGAGTGTATGAGCTCAGATGTCATCATGGTGTCACACCAGATGTGTAATCTCGGTGACCGCCCCAAACTCCGTTATACTTGTCTAGGTTTCCTTATCAGTAAAATGGAAATAATAATAAAATCTCACTGCACTGGTAAGAGGATTAATCACACTCAGATTTATAAAGGGCTTAGACCAGTGCCTGCTATTTAAGGAACAGACTCCCAGGAGGAATGAGCTGCGTGCCCTGTGATACCTGCGCGCCTCTCCATCTGCTTCGTGAGCTATCTCTCTCCCGCCACCGTGGATGAAATCTTCTGCCAGTCCTCATAACTTTTACAGTCACTCCTGAATTACACAAGTCCTCCGGTCACTTCTTGAAGTAGTAAGACCTTGCTTCAGACATGAAGGTGCCTGGTCCCACATGAGAAAGCACTGACTTCATCACATTTCTCCTCCTGCAGTTTGTGCGGGCCTCAGGGTAAATTTGAATTTGTAGCTTTTGCTAAGAAGGTTGACAGGGGGCAGGAGTGGTGGAATTGACTTTTTACCACTTCCCTCCAAAGTCCCTCATAGGCCCTGCATCTTGCATGGAATGTGGTTGTAGCTGACACTCACTATCTTGAGGCCGGGGCTGAAACTGGAAGCAAAAGAATCCCATTCCCCATCCCCCAGCTTCATGAAGGTATCACTGACAAATAAAAATTGTATATATTAGTGGTGTACAGCATGCTGCTGTGACATGTGTGTACACTGTGAGATATATACACACACACACACACACCTATAGATAATCTATATGTGAGAACATCGAGGATCTACTCCGTTAGCAACTCTCAAGTACACAGTACATTACTGTTACCTACGGCCACCGTGCTGTGCACTACGGAGCTCCCAAACTGCCTAACGAAGGTTTGTGGCCTTTCGCCAGCATCTCCCCACCCAACAGCCCTCACACTGTACTCTCTGCTATGAGTTCCGCTATTTTTGATTCCACACACAAGTGAGATCGTGCAGTATTCGTCTTTCTGCACCTGGCTTTTTTCACTTAGCATCATGGCTTCCAGGTATTTCCAGATTATCACAAATGATAGGATTTTCTTATTTTTTTAAGGCCAAATAGTATTTCATTGCATGTGTGTGTGTGTGTGTGTGTGTGTGTGTGTGTATACATACACACATACATACCACGTTTACTTTTTTTCTTTTTTCTTTCTTTCTTTTTTTTTTTTTTTTGAGACAAGGTCTCACTCTGTTACCCAGGCTGGAGTGAGAGTACAGTGGCTTGATCTTGGCTCATTGCAACCTCTGCCTCCCAGGCTCAAGCAATCCTCCTACCTCAGCCTCCCCAGTAGCTGGGACTGCAGGCATGCTGCAACAGGCTTGGCTAACTATGAAAAATATTTTGCCAAAGGCCAGACGTGGTGGCTCATGCCTGTAATCCCAGCACTTTGGGAGGCTGAGCTGGGAGGATCACCTGAGGTCAAGAGTTCAAAACCAGCCTGGTCAACATGGTGAAACCCCATCTCTATTAAAAACATAAAAAGGACCCAAGTGTGGTAGTGGCCACCTGTAGTCCCAGCTACTCAGGAGACTGAAGCAGGAGAATCACTTGAACCCAGGAGGCGAAGGTTGCAGTGAGCCAGGATTGTGCCACTGCAGTCCAGCCTGGGTGACAGAGCGAGACTCCATGTAAATATATATATATGTTTTGTTGAGACCAAGCTTCTCGGTATTTCCCAGTTTGGTCTCAAACTCCTGGGCTCAAGCTATCCTCCTTGGCTTCCCAAAGTTCTGGGATTATCGGCATGAGCCACCGTGTCACGTTTTCTTTATCCTTTTGTTCATAGACGGACTCTTAGGTTAGTTCCAAGTCTTGGCTGCTGTGAAGCTTCCCACAATGAACATGGGTGTGCAGACATCTCTTCAACATACTGATTTCATTTTCTTTAGATATACACCCAGAACTGGAATTGCTGGACCATAATGATGGTCCTATTTTTACTTTAGTGTTTTTTTTTTTTTCCACCCAGGCTGAAGTGCAGTGGCATGATCGTGGCTCACTGAAGCCACAACCTCCTGGGCTCAAGCAGTCCTGCCTCAACCTGCCCAGTAGCTAGGACTACAGGTGTATGCCACCATACCTGGCTAATTTTTTTTTTATTTTGTAAAGACGAGGTCTTACTATAGTGCCCAAGATGGTCTCAGACTCCTGGGCTCAAGTGATCCTTCCACCTCAGCCTCCCAAAGTGCTGAGATTACAGGTGTGAGCCACCACACAAGGCCTATTTCTAGTTTTTTGAGGAAACGCCGTCTTGTTTTCTGTAATGACAATTCTAATTTATCTTCCCACCAACGGTGTACAGGGTTCCCTTTTCTCCACATCCTTACCAACAGTTAGCTTTGTTTTGTTTTCTTTTAATACTAGGCATTCTGACAGATGTGAGATGATACCTCACTGTGGTTTGAATTTACATTTTCTGACTGATTCATGAGGCTGAACATTGTTTTCATATACCTGTTGGCCATTTGTATGTCTTCTTTCGAGAAATGTCTATTCAGGTCAGTAGCTGGTATGAAAATCTGTTGGTTTGCTTTCCTGAGGTGGAGTTGTTTCAGTTTCTTGTGTATTTTGGGTATTAACCTCTTATTAGCGGATCACCTGAGGTCAGGAGTTCGAGACCAGCCTGGCCAAATGGCAAAACCCCATCTCTACTAAAAATACAAACATAAGCCCTGCATGGTGGTGCCTGCCTGTAACGCCAGCTACTACGGGGGCTGAGGCAGGAGGAGGATCGCTTGAACCTGGGAGGCAGAGGTTGCAGTGAGCTGAAACTGTGCTATTGCACTCCAGCCTGGGTGACAGAGCGAGACTCCATCTCAATAAAAAGCAAAAAGAAAAGAAAGCCCAAGGATCTCAGGCTGCAGGGTCTCCACGCATGCCTGAATGGCTGCTGTGCCCAGACCCCAGGTAGCCCTGTCTGTCAGACTGGAGACCAAAGGCCCTGGCGGCGTGGGTTTGCAAGGAGATCTCCTGACCCACGGGTTGCAAAGATCTGTGGGAGTAGCTTGGTTTCCTGGGTCGCTCGCTCACTCACTGCTTCCCTGGGCAAGGGAGGATCCCCTGGCTCTGTGTTGCTTCCAGGTGGGATGATGTGTGTCTTGCGTCTCTTTATTCTCTGTGCGTCAAGTTGTTTCTTTGATTAATCCCAATGTGAGGCCCTGAATGCTCCAGCTGAAGGAATTGTATTTCCTCGCCCCTTCCGTTCCTCTCCGTGAGAGTCATGCACGCTAGCTGTTTCTAGTCTGTTATGTTGGCAGTGCCCCTGGCTATTGGTCTCAACACTGAATAACTTCAAGTGACATGTGGAACTCTCCCGCCCATTAGTTTGTTTTACCTTCCTCACTTAGAAAATAGGAACATGATTTATGCAACACACCAGGGGAAGGATGATCTTTGGAACACATAGCTTCTACTTTTTCAATTGTCTTTTCTTCCTGATACAGCAAGATTTTTCTTTTTATCATTTTCTGTTTGAAAAACTTCCTTTAGCCATTCTTAACCCTTTTCCCATTTAGAAAACCAAAAAAAATTGCAGTTTCCTGCCAGGTCTCCTTTAGTTTTACATAAACATGCTCTTGGAGGCTGAAGCAGATCTGACTTACTTTCAATGTGAAAATAAAATATAAATGCTGTTGTTGGAGCTCTTTCTAAGTAAAACCAACTTCAGAATGGTCTGAATCATCAGATTCATGTATTTTGGAAAAACAGGATTCATCAAAAGAATCTTCGGCCAACAACTGGGAATGCTGTTAACATCACGTGTAGAAATGCTACATTTTCTAGGAGTTGACATTTTCAGCAGTTGAAAATTACTATTTTTTTAAATGGAAATATCACTAACTAAAACCAGAATGCCCTAAATAGAATGGTGTCTTTTGTTTCCAAAGTCAATATACTAGAGTGATGTGACAAACAACAATAAAGGCACGATACTCCATGGCAAAGTCATCTTGGGGGAAATGCTGCGACAAGAACTGCTGGCACGGCCTTCTTGGGGCAAATGGGGAAAGGATTAAAGGTAAATATCTAGTGACAAATTCTTTTAGTTTTCCTTCATCTGAAAATATCTTTATTTCCCTTTTATTCCTGAAGGATAGTTTTACCACATACAGAATTTGCAGTGGGCAGGTTTTTCTCTTTCATTGCTTCACCAGGTATAAATTTTACAGTGGGCAGGTTTTTCCCTTTCATTGCTTCTCCAGGTATAGAATTTGCAGTGGGCAGGTTTTTCCCTTTCATTGCTTCGCCAGGTATAGAATTTACAGTGGGCAGGTTTTCCCCTTTCATTGCTTCACCAGGTATAGAATTTGCAGTGGGCAGGTTTTCCCCTTTCATTGCTTCACCAGGTATAGAATTTACAGTGGGCAGGTTCTTCCCTTTCATTGCTTCACCAGGTATAGAATTTGCAGTGGGCAGGTTTTCCCCTTTCATTGCTTCACCAGGTATAGAATTTGCAGTGGGCAGGTTTTCCCCTTTCATTGCTTCACCAGGTATAGAATTTACAGTGGGCAGGTTTTTCCCTTTCATTGCTTCACCAGGTATAGAATTTGCAGTGGGCAGGTTTTCCCCTTTCATTGCTTCACCAGGTATAGAATTTACAGTGGGCAGGTTTTTCCCTTTCATTGCTTCACCAGGTATAGAATTTGCAGTGGGCAGGTTTTCCCCTTTCATTGCTTCACCAGGTATAGAATTTACAGTGGGCAGGTTTTTCCCTTTCATTGCTTCGCCAGGTATAGAATTTGCAGTGGGCAGGTTTTTCTCTTTCATCACTTGAAAAATGTGCCACTTCTTTCTGGTCTCCATGGTTTCTGAGGAGAAATCTGATGTCATTCAGAATGGTGTTCACTTATAGTGAATGTGTTATTTCTTTCTGGAACTTTTCAAAAAATTTTTTCTCTTGTCTTTAGTTTTCAGACATTCATGAATTTATTTGTGTTTATTCTCCTTGGGGTTTTCTCAGCCTCTTGAATCTGTTGGTTTATGTCTTTCACCACAATTTGGAAGTTTCCACCCATAATTGCTTTGAACATCACTTTGTCTTCTTTCCTCTTTCCTTTTTGAAATCTAATAATGAAATGTTGCATCTTTTATTATTCTCCCCCTGGTGCCTGCAGCTCTGTTCATCTTCTTCAATCTATTTTCTGTTGTTGATTTTGGGGACGTTGTTTTGCTCCATCCTCAGTTTGCTCTATTTTATCTTCTGCCATCTTAACTATACTACTGAGCAAAGCTTGTTACTATTTTTTAAGTTCTATAATTTCCATTTTGTTCTTTTTTATAACTTTTATTTTCTAGATCAGATTTTCTGGGTTTTTTTTATTTGTTTTAAGAGAAGCTGTAATAGTTGTTGAAGCAGTTTTATGATGGCTGTTTGAAAATTCTCTCCTGGCAATTCAACCTCTGATTCATCTCCATGTCAATGTCAAGTGATTGTAATTTCTTATTCAAGTGGTGATTTTCCAGAGTCTTGGTATGACAGGTGATCTTCCATCATATCCTGGACATTTCAGCTATTGTGTTAGGGACCGATGGGCCCTACTTAATTCTTTTGATGTAGCAGGTAGCCATCCTGATTAGGTTAAAGCACCCAGATCTTGGCCTTTTTTTGTACACTGTGGTTCCAGTGACAGTTTAATCTTTAGAGCTTTTCTGGAGTTATTTTGGGCTGCTCATTTTTCTTGTTTCTTATTTTTCTGGGTCTCCTACTGGTGCTGCCTGAAGAGGCCGACAGTTGTCCGGGCGGCACGGCAGCTTATGCCACCCAGCACCTTGGGGGGCTGAGGTGGGTGGATCACCTGAGGTCAGGAGTTCAAGACAAGCCTGGCTGGCATGGTGAAACTATATCTGTACTAAAAATACAGAAATTAGCCAGGCATGGTGGCATGTGCCTGTAATCCATATCATGGATATTCACCTGTAGTTTTCTTTGTTAGATGTGTATTTGTCTGGTTTAGATATCAGGGTAATACTGGCCTCATAGAATGAGTTTGGACTCTATTTTTGAGAATTGTTTGAGTAGAGTTGGTGTTAATTCTTCTTTAAATGTTTAGTAAAATTAGGCAGAAAACTATTGGGTCTGGGGCTTTTCTTTGCTGGGAGACTTTTTAATTATGGCTTCAATGTCATTATTTGTTATTGGTCTGTTCAGGCTTTAGATTTCTTTAAGGTGCAATCTAGCTAGGCTGTATGTGTCTAGGAATTTATCCATTTCTTCTAGGTTTTCCAGTTTCTTGCCATATAATTGCCTATGGTAGCCTCTATTAATTGTTTGAATTTCTGTGGCATCAGTTGTAATGCCTCCTTTTTTTCTCTGATTTTATTTATTTTTTCTCTCATTTTTTTCTTATTTAGTCTGGCTAAATTTGTCAATTTTGTTTACCTTTTCAAAAAAACAATTTTTGATTTCATTGATTGTACTGTTTTCATTTCATTTCTTTCTGTTCTGATCCTTATTATTTCTTTTCTTCTACTAATTGTGGGTTTGGTTTGCTTGCTCTGGCTTTTCTAGTTCTTAGGTTGTTGATTTAGATTATTAGGTTGTTGATTTAGAGTTGTTCTACTTTTTGATGTAGGCACTTATGGCTATCTACTTCCCTCTTAGTACTGCTCTTTCAGTGCGTTCCATAGGTTTGGGTATGTCATGTTTCCATTATCATTTGTTTCAATAGATTTTTCAGTTTCCTTTTTAATTTTTTCATTGACCCACTGGTCATTTGGGAGCATATTGTTTAATTCCCATGTGTTCATATAGGTTTCAAAATTCCTCTTGGTATTGGTTTCTACTTTTATTCCATTGGGGGTCACAGATGATATTTAATGATTCCAATTTTTTGAATTTTTGTTAAGCCAGTCAAATTTTTCTAATGTTTTAATACTCATTTCCGGCCTGACATATGGCCTATTTTCGAGAATGATCCTTGTGCTGAGGAGAAGAATATATATTTTGCAGCCTTTGGATGAAATGTTCTGTAAATATCTACTAGGTCCTTTTCTTTTTCTACAGTGCAGATTAAATCTGATGTTTCTTTGTTGATTCAATGTGATGTTTCTCTGTTGGTTCTCTGTCTGAATTACCTGATCAATGCTTAGAGTGGGGTGTTGAAGTCTCCAACTCTTATTGTATTGGGGTCTCTCTTTTTCTTTGTCTGCAATAATATTTGCT
Source organism: Callithrix jacchus (assembly GCF_049354715.1). Classification (NCBI taxonomy): domain Eukaryota; kingdom Metazoa; phylum Chordata; class Mammalia; order Primates; family Cebidae; genus Callithrix; species Callithrix jacchus. Next base: position 119,081,214 of record NC_133514.1, read on the forward strand.
GTATTTATCTGTGTGCTCCAGTGTTTACAATTATTACATCCCCTTGCTGAATTGACCCCTTTATCATTAATAATGACCTTCTTTGTCTCTTTTTATAGTTTTCATCTTAAAATGTATTTTGTCTCATAAAAGTACAGCTACTCCTGTTCTTCTTTCCGGTTTCTACTTACATGCAATATCCTTTCCCATCCCTTTATTTCCAGTCTACATATGTCTTTACAGGTAAATGTGTTTCTTGTAGCAATGGATCACTGGGTCTTGTTTTTTACTCCATTTGGCACTTGATGTCTTGGGACTGGAGAGTTTCATTCATTTATATTCGATGTTATTACTGATAAGTAGGACACGCTACTGACTTTTTTTTTTTTTGGCTGTTTGTGTGCTCTACTCTTCCTTCTTTCCTTCCTTCCTGTCTTCCTTTTTGAAGGTAGTTTCTCTGGTAGTATGTTTTAATTTCTTGCTTTTTATTTTTTCTCTATTTACTGTATGTTTTTCAATTTGAGTTTACCATAAGGCTTGCAAATAATATAACTCATTATTTTGAACTGATAACAACTTAATTCTGATTTCATAAACAAACAGATAAGCAAAAAGAAAACATTTAAAAAACTCTTTATCTTCCTGCTTTTTAATTTTTTGTTCTTTTATATCTTATTGTACTATGTCTTGAAAACTTGTAAGTATCTTTTTTATTGAGTCATCTTTTTATCTTCCTACTGAAGAAGTGAGTAGTTAACACCTCACAATTTTGTCTGTAATTTTCTGTGTACTTGCTATTACCAGTGAATTTTATACCTTTGGATGATTTCTTATTAATCGCTAACATCCTTTATTTTCTGACTGAAGAACTCCCTTTAACATTTCTTGTAGGATAAGTCTTGTGTTGATATAATCCCTGAGCTTTTGTTTGTCTGAGAAAGTCTTTATTTTTCCTTCACATTCAAAGGATATTTCCATTAGATATACTATTCTAAGTTATTAATGTTTTTCTTTCAGCTGTTTGAGTATGTCTCTCCTGGCCTCTGAGGTTTCCACTGAAAAGTCTGCTGCCAGACATACTGGAGTGCTAGTGTATGTCATTTGTTTCTATTCTCTTGTTGCTTTAAGATTCTTTATCCTTGACCTTTGGGAATTTGATTACTAAATTCTTTGAGGTAATTTTCTTTGGGTTAAATCTGCTTCGTATTCTAGAACATTCTTGTGCTTGAATACTGATCTCCTCCTCTAGGTTTCAGAAGTTCCGTTACTATCCTTTCAAATAAACTTGCTGCCCCATCTCTCTCCCTACCTTCTCTTTAAGGCCAATAACGCTTAGATGTGCCCTTTCAAGGCTATTTTCTAGGTCTTGTAGGTGTGTTTCATTCTTTTTTACTTGTTTTTATTTTGTCTCTTCTGACCATGTATTTTCAAATAGGCAGTGTTCAAGCTAATTCTTTCTTCTGCTTGATTAGTTTTGCTGTTAGGAGACTCTCATGCATTCCTGAGTATATCAATTACGTTTTTTAACTCCAGAATTTGTCCTTGATTTTTTTTTTATTTATTTCGGTCTCTTTATTAACTTTATCTGACAGGATTCTGAATTCTTTCTCTGTGTTACCTTGAATTCATGTGGGTTTCCTCAAAATGGCTAGTTTGGATTCTCTGTCTGCAAGGCCACGTATCTGTCTCTCCAGGACCAGCTCCTGGATCCTTCTTTAGTTCATTTGGTGATGTCATGTTTTCCTGATTGGTCTTAATGCCTGTAGAGGTTCGTCAGTGTCTGGGTATTGAAGAGTTAGGTATATATTGTAGCCTTGGAACACATTTATAGCTTAGAATAGTATATGTAATGGAAATAGCCTTTGAACATGAAGGAAAAATAAAGACTTTCTCGGACAAACAAAAGCTCAGGGATTACCTTCGCAGTCTGGGTTTGCTTGTACCCTTCCTTCTTGGGGAAGCTTTCCAGGTATTCAAAGGGACTTATGCATTGTGATCTATGTTTTTTGTGACTTTAGCCCGATCTGCATCAGGAGGCACCCCAACCCCAGTAACACTGTGTTTCTTGGAGACTTGTAGAGTTAATGCCTTGTTGGTCTTGGGTAAAATCCAGAAGAATTCTTTGGATTACTAGGCAGAGACTTTTGTTACTGTCTACCAGAGTCTCTCTATCTCGATGTGCTGAGCTGCTTGGAGCTTGGGAGGGGTGACAGAAGCACCCTTGTGGCCACCACCACTAGGACTGTGCTGGGTCAGACCTGAAGCCAGCACAGCACTGGGTCTCACCCAAGGCCTGCTGTAACCACTACCTGGCTACCTCCTGTGTTCACCCAAGGCCCTACGGCTCTAGAATCAGCAGGTGGTGAAGCTAGCCAGGTTTATGTCCTTCCCGTCAGGTCAGTGACTTTTCCCAGGCCCTGGAAAGATCTAGAGATGGCATCTGGAAGCCAGAACCTAGAGTCAGAAACCATAGAAATCTACCTGGTGTTCTGTTATACTGAGACTAAGTTGGCACTCAGACCATAAGGCACAGTTCTTCACACTTTTGTCTCCCCTTTACGCAGGCAGAGAAGTCTCTTTTCCTGGCCATCACAACCAGAGGGCCGTGGAGGTTACTGCCTGGCTACTGCCCAGGGCTCTGAAGTCAGCTTGCAGTGAATGCTGCCAGGAGTGGGACTTACCCTTCAGTGCAGCAGGTGCCCCTCTGGTCCAGGGAAGGTCCATAAATGCTGTCCAAGAGCCAAGACCTAGAACGGGGGGCCCCAAGAGCCCACCTGCTGCTCTACCTCACTGTGGTCAAATTGGTATCTAAGCTGCAAGACAAAGTCCCCTCTACTCTCCCCTCTGCTTTTCTCAAGAAGAAGGACTTTTTCCTGGTAGCCACCACAGCTGGGAATTTTCTGGGTCACACCTGAAGCTAGCACATCTCAGAGTCACTCAAGGCCCATGGCCTGTACTACCTGACTACTGCTGGTGATTACTACTGCAGGGTCCAAGGGTTCTTTAGTCAACATGGAATGAATGTTATCAATACTGGGTCCTTCTCTTAAAGACATCGGGCTCCCTTTTGGCCCAGATTATGTCTAGAAATGTCTTCTGGAAGCTAAGGCCTGGAGTGGGGGACTCATGACCCTGCATGGTCCCCTATCGTACTTTGTCTGAGCTAGTATCCAAGTTGCAAGACAAAATCCCCTTTGCGCTTCCTTCTCGTCGCCTCAAATGTAAGGAAGGCGTCTCGTTCAGAGCTGTGAACTGCACTGCCTGGGGTTGAGGGAGGGGTGATGGCCTGGACTGACTTTCAGGTTTATTCAGGGCCCCAGAGCACTTTATTTGGTGACAGTGAGGCTTGCTGAAACTAAAGCTCCAACTACTGGTGTGGGCAATTCCCCTCTGGCCGGGGCTCATCTAAATGTTCTCCCTGTGGGTGCTGGCTGATTTCTGCCCCTCTTGCCTTCCATTTCCAAGGGACAACACTGAGTTCCAGTGGAAAGTCCCACCGTTGCTGCATCCTCCGTCCCCCAGGCACACAGAGTCTCTCTCCAAGTCATGTGCCTGCTGCCAGGGGTTGGGGGAGGGGTGGGATCAGCAGTTCCAAACTGTCGCTCCTGCCCTCTTCAGTGCCTCTTCAGTGATACGGAGTGTAAGTCAGGTACTTCGATAGCTCTCCTGATTTTTGTTCTTATTCAGGTTGCTTTTGTGTAGACAGTTGTTCAATGTGGTATTCCTGCAGAGGGATGATCAATCAAGGCTTCTATTTGGCAATCTTGTCCCCCCACCCCCACCCACTGGCTCCTTTTAACTGGGTCCTGGCAAGAAACGGCGGGCATGGGGTAGAGGAGTCTGTCTTCGAGAACACCTTGCAGCTTTCAAACCAAAGAGAGAAAACATGCTTTGCCACGTCTCTGACAGCATTCTCAGCAAATGCTCTAATTCCCGACTTAGGTCACAACATTCGCTGTAACCAAGGGGACAGTCCAGATTGGGCCATGTGTCCATCCTTGGGATGGGGTGGAGAGGAGGATTCGTTCCACTGGAACTGCAAACCATGTTGAATTAACTGGTGAAACTCAAATGCAAGCCTGTACATAAAAGAAGTTAATAGGTCAGCACAGTGGCTCATGCCTATAATGCCAGCACTTTGGGAGGCTGAGGCAGGCAGATTGCTTGAGGTCAGGGGTTCAAGACCAGCCTAGCCAACATAGTGAAATCCCACCTCTACTAAAAATACAAAAATTAGCTGGGCGTGGTGGTGCACACCTATAACCCCAGCCACTCAAGTGGCTGAGGCATGGGAATCGCTTGAACATGGGAGGGAGGTGAGCCAAGATTGTGCCACTGTCCTGCAGCCTGGGTGACAGAGCAAGACTCTGTCTCAAAGAAGTTAACAAATAAAAGAATTATATAAATGTTCATGCACATAAAAGGAAGATACTACCACTAACTTCCATTCATCTCTCAACATAGATGTACTGAGCACACATGCTGGCACTGGCTGTCTGGACACTTGTAACGGTTTCCAGGAGGGCAGGGACTTTTGCTTTGCTCGTTACTTCATCTTCTGTGCCTATAACAGGGACTGACACATTACAGAAACTTAACCAATAGTTGTTGAGTGAATACACGAATGACCAGCATTGTAGCTATCTATGATCAACTGTGTCTAACATGACTATGTCCTCCTTGAGCGCTGGGGCAGTGCCTCCAGAGACTGGCTCATGAAAGGCAATCAAGAGAGGCTTTTTTTTTTTTTGAGACGGAGTCTTGCGCCAGCACCAGGCGCCAGGCTGGAGTGCAGTGGTGCAACCTTGGTTCACCGCAACCTCCGCCTCCCGGGTTCAAGCAATTCTCCTGCCTCAGCCTCCCGAGTAGCTGGGACTACAGGTGCATGCAACCATGCCCAGCTAATTTTTGTATTTTTAGTAGAGACAAGGGTTTCACCATGTTGGCCAGGATGGTCTCAATCTCTTGACCTCGTGATCTGCCTGCCTTGACCTCCCAAAGTGCTGGGATTACAGGCGTGAGGCACCACACCCAGCCAAGACAGTCTTTCTTATGAGTAAGTCAATGAGTGAATAGAATACCTTTCTGTATTCTAATCCTTTTATTCTGCAGATGAAAAAGCTTGGACCCTGTCTTCATTCATTTATGTTGCTACAAAGAAACAATGAGGCTGGGGAATTTACCATGAAAAGAGGTGGATTTCACTCACGGTTCTGTAGTGTACAAGGAGCATGGCACCACTTCTGCTTCTGGGGAGAACCTCAAGCTGTTTCCACTCATGGCACAAGGCAAAGGGGATCAAGCGTGTGCAAGGATCATATGGCAGAGAGAAAGCAAGAGGTCGCAGGGGAGGCGCCAGGCTGTTTATTACCATCAGTTCTCATGCAAACTCAGAGTGACAATCCACAGAAGTGAGACTGTCACCAAGCCATTCATGAGGGAGCTGCCCCCAAGACCCAGACACCTCCCACCAGGCCCCACCTCCAACACCGGGGAACCAATTTCAACATGCGACTTGGCAGAGCCAAACTACATCCAAATCACGACAGTCCCTGAAGGCAAGGTGGAGCATCCATGTCTTACCTGAGGGATCCTCTACGTTCCGCTCATAGCAGCGTTGTCTGTCTGGAATTTAATTTTCTCAGAAGGCAGTGGCTGTGTCCTCACATTCACTTTGTGCCGATTCAGCAGTGGTGCTTGAGAAGCTCCAGACTGAGTGGAAGGAGCGAGAGAGAAGAGAAGAGCAGTCCTCGTGAATGCACAATAGAGAAAGGTACCAAGCAGTTAGAAAGAAAGACAGGTGGTGGCCACGGGACAGACTCCGGCCTCACAAGATCGACTCACTGTGTGTCTCAGTCTGTTCGGGCGGCTATAGCAAAGTACCGAAGGCTGGATGGCTCATCAACAACAGAGCTGTATTTCTCACAGTGCTAGAGGCTGTCAAGTCCAAGGTCAAGGCAGGTTTGGAATCTGTTGAAGACCCGTTTTCTGGTTCATAGATGGCACCTTATTGCTATGTTCTCACACAGTGGAAGGGACAGTCTCTCTTGGGGACTCTTTTATTAGGTGGGAATTCCATCCATGAGAGCTTCAGACTCATGACCTTGTCTGCCCCCAAATGCCCCATCTCCTGATACCACCACCTTGGGAGTTAGGATTTCAATGCTTTGGGTGATGCAAACATTCAGACCACAGCCTTGTGGGACATTGGGCAGGTCACCTTCAGTGCCTCCTGTTCATCACCTTAGCAGCATCGCTAAGGACACTGCCCAGCTGAGGCAGCACCAGGAACCGGCTACAGTTCCCACGCTGCCTGCACCTGCTCCCCAAGAAGGTCTGGCTTTTCCTCTTGGTCCACTTGATCACCTGTTAAGTAGGCTACACACTGCTACAATTTGCTAGTGGCACATCAACTACGAGTTGATGCAATGAAGTTGGCCAAGGGAAAAATGAAGATCTGTGTCTGGCTGGACGCCTCTCCACGGGCTCTTCCCACAGACAGCTGCGACTCCCTGCTCCTGGTCCCCCAGGCCCAGCTCCTCCCTGCCATCCTCTCACCAGTTGTTGTCTTCAAGAGGAGGTAGCCGTTTGCTGTTTGAAACCACACAATTAATGGGGAATGCTGGAAAGTACCTCAACAGTAAATCTACTTTGTAACTTTTTAGTGTCTTTTATCTGGTGTCTCAAAGGTCTGTAAAAGGAAAGGAATTTGAGCCCGAACCAGAATAGCCTTCAGTTACTGATGTTATCAGTAACCATCCCGGGCTTCGGGCTTCGCTGGAGAAGATGCAGCCACTCCTAGCAACAAATTCATTTTTCAAAGACCCCTGCCTATAATACTGGGTAAAACCACTCAAGAACAAATGTCACTGTTCACAGCAAACAAAAAGGCAGAATTTCCAACAGCATGACCCCTGCCCATGTCCCACATCTGTGGAACCAGTTCTTTACGTGTTGAAGCAGAGAGGAGTTTTACCGTGTGGACATACCCAGCAGGAAAGGGTCAATGGCTGGTGTTGTCTGAACAAGTCAAGGTCTCTCCTTCTACGACACCAGTTTCCAGTTGCTGTTCTCAGTGCTGTTTCCAAATCCACTCTCTTCATCCTCGCAAGAATCCTGTAAGGTAGGGGCGACATTTAGCTCCGTTTTACAGAAAACCGAGGGGAAAGCTCTGTCACTTGCCAGATGTTGCACATCCGCTAGACGGTGGCTGGGGGCCGGGTTTGAACTGAGCAGCTCTGGCCTTTGCCATCCGCACCAGGCACCCTCTTGCTCAGAGGCAGTCCCTGGCATCAGCCCAGTCCTGCCTTGGAAAAGTCTCAACATGAAATGAGTGGGAGCAGCTTGAGTGTGGTGAGTAAAATTTGGAATAAATTGAAGATTTAATGTTCACTTATCAGCAAAACATAAATACCTGTGCCTCAAAAAGGAAAAAATACGTTTGGATCTTGAAAAGGCAATTCTTTTGTTTACATAAAGTTCTATATCTGGATGTTCAGGAAACAAAACCCAGGTTATAACAACTCTTACAGCTCCAAGAAGGAGACCTCTTATCAGGCTATGTTTCTAAGACAACTGATTCTAAATACCATTGATCCTCTTAAGTTCCATTTGGAAAAATAAACTTTATTTCCCCATCTGCTTGCGTACAGTCTGTTTTTCGGAAGCAACTGAATATACATTGGACATAAAAGTGAAATATTTACTAAAAATGCCAATGCATACTGCTCCTGACAGATTTCTAGGAAGGATCACTTCTTGGCGATTCAGTGATTTTTAGGACTACTTTTTGAAACGTCCCTCGTGAGTGCATTAGATTTAGACGGCATTCCCTGTAGTGTCACGCATTCAGGAACTGCAAGGAGGCAGAACCAGCTCACTTTATAAATTAGTTTAAGTGATCGCTGCTCCTAGGAAAAACCGGCTGTTCCCAGTGCCCCTGATGACGGCGGGGCCCAGGATAAGGAGCCTCCCGCGCTGTGCAGTCTTTTCACTCCACCCCCTGTGAACTTCAAAAACATTCCACTGTCGCTTTTAAAGTTACACAAAGGACATGCTAGCAGCGTTATGACCAAGGAGCGCGTAAGGTGAATACAGGAAAGTACAGATGAACAGATTTGCCTAAGAACATATGTCAACTGCTCCTTCCAACAGCCTCCACACTGAAGCAGCGGAAGTAATATTTAATTTTTAGTTAAGACGAAGAGCCCCCCTCTCTCTTGCGGCTCCTCTCTTCCCAGTTCTCTGGAACCTTTTGCCTCAATGCAGCTCCATTTGTCGTCGTGTTGCTCAGGCCGGGGCACTTTGTTCTGGCCATGCAGTTATCTGGGTCTGGATCGGTCCCTTTACTGCAGCCTTTATTGCTACTCAAAGGATGAGGCTCACAAAAACAGGCCCAGAGAAATGCAGCCACCGCGGCTCAGGAGCCAGGCTGACGCAGGAAATGATAATGATCTCTCCCCGCTTTCAAGAGCTCAAAGTACTGTAGGAAAATGTGAATCTGAAATGAACCCCCTCCAAGTCAGGATGGAAAGGAGGTGCCGCCGTCGAGGAGAAGGGTGTGTGGAGCAGACATGGCTGAGCAGAGTGTCTGCGGTTTTATCAGTGTCCTTCGTGTTCCCTGGAAAAAAAATGTAAACTTTGCACAAAAAAACGCCAATGGTTATTTATTTTTTTCCTTCCCTTCCCTCTGGTAGCTTTCTGAAAAGACCAGAGCTTAATAATTCAATTATCATAAAAATTTCTTCAAGTTAATGAGAAATTCAGTTCTGTCCTTGCAGGGCAAAAAATCCTGCAGAGTCTCACATTATATCATTGTGGCAGGGAACACTGCGTCTGTGTCGGTAAACAGACGCCACGATCCGCCAAACAAAATCTCTCAGGAAACCTGAAGCCTGTAACTAGACAGTGCTAAGGCAAGCGGGATTAAGATTGAGGGCAGCGTGGTGGTGGAGTCTATTTATAGATGCCCACGCGAACAGGAGGTCGAGGAAGCCTTTTTTGGTCAGCCCACCAAAGCTTTCAGTTACATCTGGTTACGATGGGGCATTGAACTCCGGTTCCATTCTGGAAAAACAATTCAGCTGACCACAGACCACCACGTCGATTTTTGGACTGCGCTGGAAAGAACTTCCTCCCTTAGATGTTGGAGGAATAAACAGGACAAGGTCCGTTGCTAATCTGATCTTTAACGGGGGAAATCGTGGGAGATTTAGAAGTCGCTCTCCTGGAGGTAGATGGCTTAGAGGAAAGTCGCAAGAAAACCGGACACAATATATAAAAGAAAAGTGAAATCAGAAAAGGAAAGAAAAAGAACTTTCAAAAATCTATGTTCTATTTAACATGGTGGACTGACCAGATGGATTTTATCTTCTCTTTTACCTAAAACTCTGCATAATAGTTTGAAGATATTATTCACAATAACAAAATGAGAGGAAAAACAGCAGCCAGTGAGATCTTTCAACAGGGCACAGAAGGCAGGAACAGATGAGAGGTGGTAAAGTGCAGGGAACGTGTGTGCCGCTGAAGACGTGGAGGGAGGCGCTCAAGGAGCCCAACAGAAACGGTCTCTTTCCATGGCTGGGCCGCGGGTGGGGAGCTCTCCCTCCTTCTCCATTTTGCAGGGGTGGAGGCGCTCCAGGCAGGAGCCCCTGACAAGCTTCCTCAGTGCAGGAGCCCCTGACCACCTGCTCCCAGACAGTCAGAAGCCATGCGTGGGCGGCCTTCCTCCCACAAGGGAAAGGAATGACGCCCCCAGCCCACAGGTCCTACCCACACACTCAGCTGGTTTTTAGTACCCAGTCGTCTGAGAAAAGGGAGTCCAGCATCACAAGAAATTTGATTTAAAAAAAAAATAAAAGTTACAAAAATTAACATAGAGGAAGCAGTCAATAAAGAGAGCAAAAAAATGTTTTAAAAAAATCTAATTAACATCCTTAGCCAGGCAAACACTGTATCCACAAAACAAGATGAAGGCACACGTGTGCACAGGGACAGAGATGGAGCCACAGCTCCTGGAACTTGTGGGAACAGCAACTAAAATAAAACAGGATTTCTGTCGAAAGTCTGAAAGATACAGTCAAGAAAAAGTTCACAGAACTAACAAGTGCCCAAATGTAAGAGACCTGCTTAGGACCAGCAGAATGAAAGGAGACAGGAGCACAGGTCTATCATGAAATTCCAGGGCGTCATCATTCAGTAGACGATCTTGAGGGCTTTAAAATGGGAACACAAGCAAGCAGCTCCCACGTGAAGAGGCGTCAGAATGGAGGTGCATTTTTCAGTCACAGGAGGGTAGAGGCCGCCGCAAAGCCTTCCACAGCCCGAGGGAGACACTGCTGTCCCTGAGTTCATCTTCACTGAGGCTGTGTACTGTGTGTTCACAGGGGTCCGTCATACCACTCTCTCTTTTTTAAATGTTTAGAACTTCAAAAGTAGAAATTTTAGGACCTACTATGCAAAAACAAAAGAAAACAAGGCAACAATAGGAGAAAGTTAACGAAGCCAGAGTCGCCCGTGCACGCACACAGCCCCAGTGCACTGCGCCAGTGGTCAGCACCAGGAGCACGGCTTGGAGTAGGGTCCGGCTCCACTGGATGTTTTCTTTGATAAAAATGAAAAGTCAATAAACTAGGGAAATGCTGGGTGGAAAACTATAGTCAAAATATCATTTTACACCAAATCATAAGACATGAAGGTAAAATAAAGGCACGTGTAGTCCTGCCAGGCCCTCAGAACCACGCCCCCTGCACCCTTCTTAGGACGCTACTGAAGGATACCTACTCTCTGGCGGAGAAGCGACCCCAAATGGAGGAAGGTCCAGGCTCCGGGAAACAGGGATGGTCCAGACTCTCCCACAGGGGAGAAGACAGGGCAAAGGGATGGGGCTGTGGGTCATTGGTGCAGCAGACACATTCATACACTGCCAGGTCTATTAGGTGAAGGAAAAAGGTTTTAAAAACTCCTTTTCCTAAAGAGGAAAGGAAAACAACAGAATGTATATATTTTTAATGTTTGAATTAATTGTCTTTGCTGAAGAATGCTTCTGTGAACATCCAACTTGCATAACTGCACGGGAGGAAAAGCAAATTCACAGAGGAAGACGAATAACCAAATAATCACTTTGCAAAAGACGCGTTTGCTCTGGGGGAGTCTGACGTTTTACACTGCAGGCCATTTTATACACTGGCACATGTCAGTCACTGTGGGACACAAGCAGTCACAAGGGAAGTCCCAGAGGGCAAAGAGCATCTCTGGAGGACTGGAAGGAAATACTGTGGCCATTGTTTGGTAGGGATGACCAGGACCCAGTTACAGACTGTTCACCTTTGAATCAATGCTTGGAAAGATACTGGAACAAATAATCAGATACTCTATCTGCCATCACCTGGAAGGATGGAAGACACTAGGAAGGAACCGGCACATGTTCCTTAAGGGCAAGTGGAGTCGCGTAACCCAAGACCTCACTCCAGGTCTTAAGAACACAGGGAACCAGGGACGGTGGCTGAAACGTGTAATCCCAGCACTTAGGGAGGCAGAGGTGGGAGGATCTCTTGAGCCTGGGAGTTCAAGACCAGTCTGGGAAACAGCCAGATCCCATCTTCACAAATTTTTTTAATAAGCCAGGAATGGCGATGTGCCCCTGTGGTCCCAGACTTTGGGAGGCTAACGTGGGAGGATCCCTTGAGCCCAGGAGTTCGAGGCTGCTGTGAACTATGATGGCCCCACTGCACTCCAGCCCGGCAACAGAGTAAGACCCTGCATCAAACAAAACAAAACAAAAAAGAATACAGGGTGCAGACCCCGGGAGGTTGAGCACTGCAGTTGCCAAGGAGCTAGCTAAGGTAAGAAGTATTGTAGGGTATTGTGATATATCCCTTAAGCACCTACACATAGTGTATTTAGATAGAAATTTTTCTAAGCATGAAAGATAGAATGTATAAAATAGGGTATAAAGACTGAAGGGCAAAACCCTATAGCAAGACTGCACAATGGCTCACGCCTGTAATCCCAACACTTTGGGAGGCCAAGGTGGGCGGATCACGAGGTCAGATGTTCAAGACCAGCCTGGCCAACACAGTGAAACCCCGTCTCTACTAAAAATACAAAAATTAGCCAGGTATGGTGGCACATGCCTATGGCCCCACCTACTCGGGAGGCTGAGGCAGGAGAATCGCTTAAACCCAGGAGGCAGAGGTTGTGGTGAGCTGACATCACGCCACTGAACTCCAGCCTGGGCAATAGAGCAAGACTCCATCTCAAAAAAAAAAAAAAAGACTGCACCTGAACAGCTAGAACAGAGAATTTGAGGGCCACACAGGGAGACACCAGTTTCCTGACATAAAACTGTCTGTTCCTTACCCAGTTCCAGAGAGGTTTGCAAATACTAATCCAACCATAACAACCAAGAGAAGGGAAGGCAAGTTACAAAGTGAGTGTCGGAGAACTACCCCAGCATTTTTATTATTCTGTTTAATAAATGTCACAACAAAAACAATGGCTAACATTATGTGAACTTGCTAATCTGCCAAGAAATGTTCTAAGCACTTTCATCTTTTAACTCACGTCATCTGCATGACAGCCCTCTGAAGGTGAGCTCTTACTATCTTCGTTTTACAAATGAGCCAGCTGGGCCCCGAGAAACAGAGCAGCTCGTCCAAGACCACACAGCTCAGAAGCTGAAAACAATGCAGCGTGCCAAACTAAGAACACAAGGAAACTTTCCTGCTTTAATGCTCCTCAGACTTCTTCATGTGGCATGATGAACTGATAAGATATCCCACTAAATGTAATTAAATACAACATTTTGTGCCAGATCAAATAGTGCATTTGCTTTTACTCATTTCTAGTATAAAAACCAACAGGTATTAGATAAAATTAAAAAGCATTTTTAAATTTTTTAAAATTGTACTTGAAGTTCTGGGATACGCGTGCAGAACGTGCAGGTTTCTTACATAGGTATACAGACGCCATAGCAGTTTGCTGCACCCATCACCCCGTCCTCTACATTAGGAATCTGTCCTAATGCACTCCCTCCCCCAGCCCCCCAGCCCTGACAGGCCCTGGTGTGTGATGTTCCCCTCCCTGTGTCCACGTGTTCTATTGCTCAACTCCCACTTATGAGTGAGAACACGCGGCGTTTGGCTTCCTGTTCCTGTGTCAGTTTGCTGAGAATGATGGTTTCCAGCTTCATCCATGTCCCTGCAAAGGACGTGAACTCATCCTTTTTTATGGCTGCGTGATGTGTATGTGCCACATTTTCCCTGTCCAGTCTATCACTGATGGGCATTTGGGTTGGTTCCAAGTCTTTGCTATTGTGAACAGTGCTGCAATAAACATGTGTCTTTATAGCAGAATGATTCATAATCCTTTGGGTATATACCCAGTAATGGGATTGCTGGATCAAATGGTATTTCTATTTCTAGGTCCTTGAGGAATCGCCACACTGTCTTCCACAATGGTCGAACTAATGTACACTCCCACCAACAGTGTAAAAATGTTGCTATTTCTCTGCATCCTCTCCAGCATCTGTTATTTCCTGACTTTTTAATGATCCCCATTCTAACTGGCATGAGATGGTATCTCATTGTGGCTTTGATTTGCATTTCTCTAATGACCAGTGATAATGAGCTTTTTTTCATATCTTTGTTGCCTGCATAAATGTCTTCTTTTGAAAAGTGTCTGGTCATATCCTTTGCCCACTCTTTGATGGGGTTGTTTGCTTTTTTCTTGTAAATTTATTTAAGTTCCTTATAGATTCTGGGTATTATCTCTTTGTCAGATGGATAGATTGCAAACATTTTCTCCCATTCTGTAGGTTGCCTGTTCATTCTGATGATGGTTTACTTTGCTGTGCAGAAGCCCTTTAGTTGAATTTAATCTCATTTCGGCTTTGTTGCCTTTGCTTTTGGTGTTTTAGTCATGAAGTTGTTGCTCATGCCTATGTCCTAAATGGTATCGCCTAGGTTTTCTCCTAGGGTTTTTATGATTTTAGGTCTCATATTTAAGTCTTTAATCCGTCTTGAGTTAATTTTTGTATAAGGTGTAAGGAAGGGATCCACTTTCAGTTTTCTGCACAGTGCTAGCCAGCTTTCCCAACGCCATATATTAAATGGGGAATCCTTTCCCCATTGCTTGTTTCTGTCAGGTCTGTCAAAGATCAGATGGTTGCAGATGTGTGGTGGTATTTCTGAGGCCTCTGTTCTGTTACATTGGTCTATATTTCTGTCTTGGTACCAGTACCATGCTGTTTTGGTTACTGTAGCCTTGCAGTATAGTTTGAAGTCAGGAAGTATGATGCTCCAGCTTTGTTCTTTTTGCTTAGGACTGCCTTGGCTATATGGGCTCTTTTTTCATTCCATATGAAATTTAATGTAGTTTTTTCTAATTCTGTGAAGAAAGTAAATGGTAGCTTGATAGGGATAGCATTGAATCTATAAATTACTTTGGGCAATATGACCATTTTCACAATATTGATTCTTCCTATCCATGAGCATGGAATGTTTGTGTATTTGTTTGTATCTTCTCCTAATTCCTTGAGCAGTGGTTTGTAGTTCTCTTTGAAGACATCCTTCATATCCCTTGGAAGTTGTATTCCTAGGTGTTTTATTCTCTTTGTAGCAATTATGAATGGGAGTCCACTCATGATTTGGCTCCCTGTTTGTCTATTATTGGTGTATATGAATGCTTCTGATTTTTGCACATCCATTTTGTATCCTGAGACTTACCAGTTTATCAACTTAAGGAGATTTGGGGCTGAGACTATGGGGTTTTCTAAATATACAATCATGTCATCTTCCTATTTGAATACGCTTTATTTCTTTTTCTTATCCGATTGCCCTGGCCAGAACCTCCAATACTGTGTTGAATAGGAGTGGTGAGAGAGGGCACCCTTGCCTTGTGCTGGTTTCCAAAGGGAATACTTCCAGCTTTTGCCCATTCAGTACAATATTGGCTCTGGGTCTGTCATAAATCGCTCTTATTATTTTGAGATCCATTCTATTGATACTTAGTTTATTTTAGCCTGAGGGGGTGCCGCATTTTATCGAAGGCCTTTTCTGCATCTATTGAGATAATCACGTGTTTTTTGTCACTGGTTCTGTTTATGTGATGGATTACGTTTATTGATTTGCATGTTGAACCAGCCTTGCATCCCAGAAATGAAGCCAACTTGATTGTGGTGGATAAGTTTCTGATGTACTAGATTCAGTTTGCCAGTATTTTATTGATGAATTTTGCATCGATGTTCATCAGGGATATTTCTCTGAAATTTTCTTTTTTTGTTGTTGTTGTGTCTTTGCCAGGTTTTGGTATCAGGATGATGCTGGCCTCATAAAATGAGTTAGGGAGGAGTCCCTCTTTTTCTATTGTTTGGAATAGTTTCAGAAAGAAGGGTATCAGTTCCTCTTTGTAACTCTGGTAGAATTCGGCTGTGAGTCCATCTGGTCCTGGGCTTCTATTGGTTGGTAGGCTATTAATTATGGCGTTGATTTCAGAACTTGCTATTGGTCTATTCAGGGATTCAGTTTCTTCCTGGTTTAGACTCGGGGGGGTGTGTGTGTCCAGGAATTTATCCATTCCTCTAGATTTTCTAGTTTGTTTTCATAGAGGTGTTTACAGTATTCTCTGATGGTAGTTTGTATTTCTGTGGAATCAATAGCGATATCCCCTTTATCATTCTCTTGTTGTTTATTCAGTTCTTCTCTCTTTTCTTCTTTATTAGTCTGGCTAGCAGTCCATCTATTTTGTTAATCTTTTCAAAAGAAAATAGCTCCTGAATTCACTGATTTTTTGAAGGGTTTTTCGTGT
This sequence comes from Callithrix jacchus, assembly GCF_049354715.1. NCBI lineage: Eukaryota > Metazoa > Chordata > Mammalia > Primates > Cebidae > Callithrix > Callithrix jacchus. The sequence goes on from NC_133514.1 coordinate 119,097,000, forward strand.
CTCTGTTTTCTTCCATTCTGCTCTGATCTTAGTCATTTCTTGTTTTCTGCTGGCTTTTGAATTTGTTTACTCTTGCTTCTCTAGTTCTTGTAATTGTGGTGTTAGGGTGTTGATTATAGATCTTTCTCCTGTGAGCATGAAGTGCTATAAATTTCCCTCTAAACACTGCTTTAAATGTGTCCCAGAAATACTGGTACATTGTGTCTTTGTTCTCGTTGGTTTCAAATAACTTATTTATTTCTGCCTTAATTTTGTTACTTAGTCATTCAGTAGCAGGCTGTTCAGCTTCCATGTAGTTATGCGGTTTTGAGTGAGTTTCTTAATCCTCAGTTCTAATTTGATTGCACTGTGGTCTGAGAGGCTGTTTTTGTTATGATTTCTGTTCTTTTGCATTTGCTGAGGAGTGTTTTATTTCCAATTATGTGGTCAATTTTAGAATAAGTGCAATGTGGTGCTGAGAAGAATGTATATTCTGTTGATTTGGGGTGGAGAGTTCTGCGGATGTCTATTAGTTCCACTTGGTCCAGAGCTGAGTTCAATTCCTGAATATACCTGTTAATTTTCTGTCTCATTGATCTGTCTAATACTGACAGTGGGGTGTTAAAATCTCCCACTATTATTGTGTGGGAGTCTAAGTCTCTTTGTAGGTCTCTAAGAACTTGCTTATATGAATGTGGGTGTTCCCGTATTGGGTGTATATATATTTAGAATAGTTAGCTTTTCTTGGAAAAAGTCTTTTTTTTTTTTTTTCTGAACAGAGTCTTGCTCTGTTGCCAGGCTGGAGTGCAGTGGCATGGTCTCAGCTCACTGCAACCTTCAACTCCCTGTTTCAAGCGATTCTCCTGCCTCAACCTCCCGAGTGGCTGGGATTACAGGCATGCACCACCAGGCCCAGCTAAGTTTTTGGGGTTTCCCCATGCTGGCCAGGATGGTCTCAATCTCCTGACCTCGTGATCCACCCTCCTCGGCCTCCCAAAGTGGTAGGATCGCAGACGTGAGCCATTGCTCTGAGCCTAGAAAGCATTCTTGCAGGAGAAATTCACAAATATTAAAGACAATCAGATCCTCCTGTGCACAGATCATCGAGCCAACTCCAGTTTAAACAGGAGGGCATAGTGCCCCAGAGTGAGGCCGCTGTGTCACTGAAACAATGCCTGAAAATAGAGCTTTTAAGATCAAAATGTGGGGACAGAGAATAAAATGTTTCTGCAACTCATAATCTCTTACGGTAAGGGAGCTGATGGAGCTGGTGTGGGCCACTGGTCTGCAGAAATGCAAAGGCAGATTCGAGTGGAGACCAGGTACGTTGCTCATGCTTGTAATCCCAGCACCTTGGGAGGCCAAGGCAGGTGGATCACTAGGTCAGGAGTTTGAAACCACCTGGCCAACATGGTGAAACCCCTTCTCTACTAAAAATACAAAAACTAGCCATGTGTGGTGGTACACACCTGTAGTCCCAGCTACTCGGAGGCTGAAGCACAAGAATTGCTTGAACCCAAGAGGCGGAGGTTGCAGTGAGCCGAGATCATGCCAGTGCACTCCAGGATGGGTGATAGAGTAAGACTCCATCTCACACACATGCACAAAAGATGTGGAGGATAGAAAAAGCCAGGCTGGGCGCGGTGGCTCACACCTGTAATCCCAGCACTTTGGGAGGCTGAGGCAGGTGGATCACGAGGTCAAGAAATTGAGACCATCCTGGTCAACATGGTGAAACCCCGTCTCTACTAAAAATACAAAAAATTAGCTGGGCAAGGTGGTGCGTGCCTGTAGTCCCAGCTACTCAGGAGGCTGAGGCAGGAGAATTGCCTGAACCCAGGAGGCGGAGGTTGCGGTGAGCCGAGATCACGCCATTGCACTCCAGCCTGGGTAACAAGAGCGAAACTCCGTCTCAAAAAAAAAAAAAGAAAAAGAAAAAGCCAGATGGGGGGTCCGGCCACGCATTTCTTTTTCCCTTGCCTCCCCCAGCACAGGTACTTCCACATCCTCTGGTGTCACTGTGTCCGTCCACAGGAGCTGCAGTTGCTAAACCCACTGGAAGAGCCATTGTCACCAGAGCTCCAAAGCACTTCCATCATCTTTTCAGCATCTCAAGGTGTGATCCTGTCGGTGACAGTGAGGTCAGGACCAAGCTGGTGGATAAACTGACACCCACAGTCAGCATCCTGAGACTCCTCGGAGAGGTCACATCTAAGTGAGACTTTGCTCCCTGGAGTTGGTAATGTTTTTTTCAGGGGGAGTTGATGCGAAGTGTGGAGAGCACTTGCCTTGGTCAGTGCTATGTACCCACAGAGCTCTGGTCCCCAGGAAGCTTCTGCACCAGGTAGTGCAGCCAGAGGTGGAGGAGGGCCCACCGCTGCGACTGGTGCTGTTAAAACCCCACCCCATCCACACTGCCATGGCCTCTGGAACTGGTACAGAAGTCTACAGGTAGAAACGTTACTAACAACACCAAATCACAAGTAATTATCCCCTGAACATAATATTTGTGCTCCTTTTTTATAGGTCTCACATGAAATGATACTAAACTGTGAAATTATACACCGACACAAAGAAACGTGTTGATAACACTAACTACCAATTCCTGAGAACCTGTCTGCAGGTGAGCTAGGAGTAGGGCGGGACTGGTTGTGCAAGGCACAGGTCACAAAGGCCCCGCTGATAAAACAGGTAAGTGCGGTAAAAAGAAGTCAGTCAGAAGCCACTGAAACCAAGCCCGCAATGGAAGCGACCTCTGATGGCCCTCACTGCTTTATACGCTAATTATAATGCATTAGCAGCTCAGAGTGCCAGAACCGTTTACAAATGCCATGGTAACTGGGGAAGCTGGTATATGGTCTTAAAGAGGGAAGCAGGGAGAACCCTCGGTTCCAGGAATTCCCCAACCTTCATGCCGCTCCATCCAATCACGAATTATCCACCCCTGTTTAGCATGTGATCAAGAAATAACCACAAAACAGCAAACCGGTACACCTCAGTGCAGCTCTACCTACGGAGTAGCCATGCTTTGATTCCTTTACTTTCTCAATAAACTTGCTGACTCTCGAGTTCCTTCCTGCAGGAAGCCTTCAAGACCCCATGTGGCCTCCCAGACTGGACCAGGTTGAAGATCACCCTGTGACACAGGCAGGGTGCACTGCTGCGCATACACTAACCCTCACTTGCTTTACAGATGAAGCAGCTGGGACGCGGTAAGCCTTCCTCATCTACCCGGACCGCTCAGCAGGTACGCTGTGTGCAGATACAAATGCACCCACTTCCAAAACGAGTACTCATTCCAGTCCCCTCTGCAGCAGACAATATCAGACAGAACCTGCTAAATTCTGAAAAAATGATAGTAAATGGAAAGTATTTTTTTTACAGGTCAAAGAAAATGATATTATAAAATAGCACAGGGATTTCTGTATACACACCTTCCTACTCTTCCCTCTCAGTAGAGCAAAGATGCCTGGACATTATGAATGAAGCAAACATTTGGAAAGACAGGCTGGTTAGACGTGGTGGTGGGTTCCCCGGTTTTCTGTTTGCCTTCTATGTCCTACAGCGGGTGCTGGAGAAGCCAGAAACACAAGAACACCAAGGAGCACTGACGATCGTTTAAAAAGTGCCAAGAAAGCTTGGAACAGCTGCTCTCTGGCCAAAGTACCAGGAAAGGGGCAGCCCAGCAAGACAGAACGCTTTTAGACGGTGACCACCCTACCCCACCCAAACACCACGGAAAAATGCACAAGTGCACCGGCAACCCCACCAGCAAAGGGGCCCAGCACTGCCTAATGGTAAGGAGGCCCAGCACCACGGCCAGGGCTGTGACAGAAGGTCACAGATGCTGATCTCCACCGCTGCCAGCGGTTAGGAGGAGCACACGCTCCTCAGGGAAAGCGATCTTTCATCCTAAGCTGGCAGCCATGAGCCAGTGCCCCTCATCCTCCTGCCAGCCTGGTATCAAAAGAAGCCTGCTCATATAAGATCCAGAGTCACGAAACAGCACAGTAGTCTTATATCCACAGTTTTGCTTTCTGTGGTTTTAGCTACCTCTGGTCAACTGCAGTCCAAAAATAGGTGAGTGCAGCACAGCAAGGTATTTGGGGGGGGCGGGGGCGGGGGGGAATCACATTCACCATAAAGAAAACTTTTATTACAGTATAGGCTAGAATTGTTCTATTTTATTATTAGTTGTTATTAATCTCTTCCTGTGCCCAATTTATAAATTAAACTTTGCCATAGGTAGGTATGTATAGGAAAAACACATAGTATATAAAGAGTTTGGAACTATTCTGTGGTTTGGGGCATCCACTGGCGGACTTGGAATATACTCCTTGCAGATAAGGGGATGGGGGGAATCATTGTACTATCCAGGTCATAACTTAAAAATCACTCATCCTGGCCGGACACAGTAGCTTATGCCTGTAATCCCAGCACTTTGGGAGGCCAAGGTGGGCGGATCACAAAGTCAGGAGTTCGAGACCAGCCTGGCCAATATCGTGAAATCTTGTCTCTATTAAAAATACAAAAATTAGCTGGGCGTGGTGGCACATACCTGCAGTCCCAGCTACTTGGGAGGCTAAGGCAGAAGAATTGCTTGAACCCGGGAGGCAGAGGTTGCACTGAGCTGAGATTGCGCCATTGCACTCCCGCCCGAGTGACAGAGCAAGACTCTGTCTCAAAAAAAAAAAAAAAAAATCACTCGGCCGGGCCTTGTGGCTCACGCCTGTAATCCCAGCACTTTGGGAGGCCGAGGCAGGTGGATCACGAGGTCAAGAGATCAAGACCATCCTGGTCAACATGGTGAAACCCCATCTCTACTAAAAATACAAAAAATTAGCTGGACATGGTGGTACATGCCTGTAATCCCAGCTACTCGGGAGGCTGAGGCAGGAGAATTGCCTGAACCCAGGAGGCAGAGGTTGCCGTGAGCCGGGATCACACCGTTGCACTCCAGCCTGGGTAACAAGAGCAAAACTCCATCTCAAAAAAAAAAAAAAAAAAATCACTCATCCTACCAAGAACCAGGAAAATCCCAACTTGAATGAGAAAAGGCAGTCAACAGATGCCGACACCAGTGCAACACAGATGTTACCTCATCTGATAAGAACTTTAAGGTAGCCATACACACACAAAAAACCTCAACAAGAAATTGCAAACACACTCTAAATAAACAACTTTTAAAAAATCAGAAAAGCTTAGCAAAGAAATAGAAGATGCAAAGAAGAACTAATGAAAATTTTAGAACTGAAAAATACAATCATTGAAATAAAAAACTCAGTCAATGGACTGAACAGTAGAATGGATGGGACAAAGGAAAGAACCAGTGAACTTGAAAATAGAACATAAGAAAAGATCCAGTCTGAGCAACAGAGAGAAAGTAGATTAAAAAATAACTGAAAAGCACCCCAGGTTCCTGTAGGAACTATAACAAAAGATCTAACATTCTTGTCTTCAGAATTCCAGAAAGAGAGGAGAAAGGCAGAGGACCTGAAACAGCATTAGAAGAAATAATGAGAAAAGTCTCCAAATTTAGCAAAAGAAATAAACCTACAAACTCAAGATGTTGAGTGAATACCAGGCAGTATAAACCCAAAGAAATCCACACTAACACACATTATAATCAAACTCTTGAAAATGGAAGACAAATAATAAACCTTGACAATAGCAAGAGAGAAAGGACACCTTATTTAGGGGGCAAAGAAATTGGAATGACAAAGGATTTTTCAGCAGAAGGCATGGGGGCCAGGAGCAAGTGGCTGATGTTTCAAGGACTGAAGGAAAAGAACTGTCAACCTGACATTTTATATCTGGGAAATTATCTTCAAGATGAAGGAAAAATCAAGACATTCTCAGAAGAAAATAAACTGAGAGAATTTGTCACCAATAGACTTGCCCTAAAAGAGTAGTTAAAGAAAGTTCTTTAATCAGAAGAAAATGGTAACAGAAGGAAATGTGGAATATCAGGGAGGAAGAACAAATGGTAAGAACGTATACCAGAGCAAAGACAAGAGCGTCTCCTCCTCTTGAGTGTTCTAGGTGAGAACATATACCAGAGCAGAGACAACAGAGTTTCCTCCTCTTGAGTTTTCTAGGTGAGAACATAAACCAGAGCAGAGACAAGAGCGTCTCCTCCTCTTGAGTGTTCTAGGTGAGAACATATACCAGAGCAGAGACAACAGTTTCCTCCTCTTGAGTGTTCTAGGTGAGAACATAAACCAGAGCAGAGACAACAGTTTCCTCCTCTTGAGTCTTCTAGGTGAGAACATATACCAGAGCAGAGACAACAGTTTCCTCCTCTTGAGTTTTCTAGGTGAGAACATAAACCAGAGCAGAGACAAGAGAATCTCTTCTTCTTGAGTTTTCTAGGTGAGAACATAAACCAGAGTAGAGACAACAGTTTCCTCCTCTTGAGTGTTCTAGGTGAGAACATAAACCAGAGCAGAGACAAGAGAATCTCTTCTTCTTGAGTTTTCTAGGTGAGAACATAAACCAGAGTAGAGACAACAGTTTCCTCCTCTTGAGTGTTCTAGGTGAGAACATAAACCAGAGCAGAGACAAGAGAGTCTCCTCCTCTTGAGTTTTCTAGGTGAGAACATAAACCAGAGTAGAGACAACAGTTTCCTCCTCTTGAGTGTTCTAGGTGAGAACATAAACCAGAGCAGAGACAAGAGAGTCTCCTCCTCTTGAGTTTTCTAGGTGAGAACATAAACCAGAGCAGAGACAAGAGAGTCTCCTCCTCTTGAGTGTTCTAGGTGAGAACATAAACCAGAGCAGAGACAAGAGAATCTCTTCTTCTTGAGTTTTCTAGGTGAGAACATAAACCAGAGTAGAGACAACAGTTTCCTCCTCTTGAGTGTTCTAGGTGAGAACATAAACCAGAGCAGAGACAAGAGAGTCTCCTCCTCTTGAGTTTTCTAGGTGAGAACATAAACCAGAGCAGAGACAAGAGAGTCTCCTCCTCTTGAGTGTTCTAGGTGAGAACATAAACCAGAGCAGAGACAAGAGAATCTCTTCTTCTTGAGTTTTCTAGGTGAGAACATAAACCAGAGTAGAGACAACAGTTTCCTCCTCTTGAGTGTTCTAGGTGAGAACATAAACCAGAGCAGAGACAAGAGAGTCTCCTCCTCTTGAGTTTTCTAGGTGAGAACATAAACCAGAGTAGAGACAACAGTTTCCTCCTCTTGAGTGTTCTAGGTGAGAACATAAACCAGAGCAGAGACAAGAGAGTCTCCTCCTCTTGAGTTTTCTAGGTGAGAACATAAACCAGAGCAGAGACAAGAGAGTCTCCTCCTCTTGAGTGTTCTAGGTGAGAACATATACCAGAGCAGAGACAAGAGCGTCTCCTCTTCTTGAGTTTTCTAGGTGAGAACATAAACCAGAGCAGAGACAAGAGAGTCTCCTCCTCTTGAGTGTTCTAGGTGAGAACATAAACCAGAGCAGAGACAACAGAGTCTCCTCCTCTTGAGTGTTCTAGGTGAGAACATATACCAGAGCAGAGACAAGAGAGTCTCCTCCTCTTGAGTTTTCTAGGTAAGAACATAAACCAGAGCAGAGACAAGAGAATCTCTTCTTCTTGAGTGTTCTAGGTGAGAACATATACCAGAGCAGAGACAAGAGCGTCTCCTCCTCTTGAGTGTTCTAGGTGAGAACATATACCAGAGCAGAGACAAGAGAGTCTCCTCCTCTTGAGTTTTCTAGGTGAGAACATAAACCAGAGCAGAGAAAACAGAGTCTCCTCCTCTTGAGTTTTCTAGGTAAGAACATAAACCAGAGCAGAGACAAGAGCGTCTCCTCCTCTTGAGTGTTCTAGGTGAGAACATATACCAGAGCAGAGACAACAGAGTCTCCTCCTCTTGAGTTTTCTAGGTAAGAACATAAACCAGAGCAGAGACAAGAGAGTCTCCTCCTCTTGAGTTTTCTAGGTGAGAACATATACCAGAGCAGAGACAAGAGAATCTCTTCTTCTTGAGTTTTCTAGGTGAGAACATATACCAGAGCAGAGACAAGAGCGTCTCCTCCTCTTGAGTGTTCTAGGTGAGAACATATACCAGAGCAGAGACAAGAGCGTCTCCTCCTCTTGAGTTTTCTAGGTAAGAACATAAACCAGAGCAGAGAAAACAGAGTCTCCTCCTCTTGAGTTTTCTAAATTACATTTAACAGTTGAAGCAAAACATGTATCACTGTCTGATTGGTTCTTAATGCAGGTAGAAGGAATATTTAGTAAATTAAGGGAGCATAAAGGGACTTTAAAAAGTGGCAATTTCTATGCTTCACTCAACCTGAAAATGTCAGCACCTGAAGATGTTGGTGAGTAGTACGTGTAACATAATACTTGCAGCAACCACAAAACAATGGGAACGAGAGATGTGCTCAAACCCTTAGCAGGTCAATTAAAATGGAAAGCTCTATAGTACTCAAGTAACCCACAGGAAGACAGGAAAATAAAGAAGGAGAAGAAAAACAGGAAACAAACAAAATAAACAAGCAAGAACAAAAAATAACTAAATAAAATGGCAGACATAGGCCCTAACATACTCATAATTACTTTACATTTAAATGGACTATGGCTGGGTGCCGTAGCTCGCCCTTATAATCCCAGCACTTTGGGAGGCCAAGGCAAGTGGATCACCTGAGGTTAGAAGTTCAAGACCAGCCTGACCGACACGGCAAAGCCCTGTCTCTACTAACAGTACAAAAATTAGCCAGGTGTGGTGGCAGGCGCCTGTAATTCCAGCTACTCCAGAGGCTGAGGCAGGAGAATCGCTTGAACCCGGGAGGCAGAGGTCACAGTGAGCTGAGATCATGCCACTGCACTCCAGCCTGAGGGACAAGAGTGAAACTCTAGCTAAAACAAAACGAATGGGCAAACTACACCATTTAAAAGACTAGGAGAGAAAGAAAAGATTCAAAGAGTAGATTTAAAAACATGACCCAATATATGCAAGAGCATTATACTGACTGAAAAAAAAGCCAGTCTGAAAAAATGATATAGGAGTCCCCATTTTTATAACATTCTCAAACAGACAAAAATGCAGGGTGGACAATAGATTACTGGTTGCCAGGGGTTAGGGATGGTGGGGATAGGGAGGGAACTCGGTTTTACTGTAAAAGAATAGCAAAGGGGGCCGGGCGTGGTGGCTCACGCCTGTAATCCCAGCACTTTGGGAGGCCGAGGCAGGGGGATCATGAGGTCAGGAGTTTGAGACTAGCCTGGCCAATATGGTGAAACCCCGTCTCTACTAAAAATACAGAAATTAGCTGGGCATGGTGGTGTGTGCCTGTAGTCCCAGCTACTCAGGAGGCTGAGGCAGAAGAATTGCTTGAACCCGGGAGGCGGAGGTTGCAGTGAGCGGAGACTGCGTCACTGCACTCTAGCCTGAGTGACAGAGTAAGACTCCATATCAAAAAAAAAAGGGGGGGGGGAGGTGTTTGGGTTGCTGGAACAGCTTCGTATGCTGATTGGTGGAGGTCACACAGATCCACACCTGCCTAAGTTGGATAGAATTACACACAAACACTGTAGCAACGCCAGTTTCTTGTTTCTTTTTTTGTTTTGTTTTGAGATGGAGTTTCTCTCTATTTGACCAGGCTGGAGTGCAATGGCAGGATCTTGGCTCACTGCAACCACTGCCTCCCAGGTTCAAGCAATTCTCCTGCCTCAGCCTCCGGAGTAGCTGGGATTATAGGCATGCGCCACCATGTTCAGCTAGTTTTGTGCTTTTAGTAGAGACAGGGTTTCTCTGTGTTGGTCAGGCTGGTCTCGAACTTCCAACCTCAGGTGATCCACCAGCCTCAGCCTCCCAAAATGCTGAGATTACAGGCATGAGCCACCGTGCCCGGCTAGTTTCTTGTACTATAGATATAACCATTGGAGAAACTGGGTGACAGTTATGTGAGATGTCGCTGCATTACCTTTGCAACTTCCTGTGAATCTGTATTTTAAAATAAAAAGTTAAAATTAAACAGTAGAAGTCTTACTAGGAGAAGTACAAAATAAAGAAAACAGTAAACATTCTGACAAGATTAAGCTGTCCTGGCTGAGTATAAAAGACGTACTGATTTAGCAGGGAAAGAGTAACTGACTGAGCGGGACGTAGACATGGAGTTCAGCCACGGAAAAACCTGCCGTGACCCAGGAACGCTCTTCAAAGTGTCTAACGCGCGCAGCGTGAAGAATGATGCTTGTTTCTTTCTTCTGCATTACTCGGCCTTTTGTTAAAAATGTATACAGCTTTTGATTTTATACTTTTAAAAAGATGTCGCTCGATGAGTGTAAGATAGGAAATAATAAGGGGTGTAAGGAGGTTAGTAAATTAAGGGAGAATTTAAAGATGACAGAGAATGCCTAATTGCTTCTTCAAATTAAAGATGAATTCTATAAAAAGGAGCGCTGATTAGTTTCCATGCATCTGCAACAGTAAACAAAGCAAGAGCTTTAAGAGGTATGTTTTAGTCCGTTCGCACACTGCTGTAAAGAACTGCACAAGGCTGGGTAATTTGTAAAGGAAACAGTTTAACTGACTCACAGTTCTGCACGGCTGAGACGGTCTCAGGAAACTTACCAACATGAGGGAAGGGGAAGCAGGCACCTTCTTCACAAGGTGGCAGGAGAGAGACTTCCAAACACTTGTAAAACTGTCAGATCGCCTGAGAACTCAGTGTCATGAGAAGAGCATGGGGGAAACCGCCCTCATGGCCAATCACCTCCCACCAGGTCTCTCTCTCAACACCTGGGGATTACAATTCAATATGAGATTTGGATGAGGACAAAAAGCCTAACCGCATCAAGGTTCTTTCATAAAATTCTTACTTCACATAAGAATCCTGCACAATATTGTGCGATATGATGCAGCTCCATAACTTTCTTTTCTTTTTGAGATGGAGTCTTGCCCTTGTCGCTCAGGCTGAAGTGCAATGGCATGATCTCAGCTCACTGCAACCTCCGCCTCCCGGGTTCAAGCAATTCTCCTGCCTCAACCTCCCAAACAGCTGGTACTATAGGTGTGTGCCACCACGCCCAGCTAACTTTTGTATTTTTAGTAGAGACGGGGTTTCACCATGTTGGCTAGGCTGGTCTCAAACTCCTGACCTCACTATCTGCCCTCCTCAGCCTCCCAAAGTGCTAGGATTACAGGGTGAGCCACCGTGCCTGGCCAGTTCCATAACTTTCATGCAACTCAAACATAACCAGGAATCGCCTGCTTGTATATTCAGTGAAGTGATAACTTGAAGGTCCCGGGTTCACCTGAAGTTTCCTCCCAAAGACGCCTCAGCCTCTTTAAGGAAGTGCTCCAGGTTTACTCACACACGGGTCCGCTGGCTGCAGCCACCATTTGGCTTCTAAGACAGCTCCTCCTCATGCTGCCACCAAGATAGTGCCCAGACTGATCAAATGTCCTGCTTTATGATGTGCCCATGCCAAGTGGGCCCAGTAACCCCAGTGGTGCTGGACTCCATGCAGAGAGTGGGAGATGCCCTCAACTCAGTGGCACCTTTTGTCACTGTGGCCCTAAAGTGGCTTCACTGCTTCGGGAGCCTCACAGAATCTCTAGTGAAAGCATGTGTTGATGTATGTGGTAGGATTCGGAAGGGTATGTAGGGCTGTGTGTGTGTGCATGTGTGCACACACACGTGCACATACATAGCTATTTCTGTATTTGTATATACACATCTATGCATATATGAAAATAGAGTGTTCTGGTACACATTGCCATGTCTCCACCCGCTCTGGGAATGATGCACTCTCACTGATGAGAAGGAGGACTGCAGGCTTTGCTGCGTCCTTGGGCTACAAACCTCTCAGCCAAGGAGCCTCCAGCCTCCTCCCCAAGCTGAGCATGGTCACTGCCTGCACTTCCTCCAAGCTGCCTCTTTCTGAACATTTTTTTCTGCTCTGGTGAGCAGTTCTGACCTATTAAGGCTGGAACAGGTGTGCAAAGAGAGAGATGAACTTCCCACCAACAAACACAGGACATCCCGCTGGAATGAAGTTCCACTGCAGCCCTGGCCCCTTCAGGAGCATGGCGGAGGACAGGAGAAGTGCAGTGCCATCGTGAAGGCCACCAGCAGCCCTGCAGCCCGAGAAGGAGTCAGCAATATTTGAAGAAAGCTGGGGATAGCTAGCTCTTCGAGGCCTGTCCTAACTTCAGGGGAATGAAAGAGATGCCAGGGGAGGAATACAGGAACTGAGCCATAAAGTCTTCACAGAGGCCGGGCATGGCGGCTCACACCCGTAATCTTAGCACTTTGGGAGGCTGAGGCGGGCAGATCACAAGGTCAGGAGATCGAGACCATCCTGACCAACATGGTTGAAACCCCGTCTCTACTAAAAATAGAAAAAAATTAGCTGGGCATGGTGGTGCGTGCCTGTACTCCCAGCTGCTCAGGAGGCTGAAGCACAAGGGTTGTTTGATCCCAGGAGGCGGAGGTTGCAGTGAGCGGAGATTGCACCACCACACTCCATCCTGGGCGACAGAGCAAGACTGTTTCTTTTTTTTTTTTTTAAAAAAAACAGTGTATTCAAGGGAGTTTGTATTGCTAAGTGATAATAACATCTCATTTTTAATAAAAGAAATGTTATAAATCATTCAAGACAGAGCTTTTTAAAATTTTAGATATGCTTCATTAACTAAATAACATATGCAACACTTAGTGACCATATGAAAATATAAACACAAGTCAGCTGACGTTTAAAGAACAAAATGCAAGAACTCAAGAAAAATAGACTATGCCCACAGTTTTGTCTGCTTTTAACATTACCACAAGAAGATAAACGTCCTTCCACATTTTAGTGTATGTAATGTGTCAAAGCCAAATGGCATCTAGCATTAAAACATATTCGTCGGCCGGGCGCGGTGGCTCACACCTGTAATCCCAGCACTTTGGGAGGCTGAGGAGGGTGGATCACAAGGTCAAGAGACTGAGACCATCCTGGGCAACATGGTGAAACCCCATGTCTACTAAAAATACAAAAAAATTAGCCAGGCACGGTGGTGCGTGCCTATAGTCCCAGCTACTCGGGAGGCTGAGGCAGGAGAATTGCTTGAAACCGGAAAACGGAAGTTGCAGTGAGCCGGCATCGCACCACTGCACTCCAGCCCAGCAATAAAGCAAGACTTTGTCTCAAAAACAAAACAACAAAACAAAACCTATTTGCCAACAACTCATGTGTTTATCACATAAAAATGTTAAAATAAGTAGAAAAATTAAAATTAATTAATTACATGGAAAACATCACTATTTCCATGAAAATAGTCAAAATGTCTCTTTATGTATTATAAAAATTATCAGTGTTTGTGTTTAGATGAAAGGTATAGTACAGGCTGGTTGCAGTGGCTCACGCCTGTAATCCCAGCACTTTGGGAGGTGGAGGTGGGTGGATCACCTGAGGTTGGGAGTTCAAGACCAGCCTGACCAACATGGAGAAACTCCATCTCTACTAAAAATACAAAATTAGCTGGGTCTGGTGGCACATGCCTGCAATACCAGCTCTTGGTATTGCAGAATTGCTTGAACGTGGGAGGCGGAGGTTGTGGTAAGCAGAGATCATGCCATTTCCCTCCAGCCTGGGCAAAAAGAGTGAAACTCTGTCTCAAAAAAAAAAGTATAGTACAATCTTCAGTGACATACTGACCACAAAACATCTCTTTAAAAAATTACTTTTTCATTACATACCAAGCAAAAATGATTTTGTGACTTTAAAAATCCTCTCAAGGTTCTGGAGAGTAGAAGTGACCATAAAAGAAGTTGGCCCGGCCAAGCGCTGCTGAGGAACTGTGCTCAGAATGACGCTTCCTCTTGAACACGGTGCTCCGTCCTTTTTCTTCAGCCACAGACGTGCCTTCCTTTGATCCTTTCCCTTCTGCGAGGTGGGCAGATATTGCACAATGATGAAGCGTGCTCAGTAAATAAAGACCTTCGCTTTAGCTTTGAGCCAACTTCCTGTACAGCCCAATCTTCACATCGATCCAGGAAAACCGTTTTCCTAACTTAGCTCTGGTAGCAATGGGCTAAAAGATTAGTGAAGAAGAAATAAAGAAAAAGAAAGTCCACCCACAGCCCAGTTGCATCTTGAGCAGTGAACGTCACTGCTGCCCAAGGACACGAGACGCGTCAAGGCCAACAGCACAGCGTTCACAGAAAGAACGGAGCTGTTTCCATTCAGGACCAAGAGTGGGGTGCTTTCGGTTACGTTCACAGAAATGTCCTTCCTTAGCTCTGCATATAAACAAGTACTTACGTGGAGGCACGGGTGTTCCTTAACTTTTGCATCTCACGTCAATGTGAGAAGCAACAGAGCAGTTAAATGTCAGCCTCTCTGTTCCCAGCCAGATGGTTCTGCATGAGCCGTTTTCCCTCTGTGCCCATTTCTCCATTGTAGAGTTAGGAATAGTACTAGGCTCGTCATAAGAGCAAAAATAATGTAAGTACTGAGTAGAGTGCTTTTCACATGAGAAGCACCACTGTCTGTCATATCAGATAAAAGCAACAGACACAGACCTATTCATGTCTTGAAACATCAGAGATGGGAGCATGTGAGAAATCAGAATTCTGCCTGGGTTGGTCTCCAAAGGGTTTTCTGCCGATTCAGGTCTTCCCTTGACTGTAATCTGCGGCTCACTAATCCCTCCACCGGCTGTTTACCTTTCTGTTCCACAAACTGCATTAGCAATGGGAGCAGAAAGTGTCAGGAAGAAAAAGAGGACATATACAGAGGAAAAACCACCCCTAAACTGGGGACACATGAAGGCGAAGACAATTGGGAACGTCTTGGTTAAAGGCTGCTTTGAAACATGAGCAGATCTCACTTCTTCTGGAGTGGGCCAGGAGGGGAGGAGCTGCCCTGAGGACTTGGTGCCGCATCAGCACACCCTGAGGATGTCCAGCGTCCCTGTCCCCATGGTGGGGGCGCTCCCTGAGGGATGTGAAAGTCTAAAGAGACAGGGAGAATTAGCCAGGCTTGGTGGCGGGTGCCTGTAATCCCAGCTACTCAGGAGGCTGCGGCAGGAGAATCACTTGAACCCGGGAGGCAGAGGTTGCAGTGAGCTGAGATTGTGCCACTGCACTCCAGCCTGGGTGACAAACGGAGACCCTGTCTCAAAAAAAAAAAAAAAAAAAGCGAGAGATGGGGAGAGGTGGGACCACTGAGGGGCAAGTAACCAGAAACCCACCCAAACAACTGCTCTCCTGTTCTGCCATGGGGCAGATGAGGAATGAAGACAGCCTCTGCCCTAACAATAGCACTTCGCATTCTAGAAAGTAGCAGTCAGTTCCGAAGCCACTCTCCTCTCCAGACCAAACATTCTTCTTGTGATGTTTTCTCAGAGGCTCCCTTCTTCAACTTTGATGAAACACAATTAGGAAACTCGGCGAGGCATTGTAATTTATCTGTCCATGGCTTTGTCTGAGTGAGAAACTTTTCTAGCCTTTGAATGTCATTATAAATTTTCTTCATTATCAGAATTTCCAATTACAAGAAAGGTTAATGCCAAAGGCAGAGCGGGTGGGAACAGGGAGGAAACCACGCTCTTTGGAAAGGCTCTGTGTGCAAAGGAACGTTTCCCACTCGTTTTGCCAAAATTCCCTCGGATTCCCTGGCCTTTCCCCGTGACTTGGAGTGGTTCTGGAGCTTTCCACAGCTTCCTCCCATCCCCCCCCCGCCCCGGGGAGGAGGGAACAGCTCATTGATCTTTCCCTTCAGCTTGGACCTGCTCATGGCATCACAAAGCTCTCAACTGATATGTAAAATCTTTTTATTAACTTTGAAAACATATGTACTTAAATTGTAAAGATCCAAGTAATCCAAGTTGGGAAAAACGCAATCCTGCCACCGATGACTGAAATTAACCACATGTGCTACTGGGAGGAGCAGTCCAAAGCAGGCCTGGCCGTCTGGTTCTCACTTTCCGGTTCAATGCACAGTTGAGGGCCGGAACAGGTGAGACTCTGATCCTGCACAGGACGTATCCATGCCTGGAGAGTCTGTAGGTTTTAAACAGCTGATGACACATTTAGAATCAGTTAAAATCTGTGCTACAAGACAGATAGTAAAACCGCACTAATGATAAACCCTGAAAAGCACTTTTCTTTGTTTTCACTATTTTAAGGTAAGTAAGTTTCTTGTGTCCTGTGGCTCCCCCCCTCGTTAATGTTGTAAATGATGTGAATTTTTTGAGTTGTCATTTTCCTTCTTCAAAGAATCTCCACACTTCATTGCACTCCCATTGCAACAGTCCTGGGACGTTGGCAAACTGCTACAAGGAGCTCCACTGAGGACGTGAAGAGTTGAGGCTCAGAGCAAGAGACCTGCCCAGGCTCAGGTACAGGGAACGCAGAGCCCGGCCCTCCTCAGATGCATCCCTCCAGGCCATTCCTGTCTTGTCTCAAACCCTCATATTGTCAGAGGTGCGTGAACCAGAGCAACTCCATCTTGAATAGCAGGTGGGTATGATGAGGCTGGAACCTACTGGGCTGGATTCCCAGACAGTTAAGGCATTCTAAGTCACAGGATGGGATAGGAGGGCAGCACGAAATACAGATCATAAAGACCTTGCAGGAAAGAAGCCGGCGAAAACCCACCAAAAGTGAGATGGCCATGACAGTGGCCTCTGGTCGTCCTCACTGCTACACGCTTGCCAGCGCCGCCACAGCCTACAAATGCCATGGCAACGTCAAGAAGTTACCCTACACGGTCTGAAAGGGGAGGCATGAATAACCCACCCCTTGTTTAGCATATCATCAAGAAATAACCATAAAAATGGGCCCAGCAGCCCTCGGGGCTCCTCTGTCTTTGGAGTGGCCACTCTTATTCCTGTACTTTCTTAATAAACATGCTTTCACTTTACTGTATGGACTTACCCTGAATTCTTTATTGCTCAAAATCCAAGAACACCCTCTTGGGGCCTGGATCAGGACCCCTTTCCTGTAAAAATATGGCAGTGAGTTATTATTAAGCAAGTTATGATCTCAGAATCTGTTTAACTTGAAATCAAGTCCTGTCCCATTGAAATTTAAATGTCCCTGCCCAAACTCCTGTTGAAATGGAATTGTCATTGTAAGAGTATTAGAGCTGAGGCCTTCAGCAGGCAATCAGTCCACATGGCTGTGCCTTGTGGATGGGCTAACAATGAGTAAGAGGGTACCCTGGGTCACACGCCTCCCTTTGTGTCACTGTGCTCACTCACCCTTCCGCCACCTGCTGACACAGCACGAAGGCCCTCACCAGATGCAGCCTCTGGATCTGACTTCCCAGCCTGCAGAACCATGAGCAAATAAACCTATTTTTTTCTATAGGTTACCCAATCTGTGGGATTCTGTTTCAGCAGCAGGAAAATAGAGCAAGACTCCCACTTATGCAGAAAAGCATGACGTGGGCATCACCCCTGCTCCCCCCCGGCCATAACCGGGTGCTGTGGACCTTCCTCTGTGGGTTTTTACCCCAACTGTGGCTCTACTATCTGAGTAGTAGCTGCTTTTCTTTTCAAATATTATTTATGACAATGTATAAACATTTACTCAAAAAACAAGTGTAAGAGCATTCATAATTCTACAAATCTAGGTGGGTTTTTTTTTTCATTGTTTTGCATTTTGTCATCCAATCTGTGCAGATGCATCAATATTTTACAGTCTCACCACGGCAAGTTGGAGGAGCAACTGTCAAAGCTGCCTGTACCCTTTTCCGAGGGCTGCCGTAAGCAATCACCGCACACGGGGTGGCTGCGAATGACAGAAATTACTCTCTCCAGTGTTGGAGGCTGCCAGTTTGAAGTCATGGTGTCAGCAGGCCCATGCTCCTTCTGAAGGTTCCAGGGAGGATCCCTCCATGTCTGGCGGCCCCAGCAATCCTCAGGGTTCACGTTCCCTAGCAGTAGACTTGTTGCCACACTCTCTGCCGCTGGCATCACGCGCTGTCCTTTCTGTATGTCCCTGGGTCAGGCCCTGACCCAGTCACCACACATTGGGTGCTTTCCTAACACAGGGAGCTAATCCAAAGGAAGCCTGTCCCAGTCACTGTCTGCACCCACGTGTCATCACATGGCTTGACTCTTTTAGGTGGTAAAGTCTTCATCTTTTTAAATGTTTAAACGTTTCAATTTTTTCATTGAAATGACAAACAGACATTTGTCTTTGAGAGGCACACTGCCTCTAGTGATTTCTGATGATCCGTTACCGTTATTACTGTATTATTTTTACACAGGATTACAGGAACTACTGAAGGGTTGCTTTAGGACCTGCCCACATTAGTGACGTCCCCTCTGTCTACGTCAGACCTTATTTGGATTCTTCTCATTTTGGTGTCTATTCCGAGGCGCCCAGGACTGGGATCTGCCAAGACGTGTCACATGTTTCCTGTCCACGCCGGAATTCATTTATGTCCATCACTGCTTTCAGTTCGCTGCACGGGGGCAGAGCTCCTCAATTGTCCAAAATGTCCTTGGCTCCAGAGCTGGCCCTGTGCCATGGGGCAAGGGGACCAATGGCAGATGGACTGGCCACAAATCCAAGTCCCTTTTCAGTTACTTTTTGCCAAAGCAGAAAAGTTCCTTTTGTCTCATTCGGGGAAAAAAGTGGGGCAGCTTCTCCTCCGTGTGCCTGGGGGGACATCCCTTAAGACACTTGGGGTTGTAGGGGAACCCCAGTCAGGCTAACACAGGGAGGGGCTTTTTGGTCTATATCAATAAAGGCAGCAATAGCGTGGGTGCCGGGTACAAACCGAAGGCAGGTCTGAGGGTGTTTCTGGGAGCCCAGTGGCTCTGTTCCCACCAGTGCCTGCCGTCCTCAGGCTGGCTTCCACAGCGCCGCCTGCTCCTCATCCTCAGCCCCGGGCAGGGAACATTCCTTCCTCCAGTGGCTGGACTCTGGTTGGCTGAAGTCTCAGAGGCCAGGAGAATGCTGGAGAAGGTGGGAAGGGAGTTGAAGCCGGTAAGAATGGGTACGCTGGGTTCAATACGCCCCCTCAGTTCATGGCCACCTAACACCCGAGACTGTGACCTTATTTGGAATAGGGTCTTTGCAGACACAATTGAGTTAAGAGGAGGTCATGCTGGATTCCAGCGGGCCCTGAATCTGATGGCTGGTGGCCTCAAAAGGTGGGGAAATCTGGACGTAAAGAACGCCAAGGGAGATGCGAGTGGAGATTGGAGTGACGCATCTACCAACCAAGGAGCGCCGAGGGTTGTGGGGGCCCCTGGGAGCTGGAGGGGACAGGGAAGGACCCTCCCCTAGAACCTTCCGAGGAGCACAGCCCTGCATGCACGCTGACGTCAGACTTCTGGCCTCCAGAACTGTGGGAGAATGAAATCCTGCTGCTTTGCTTTCAGCCCCCTAGTTTGTGTAGCTTCTCCTGGCAGCTCCATGGCATTGCAAGTGGAGAAACAGCCATGCTGGCTCCCAGCACGCAGTGACAGACGAGGGCTGAAAGCTCGCTCCGTCTCAGTGCTCCGGCGCCCTCCACCGCCTTCCAGGAGAAGGCCCAGCTCTGCTGGAATGCCCCCCACAGCCACAGATGTCCTTAACCTATTGACACAATGGTTCAAATGAGAAGGAAAATGTATTCCACGTGGGGCCTGCGGCCTCCTCTGGGAGCCCCCATTCCCAGGATTGGTGTTGTTTATCCTCTGTGAACGGGGCCACAGAGCTGTCACTGTTTTCTTCCCTGCGTAAACACCTGGCACTCTGGAGTCAGGGAGGGACTCGGAACCCTCTCTACGTGCCTGACTGTGGCAGTGCCCTCAGCTACCCCCCCAAATATTCTATTTCTAATAACACTGTGAGCTGAAAACTCAAGTAGCCAAGGTTGTTTGAATTGTGTTTGGGTGTAAGTAGGTTGGAAGTGACAGCTCGGGGCTCTATTATCACCGAAAGCCGAAAGTCGTAAGATTTAGTACCTGAGCTCTCGAATATTTAAATCAACTGTTCAGAGGCCTTTAGAATTGCTTCCTGATTCCGGGTCCTGTTGCCCTTGGTGCAGGGAGCTGTCCCCGCACCTGCTTGGGCTGGTTTCTGACTCCAGCCCCAGCTGCAGAGCTGTTAAGCGCTGAAGCTCAGCCCTTCCCGTGTTACTGAAACACCAGGGGTTCAGTTTAGGTCCTGCTGTTCACTCCACCGAAAGCATGGCAGACAATGAGCCTTGCCAAGGAAGAAGGCTTTAATTAGGTGCCACGTGAGATGGGAGCTCAGTCTCAAAGCCATCTTGCTCTGGCCGACTAAAACTGGGGGTTTGTACAGCAAGTTAGAAATGTAATGTATGGGAAAAACAGGAACTCAGGAGGGGTAAGGAAGCAATCATGATGAAGGCGGAGCCTCGCTTCTTGCCTGCCATGCAGTGATCTGGTGAGTTTCAATTCTTTGATACTTTTTAGTGGGGCAGGGTCCTTTCTGAGGAAAGAACTTAGATAAAACAAATATAAGTTTCAAGCTTAAAGACCAAAGGGGTCAATTTCTATGTGTATCCCTAAAAAACTGTCTATGGGACTGCTGGGTCAGTTTCACCTCTCACAGTTATGGAAGCTGCCCTGGAGCCCCGGAGCTCCAACCTCCCCTCCACTCCTCCCTCCTCCTAGGGAGATAAGCCTGGGTGAGAGCCTCCACACCTCTCCCAAGGGTCTGTCTGGCATTCTGCAGGTTCCTTTGGGTGGGTGGTTTCCAACCAGCATAAATTTCTGGAGTCCGGTATGGAGATGAGGTTGGAGGGCGGAGCGTGTGTTGTGCAGAGCTGCTGGCCCTCAAAGGTCCTTAAGGGTCTGGCTCACAGGCAGGGGAAGCCCAGTCAGGGGGCGGCTTCTGGCCCTCAGCCCACACGTTGAGAAAACGTGTGACGTGGCAGTGGCTACCTGCTCCTGCTTGTCCTCTGAAACGAGTCATGCTACTCCCACGTGAGTTTTGTTGATCCTGGGTCTCAGGTCCCCTTTTCCTCGTTTCCTCTTCTTGAGCAGGCACCTGACTCTCCGCCGGCTGTGATAGATCAGCAGTGAGGCCGGCTTCAAGTTCTTCAAAGGAGGGTCTGAAACCCAAGTCAATAGGAAGTAACTTGGCTGCTTTGATTTTTTTTTTAATGTGGTAAAACACATAATGTAAAATGTACCCTTAACTTTTTTTTTTTTTTTGCAGGGTCTGCTTCTGTCACTCAGGCTGGAGTACAGTGGCGTGAATGTGGCTCACTACACCCTGACCTCCCGGGCTCAAGTGACCGTCCCCCACCAGCCTCCTGAGTAGCTAGGACTGTAGGTGTGCACCACGACACACTCGTTTTTTTTTCTGTAGAGATGGGGTCTTTCAGTATTGCCCAGGCAATATTTGAGTGCCCCTGGACTCAAGCAGTCCTCTTACCTCAGTCTCCCAAAGTGCTGGGATTACAGGTGTGAGCGGCCATATCCGCCTCCTTCCATCATTTCTAAATGTGCAGTTCTGTGGCACTACATACACACTGTGCAGTTCTGTGGCACCACACACACTCACACTGTGCAGTTCTGTGGCACTACACACACACTGTGCAGTTCTGTGGTGCTACACACACTCACACTGTGCAGTTCTGTGGCACTACACACACACTGTGCAGTTCTGTGGTGCTACACACACTCACACTGTGCAGTTCTGTGGCACTACACACACACTGTGCAGTTCTGTGGCACTACACACACACACTGTGCAGTTCTGTGGTGCTACACACACTCACACTGTGCAGTTCTGTGGCACTACACACTCACACTGCAGTTATGTGGCGCTACACACACTCACACTGTGCAGTTCCATGGCGCTACACACACACTGCAGTTCTGTGGCACTACACACACTCACACTGTGCAGTTCTGTGGTGCTACAAACTGCAGTTCTGTGGCGCTACACACACTCACACTGTGCAATTCTGTGGCGCTACACACACTGTGCAGTTCTGTGGCACTACACACACTATACAGTTCTGTGGCACTACACACACTCACACTGTGCAGTTCTGTGGTGCTACACACTGTGCAGTTCTGTGGCACCACACACACTCACACTGTGCAGTTCTGTGGCACTACACACACACTGTGCAGTTCTGTGGCACTACACACACACACTGTGCAGTTCTGTGGTGCTACACACACTCACACTGTGCAGTTCTGTGGCACTATATACACTCACTGTGCAGTTCTGTGGCGCTACACACACTCACACTGTGCAGTTCTGTGGTGCTACACACTGTGCAGTTCTGTGGTGCTACACACACTCACACTGTGCAATTATGTGGTGCTACACACACTCACACTGTGCAGTTCTGTGGCACTACACACACTATACAGTTCTGTGGCACTACACACACACACTGTGCAGTTCTGTGGTGCTACACACACACTGTGCAGTTCTGTGGGGCTACACACACTCACACTGTGCAGTTCTGTGGCGCTACACACACACTGTGCAGTTTTGTGGCGCTACACACACTCACACTGTGCAGTTCTGTGGTGCTACACACACACACTGTGCAGTTCTGTGGCTCTACACACACTCACACTGTGCACTTCCGTGGCACTACACACACACTGTGCAGTTCTGTGGCGCTACACACACTCACACTGTGCAGTTCTGTGGCGCTACACACTCACACTGTGCAGTTCTGTGGCGCTACACACACACTGTGCAGTTCTGTGGCGCTACACACACACTGTGCAGTTCTGTGGCACCACACACACTCACACTGTGCAGTTCTGTGGCACTACACACACACACTGTGCAGTTCTGTGGCACCACACACACTCACACTGTGCAGTTCTGTGGCACTACACACACACACTGTGCAGTTCTGTGGCACCACACACACACTGTGCAGTTCTGTGGCACTACACACACTGTGCAGTTCTGTGGCACTACACACACACACTGTGCAGTTCTGTGGCCCTACACACACTCACACTGTGGAGTTCTGTGGCGCTACACACACTCACACTGTGCAGTTCTGTGGCACTACACACACTATACAGTTCTGTGGCACTACACACACACACACTGTGCAGTTCTGTGGCGCTACACACACTCACACTGTGCAGTTCTGTGGCGCTACACACACTCACACTGTGCAGTTCTGTGGCACTACACACACTCACACTGTGCAGTTCTGTGGTGCTACACACTGTGCAGTTCTGTGGTGCTACACACACTCACACTGTGCAATTCTGTGGCACTACACACACTCACACTGTGCAGTTCTGTGGCACTACACACAGTATACAGTTCTGTGGTACTACACACACACACTGTGCAGTTCTGTGGCGCTACACACACTCACACTGTGCAGTTCTGTGGTGCTACACACTGTGCAGTTCTGTGGTGCTACACACACTCACACTGTGCAGTTCTGTGGCACTACATACACTTACTGTGCAGTTCTGTGGCGCTACACACACTCACACTGTGCAGTTCCATGGCGCTACACACACACTGCAGTTCTGTGGCCCTACACACACTCACACTGTGCAGTTCTGTGGTGCTACACACTGTGCAGTTCTGTGGTGCTACACACACTCACACTGTGCAGTTCTGTGGCACTACATACACTTACTGTGCAGTTCTGTGGCACTACACACACTCACACTGTGCAGTTCCATGGCGCTACACACACACTGCAGTTCTGTGGCCCTACACACACTCACACTGTGCAGTTCTGTGGTGCTACACACTGTGCAGTTCTGTGGTGCTACACACACTCACACTGTGCAATTCTGTGGCGCTACACACACACTGTGCAGTTCTGTGGCACTACACACACTATACAGTTCTGTGGCACTACACACACACACACTGTGCAGTTCTGTGGCGCTACACACACTCACACTGCAGTTCTGTGGCGCTACACACACTCACACTGTGCAGTTCTGTGGTGCTACACACACACTGTGCAGTTCTGTGGCGCTACACACACACTGTGCAGTTCTGTGGCGCTACACACACACACTGTGCAGTTCTGTGGCGCTACACACTGTGCAGTTCTGTGGTGCTACACACACTCACACTGTGCAATTCTGTGGTGCTACACACACTCACACTGTGCAGTTCTGTGGCACTACACACACTATACAGTTCTGTGGCACTACACACACTCACACTGTGCAATTCTGTGGCGCTACACACACACACTGTGCAGTTCTGTGGCGCTACACACACTCACACTGTGCAGTTCTGTGGCGCTACACACACTCACACTGTGCAGTTCTGTGGTGCTACACACACACTGTGCAGTTTTGTGGCGCTACACACACACTGTGCAGTTCTGTGGCGCTACACACACTATACAGTTCTGTGGCGCTACACACACACACACTGTGCAGTTCTGTGGTGCTACACACACATTGTGCAGTTCTGTGGCGCTGCACACACTATACAGTTCTGTGGCACTACACACACACACAGTGCAGTTCTGTGGCGCTACACTCACACTGTGCAGTTCTGTGGCGCTACACACACTATACAGTTCTGTGGCACTACACACACACACATGCTGTGCTGTTCTGTGGCACTACACACACTCACACTGTGCAGTTCTGTGGTGCTACACACACTATACAGTTCTGTGGCACTACACACACACACACACACTGTGCAGTTCTGTGGCACTACACACACTCACACTGTTGTGCAGCCGTCACCACCTCCATCTGCAGAACTTTTCCATCTTCCCAAACGGAAACCCTGTCCCCACGAAACACGGATGCCTCCTTTTTCTCCCCAGCCCCTGGCATCCCTTCCACTTTCCATCTCACTGGCCTGACTCCTCCGTGCTCCTGCCATGTGCGGCTTAGCAGCCCTGCCCCTGAGACCAGCTCACCACACTCCACACAGTGTCCTCCAGTGCATCCGTGTCACAGCATAGGCCAAAATTGTCTTGCTTTCACAGCTGAATTTGAATCCACTTTTCAGGTTTTTCTGACACACCAAAGTGTGCAAAGGACTGTGGCCGGGTCTACTGCTGCCTGCCATAGCCCCGAAGCACTCTGCACCCCAGTCTTGCACACGGCTGCCTGTTCCCTGCCTCTCCTCCTCCCTACCTGGGAGCAGCTGCCAGGCCACAGCCCGGAGGATGGAGAGAGAAGCACCTGGGTGCCTATTCTTTTTTTTTTTTTTTGAGACAGTCTCACTCTGTCACCCAGACCGGAGTGTGGAATTCAGTGGCACAATCTTAGCTCACTGCAACTTCCACCTCCCAGATTCAAGCAATTATCATGCTTCAGACACCCTAGTAGCTGGGATTACAGACACACACCACCACACCCAACTAACTTTTGTATTTTTAGTAGAGATGGGGTTTTGCTATGTTGGCCAGGCTGGTCTCGAGCTCCTGACCTCAAGTGAGCCACCTGCATCGGCCTCCCAAAGTGCTGGGATTACAGGCTTGAGCCACTGCGCCCGGTCCATTTTTTTTGAGATAGGGTCTCCCTCTGTCGCGCCAACTGGAGTGCCACGTCTAGCTCTCAGCTTACCACAGCCTCAACCTCCTAGGCTCAAGTGATCCTTTCACCTCAGCCTCCTGAGTAGCTGGGACTACCGGTGCACACCATCACTGACAGCTAATTTTTCTTTTTCTATTTTTCGTAGAGACGGGTTTTCACCATGTTTCCCAGGCTGATCTTGAACCTCTGGACTCAAGCGATCCACCCATCTTGGCCTCCCAAAGTGCTAGGATTACTGGTCTGAGACACCACGCCCAGCCTCGTTTTTACTTCTCCCAATTCTCAAGGATAGTCTCGACAGGCCTCCGTGTTTCCATTTGAGCACAGAGACACACTGAGAAAAATCCAGTGGCTTTTCACATAGAGCATGGACAATTAGCCCCTGCTGGGCCGGGTTCGTCATAGGTAACACTGGGAAAAATAACAGTATTTACTCCACAGCACTGATTTGAGAGCTAAAACCGGATAATTTATGTATGGCACTTAAACACGGTGTCTAGAATTCGCGAGGGCTCAGTAAGAAGGAGCCGATGTTAATATTATTAACACCATAATTTAAGAGGAAAAAATTCAAAGTGTGGTCCATGCCTGTATTTCCGTTTTATGCAGCTATTAAAAATGGTATTTACATTTTGTGTTTACAAAATTGTTTAAGGCATGAGGAAATTTTTATGTTGTTACATTTAAGTTTCCAAAATCATATATACTTTTTGATTTCAATTATACTTAAAAAAAAAACAGTAACAAAAACTAAGGAGGAAATATGACAAAATATCAACAGTGGGTGTATCTGGGTAATGAGATTGTGTGTAACTATTTTCCTACTTCTCTCTCCTTCAATCTACTTCCCAAGGAGCAGATAACTGTCTCTATAATTATAAACATAATAAATTGAAATGTAAGTAAAGGCAGATATGCACTAATTGAGCCTTGTTTTCCCAGATCGTAGTGGCCCAGCCTGGGCTGCAGGTGAGAATGCCCCAGGAGCTTGTTCTCACCCAGGTTGGGGCCGCCCCCGACCAGAGTCCTCACCCGCGGGTGCCACCGACGGGCTGATGAGAAACAGCTGGCAATTTTTAACCAGAATCTGAAAGTGGCTCACTGGTGTTATCAATACACACATGGCATCACTCTTATTTTAAAGTCACAAGCAGAGTCAGTGCAACTGCAAGAGTAGAGCCGATTGGCTGAGCGTTTGTAATCCAAATTATCAGGGCCTGGGGAGCAGGGGAGGCTCCCAATAAGTGCTGATCTCAGCACTGGGCAGCCCTTTGTCCCCGTTTTGACCTGTTTCGCCATTTCTTTCAGTTGCCACCCTGGCTGTTTCTAAGAAGCAGGAATAAGAAAGAGCCTCCGAGGAAACTGAAGAGGCCACAAGTCAATTCTGTGCCCAGCTCAGACTGTGGCCGATGCGCAGAGACACGTGGGCTCTTGGAGGGTGGAGACGAGAGCCAGGCAGCCCCATGCTCCGCCCGGCAGAGCCCCCACACTGCGCATCTACGTTCTCCACAGCAGCCAGCTCCAGGCACAGGGCATTCCCGCTGCACTTGCCAGGTGATTGGCTCAGGGCAGTGATCTCCATGGGTCCTTTTGAGGATGATGCTGAGAATCTTGGTTTTACATGTAGGAACACAGCACTGCCAAGGTTGGACGTCACTCTTCCTGACACCTGGGGCATACATGAGGAGAGCTTTCAATGAAGCTTCAGATGTTTCCAGTGCTTCAGGAGGGGCCCCGAACGTATGGGTCCTCCACGCTCCCCAGCCCTCAGCACTCGGCTGTGTTGTCATTCACAGCCCAGCAACTCACCTTACAGAGGTCAGGAGACAGAGGTGACTGTGTATCTGCTTATTAATTCACAGGAAGCCTTGACCCCATCAGTGCCGAGTCCCAGCATTTTGTTGAGCCACTTACATCGAGACAAGACATTCGTGCTGCATGAACTCAGCAGTGACTGGCAGAGTCCTGTCATCAGCATTCCTCCTGGTGGTGTCCTTTTAAGCGTTATCTACACGTGAATAAATCATGGAAGCATGCCGTGCTGGTAGACTTTCCTTTTCCTGTGAGTTCATGGTTTTCTGCGAGGACTTTCCCATCAATTTGGAATCCAGGAACACATCCCTCGGCCCTGCATTTACAGACCCCATCCTCATCACTGAAGTCCCCATATCCCCTCTCCAGATCGATACCCACAAAGCACCACCCTGAGATCACCTGACTTCCCTGCCTTCAACCTTCCAGGCAGCAGCGTTCCCAGGAAGGGAGTGACCCCAGGCCTCTGTAGGAGAATTACAAATGGTGGCCGACCCTTGGTTTTCCAGAGTTAGACCAGGTATGAGTCTGAGAGCCCTACAAGCCCAACTGTGAGCTCTGAAATTCATCATGGGGTCATTTTCTCTATTTGAAGTAAAACTGGAGAAAGTGATATTTCAATCTCCATATGGCGTTGCTAATTTTCCAAAAGGTTTGGGCTGAAACAGCAAAGAGCAGAATGGAGTTTTCTTGCCAGGGGAGCAGAGCACATCTGCACCACCTCAAGGAGCGACGGGCACAGCCCAGCTCTTGCTCTCTGGAGTTCCCACGCAAACTGGTGGAGGTGCTTGGAGCACCTGTCAGAGGGCTGGGATCCAGGATCCAGGAGGGTCCCTTCCCAGCTCCCAGGCCCCCACCACCCGTGGCAGACAGGCTACGTGAAGCTTGGCTTCTCTGCCTATGAATGGGGACCACGCCGGGGACCAGCGCTCACCCACACTGCCCGCCCACACCCAGGCTCAAGGTGCTGGAGTGTGTGGTCCTTTCCCTCTGCCCTGGTAGGTGTGGCCAGCAACGCTGCGCAGGCCTCTCAGGAGTCCGGCTGTGGTCCTTTTGCTAGTTCTGGAATCTGGTCCTTGGGGTTGCTGGGTTTTGTTTTGCTTTCGGGATGTCAAACACTGGCTATGATTTCCACAGTTCAAATGGTCCCTAACATGGATGCAATCCCGAAAAATAAGGTGACGATCCCTGCACATGCGTACGGCCATTTTAAAGACACACGTGTTCGCTGTGCTGTGCCCCAGCCTGTCAGGAGCGCCTCTTCCGCAGGTGAATACCACCCTGCACGTCCTGCCCCTCAGCCGGTCACCCGGCAATGCTCTGTTTTCAGAAAGCAAAGACAAAGGTGGGTCAGTGTCGCCTTCTTCCTACTTTTTTCTTTTCCTTTCTCTCTTCTTTCCGTTTCTTTTCTCTTTTCTTTCCTGTATTTATTTGAGACAGGGCGTCGCTCTGCGCCCAGGCAGGAGTGCAGCAGAGCAACAGCAACTCGTGCGGCTCTAGTGATCTTCCCACCTCTGTCTTCGAGGAGCTGGGACCACAGGCGCATGCCATCACACCAGTTAACTGTGTTTATTGTAGAGACGGGGTCTTGCTATGTTACCCAGGCTGGTCTCAAACACCTGGCCTCACGCAGTCCTCCTGCCACAGCCTCCCAAAGTGCTGGGATTCCAGGTGTGAGCGTCTGCACCTGGCTCTTCCTACTTTTCTACAGCTGGCCCCGGGGTGAGCACGCTGCTGCTCTGTG
Source organism: Callithrix jacchus (assembly GCF_049354715.1). Lineage (NCBI taxonomy): Eukaryota > Metazoa > Chordata > Mammalia > Primates > Cebidae > Callithrix > Callithrix jacchus. The sequence goes on from NC_133514.1 coordinate 119,125,962, forward strand.
CACTGTGAGAGACTGTTTTCCAAAACGTGGCTGCCGTGTCCTGGGAGCCCGTAAAATTGCACGACCTGGAGGCAGCCAAGCCTTTAGAAGCTATTGCTGTGTTTCTTCCTCTTCCAAACGTGCAGGTTCTTCCAGGGCTACGTATCCATTTGTAGGTCAGAGTGACCCAGATCCAATACTTACAGCACCAGGCAACAATGTCAGGGCCCTGGGTCCCTCCCTTGGCCAGCAAATAAGAGCAATAAAGGAACTGACGTCAGCAGATCTTTGTCATGATAGGTTATTGTGTTACAGGGATGCAAATTTCATGGCTACAGGTCCTGTCAAAGTTGCTTCTAAGCCTAAACTCTGGGTGTTGCAATTAGGGTTTCATTGTCCAAAAAAAAGGAAATACTTAAAGATACTTTTAAAACTTGGTTTAGGTCAAATGCCTTTAAAAACAGTTTTCTTTCAGGCTCCAGAGCCTGGGATTGTAAGCTGGAGAGTCAGCAAGCAGCGCTCAGAGACTTGGTTCTCCCCTGGAGACTTGGTTCTTCCCTAACCTCCGCCCCCTCTCCCACCCAGTGAGGGCCATCAGGTGGGAATGATTCATTTCTCACTTGAATAGACCCTTTAAATAAAAATGAGTCATTTTTCTGAGAATAAGTCCTTGACGTGAAAGTGTACAATCGTTGCCTTTCTCAACACCTCAGCTTAAAGGAAGCAGAAGGATTGGAATGCCAGGGTTTGTCACAGGCACACAGAAGGGGCCGGAGGTGGGGCCTGGGGGAGGGCCGAAGACCCTTTGGTGAGTTTCAGGGAGGTGAATAATGACTTACCAACGTTAGCATGGCTGCCTTCCCTGTGAAAAGCCAGTGTTGAAGCACGAGTGCTTGTTCATCCGCGGCTTCGGGCTGTGGCGTCTGCAGTGTTTCATAAGTCATTTTTAATTAGCTTCCATCTACCATGGTGCATGGCTGGCTGCCTTTGCACAGGGCTGTCTCCAGGAGGCCCTATGTTACTGGCCATTGATACCATGTCTGCTCAGAGATAGATCAGGAAATATGATTGGTGCTCCTGCATGACACATGGGAGGAGGCACAGATGGCATTACACAAACAGCCCAGAGGGCCGGGCAGTGGCTCACGCCTGGAATCCCAGCACCTTGGGAGGCCGGAGGGCTGGGCGACTTGAGCCCAGGAGTTTGAGACCAGCTTGGGCAACATAGCAAAACCCCATCTCTGTTAAAAGAAAAAAAAAAAAGAATACAAAACTTAGCCAGGTATGGTGGTATGTGCCTGTAGTCCCAGATGCTTGGGAGGCTAGGGTGGGAGGATCACCTGAGCCCGGGAGATTGAGGCTGCAGTGAGCCAAGATTGTGCCACTGCACTCCAACCTGGGCAACAGAGCAAGATCCTGTCTCAAAAAAAAAAAAAAAAGCATCCCAGCAGGTGACAAGGTGCACATGCTGGGATTTACACGAGCAGCGCCTTGTCCTGTCCAAGGGCATGGTGTGCTATTAACTGTATCACCAAGGTCCAGAAACTTCGTTCCTGACTTTTCAGTGGTTAGAAGGTGCCTAAGGGAACTGGCCAATTCCCAGGAGAAAAATACCGCCTGCCACTGTGCCGAATCAGGGCAGACACACCTGAACAGAGCAGGAGGGAGCTGATGGGCATGAGGACTCAGCTGGATGGAAGGACCCGGCTGTCCAGCACATTTCTCAGGGAAGACGTGTGTGGCACAGCCCAGCACTGGTGTTCGTGTCATGTGAAGAGCGGGGGCATCCTGCAGCTGGGGGAGAATAACCTACTTGAGTCCCTGTTTTTGTTTTTCGTTTTGTGAGATGGAGTCTTGCTCTGTCGCACAGGCTGGTTTGCCGTGGTGCAATCTCAGCTCACTGCAGCCTCTGCCTCCCGGGTTCAAGCGATTCTCCTGCCTCAGCCTCCTGAGTAGCTGGGACTACAGGCACCCACCACCATGGCCGGCCAATCTTTTTTCTATTTTTAGTAGAGATGGGGTTTCAGCTGTTAGCCAGGATGGTTTTGACCTGCTGACCTCATGACCCGCCCGCCTTGGCCTTCCAAAGTGCTGGGATTACAGGTGTGAGCCACTGTGCCTGGACCCAAATCCCTGTTTTAGGCTTTTTTTTTTTTTTTGTCTTTTTGTGGAGAACGGGGTCTCACTATATTGCCCAGGCGGGTCTCGAACTCCTGGGCTCAAGCTATCCTCCCGCCTCTGCCTCCCTAAGAGCTGGGATTACAGGCTTGAGCCACAGTGCCCGGCTCAAGTCCCTGTTTTAAGGGACATTACTGAGGCGGTTCTGCCTCCCTGAGCTCCTGAAGGTCTGGGAGTAAAACCATGCAGTGTGTTTGGTGCATTCACAGAGAGCAGGGAATAGAAATGTCTGTCTGCCTTCTCCTCACCGCAAAACCAAAACGCCGTCCTCCCAGCATGTCTGCCGCACTCATGGCACTGCCAGCAGGAGGAGCAGAAGCAGTGGGGACTGCCAGTGAGCCCCACTCCTCCCACCTCCCGGTACCGGTCCGCTGAGCTGCAGCAGGGATGGCGGGGAAACCCGACGTTTCATAAAGATCCAGCACGGTCCTGCTGAAGCCCAGGGAAAGCCAGATTCAGGGAGGGGTCAGTGTCTGGAAGGAATAAAACTGCCGGAAGAGTCTGGAGAGTGAAGCCCACGGGCTGTGGGTGGGAGGGCGAATGACGGAGGCCAGCATCTTTGGGAATCAAAGGTGTCCAGGTTTCATGAGGCGCCCGTCCCTGTTTGTCTGCTTCCTTTCTCTCTGTTCTACCTCTTAGCCCCTGTGAGCAGAGATGGCTGGGGTCCCCAGGCTGGTGCTGATGAGCAGCAGTGGAGTTCCCTTCCCCGGGCACCTTATCCATGCCTGTGTGTGCGTGCACACGTTGTAAAAAGCACTCCCGGGCTCTCAACACCCAACCCTCTCACCTTATGGTTTTCCCGGCGTGGAGATTAGCCCTTGCCATGGACAGGCTGAAGAACGCCTTCATGCCCACCCTCTCCAGGCAGCCTGCTCCCCGTGTGGAGCCATTCCCTCAGAGCTGGCCTTAAAGACTTCTTAGGTGCACGTGTCATTTGCACTTTTGCTCACATTGCACGAAGACCTAGCTGAGCAGATGAAAGTACTGTGTTTTACGCTAATGGGATGAACCGCATTCCAAGAGGATCTCAGCCAGAACACACTCCCAGTAGCACACATGAAAGGGAAATGGAGGAATTCCTATCCAGGAATCACCATGTCACTTCACTGAGCTGCGGGTTGTCACCTGAGGGCATCCAGCAATGTGCTAATACCTAATCAGGAAGTCTGGATTGAACACGGGCGCCTGTGAAGAAGTGGAAAAGGCGGTGGAGCTAACACATGCGACAAAGAACCCTTTTTTGTATAAACAGTTAAAACTGGAGGTCAATGCTTTGTACGCCTTACAGAGGTCACACTTCTATCCTATCATGCAAAAGTGCTGACTCATGTTTAGTGCAGCAAAAATCTACCTTTAAAGTGGAATATTTTGAAAGGGTGTGTTAAAATTACTCTCAGATCTCTTCCAAGAACTAGCTGCTAAGCGGGAGTTCTCATGGTAGAGGTTGGAATTACCCAACCGCCGCCCCATGGGACGCTCTCTGAATGCAGATGGAAAGGATGACGTAACTGCGGCTTCAGATGCACCGGACACATGCGCTGGATGAAGCTGCTGACTCACATGAAGCACCACCTGCCGCCGCTACCTGGAATATCCACACTGGATCATTTGGAGCTTGGTAGAAACAGAGGTTGGAAAAAATAAAAGCACAGAGGGACAGAAGGAGGTGCTCTGAGTTCCGTTGCCTTTGAAGCCAGTGAGAGGTCCTTCGGCATCTTCAGCTGGGCACAGCTCAGGCTCCGCAAGGAGACCCCACTGGTGTCAGCGGCCTTAGTAGGTTTTTCTTCTGTGAGCGAGTTTCTATTCAGACCAAGTAAAACACAGCCTGTGACAGTGTTTGTTCTTACTGTCAACAGCGCTCCCTGTGACCAGCCTGTCATCGTACGAGGTGTTGGAATACGTGAACAATGCAGATGGAATATCTTGTCTCTCATTTCTGTCGTTAATAATTGGCTGCGTCCACTCATTACACCTGCGTGGTGCTCGGATGTGCGGGTTTAACTACGTGGGAAGCTTTGATGACAGCCATCAGGGAAGCCTCTAGTAAGGAAGGATGATGTCTGGGGGGCTCCTGGCTCCCCTTGCCCCATTGGACGTGGGTCCCCTTGTCCTACTTTTCCGTCGCATCCATGGATTTTCCTTCCTGGTGCCGGTCACACGTTCTAGTGAGACATGGACTTGTGGGATTGTTAGCACTGGTTGAAGTGGGCCTGTCCCGTTAGTTTCCTGACACCAGGAGCTCAGAGATTTTCTTATTCTTTCTTCACTCTGCACGTAACACACAAGAGACGTTTCCTGAATGAAAGGCGCCAGCCGCCGTGTCACAAATATCCAAACATCGAGGAGTCCGTCTACCAGCCCTGCTGCTGACCCTGCGTGACGGGATTCTGTTCCTCAGTTTTATCATTTGATTGACAAGTTCTTTTCGGCAGTTTGCCCTCAAAAAATGACCTTGTGTCGTTTGCTTCTAACCTGACCAGGCTTAGCCTGTCTACTCATTCCTTAGGTCAACCACAGCCTCATAAGCAGCTATGTTCAATGAACTGTCACAGCCCTGGGCACAGAGTTCTCACTGAAGACCACCAACAGTAATTCCCACTTATGCTAAATTTCACTTCTTCCTTTCTGAGGCGGGGTCTCACTATGTTGCCCAGGTTGGACTTGAACTCCCGGGCTCAAGCAATCCTCCTGCCTCAGCCTCCAGACTAGCTGGGACATAGATGCATGTCATTGTGCCCAGCTCAAAAGCGTACTTTCACCTACACTGGCGATATCAGGACATGGTATAACACATAGCGTATCTCCGGAGCAACGTTTTAAAATGTTACCCCTTCCACAGACTGACACAGTGGGAGCCACAAGGAAGTGCTTTGAGCCTTGCCGGTTCTGAAACTTGCCTCTTGCCAGGGAGCAGACCTCGTCGAATAACAAATGTCCTTCCCTAATGAAGTCCAGACCAGATCTTTCGTGGACCCAGAGTTCATGTGCAGAAATGTGGAGCACCCATAGTTGGAGAACTGTGCATGCTTGATGCTAAATGAAGGCAACACTCCTCTATTCTGAGACAGTTTCCATTGTTTTTGGAGTGTTTCTTTGAGGAAAACATTTCTGAGCCTGGTCACAGACCATCCCTCCCACAAAACAACGAGGGATTGTATGAAGTACAGTTTTAGAGTATTTTTGGGGGCTTTCTCTTCATGACAAGAATTCATTCCTACAGTACAAATAGTTGTGCCCTTCCTTGCAATGATAAAATATACACATATAATAGTAAAACGGGAGAGACGGTATCCACAGGGGCTGAAACCAGGTTGACGTGGCTGAGAGGCAAGTTTCAACATTAGGAAAAAGTGAGGCGCCTTATATATCTGCTTTTTATTCCAAGGAAATCACACGCTGATGATTTTGGAGAAGAATCTGTAGGACAGGGCGGTGGGAAGGGCAGAGACGCTTGCACAGTGCTTGCTGTTTGATCGCTGGGGTAACAAGGAAGGAAAGAAGCTGCCAGGCTTGGGACCCAACGGCTTGACGTTCTGAAATGACCGTTTCTGTAGTTTGAATGTTTTCAAATGTGTGAAGACTTGTGATGAGCCTAAGTAGAAAAAATCATTGTTTCCTTTTCCTTTTCCCAGGGTATAAAAAAAGAATCAAAAGAGATTATACTAAGGATTAAGTTGCTGTGTGGACGCCTGTCATTCACTCAGCAGCCCCTGCAGACCTTAGAAGCCCTGAGAATCTTCAGTCACCAAAGACTGAGGAACAAGCAGGTGTTTACCCGCAAAGGTAAGGGTGCATTTCACCAGAGGGAAAAGCCATTCTCAGACACGGTCTTTTCATTCTAGCTGGTTCTTTAGCTAGAATATCAGTGAATTCCATGTCTAGGTATTGATTAGATTCTTTGTATAAATTCCAGGCTCTGGGAAGAGCTGCTTGGGTGTTGGCATTTAGAATTAGGAAAATGGAAGCTGCATAGTGGAAATATCCCTGTTTCCTTTTGAGTCTAATCACACCCATCTGGTCTAAGTTAATTTCAACTTCAACCTATGCTAAGTATTTCCACTTAATTATAAATTCCTATTGTGTCAAGGTTTGTAAAGCCGGGTTGAGACAGTTTATTCAAGGCTGATAATTCAATGAAAACACCAATCCAAGTATAGATGTAGTTTCAGAAGGTAAAAAATCATTCTTGTTTTTTATAAAATTTAAGGTAAAAAAAGATGTAACGTCTTTCTCCAATTGTATTAGTCCGTTTTCCTGCTGCGGATAAAGACATACTCAAGACCGCCAATTTACAAAAGAAAGAGGTTTAATTGCGCTCACAGTTCCAAGTGGCTGGGAGTCCCCACAATCATGGCCGGAGGCAGGGAGGAGCAAGTCACATCTTATGTAGACGGCAGCAGGCAAAGAGAGCTTGTGAAGGAATCCACCCCTTATAATGGCCGTCAGATCTCATGAGCCTTACTCGCCTTCATGAGATCCACACTGGAAAGACCTGCCCGCATGGCTCAATTACCTCCCACAACCCGTGGCAATCCCAGATGACATTTGGGTGTGGACACAGTGAAGCCATACCACCAATCTATGTGTTCTCGGTTACAAAAACAAAGGCCATACTTACTCACCATGAGATAAACGGGTGATCTTTCAAGAGACCATCAGAAAGAGGTTGCTTGGGTCCCGTCTGAGGAGAGACAGAAGACTGAGCCACGGCGTACAGTATTGTCTGATGCAGCAGCCTTTTCTGCAGGATATTAAAGGACTTTATAAATATTAATTATCTCATTCATCCTCATCACTTTGTGTGAGCTAAAGGCTTTATAGATGGCCAGTCACCCAATTCACGGGGCTAAGTATCTAAGGCCGCATCCACCTGCAGTCATTTCCATTTCGGAATATTTTCACCTCTTCATTATTCAAAGGTGTTGAGTTTATGAAGACTCGATTCTTTTTGGTTCTTTCTGACCCGCATTACTAAACACCTTTGAATCACTAAACATTCCTGTCTCTCTCCTCCTCTTTCTCTTTTTCTACATTAATTTAGCAAAATTAGAGAACGTGAGTATGTTAAAATAACAGTGAAGCCACTCGAAGCTCACAATTGCTAATAAGTACCTTGAGTATTTGGTGAGTGTCCATCCTTAACATTTTCCAAATGCATAGGATCACACATTTTACCTCCTGTAATGCCGCTTCATGTCATTAATAGCATTACTTTAAATATATCATATATAATTATTTCTATATATTATTATTATTATCTGGAGACTGAGTCTCACTTTGTCACCCAGGCAGGAGGACAGTGGCACGATCTCGGTTCACTGCAACCTTCGCCTCCTGGGTTCAAGCAATTCTCGTGCCTCAGCTTCCCAAGTAGCTAAGATTACAGGCACGACGCACCATCACGTGCAGCTAATTTTTATATTTTTAGTAGAGGTGGAGTTTTGCCACGTTGGCCAGGCTGGTCTCAAACTCTTGGGCTCAAGAGATCCACCTGCACTGGCCTCCCAAAGCGCTGGGATTACAGGCGTGAACCATCTTGCCCAGTCCATATTATCACTGTTTTTAACAGTTGAGTATTATTTCACTGTACGGATCTACCATCATGAATTTAACGAATCCCCATACCTAAACAGAGGTGGTTTCAACACATTTGCGGTTGGAAACCTCTTACCTCTTACCTCCAGCCCAGACAGCAGCCTGGTCAGCTTCCTTCCAAATCATTCTCCATGGCCAATCACACAAAAACCAAGGACACAGACAAAAGATTTTGTTATTTTGTTTCCTTTACAAAAATAGTATCATACCCTGCAACCTGTTTCTCTCATTTAAAAAATACATTGGCTGAGCGCAGTGGCTCATGCCTGTAACTCCAGCACTTTGGGAGGCCGAGGTGGGCAGATCACCTGAGGTCGGGAGTTTGAGACCAGCCTGGCCAATATGGCGAAACCCCATCTCTACTAAAAATACAAAAATTAGCTGGGCATGGTGGTGCGCACCTGTAGTCCCAGCTACTTGGGAGGCTGAGGCAGAAGAAGCGCTTGAATCAAAGAGGTGGAGGTTGCAGTGAACTGAGACTGTGCCACTGCACTCCAGCCTGGGCAAAAGAGTGAGACTCCATCTCAGAAAGAAAGAAAGAAAAAAAAAAAAAAATATATATATATATATATATATATATGAAAAGCTCTTCCAGGTAATTTTTAAATAGCTGTACAGTATTTATAGTATAAATACGCCACTACTTGTGCGACCATGTTCCTCGGTGGGCATTCAGCTTATTTCCTGATGTTTGCCGCACACATATTGCTGCTCCAGACATTCTGGGACATCAGGTTTGTGTACCCACGTGTGTGCTCTCACAGCATAAGGGCAAGGAAGTGGCACTGCTGAGTCAAACGGTATATTTGTCATGTGAATAGATTTGTCTGAGATGATTGTTAGCGGCGTTCACAGCAAAGTGGGGAAGAATTCAAGCTGCTCGGTCAGCGGCTTTCACGCAGGTATTCTGGTGACAAACAGCAAAGGCTTTGCGTGTAGACATGCAGACGGAGCAGCTGGTGCTCAGAAAAGGAACAGGTCTGCTCAAGGTCACAGCTAAGTATTTCACAGCCAGAACCAGGACTAGGGCTCCTGTTTTGGTTTTTGTTTGTTTTTGAGACGAAGTTTTTCTCTTGTCACCCAGGCTGGAGTGCTGCAGTACAGTGACTTCATCTCGGCTCACTGCCACCTCCATCTCCTGAGTTCAGGTAATTCTTCTGCCTCAGCCTCCTGAGTAACTGGGATTACAAGCACACATCACGGTGGTCAGCTAATTTTTGCATTTTTAGTAGAGATGGGGTTTCTCCATGTTGGCCAGGCTGGTCTCAAACTCCTGACTTCAGGTAATCTGCCCACCTCACCCTCTCAAAGTGCTGGAATTACAGGTGGGAGCCACTGTGCCCGGCCCACCTCCTGATTCTATGACAGGACCTTTTGTACAACCATAAGCCTTCTGCTGGGGGATGAAGAGTTGGTGAAATGAGAAAGAAAAGGTGTTTATTGGTTAGCTAAGGATGTGAATGTCATAGCTGAAAGTAGCCATGTATTGAGTTTGCGATTCTATGGGTCGGCAATTTAGGCTGGGCTCTGCTAGGAGGATCCTTCGGCTGGAGTTGGGTTCCCTCATGTGCATGTGGTCAGCTGGGGGTCTTGGTTTTTCTCTGTGCTCTCTTCTCCTGAAGTATGCCAAAAAGGACTGCAAGTGTGTCAGACCTCTGGAGACCTAAGCCCAGGGCTGACATGTTATCACGCCTACCATATTCTATGGCTAAAGAGAGTCACAGGATAGCCTAGATTCAAAGGGTGATAAAAGAGACTCCACCTCGTAATGAGAGGAGCAGCAGAGGCACCTTGCAGAGCACATGGATCAGGAAAAGGTGGAGAATGGGAACCACGTTTGCAATTTATATGCCAAGTTTTCAGGTAGATGACTTTCTTCCTCTAATTTCCAAGCAACTGCTATGGTATCATGTTGACACAGCTCTGTAAGAGCATAAAGAGAGTCACGTGAGTGGCAAAACCCCAGGAAGCCCTCCCAAGGCAGCTGAGGCACATTTGGGGCACTGTAATATTAGGTCAAGCCTCTTTCTGTTTTTAAAAATAGATTTTCGAATAAGAAAAATGAATCTCTATGGCCATTTTATTCTCAGTTTTGATACATTTTGTATTAGTTGCTGGTGTGTGTCCTCGTTACTGCTCTGTTTGAGAATACTGTGCTATATAGAATTGCTTGGGGTTTTGTGTGTGGCTTTTTTGTTAGCACATTTTTGTAATTTTCCATCTCACACAATAAAAACCTAAGAGTGCAGTACAGATCATAAAAATAGCAGGCAATAAACAAAGTTAGACATAGTACACTTCCTTTTAATATTGCAACAAAAGCGTGTCCTTGAAGATGAGAGCTAGTGGGGGTGCAGGTGACGGGCCCTGGGTGTCCATGGGGCACAGCAGCCTCTGTGTCCAGAAACTTCTGGGCTTCAACCAAATACACAATGAATTTGGGGTGCGGGTTCGGGACAGGAAGAAAGCACACACACGTTAGTGTTTTATTTGCTCTTTCCTGAATCCGCAGCTTAGCATGGAAAATGACCGTCCGGGACACTCCCATTTGTCTAACCCAAGGTGGGCGTGGAAGGAAAGGAACTCAGTGAGACTCCGCTGAGTCTTGGGCATATGGGTGGCTCTGCATCCACAGCTGGATTCCCCACCCCTGAGCAAGACCAGGAGCCCCAGACAAAATGCTCAGGATTCCAGAGGATGGGGTTGAGCATCCTCAGCCTTTTAGAGTGAAAATCCACGAGGCTGAGGAGGTTCAAAACAACAGAAACAGGCGTGTGGGGAAAACCATAGGTTCCGTTAGAAGCGCTGTACGGACGTGTGTACAAGGAATTCCTGGGCAGAGGAAACAGGATGCCGGGAGAAGTGGAGACCCTATTGTTTACTTGGAGGTAGGAGAAGAAATAGGTCGGCGATTTGTTCCCATAGTGACTATTATCAAAATAAGGCAAACTGACACCGATACTTTCAAGCCCTTTTAAAAGATTGCTTTAATCTGAGTTGATTTTTAAATATAAACAAGAAGATCAAATTATCTTTCACAATTATTATTTTTGGCCACTTGTAAATGAGATTTTTAAAAATAAAAATATTTAAATAGAGAGTGTGTTTTTACATATAGGAATTGTGTTCTGGGTATTTGCAATTTAATCCTAAATCTTAAAATAATATTTGTTCATGCTTTACCTCAAACTGCAAGATGTGTATTTGCTGTTGATGACCTCTGAACCCACATTACAGAGTTTGGTTTATAAACGTGGACATTTAATCTGTCTGCCTGGACAGCCAAGCTCCCCACTTCTCCCCATGCTCCAGATGCTGTGTTACCTCACAGTGACCATAAAAGCCCTTAATAGACACCGTTCCCCAAAATCTCCACTCCCTTTCAGGAGCAGGGGACCTCCTTTCCGGGCAGTGAGCAGGAAATTAAACACGTATACACACACACACACACACACACACAAACATACTCACACATACACACATGCACACATATACCTACATACACACACATGCACACACATAAATACACGCACATACACACACAAACATACACATACACACATGCACACACATACCTACATATACACACATGCACACACATAAATATACGCACATATACACACACACACAAACATACTCACACATACACACATGCACACATATACCTACACACACATGCACACACATAAATACACGCGCATATACACACACAAACATACACATACAAACATGCACACATATACCTACATACACACACATGCACACACATAAATACATGCATATACACACATACTCACACATACACACATGCACACACATACCTACATACACACGCATGCACACACATAAATACACGCACATATATACACACACAAACATACTCACACATACACACATGCACACGCATGCACACACATAAATACACGCACATATATACACACACAAACATACTCACACATACACACATGCACACATATACCTACATACACACACATGCACACACATAAATACACACACATATACACACAAACATACACATACACACATGCACACACATAAATACATGCACATATACACACACAAACATACACATACACACATGCACACATATACCTCCATACACACACATGCACACACATGCACACATAAATACACGCACATATACACAAACATACACATACACACATGCACACACATACCTACATACACACACATGCACACACATAAATACACGCACATATACACACACAAACATACACATACACACATGCACACATATACCTCCATACACACACATGCACACACATACCTACATACACACACATGCACACATAAATACACGCACATATACACACACACAAACATACACATACACACATGCACACACATACCTACATACACACACATGCACACACATAAATACACGCACATATACACACAAACATACACATACACACATGCACACATATACCTACATACACACACATACACGCACATATACACACATGCATGCACACACACACACACACACACATACATATACACACACAGTTGGTCCAGTGACTCTCTGGCTTAGCTCTTGAAAGGAAGAAAAACCCAAAGAAGGTTCTAGAAATTCCCAGGCCCCTGCTGGCTAAAAGTGTAGCTCTCACATGAGCAAAGAGTGAAGCTTGGCAGAGTATGGAGCTTCTGTGGCTCGTCTCTTCATTGTCATCCCCCAATCTTCTCGTGTATTCGTTCAGTCATTAATTCACTGAGTTAGTGATAGCTCTAGGTACTGGGATGCCACAGTAAGACAGGACTGATCTCTCTCACACCAAAGAGTCAGCCTGAAGGAGCTGTGGCTAATCATGCAGGCTGCGGAGTGGGACTCAGCGTCACACCCTGGCTCTGACCCTTTCTAGCTGGATTTCGTCACATGCACGCGCTCCCTCCCTTTCTTTCTGTGTGTGTCTCTCTCTCCATCCCTCTCTTCGTCTCTCTCGTTCTCCTATTTCAGACCTGAAAATGCAAAGAATGGTGTTGCTCTGCTGGATTGCCGCGAGGATCAGTGGGACGCCACGCAGCTGCCTGTTCTGTGGTGCTCCGCACACGCGTGCTGCTGCTGCGATGATTATCATGACTAACGCGTGCCTGACCCTCGTGGAACTCACTGTTTAGAGCTAACAGTACAGGAAAATGACTAGATCATTTGAAAGTGCAATCAATAGTATTCTCTTCTTGGGAGTTGGAATCCCCACAATTTAAAATTACTGACTGGGCACGGTGGCTCATTCCTATCATCCCAGCACTTTGGGAGACCGAGGCGGGCAGATTGCTTGAGCTCAGGAGTTCAAGATCAGCCTCGGCAACATGGTGAGACCCTTTGCTACAAAAAATACAAAGAGTAGCCTGATGTGGTGTCATGTGCCAGCTCTTTAGGAGGCTGAGGTGGGAGGATTGCGCCAGCCCAGGAGGTAGAGGTTGCAGTGACAGAGCCAGGCCCTGTCTCAAAAAAAAAAAAAAAAAAGAATAAAATTAAATTAAGTAAAAGCTCCCTTTTATTTATTTATTATGTGTACTTATTTTGAAGCCATTTTGTTGAAACATAATTGACATACAAAAATCTGTACATACTTTATGTCTACAACTTGGTAAGTTCAGAGGTAAGTCTCACCTGTGAAAGCATCACCACGATTTATGCCGTAAACATATCCATCACCTCCAAAAGTCTCCTTCCACCCTCTGTATTAGTTATGATTATGATTATTTTGTGATACAAGCACAAGTTAAAATCTATCCTTTCAGCAGATTTTAAGTATACAATACAGCGTTGCTAACGATATGCCTGTGCTGAGCAATAGATCTCTAGGACTTACCTTGTAAAACTGAAACTTTGCACCTCTGACGGATCCCGCCCATCCTCTCCCCCATGCTCCCTCTCTCATCCCACCCCTGACAGTTACTGTTCCACCCTCTGCTCCTAGGAGCCTGACTAGTTTAGATTCATCATGCACGCAGCGTCAGGCCTATTTGCCCTTCTGTATCTGGCCTATTTCACTCGGCATGACAATGCGTGTTAATTAGACCTCCAAAGCCACACCCAGGACCAGGCAGAAGTGTGGATGCAGCTGTGGATTGGGGTGTCTAATCTTTCCGGCCGCTCTAACTGCCGAGGTGAATCGCTCCGTGGACGGCACGTTCTGAAGTAATCAATAGCCATTTTCAAGACAGCTGAAATGTCCGATGAACCACACGGCATCCGGGTGCGGTGGCCGTGAGCTGCTGTTGCTTCCCGGTTAATGTGAAATGGAGAAATTAACACCTGTCAGGCCCTCCCATCCACGGAGGCAGGCGGTCTGCAGAATCTTATTCAACAGGCTGTGTTTTCCAGGCCACGCCATGATCTGGATTGCTTGGCCCAGCTCTTCACCTCTGTAAACACAGCGTAAGTGGGCCAGTTCTCAACCCCAGGATGGGACAATCAACTTTGATCATCTGTCCCAGACTGGCAGGTGAGTACAAGGGAGGCTGGGCTGTGCTCAGGCGGTAGTGCTGTGTCTCCACGTGTGTGAGAGTGTATGAGAATATGAGTGTGTGAACATTTGTATGTGAATGTGTGTGTGCTGTGTGTACATATGAATATCAATGTGCGAGCGCCTGTGTGCATATAAATGTGTGTATGAATATCAGTGTGTGAGTGCCTGTGTGCATATGAATGTGTGTGTATGAATATCAGTGTGTGAGTGCCTGTGTGCATATGAGTGTGTATGAATATCAGTGTGTGCCTGTGTGCATATATGAATATCAGTGTGTGAGTGCCTGTGTGCATATGAATGTGTGTGTATGAATATCAGTGTGTGAGTGCCTGTGTGCATATGAATGTGTGTGTATGAATATCAGTTTGTGAGTGCCTGTGTGCATATGAATGTGTGTGTATGAATATCAGTGTGTGAGTGCCTGTGTGCATATGAATGAGTGTGTATGAATATCAGCTTGTGAGTGCCTGTGTGCATATGAATGTGTGTGTATGAATATCAGTGTGTGAGTGCCTGTGTGCATATGAATGTGTGTATGAATATCAGTTTGTGAGTGCCTGTGTGCATATGAATGTGTGTATGAATATCAGTGTGTGAGTGCCTGTGTGCATATGAATGTGTGTGTATGAATATCAGTGTGTGAGTGCCTGTGTGCATATGAATGTGTGTATGAATATCAGTTTGTGAGTGCCTGTGTGCATATGAATGTGTGTATGAATATCAGTGTGTGAGTGCCTGTGTGCATATGAATGTGTGTGTATGAATATCAGTGTGTGAGTGCCTGTGTGCATATGAATGTGTGTATGAATATCAGTTTGTGAGTGCCTGTGTGCATATGAATGTGTGTATGAATATCAGTGTGTGAGTGCCTGTGTGCATATGAATGAGTGTGTATGAATATCAGCTTGTGAGTGCCTGTGTGCATATGAATGTGTGTGTATGAATATCAGTTTGTGAGTGCCTGTGTGCATATGAATGTGTGTATGAATATCAGTTTGTGAGTGCCTGTGTGCATATGAATGTGTGTATGAATATCAGTGTGTGAGTGCCTGTGTGCATATGAATGTGTGTATGAATATCAGTGTGTGAGTGCCTGTGTGCATATGAATGTGTGTATGAATATCAGTTTGTGAGTGCCTGTGTGCATATGAATGAGTGTGTATGAATATCAGTGTGTGAGTGCCTGTGTGCATATGAATGTGTGTATGAATATCAGTGTGTGAGTGCCTGTGTGCATATGAATGTGTGTATGAATATCAGTGTGTGAGTGCCTGTGTGCATATGAATGTGTGTATGAATATCAGTTTGTGAGTGCCTGTGTGCATATGAATGTGTGTATGAATATCAGTTTGTGAGTGCCTGTGTGCATATGAATGTGTGTATGAATATCAGTGTGTGAGTGCCTGTGTGCATATGAATGTGTGTGTATGAATATCAGTGTGTGAGTGCCTGTGTGCATATGAATGTGTGTATGAATATCAGTGTGTGAGTGCCTGTGTGCATATGAATGTGTGTATGAATATCAGTGTGTGAGTGACTGTGTGCATATGAATGTGTGTATGAATATCAGTTTGTGAGTGCCTGTGTGCATATGAATGTGTGTATGAATATCAGTTTGTGAGTGCCTGTGTGCATATGAATGTGTGTGTATGAATATCAGTGTGTGAGTGCCCATGTGCATATGAATGAGTGTGTATGAATATCAGTTTGTGAGTGCCTGTGTGCATATGAATGTGTGTGTATGAATATCAGTGTGTGAGTGCCCGTGTGCATATGAATGTGTGTGTATGAATATCAGTTTGTGAGTGCCTGTGTGCATATGAATGAGTGTGTATGAATATCAGTGTGTGAGTGCCTGTGTGCATATGAATGTGTGTGTATGAATATCAGTGTGTGAGTGCCCGTGTGCATATGAATGTGTGTGTATGAATATCAGTGTGTGAGTGCCTGTGTGCATATGAATGTGTGTGTATGAATATCAGTGTGTGAGTGCCTGTGTGCATATGAATGTGTGTGTATGAATATCAGTTTGTGAGTGCCTGTGTGCATATGAATGAGTGTGTATGAATATCAGTGTGTGAGTGCCTGTGTGCATATGAATGTGTGTGTATGAATATCAGTGTGTGAGTGCCCGTGTGCATATGAATGTGTGTGTATGAATATCAGTGTGTGAGTGCCCATGTGCATATGAATGAGTGTGTATGAATATCAGTGTGTGAGTGCCTGTGTGCATATGAATGTGTGTGTATGAATATCAGTGTGTGCCTGTGTGCATATATGAATATCAGTGTGTGAGTGCCTGTGTGCATATGTGTGTGTATGAATATCAGTGTGTGCCTGTGTGCATATGAATATGTGTGTATGAATATCAGTGTGTGAGTGCCTGTGTGCATATGAATGAGTGTGTATGAATATCAGTGTGTGAGTGACTGTGTGCATATGAATGTGTGTATATGAATATCAGTGTGTGAGTGCCTGTGTGCATATGAATGAGTGTGTATGAATATCAGTGTGTGAGTGCCTGTGTGCATATGAATGAGTGTGTATGAATATCAGTGTGTGAGTGACTGTGTGCATATGAATGAGTGTGTATGAATATCAGTGTGTGAGTGCCTGTGTGCATATGAATGTGTGTGTATGAATATCAGTTTGTGAGTGCCTGTGTGCATATGAATGTGTGTGTATGAATATCAGTGTGTGAGTGCCTGTGTGCATATGAATGTGTGTATGAATATCAGTTTGTGAGTGCCCGTGTGCATATGAATGTGTGTGTATGAATATCAGTTTGTGAGTGCCTGTGTGCATATGAATGTGTGTGTATGAATATCAGTGTGAGTGCCTGTGTGCATATGAATGTGTGTGTATGAATATCAGTGTGTGAGTGACTGTGTGCGTATGAATGTGTGTGTATGAATATCAGTGTGTGAGTGCCCGTGTGCATATGAATGTGTGTGTATGAATATCAGTGTGTGAGTGACTGTGTGCATATGAATGTGTGTATATGAATATCAGTGAGAGTGCCTGTGTGCATGTGAGTGCCTGAGTGTGAGCATATGCATGTATATGAATGTCAGTGGGTGTGTGAGTGCCTGGGTATGTGCATATAAACATGCATGTGTATATGAGTGTAAGTGAGTGCCTGAGTGTGAGCACATGCGTGTATGTGAAAGATTGCATGCTTATGAATGTGAGTGTGGGTGTGTCTGAGTGTGCACAGATGAATATGAATGTGCCCATGTGCTTTGAGAAGGGTGCAGTCAGGGAAGGGAGTGTTCAGGAAGTTTCTACAGCAGAGACCGTGGTTTGAGATGAGAAGTCTAAAAATCTCTTCAACCACAGTTAACCCTTCACTATCTGGATCTTAATTTCCCTATTTGGCAAGATGGGCCAAGGTGATTTTTCTGCCTTCTGGCAATGTTGCTTCCATGGGATATCTCCACAATATGTTGATGAAAGCAAAGGGATGTGGTGGTTTTCTGCGTGAGGTGGGGAGCAGGAAGTGGGACCTTTGGGTAAATTACGTGGGAAGACTGTTTAGTGGTTGCCTTCATTTCTACACTTGACTTGGGGTCAAAGATCCCATCTTCCTTGTTTTCCTACCACAAATGTTTCTCAAATAAATGTGTTTTCTTTTATTATCATTAGAGACAAAGTCTCGCCCTGTTGCCCAGGCTGGAGTGCAGTGGCACAGTCTCGGCTCTCTGGAACCTCTGCCTCCCAAATTCAAACGATTCTTTGGCCTCAGCCTCTTGAGTAGCTGGGATTACAGGCACCTGCCACCATGCCTGGCTAATTTTGGTATTTTTGTAGAGACGAGGTTTCACCATGTTGTCCATGCTGGTCTTGAACTCCTGACCTCAGGTGATCCACCCACCATGGCCTCCCAAAGTGCTGAGGTTACAGGTGTGAGCCACCGTGCCCAGCCATAAATGTATTTTATATACTTAGACAATTATTATTTTCCTATTAGCATAACAGACAGAAAAGCGATTTCCCAAACTAGTATGCAATTAGAAAGCTAGACAGTCACGTGTCACATAGTGACATTTGGTTAATGATGGACCCTGTATACCATGATGATCCCCTAAGATTAAAATGGAGCTAAAAAATTCCTACCACCACAGAGGTTCTCATGTCATAGCATGACACATGGCTGGTGTTTGTGGTGACGCTGTTATAATCGAGCCTGTTGTGCTGGCACTTGAGTCTAGCACATACAATTATGCACAGTACGTAATACTTGACAATGATAAGAAACGACTGTTCCTAACTTATGTATTTACTAGACTATTTTGTTGTTGTAGAGTGCAGTCCTTCTGCTTTTTTTCCAAATAAACTGTAAAATAGCCTCAGGCAGGTCCTTCAGGTGTCCAGAAGGCACTGTGATCATGGGTGATGACGGTCCCTGTGTGTCATTGCCCTGAAAGCCTTCCATGGGGCCTCTGCAGTGATGTGGGCGACCCTGACCCTGGGCAGGCCTAGGCTAGTAAGTGTGTGTGTAGCCTCGTTTTTTTTTTGAGACGGAGTTTCGCTCTTGTTACCCAGGCTGGAGTGCAATGGCGCGATCTCGGCTCACCGCAACCTCCGCCTCCTGGGTTCAGGCAATTCTCCTGCCTCAGCCTCCTGAGTAGCTGGGATTATAGGCACGCACCACCATGCCCAGCTAATTTTTTGTATTTTGATTAATAGAAGAAAACCCTATAGAATAAGGACGTAAGAAAATATTTCTGTACAGCTGTACAATGTGCTTGTGTTTTAAGCTAAGTGTTACTACAATAGTCAAAAAGTGGTTAAACTTGTAAAAAAAAATTACAGTAAGCTGGGTTAACTTATTAGAGAAAGAAACAAATTAAGTAAATGAAATGTAGCCCAAGCATGCAGTGAGGCCCACAGCAGTGCCTGGCAGCACCCTGGGCATTCGCGTCCACTCACCACCAACTCCGGGACTCACCCAGAGCCACTTCCTGTCCTGCAAGCTCAGCTGGCAGGAAGCGCCCTCGGGAGGGACCTTTTTATCATTGGGCCATATTTTTATTGAGACTTTTCCATGTTAAAATGTTTAGATACACAAATACTTACACGAATACAGTTGCCTAGAATATTCAGCAGAGTAACATGCTGCATGGGCAATAGACCACCGTGCAGAGCCCGGGGGCGGGAGCCACGCCAGCTAGGTTTGTGTGACTGCACTCTAGGGTGTTCATACAACGACGAAATCTCAAACCGTGTCCCATCGTTAAGCAGTGCATGACCTTACGTAATGCAATAGCAGTTTGCAAAGTGACGACTTTGACCTATAGTCAGCAAAACTAACCACGCTGTTTTCAAGGATGGAAACTGTTGAATCACCTGCAGGGTAGTTCTGCCCCCAGCCTTCTTTATGGCGGGGACTGTGTTCTGTTCTCTTTGGTTTGTTTTCAGA
The DNA here is from genome assembly GCF_049354715.1 of Callithrix jacchus. NCBI lineage: Eukaryota > Metazoa > Chordata > Mammalia > Primates > Cebidae > Callithrix > Callithrix jacchus. The sequence continues at coordinate 119,145,654 of NC_133514.1, forward strand.
TCGGAGGGTACCACTCAGCGCAGCAGCCTCTTCCCTTCTGTCGCGGTTAGGAGTCTAGCAGATGTTGTTCATGTTACTAGAAAGCCCTAAGCCAGTTCAGCTCCTCTGTCACCTCAAATTGCTGATCTTGAGAAATGAAATCAACTGTAACTCAGTAAACTCAGGCAAGCATGTTTCTTGTAATTGTTTGCTTTCTGGTGGTAACTTCCTACTTAAAAATCTATGTCAGTGAAATAGAAGTAACTAGTAACTGAAAGCACTAGACAAACTCTACACATTCCAGTACTCAGCCGAGGCCTAAACGTGCCACATGGCCACATAACAACAATCTGGTTTCCATGTTAGTTTTAAGTGTCTTAAGAAAGGATGCCTTAAGAATGCTATGAAATAAAGAAAAGAAAGTAAAGCTATCCTTGAAAATCTGAAGTTATAGACTCATAGAAATGTACTGTTATTTACCAAAGAATGTTTTATTATGAAAAAATTAATAGTATTTCTTTTGTTTTTATTTTTATTTCAAAATTTGTTATGAATTCTGGAATTTTATTATAAAATATTATAGTCATATATAAAGAATTATATAATAAGACCATATATGCGCCATCCTGCTTAGAAAGAGAACCTACACTTCTGTCTCAGTCACAATCCCCTTCCCTATCCAGAGTATCTGTTACTACAAATTCAACGCTCATTACCTCCATCTATTTCTAAACAGTTTTACGATACTATACATTCATGTATCCTAAATAAATAGTATTCTCATATCTTTTATTTTATTTATGTATTTATTTGGAGACAGGGTCTCACTCTCGCCCAGGCTGGTGTGCAGTGGCACAGTCTCGATTCACTATAACCTCTGCCTCCTAGGCTCAAGTGATCCTCCCACCTCAGCCTCCCGAGAAGCTGGGATGACAGGCCCAGACCAAGGGGTTTCGCCATGTTGGCCAGGCTGGTCTCAAACTCCTGACCTCAGGTGAACCACCCACCTTGGCCTCCCAAAGTGCTGGGATGATAGGATGAGCCACTGCACCCAGACAGTATTTTCATACATTTTAAACATTTATATAATTGATGTTATACACTGATTTTATTTTATGAATGGTACTTTTTTTCTCAGTATTTTTTCTGTGAGTTTTATTTCTGTGAATATATATGGCTGTATTTCACTAATTTCCACTGCTGGAAAGTGGCCCATTGGGCTGATGCATTGCAATGACTATTCACTCCTCAGATCAGGATTCTTCAACACGAATTTGAAATATTATTTAATTGAAATCTCTGGTTTTCCATGTGGTCTTTCTTTTCCCTATTCCCCATTTCCCTATTCCTCAGAGGTACTTTTTCCAGTAACTCAGCCTTAAATATTCAAAAACAAAACAAAAGCTATTTTTTTCTGATGATAAAACTAGTACATGTCCATTTCAAAATAAATACACAAATGTGGAGTTCTCGATCCCAGCAATAACCACGTGAACACTTTGCGGAATTTCTTTCCCGGAGATTTTCTGTAGCTATACATTACTTTTGATTTGCATGAACCCAGTGCTACCAAAGAATCAACTTCCCTTGTCATTAAAGATCCTATCAAGTAAAGTTTTTAATGACTAGAAAGCGGCTGGGCATGGTGGCTTACGTCTATAATCCCAACATTTTGGGAGGCCGAGGCGGGTGGATCACAAGGTCAAGAGATCAAGACCATCCTGGCCAACATGGCAAAACCCCATCTCTACTAAAAATACGAAAATTAGCCGGGTGTGGTCATGGTGCCTCGTGCCTGTAGTCCCAGCTACTCGGGAGGCTGAGGCAGGAGAATCACTTAAACCCAACAGCAGAGGTTGCAGTGAGGCTGAGATTGTGCTATTGCACTCCAACAGAACAAGACTCCGTCTCAAAAAACAGAAAGCATTCCAGGTGTGTTCCAATGGTCAGGCATTCAGGTGGTTACCAAATTTCATTCTCTTATTGGACAGATGTTTAGTGAGCACTTCCTATGTGCTGTGTGCTCATGTTCGGGGAAGGGACTGTGACAGTAAAAGGCAAAACTGTATCCCTTGAAGATCATTAAATAAAAATAAAAACTGTATAAGTAATCATATAATTACTGGTGTGATATATACTTAAAAGAAGAAGCTTAAGATAAAACAATTAGCTAACAGGGAGGCGGCAGAAATGGGTGGAGTAGGTAAGGCTTGGATCTCTCTCCGGCCACCCCACCAGAAAGTGTGCCTCTGACCTGGGGCTCACTCACTCACGCTATCAGGCATACACGACAAGCGTTCATGGTTTATTGTGCTGATCCTCAGAGAAAATCCGTATGTAAGGTGCAGTCTTAACCCCAGGAATAAACTGTTGATGGCAGGAATAGCAGGAATTTCCAGGGCTGCACGATTCTTCCAAGAAACACGAAAGTTGGGAAGTACTGAGGATCTGGGCACTGTGTGGGAAATAGGGTGGAACCAGAAAGACAGGACACGGTGTAGTGAAGACAAGCTAAACAAATCCCAGTAAGACGGGGCGAAAGGTGCCTGCTTAGAAAGACTGTCTGGAGGCCAAGACTGGGAGCAGCAGGAGAGAAAATGGGGCCCGGTGCGGTGGCTCATGCCTGTAATCCCAGCACTTTGGGAGGCCGAGGTGGATGGATCATGAGGTCAGGAGTTCAAGACCAGCTTGGCCAAGATGGTGAAACCCCATTTCTACTAAAAACAAGCAAACAAACAAAAAACTAGCTGGGCGTGGTGGCAGGTGCCTGTAATCCCAGCTATTAGGGAGGCTGAGGCAGAGAACTGCATGAACCCGGTAGGCAGTGACTGCAGTGAGCCGAGATCGCACCACTGCACTCCAGCCTGGGCGACACAGCAAGGCTCCATCTCAAAAAAAAAAAAAGAAAGAAAATGGGAGAATGGGAGCAGAGCACCCGCCCTGCACAGCCCCTTCCACCTCGGCCCTCAGCAGGTTCTCACGTGAACAAAGGCATAAAACAGGTGGAGCTGTCTTTGCCTCTAGATAAGAAGGTCCAAGCCGCCAGTCTGGGTCAGGGCTACCTGCACGCCCCACAACACACCTGTGTGGAATGCTGATGGCTCCAACAGTGACGAGTATCTCATCCCTGCTGGCAAGCTTCAGGCCCTTTCTGCGAGGACCCCATTGGCTGGTGTTCTATGAAGTTTTCCCCCATACAACTGAAAGCCCAGAGACCAATTTAAGATAGATCTGTAAACGGATAATGGACAGGTGGGCTACCAGCACCCTGGTTTGGAACAGAGCAGGAATATGCTCTCAGGGAGCACAGCCAGACCCTTCCAATGGCTTCACTGGGCACCAAGGTCCACAGTTCCAGAGTGAGAGGTGACAGACCCTGTGTCAGGGATACGGGACACTGCGGAGGTTCCCTTCCACTCCCATAAGCTGTGGTTGGGATTGCGGGACAAATCCCAAGTCGTGCCTAACAGAGGAATTCCGTGGAGGACCTTGTGACGGAATCAACGTGGGAGAGCCTCTCCGGGTGGCCGTTTCATCTTGTGCCATGTCTGAGGAGATGGAGCAACAGCAAGCTTTTGCACTAAGCCGGTTCCTGGAAAGGGAAATGGTGCGACTTCAGCACCAAGGCCAGGTGGGAGGGGTGGTCGGAAGCACCTTGGGAGGCCATGGAGAAAGGAGGCCAGCGGCACCACCATCACATCCCAAAGGGGCTTGGACAGGATCCTGGGCCTACCTGGATTCCATGAACCTGCAAGGTCAACAACTTTCCTGCCAGTGTGGCCAACTGCGGGGCCAGCCGAACTCCCCAGCTGCTGGCCAGGAAGAAAAGGATCATCACTCCGCTGCCAGCCGTGAGCCCTGCTCAGTGGCAGAAGCCCCCGCCCACGTGTCTTCTCAATGACATTGGCCATGAGCCCTTCTTGGCCAGGCACAGTGGCTCTCACCTGTACTCCCAGCACTTTGGGAGGCCGAGGCAGGTGGATCATTTGAGGTCAGGAGTTCAAGATGAGCCTGGCCAACATGGGGAAACCCCATCCCTACTAAAAATAAAACAATTAGCTGGGCATGGTGGCAGGTGCCTGTAATCCCAGTTACTTGGGAGGCTAAGGCAGGAGAATAGCTTGAACCCAGGAAGCAGAGGTTGCAGTGAGCCGAGATCACACCACTGCACTCCAGCCTGGGTGACAGAGCAAGACTCAATTTAAAAAAAAAAAAAAAGTGGGAATTGGGAGAGAAGGGGTGCAGGCCAGGAAGGAAACACCCTTGGCCTCTTGCAGTGACGTTTCCTTGCCTGGGGCTGGATGCCCATGCCTGACCACGCAGCTCAGAGTGAAAGCATATGGTATCCCTACCTTCAAAGAAAAAGTGCCTGTTCCTTGGTTCCCGATTTATCACATGAAGCAGAGTTGCGTTTTTATATTGAAATGTGAAAACAAAAGAATTACATATGTGGGTGGGTGGATGTATTGTTTTTGTAAAAGAGAAAACCATTCTGGCCTCCAGGACTGAAATGTAAAGCAAGTAAACCGGTCAGAAGAAGGGTCTGCTACTGAGGGCAGGTGGGAGAGGCAGCGCTTGAAAAGTCCACTGTTCGAGACGGTTTTGACCTCATACCATGTCAGGGTTTCTGTGCCCTGCCCACCCTCCTGGAGAGGGAGGACACCGGCCAGGTGACTGGCAGAAGCAGGTCATGCGAGCCTGGCTTTGGCTGAACACACAGGTATTGGACACACGGGTTCTAGCATGGGAGGGGGCTGCTTGTCGACCACTGTTGCCGTCAGGAGCTCTGCGGGGGTCTCTGGCGGGTTAAGCACGTCACTCATGCAGGCCTTTTGATATTTTAAACTTTCAAAAAACAAAACAAATCTATATTGGAACCCTACTTGTGGGGTTTCTGAGTCTGTTTCACAGAAGTGCTTGTTTGTTTCAGTTGCCTCCTTCCACTGTCTGCTCCCCAGAGGATATGGAGACAGTGCTAAAGTCAGAACATTTAAAATTTTGTGTTTTGGTGTCTTTTCTCTGAGCATGAAATATTCCTTTCCTTTGCTAAGATTCCTGAGGTGTTATTTTTTTCTTTTATAGTAAAAAAATAAACCCCATCTTCAAAAAAATGACACATACAAAGTCACCTAAATAAGCATAAGGTGTGTTGCAATGACAGACTAAAACTGAGGCCTCATTTGAGGGGGGTCTGTTTGATGGAGGCCGATTCTTCTCTTGAGGGTGGTCCCAGCACCTCCACCTGTAACCCACGCAGTCCCTGTGAGCCGCCGAGAGATCTCATGAGAGTCCACCTCATGCAGCCCACCTGGGCTTTCCATTTCCTGGGCATAGCGGACTTTTTCTAAGCGCTGGGTAAAAAGCTCCATGTCTTTACAAGTGCAGAAATTTTTAAGAGGCCTGGCTTGAAGAGCCAGCTTTGCATAAATCCATCTTTTTCCAGTCTTTAAACATTTGCAACGTAAAAAGAGGGAAAACAAATTTAGCCACTGCTTGTAAGGACGGAATGGGGGACACCTCGTATTGGAATAAGATTCTGTGATAAACACATACAGACTCTGATCCGCTCCACTTCCTTTAGGGCTAGGATTGTGACCTATTAGCTCATGATACGAGCCCAATATTTGGGGTGGGTGCGTTTATTCAGTGCTAATATAATTATGTGCACGTAACACAAGTGTTTCCACATGCGTTGTCACCAGTCATACAGATAATCCCGAAACTGGATTCTGTGGGGAAACAGGGTCTGGGGAAGCTGAAGATCTCCCCTGAGCCCTTGATAAACAATAAAGAATGGCACGGGAATTCCCATCCCAGGCTCGCCCCAGGCGCATCCTCACTCACAGCTTCTGACCCAGCTTCCTGTCTGGGAAATAATGCTTCGTGTGTGCTCTAGATGACTTTTTGGTTCTCATACTCTGGCGCTCTCTGAGTCAATATGTGCATTCACCAGAAGCTCCAAAAATCCCACAAGAGTGGGACACCTATGCTTTGAAACTCAGAGCCAGGGCCATGTAAGCTCCCCGTGCTGTTTCCAGAAGCTTCCAACTGTTTGAAAGGCAGAGATCATGATGTGGACATGACCAGAGTCTACTTAAAATCACGAGATCTATACATTTGGAAAAGATAACTTCATTTCTTTTTTTAACTCGTAGTACAAAAGAATTTAATAAGTGACACATCAGTACAGAAAAACACATCGCTTGTAGCTCACCCGTTAACACCAGAATAGCCAAGTGAAAAATCAATACAGATTTTTACTAAAAAAAAAAAAAAAAATCAAAAGTACATGTTGGAAATTGAACTACTATGTATTTTATTCTTTTTGGAAATGACATACATGTTTTCTGGTAAGTAATACTCACCAAACATTGCACTATGCTAAAGCAGACAGCCGACCGAACTTATTTATGCAGAAAGAGTTTCCAGCAAACACACAAACACCCTACCGTGCTATGTGCACAGGATACCTTGTGGCCGATTTCCAGCACGCAGCACACGTTCATCAGCGCTCCGTGAAACAGTAGCAAACACCAGCGCAGAATTCACAGCACTAACGATTAAAAAGCACCCGGCATATTACACCTCAATCTCTAAGTGGGTAATCATGGAAGCTCCAACATCATACCCACTAGCCCAGCCTGAATATTCACCCACAAAAATATTTTCTCAAAAATAATGCTTAAAAGAGATTTCTAAAAAATAGTAGGACTACACCAGGACAAGCAGAAGACAGAGTGACATAAGGACTGCAGATGTTGAGACAAGGAGCTGATGCCAACACAGCCTTTAGGTAAAGGACGTCTCTCTCAGTTGATTCCTCCAGGTAAGACAAGCTGTGACCACAGGTGATTCCGAAATCTCAAGACGGACAGCTGGCTTCAGTAACACCCTACCGAAACATTAGAGACCCCATTGAGGCTGAAGGACTGAAACTCTGACCCATGCTTAAAAGAAAAAAAAAAAAAAAGAGCCGTAAGTGCACAAAAAGGTTCATGCAACCACTGCAGGGGCAGAGGGGGTGATGGGGGCTATTCCACACTGTTGGCACACCAACATGCATGCGGGGGCTGGAGCCCCACGGAGGATGCTGGGCATGGACTTGCTCCCAAGGAGTCGGACTGGGGGCACCGAAGAGAGGTATTACTTGGGCAGGGGAGGAGTTCTAGGGTTACTAAGCACCAAGTCAGTTAATACAAAAAGGTGTTGCAGGAGAAACAGGTTTAGGAGGGTCAGGTCATTCTGGTTTTGACCTATCAACACTAACATGAATAAAGAGTTACAGAACAGAGTCAGTCTTTCCAATATGTGTTCTTCTGTCACCATTAGCTGAGCCTATTGGTCTACTGGGCCAGTAACATCCACGATGACCCCATTCATTGCCTGGGAACCTAGCGCCACAGACTCCCTTGGGAAGCTGGCAAATCCCTTGGGAAGACGATTTGCACAAGAAAGTCACCACTAAAGCCCTGCTCGAGTCCAGTCTCCAGCCATCATTTCTGCTTTTCAGTCCAGAAACATGTATTCAAAAGCCGGAAAATACACAAATGTGAGCGGCACGTCAAGTAAGTCACCAGCCTTCACCTTTTTGATGCTGCCATGCTGCTGTGAGAGCTGCCACGTAACATCCGGGAATCCGCTCCACGGTTATTTCTCAAAGCACTTTTCTATCAAATACGTTCACTAAAAACAGGCATGTGGATGGACTTACTCGCTTCTGTGTCTTCGAACTCCTGGTATACCTGTCCATGACGGGACTCCTCATCCATGATAGTGTCCTCTAAATATCCCACCGCAGCCTCAAATTCTGCATCAGAGGCGGAGGAGACAGGCAGCAGGAAGCTCTTTTCTTCTAAGGCGTCTGTTGCTCCCGCCTTACCCACCAGAGTGGGCCAGCAGGCCTAAGGCTCCTACCGACCTATGGCCCAACCTGCATGGAGGGCACAGTGAGAGGAGGCCTCCCCGCCCAGGCCACGCCCACTCACTGCCAACCAGGTCAGCGCCTGCCAGTGAGGCCCAGACTCGGCCTCCCGGGTGTCACCACAGCCACTCTGCCCACCGCCCACGTGGGTCTCAGCTGATAACTATTTCTTCTCATGGGTTGCAACCTGCAGACTGGGAAGTGGAGCCTTCCATGGAGACCGAAAGCAGGTGGTTGGAGGGAGGGAGGCGGGGACAGGAATGCTATGTTAAACAGGTCAGCCGAATGGACATATTTAACAGGTTATAGGAGAAGCTATGAATATTCATGAAGAAAGGTCAGGCACACGTGAGACGCAAACATATATGTTACGTGTGTCCCATGTTCAGTTGGGATGAAGATGTAACTTTAAAATGCAGTAAAATTAGGCTCTACATCAAAAGGTGAAAGACAGGACACAGGTGCTGTGTGCACAGCTGCCATACCAGCCAGAGCCAGTCTGTGATGGTGATCGCAGAGATGACTGCTGTCAGGTCAAAACCAGGGAAGGGGAGGGCAGTCTGGCTGCAGCGTCAGGAGGCTGCTTGAATTCAGCAGAGGAGTCTTCGTTCTTGGTTTTCCATGACTGGTTTCTGCTTAATTCTTGAGGGAAAAAGGTCTCAGGAAGGTTGGTGAAGAAGGACGTGCACAGAGGTATGACTGACTTCCTGTCTTGTCACGGCCAGAAAACTTACAGTAGCGTCCAGATTCTGGAATGATTTTTGGATTTTGAAATATCTGCATATACATAATGAGATATGAAATTTATTTCTGTTTCATACACACCTTATATACACAGCCTGAAGATAACTTTATACAATACTTTAAATAATTTTGTGCATAAAGTTTTCACCACAGTGTGTCATGACAGGTATGACATGTTCCAATACTTTAAACAATTTTCTGCATAAAGTTTTCGCCACAGTGTGTCATGACAGGTATGACATGTTCCAATACTTTCAACAATTTTCTGTATAAAGTTTTCACCACAGTGTGTCATGACAGGTATGACATGTTCCAATACTTTCAACAATTTTGTGCATAAAGTTTTCACCACAGTGTGTCATGACAGGTATGACATGTTCCAATACTTTCAACAATTTTGTGCATAAAGTTTTCACCACAGTGTGTCATGACAGGTATGACATGTTCCAATACTTTCAACAATTTTGTGCATAAAGTTTTCACCACAGTGTGTCATGACAGGTATGACATGTTCCACTTGTGTCATACCAAATTTTTTAAGTTTTGAGACTCAAAGTTTCAAACTTGGAACATTTTGGATTTCAGATTAGGGATGCTCAGCCTGTCCGGTGCTGTAAAACTGCAACTTCCAGACTTTCAGTGGGGCACCCCATCAGATTTTTAGAAAGCACCAACCACGTACTGTATTGATCTTACACACATCTGCACCCCTACTGCACTAACGCACATCGTTTACTATAAACACACATTTTAAAGGTTATAATACAAATAAACAATATTTTATCTTAAACAATGTTTTTGCTTTGACTCCAACATGTGTTTTGAGTGCAAGCAGTAAGACTGAACATACTCCTCCCATGTCAGTTAATCACTAAATGCTGAAAGGGCCAGTGAGCATGCCCTGCCCTGCCCTGCCTGCCACTGTGGGGTCCTCATTCACTCTTCAGGGATGTCTGTGCTCCTTGGACACGCATACATTTGGGGGATAAGGGACCAGGCTATACAACATGAGTAAAATGTGTTTTAAAAACTGAACAGATTAAGTTGTTTTCTGTCTGCTTGAGATGGAGTCTTGCTCTATTGCCCAGGCTGGAGTGCAGTGGCACAATCTTAGCTCATTACAGTCTCTGCCTCCTGGGTTCAGGCAATTCTTCTGCCTCAGCCTCCCAAGTAGCTGGGACTACAGGCGCATGCCACCACGCCCAGCTAATTTTCGTATTTTTAGTGGAGACTGCGTTTCACCATGTTGGCCAGGCTAGTCTCAAACTTCTGACCTCATGATCCGCCCGCCTTGGTCTCCCAAAGTGCTGGGATTACAGGCGTGAGCCACTGCACCCAGCCCAAATAAAGTGTAAACGGCTCTTCCTGCATGCGCCTTAGTTAATTATCTTGGTACATTCACTGATTCATATGCCTCATTTAAAACAAGAACAGGCTCAGATCCAGGTTTTCTAGAGCATAGGACTTTTACACTTTCTGAGGAGAATAAACTCTTTAAGAAAAAAGAACACCAAAAACAGCCTTACTTTTACAACTTTTACAAATGCCTGTGACCCTCAAAACACGCAGTTAGGGGACTCCCAGAGCCATGGAAGGGACCCCTCTGGGGGGCCTAAAACCACCATCAAGGCCTTGCTGACTTTTGGCAGATTCGAGGGGGCTGCTCCTGAAAACAAGACAGCCTGGGAGAGAGAGCTCCTTTGCAAAAGGGTGCTTAGGAGACTGGAATTTCAATGTCCTTCCCTGCCTGGGCCCTCTTCAATGGGCCATCAAAGAAAATTCTCTGGTCAAGGCGAAACTGTTTAAAGAACAGTCCCTGCAGCACCCTGAAGCCAGGTCTGGAGCTGGTAAGAACAGGAGCACAAATGTTTAGATAACATGAGTTATCACGGCCATTCACTGCAGCCGTCTCTCTCTCCTTTTCTCTCCCCTTCTAACACCCAAGCTCTGGTCTGAGGATAGCAGCGTTCCGGGCTGGAGGACGAGGAGGAGGAGGAGGGTGTATAACATTTTAGTAAGGAACACTCTGGACTCACTAAAATAAGTCACACTGTCAGCTCCTGCCCATTAAGGGGGAGGGGGCCTGTTTTTCCTATTCCTCACGGGCAAGAAATTCGACATGAAGCCAGCCTTGCAGAAATGTTGGTCTCCCTTTTAAGGCATTGTTTCCACTGTAAGATGGCAAAGGCAAATCCAAGAAGAGGCTGTGGCTAACCGGGGACATTTATGGCCCTGAGGAGTGAAATGCAGATGGTGGCGGTGGGGACGTACTTGCGGCGTCTTAGCAGAGGGTTAAAGTGTAGGCAAATTCGGAAGAAGGTGGAAATGCCCAAATTGTATTTTACAAAAATCGCAAATCCATCCCCAATTCTGACCCCTCACCCAAGCACGCCTCACACATCAGTGCCTGACGCCGGATCACCCTTCTCTGAGATGCCTGTCCCTGACATGTCTCAATGACACAACGCTGTCCAGCAGCCACACAGGTGGACCCGACAGCTCTGCTCAGGAAGCAGCTGTGACCTGCCTTCCTAACACAGTGTTAGTTCTCTCAGGGCACCCTGGCCTTAACACCAAGAGCCGCAGGCCCTGTGCTCCCAACCGCCAGGGGCTCTGGCTTCCGGGAGGTGCACCAGAGCCAGCTCAGGTAGCAGGGAGGGGCCGGGCCTGGCCCTCTGCTCGGAGCCACCCAGGCCTCAGGAGCGTGGATTTTGTCTCCTGTGTTGCAACTGTCATACCCGGGGTTCAAATCCCTTTCCCCTGCCGTCGAGGATAAGACAGGCTCTCACTCCTACCACGCAGGCCTCCCGCTGCCCCATCCAGCCTTGGCTGCCCCCGAGGCTGCAGGCAGGGTTAGGCCACCCCGGGCGATCACCCCAAGGCCTGTCCTCAGCCGCTGTGGGAGTCCCCTGAACGGCCGGATCGTCACTATCTATGCAGATCCGCGTGGGCCCCTTTCCTGACCCAGCATCCCCATAGCGTCCCCAACACACTGAGCCGGGCGGGCGGCATCCTGTGGGTCTGGACCCTTCGAGGCTACCCCGGGAAGCTGCAGGAAAGGTCCGTGAAACAAAGGCTGAGACTCGGGACTCCCAGAAGAGACAGATCTTGGTTTCCATGCGCCATGCCTCCCCACCGTGCCTACCACCATGCCCCGCAGTGTCACGTGGCTGCTCAGAGCAGTCGTCAGCCGGAAGTGGTGGTCATGTGAACCGGAAGTGGGGGGGTCATAGGAACAGGAAGTGGTGGTCATGTGGACAGGAAATGTCACATGGCTGCCTCACTGGCCAGGTGCCCTCCTAGATCTGCAGAGTCCACGCCAAGGCCCCAGCCATTGCCAGGGCCTTGTTAGGTCACGGTTAGGAAAGCTGGGGTCACAGCTGCAGAGGAGTGGGTGGCAGGGGTCTCACAGGCCTTGCATCTGCCAATCCCAGGGGCAGGATGAAGCAATCTGGGGTAACTCAGAGCAAGCGTCTGTAAAGAACCCTAAGGCCTGGGTGGACTCCAGGCCCCTGTGCTTGCTGGCCCAGGTGCCCAAGCCTCTCAGGCCCCCGGCTCTCACACCTGTGGGGCCTCAACCACTCCGAGAAGCTTTGGAGCCGCTAGGGACAGTCTCTGAGGAATAAATAACCCAGCTCATCTAGAAGCAAGGGGAGGAGGACTGATCTAGAAACATTCTCCCTTGCCGAGTCAAACACTGAGGGCATCCAAGGAACCTTCTAACTTGGGTTTTAAACGAGCTTTAGAAGTTAATGTAAGTTCAGAATTCGCTCAGATAAAATTTTACCTGGGACTTGGTTTACTCTTTAAGAAATCTTTAAAGGAGGAGATAATCGTTCACATTTCTGAATCCCTGAGACCAGTGAGCTTCTGCTAACGTCACGTTATTGAACAGAAAGGGCAGGAGAGATTTTTGTATAGGCATTTCCAGGGACAGTAGGTGGGCCCTGTGGGCTTAAAAGGTCAGGCGGTGGAAAAAAAGAGGAATAAGTTAGAAATATTCGAGATTTTCCACTTACAGCTCTGGGTAGAGGCCAATATTTTTGACTTTTAAATATCCAGATGAGAGCTCTCTTTGGGTCAGGAAGAAGGAGCTGTCTGCTTCCACATCCCTGGAGGTAGCCTGGGCGCTCAGCAGGCCGGAGTCAAGTCCGCCTCCTTAGTTGCTACTGATGAGCCACGCGTGATGGGAATGAACGGCTTAGCCATCTGAGCTCCTAAATCTGTTGTGTGGTCTATACCCGCGTGTATAGACTAGGGGCCCTCCTTCCCCATGGCGGACTCTAGCAAGGCGCTTCTTTCCCGTGAAGCGAGGAGCCTGTGACTTATGCTCTGCTGCCATCTGGTGGCCCTACGCTCGAATTACAACTCCGAGGTTTATTAGTTTGTTGTTTGGTTTTTTTTTAAATTATTTTGAGGGATGAGGGGAATCCCGTTTAAAAGTTGAAAACGTGAGCCTGAAAAAGTTAAGAAAAGTCAAAACACATGACAGGGAAAGGGAAATAGGTGAGGACCATGCAGGATAGGGAACTACTGGACAACTTCCAGGGTCTTTGCATGTTGACTTCCTTGAAATATTTTGAATTCCGAGTGTTAGGTCCACCCAAAATCAACGAACCACAACGTATACCAAACACAAAATTCCAAGTATTTGTATTACATAACATTTGAGATTGTCTATTTCACTTTTTTCTCCATTCAAATGTCGAGCTGTTTTCAAGGAACCCTTTTAATGATGTCTAAAACTGAAATCTAGACAACTGCCATTGACTGGATTCGACACCTAAACCCCAGCCCTTGCCCTGGACAAGACGCAAGGGACCCTGGCCTTGAGTAGAACCCGCAAAGAATGTGCTCCTACCGCCTCCAGAAGCTAATCACCCACACCTGTGTCCAGCGTGAGGTCGTGCCCTCATCACTCCCAAGTTCTGCACCTGTAACTGATTTGCATTTTTGGTAAAAAGAGATGGAAGCCAAGCTCCCTAGCAGGAGCTCGCTCTCATGGTTTGCATTACAGTGTGAGTTACTAGAGGGAGGCGACGCCCGCCGAGCTCCAGGGCGCCAACAGGTGAGCGCCAGCAGGTGAGCACACCCTGAAGGAAATCTACGAGGTGGGGCCACCGAGGGCCTGTGTGCCGGGCAGGGTGACCAGTGCCAAACCCCAATTCCGGCCCCAGCTCGAGTGTGTGCAAATCCCAGGGAATTCACGGCCACCACCTGCTCTCTTGCTCCTGTCTTCTGAACATCGTTAAAACAAGTTCAAAAATGTTCATCTCCAGCCATGACCCCAGGGCCACTGGCAGACGCCTGCTCTTGGCGGAGGAGCTGCTGTGGGCAGCCTGTCCTGGCCAGCAGGAAATAACACCGAACAGCCACTTCCTGGGTGATTCCAGGCAGACCCAGGGCTCCTTTGATGACCCAGAATCAGGACCCAGAGGACTTATTAAAGGCATCGGGCTCTCCAGAGGGCCCTTGTCAGAGTCATTTCACTCCCAAACATCTTGGCCAATTCCTGATGCTGGCAACCTAGCTGGGTGGGGTGGCACAGTGAGGCCATGGGAAATCCAGGCTGCTGGCTTTGAGACTCGCCAGTTAGCAGGAGTGGATTCTTGTAGCTGGCTCATTGTAAGGAAAGTCTCTGCAGTCGATTTATAGGCTCTGCCTATCGCAGCAGTTCCCCGAGCCTCCCATCCCTTTGCGGCCCAGGAGAGTTGATTGAGGTCATCTTTCTGTCTCAGAAGGTCAGTGCCCTGGGAAGGGCAGCAGACCGACTTTCCTCACCCTGCCTGCCGCTCCACGTCTGGCGCACTGGACGGGCTCCGCGAGGTTGCCTCCATTCTCTTCCCCTTGACATTTTCTGGCCCTAAAAAATTATTAAGGTTTTCCCTATCCTAAAACTCAGTCCTTCTGAGTTGGCTTGGCCTTCGGTGGATTCTGGAGCCCCTGAAACATTGAGTCAAACCTCGTTCTGGCGACCAGCCGTGGGTCCCTGGGCAAGTAACTTGCCCTTTCTGGGCTGAACTTTCCTTGTGTGTCAATGAAGGTAGTAGTGGAAGGAGCAGGGTTATTGAAGCGGTAAAGTGAGACACTGAGTAAAGGTGAGTGCCAGCCGGGCCGAGACCCTGGTAGGAGCTCAGCAAACACGGGAGCCTCGGGGTCTGTGCTCACTGCCTTTCCGGCTCTGCACCTGGGGAAAGCGCCCTGCGCCTGGTGCTCACCTGCGCGTGGACCCAGGCCGCACGGTGGTTCCCACGCCGCAGAGCCCACCCTGCCCCTCCTTAGTGACCGCTGCTCTTCGGAGCCTGCAGTCCCCCAGCTTCTGCTTTAGCTCTTCACATTTGCCGAGACCTTTGGCCTTATGTGTTGCTGAGCCAGGTCGGGGAGGAGGGCAGAGGCCAGGAAAGAAAGGAAACTGAGTGGGTGCGGACGGTGAGGCGGGGCTCTGCGTGGGTGCGGACGGTGAGGCGGGGCTCTGAGTGGGTGCGGACGGTGAGGCGGGGCTCTGCGTGGGTCCGGACGGTGAGGCGGGGCTCTGAGTGGGTGCGGACGGTGAGGCGGGGCTCTGAGTGGGTGCGGAGCGTGAGGCGGGGCTCTGAGTGGGTGCGGACGGTGAGGCGGGGCTCTGCGTGGGTGCGGACGGTGAGGCGGGGCTCTGAGTGGGTGCGGACGGTGAGGCGGGGCTCTGCGTGGGTGCGGACGGTGAGGCGGGGCTCTGAGTGGGTGCGGACGGTGAGGCGGGGCTCTGCGTGGGTGCGGACGGTGAGGCGGGGCTCTGCATTCACCGCAGTCCCTGGTTCACAGCTGGGAAGTGAAACACCGAGACCCAGAGCATCCAGTACTAATACGGGGCCCAAGTTAGACGGCAAGTACACGCCAAAGATAGAGCATGATCTTAGCGCCACCCGAACACAAAGGACAACTCTTCTCAGGTGCGTCGCATCTGAGGCCCCTAAGGTCACTGGGCCTGTCAGGAGGCCTGGCTTCCTCCCGCTCCCTTCCCCTTCTCAGATTCTGTCATTATCAACTTCCCAGGAAACTTGGGTGTTCTGTTTTATTTGAGGAACTGAGAGTAAGGAACATTCTCTGACAAAATCGCATGAAATGCTTCGTGTCCTTCTTTCTTATTTCATGCATGAATGAGCCGGTGTGAGGGGCCTAGCCCGGGGCCGGGGTCAGGGATTCCTGCCTGTGGGTGTAGGAAGCAGACGGCTTAATTTTTAGAGCTGCTCTGTGGGCGCTTTACAGCTTCCTCTTCTAACTACTCAGGCCATAAATCTCTAGCCCGCTAGTCTCCGCACTCATGGGGAGTGGTCCTGCGCCCCAGCAAGGCCTGCAGACACAGCACTGGCCACACGTGGCCCATAAATAATGCCTACGTTGAGCCCAGCCTCAGCTGGTGAGGTCGGCCGTCCGGAGCCCGTGGATTGTGACAGCCTGAATGAGCCCTCTAGACTGCCCAAGACGGGGGCGACACTTCCTGGAGGTGGGGACCCCACAGCATCGGCATCAGGTTAGAGGCAGCAAAGATCAGTTCTGCAGGAAGACAGGGAGCTCCTGTTGGGATAGCATCACTCAGTGCTGCAGGCTTGTGCCTTTTCTGGATGCTTCCATGGTGTGGGTCACTGCAGTCCAGGTTAAGGGAGGAGAAGGGCAGAGGCAAAGAGTCCGGACTGCAGTGACCTGCTCAGCCCTGTCCCATTCCAGGCACACGGTCATCTTGCTGAGAGTGAGGAGACAGAGCCCACAGGCTGGGCAGAGGGACACAGAGACCCAGGTTCTGAGCAGGGTCTAAGGGAGTGTGAGGCTGTGGGGAAACTGTTGTGGGAGCCCACGGAAGTGCATGGGACCCACAGCCCCTGACCAGGGCTCCTGCATCTTCCAGCAGCCTGGGCATGCGGAGAGACCCCATCACCAAGCCCAGCCCTGCTCTGAGCCTTGGAGTGCTGGGGTCAGGACAGTGAGGACACTGGGCCCACCTCTCCTGCTGCTTCAGGGTCTTGGGGTATAGTCCTTACCAGACACTAAACTTCTGTACCTAATCATGCAGAGGAAAGTGGAATTGACAAAGGGTCATGAGCAGCATGACTCTGACCTAGAGCATCGACTGCGCACGTGCCCCACTTCAGGGTCTGCTCTGGTCTGATCGTGTCTCCTCCAAAACCCAAGTGCTGAAGCTCAGTGCCTAACAGCATTGGGAGGTGGGGCCTTTGAGAGGTGATTAGGCCAGGAGAACTCCTCCCCAGTGAATAGGGTTAAGGCCTTCATAAAAGAGACTTCTCACAGGGTGTGGCGCTTTTCTCTCCACATGTGAGGACACAGTGTTCCTCCCCTTCAGAGGACACAGCATCAAGGCAACATCTTGGAAGGAGAGAGAGCAGTGTTCACCAGACACGGAACCACCGGGGCCTTGAACTTAGGCTTCCCAGCCTCCAGGACTATGAGAAATTTGTTTCTGTTCTTTATAAATTATCCAGTCTCGGGTATTTGTTGTAGCAGCACAAATGAACTAAGACATGGCCTTGACACGGGCTGAGCCCACGGTTTTCCTGTAAAATGAAAATATCTGCACCTATCCCAGGGGCTGCTGTGAGGCTTGAAGATAATGTGCCCATCACCAGCAGAGAGTAGGAGCTCCAAGGGTGGTTGCCAGGGCGATGAAGCCTGTCTCCCCAGTGGGACGCAGGGACACACTCACGCAGGCGGAATTCTTAGGACTCCTCCAAGTCGTTTCTAACGCATGGAACTTGTGGGTTATTTCCCCTTCTTTTCAGGTCCTCCATCAAGGGAACCTGGGTCCTGGGAGGAAGCGGCCAGCGTGGCCATGGGAGGAAGCCCTGAGCAGGGAGGGGGAAGCTGAGACAGCCCAGTCTCTCCCTTGACAGAGGAGCCCTGACAGCTGGTCATCAGACACTGCCTGTGATGAGGTCGGGCCAGGGAAGGGAAGGCTGGATATGTGCTGGGCACCTGCATGCTGGTGCCAGGGATTTCACCACGGGAGGTTGAAGGAACCCCCCTCCTAAGTCTGCATCTGAGAGGTCGGGGAGGACAGATGGCAGATTTTTCTAGAATTCCTGTGGGATGGGGATATAGCAAGTGAAGGGAAACCCCAGGAGTAAGGAAAGTCTCATGGTCTCGAGCACAGAACACATTTTGTGTGTGTGTGAAGAGCCAGACAGTAAATGTTTTAGGTTTTGTAGACTGCAGTCTGATTCCGTGGCAGAAGCAGCCACACACCATGCAGAAGTAAGTGAATGTGACTGTGTTCCAATAAAACTTTATTTACAAATAGTAAATAGTGAGTGCCATTGGTTCTCAGGCCTAGATTGCCAACCCTGGCGTTGGAAAAGTGCATAGACACTGCCATGAGTCCCACAACCTAATCCCTGTTCTTCAGGCCGGCCTGTGGCCTTAGGCAAATGCTGTGTCCCTCTGAGCCTCTTTGCTCGCTAGTAGAAAGTGGTTAGCAAGAGTCGCCTCTTAGAGTTGTGATAATACATGCAAAGCCCCCAGCACGCTGCCTACGGAAACACCCACCAACCTCGAGGCGGATGGCCAGGAGCAGCCCAGTGTTCTGTTGCCCTCAGGGTCTTCATGGTCTTTTGCCTCATTTATTGGACCTGACTCAGAGTGAATGAAGAGTCTCCTGTTCTATCTGTATTCTTTTTCTTTTTTTTTTTTTTTAATTGAGACGGAGTTTCACTCTTGTTACCCAGGCTGGAGTGCAATGGCGCGATCTTGGCTCACCACAACCTCCGCCTCCTGGGTTCAGGCCATTCTCCTGCCTCAGCCTCCTGAGTAGCTGGGATTACAGGCACGCGTCACCGTGCACAGCTAATTTTTTGTATTTTTAGCAGAGACGGGGTTTCACCATGTTGACCAGGATGGTCTCGATCTCTTGACCTCGTGATCCACCTGCCTCGGCCTCCCAAAGTGCTGGGATTACAGGCATGAGCCACCGCGCCAGGCCCTCTATCCGTATTCTTAAAGTAGGTCTTTCCAAACTCACTGGCGTGTTATTTCAAATGGTCTGGCAGCATCCAGGGCTGTGTGGAGTCCCCTGGTGATTCTGCTGCACCAGAACGTTGCCTGCCCTAATATTTAAAGTTATAATGGAATCCAAGACAGATGTCCAGATCTAGGGAGGCCTAGAGCAACCTGCATCTGTTTCTCGGGAATGCCCCTCCTAAGCACATTTTGAGCAGACATTGCCGATAAAAGCCAGGCCATCAAAGACCCGTGCTCTAACCTCTGCCGCCGCCCGGCGTGCTCTACACTCTGCCGCCGCCCGGCGTGCTCTAAACACTGCCGTGGTGCCTGTTTGTGTCAAAGAACATCTGGGAGGTCCAGATAAATGAAACGAAACGAACTGAATTTATGGCTGGAACTTTCACGAAGATATCTGTTTGAAAAATGTTGCTGATTAGAGGAAAGAGAATTTAGATGGATTAAAAACTAGATAGCATTCAGATGGGTGGAGCTCTTAACTCTGACATCAGTCAGCACTAAGTTATGTTGGACATGAACTGAGAATGTGAAGTAGAAGACATGGGATAATTACAAATATTATAAATATGTGTAAACTAAAGTAAGAAGAAAACAATGCTGCTTTTATGTCCAAGCTTATGCTCTTGCTAAGTGGAAAAGTCATTACAAAGATGGTTAAAAGTGCTGAAACTGGTTTCAGTGCTCTCATGAAGGTTGAATATGGTTAGGAAAAGGAAGAATAAGGTTTTTTTAAAAAATAGCTAGAAAGACTCAAAGCTTTGCTCCTCAGATTAAAAAAATGACAGAGATTCCTGCTTTCACCTCTGATATTAAACAGTGAATTGGAAGTTCCAGCAGAAGCACTTAGACAAGAGGTTCACATTGGAAAGGAAGACGTAAAACTATTTATATTGCAAATTACATGATCTTCTATGTAAAATCCTAAAGAAAAAAAACTTCCTGATTTGTTCATTCATTTTCTGCTGCTATAATAGAATACTATGAGATTAGATAATTTATAAAGAAATGTATTTCTTACAATTCTGGAATCTGGGAAGTTAAAAGTCAAAGATGAAACATGGCAAAGAACATGACCCTGGAGCTACCTGAATACTGAATACAAGGGACAGATGGGACAGATTGTTTTGTTTTGTTTTTTTTTGTTTTTTTTTTGAGACAGAGTCTCGCTCTCTCGCCAGGCTGGAGTGCAGTGGCGTGATCTCGGCTCATTGCAACCCCTGTCTTTCGGGTTCAAACAATTCCCCTGCTTCAGCCTCCTGAGTAACTGGGATTACAAGCACGCCACCACACCTGGCTAATTTTTTGTATTTTAGTAGAGACGGAGTTTCATCATGTTAGCTAAGATGGTCCCAATCTCCTGACCTCGTGATCTGCCCGCCTCAGCCTCCCAAAGTGCTGGGATTACAAGCGTGTGCCCCCGCGGCCGGCCTACAAGGGACAAACTCTTATCAGGTATATATGAGGCCACTGGGCACTGTCAGGAGGCCTGGCTGCCTCTAGCTCCCTACTCCTTCTCAGATTCTGTCATGATCAACTTCCCAGGAGACATGAATGTTCTATTTCATTCATCTGGTCAAGGTGCCACATCTGATGAGAGCCTTCTTATGGGATAGTAACTTGCAAAGGGCATCACATGGCAAGAGGGCAGGGGCATGCCAGCACAGGTCTCTGCTCCTCTTCCTAGAAAGCCATCATAAGGCCCCACACTGATGTGATGGATGATGTGATGCCCCTTATCTAATCCTAATTCTCTCCCAAAGGCCCTAGAGTAGTCAGGGTTCTCTAGAGGAACAGAATCAATAGAATATATGTAAAGGGGAGTTTATTAAGTGTTAACTCACACCATCACAAGTTCCCACAATGGGCCATCTGCAAACTGAGGAGGAAGGAGAGCCAGCCCGAGTTCCAAAACTGAAGAACCTGGAGTCTGATGTTCAAATGCAGGAAGCATCCAGCACAGGAGAAAGATGTAGGCTGGGAGGCGAGGCCAGTCTAACCTTTTTATGTTTTTCTGCTTGCTTCATATTCGCTGGCAGCTGATTAGATGGTCCCCACCCAGATGAAAGGTGGGTCTGCCTTCCCAGTCACTGACTCAAATGTCAGTCTCCTTTGGCCACACCCTCACAGACACACCCAGGACCAATACTCTGCATTCTTCATCTGAATCAAGTTGACAGTCAGTATAAACCATCGCTGGCCCATCTCTGGATCTTGTTACAATAGGAATTAAGTTTCCAACGTGCATTTTGGGATGATAAATTCAAACCACAGCACGGATCTTATACACAAATTCAGCCAAATTGCAGAACACATGTGAACACAACCAGTTGTGTCTCAAAACCTCACCAGTGAAAAATTCAAAAAGGAAATCAAGATAAAAATGTCATTTACAATAGAATCAGAAAAAATGTTAAGACCTTGGAATAAATGTAATCAAGGAGAGTGTAACTATGACAGACTTGTGAACTAAAGAGTGTAAAACACCGCGGAAAGAAATTAAGGAAGACATATAAATGGAAAGACATTTCATTTTCATGGATTGAAAGATATTGTTAAGATACAAAGCAATTTACAAATTCATACTCAATCTATCAAAATTTCAGTGGCACTGCAATGAACTCGAGTGACCAAAACAATCTTGAAAAAGAAGAACAAAATTGGAGGACTCACACTTTCTGATTTCACAACTTACGACAAAGCCTCAGTAGTCAAAACCGTGGTACTGGCAGGAGGACAGACATACAGACCAGTGGAATAGAACTGAGAGCCCAGACATAAACCCGTATCTGTGACAAACCGATTTTCAGCAAAGGTGCTGAGACCATTCGATGGAGAAAGAATGGCCCTCTTCAACAAATGGTGAGAGGATCACTGGATATTCACATGCAAAATGATAAATTTGGACCCCCACCTCACATGATGTGCAAACCAACTCAAAATAAGTAAATGATCTAAATATAAGAGCAAGACCAAAGGGCTAAATCTTCACGACCTTGGCTTTGGCCAAAATATCTGATAAGGGATTAATATCCAGAATATATAAAGAACTTACATAACCCAGCAACAACAAGACTTAATTATGAAATGGGCAAATGACTGAAATAGACATATATATACAAACACACAAATGGTCAACAAGCACATGAAAAAATACTACACATTGTTAGTCATTAAGGAACTACGAATGAAAGGCAAACTTCACACTCACTAAATGGCTGTAATTTAGAAATATGAAAAGTAGTGAGTGTTCATAAGGATATAGAGAAATTGGAACTCTTTTTCTTTTTGAGGCGGAGCCCAGCTCTATTGCCCAGGCGGGAGCCCAGTGGCACAACCTCTGTCTCCCTGGTCCGAGTAATCCTCCTATCTCAGCCCCCGAGTACCTGGGATTACAGGCACACGACACCACACCTAGCTAATTTTCATGTTTTTAGTAGAGACAGGGCTTCACCACATTGGCCAGGCTGGTCTCGAACTCCTGACCTCAAGGGATCTGCCCACCTTGGCCTCCCAAAGTGCTGGGATTACAGGTGTGAGCCACCGCGCCTGGCTGGAAATTGGAACTCTTGTATACTGCTGATGAGAATGTAAAATAGGGTAGCCCTTATAGAAAATGGTATCGCGAGTCATAAAAGAATTCAAAATAGAATGACCATATGATCCAGCAATTCTACTTCTGGGTATATATGCGAGACAATTGACGCAGACACTCGAACAGGTTATATGCTGGTATTCACAGCAGTGTCATTCCCAACAGCAAAACGCTGGGAACAGCTGAATGTCCCTGAACGGATGGGTAAAGCCAATGCGGCATATACCTCGGAACACTTCTGTAAAGGAATGCAATTCGAATACTAATGCATTCTATAACGTAGGTGACCCCTGCAGACATTATGCTGAGTGGAATACGCCACTCACAAAAAGACAAGTCTTCTATGATTCCACTTAGATGACATGCCTACAGCAGTCCAATTCATAGAGACAGAAAGTCAGAAGTCAGTGCAGCTGCGGGAGGGAGAGGTGGAGAATTATTGTTTCGTGGATCAAAGTGTCAGTTCAGGATGACAGATGCGTTCTGGAGATGGATAGTGTTGATGGGTGCACAGCGGTGCAAAGGTGCTTAATGCACACAGCTGTATGCTTAAACATGATGAATGCCGGGTGCGTGGCTCACACCTGTAATCCCAGCACACTGGGAGGCCGAGGCAGTAGCATGGCCTGAGCTTAGGAGTTTGAGACCAGCCTGGGCAACACAGCGAGACCCCATCTCTATTAAAAACACAAACATTTCCCAGGTGTGGTGGCAGATGCCTGCAATCATAGCTACTTGGGAGGCTGAGGCAGGAGAATTGCTTGAACCCAGGAGGTGGAGGCTGCAATGAGTCGAGATCTCATCACTGCACTCCAGCCTGGGCAACAGAGTGAGATTTAGTCTCAAACAAACAAACATGGTTAACGTGGTAAATGTCATATACATTTCACTACAATAGAAAATATTTGCACACAGAGAAAGGTAAACATTGAGATACCATATGACACAGAAATCTAGTAGGCATATACCTCAAAGAACTGAAAACAGAAGCTGAAACAAATACCTGTTCACACATACTCGTCACAGCACTGTTTGCAGTCCCCAAAAGGTGGAAACAACGCAAATATCCAACAACGGATGAACAGATAAGCAAATTGTGTTGCATCTGTACAAGAGAGTTGGATTCAGCCCCACAAGACACGGAGTTGCTGACTCATGCTGCAACATGGGTGAACCTTGAAAACATTATTTTCAGTGAAAGAAGTCAGACACGGAAGGCCACATATTGTATGATCCCGTTTATATGAAATATCCAGAATAGATGGTTCCATGGAGACAGAAAGCAGATTGGTGGTTGCCAGGGGTCAGGAGGAGAAGGGAATGAAGGGAAGCTGCTGAATGAGGACAGCGTTTTGTTGTGAAATACGGAGATGTTTTGGAACTAGATGTGGTGGCCGCTCAGCATCGCAAATGCACTGAACGCCATTGAATTGTTCACTCTAAAAGGATTTTATGTTATGTGAATTTCATTTCAATAAATATTTTGAAATATGCAGCTAATATCATGAGTACTTTTTAAAACACTGTATTAGGTGCTGTGCTATGTGAGTTAGAGATATTGCCCGTTTTGTTATCAAGATAATCCTATGAGGTAATAGTGGTATAATCCCAATTTTGTGCCTGAGGAAGCTGGTGTGGTCCAGTGGGGGTGGTGGAAATAGACACAGGGTAACTTCCTATGAGAAGGTGAGTGAGCTCAGTGCTGCAGAGAGACCTGGTGGGCAGAACAGTCACAGCTGCCACCAGGAATCGAGCAGGCACCAGATGCCGAGTAGTTTCTTTACAAAAACACAGGAATGCATTTCACCTCCTTTCCTCCCCACAAACAGCACCTGGGCCAGGTCTTGGCAAGAATTAACTGAGTGCTTCTGAGAGGCATTTCAAACCATGTGGCGACCACAAGAAGACGCCGTGAAAGGATGTGGCTTAGGGAGAGGTCCCACGTCAGTCCCGGTGAGCCACAGGGGCACAGCAGGGGACGGGGGATATGAGGTTAAGAGGGGACTGCTGTAGGAAAAGAAGCCTTCGGGAACTTTGAAATCTGTTTTCAGTAATATCCCAAATCCGCTGCAGGCCCCGGCCTCCGACTTGAGCTGGGTCCGAACAGTCAGGTAGGCCTGTCAGACACAGAGCTTGTCCCAAGGAGGGGGCTTGGCGTTTGCATTTTTTTTTTTTTTTTTTTGAGAAGGAGTTTCGCTCTTGTTACCCAGGCTGGAGTGCAATGGTGCGATCTCGGCTCACCGCAACCTCCGCCTCCTGGGTTCAGGCAATTCTCCTGCCTCAGCCTCCTGAGTAGCTGGGATTACAGGCACACGCCACCATGCCCAGCTAATTTTTTGTATTTTTAGTAGAGATGGGGTTTCACCATGTTGACCAGGATGGTCTCGATCTCTTGACCTCGTGATCCACCCGCCTCGGCCTCCCAAAGTGCTGGGATTACAGGCTTGAGCCACCGTGCCCGGCCCGGCGTTTGCATTTTTAACAAGTGCCGGGGTGTTGATGGGGCTGGTCTGAAACCCACACCTTGAGAACCGCTTTGTAAAGACTCCGCCCTGATGCCCGTCTGGAGAGCACCGGTGCGACAGGCACCCAGCGCGCCCTGGCCAGCCCAGCAGCCACGGGGGCCGGAGTGGTGGCTGGAGAGGAAGTCCCCCCACGTCTCCGCACCAGGGGGAGACCCTGGACAGGGCTTGGGGTCAGGGCCGACGTCGGGTTCCCGGCGGTGCAGACTGTGCGGTGCCTGCTGTGTACAGACAGACAACACAACAGGACATGCCCGCACACAGCCAGGCCCGAGGGACCCACCCGTCCTCAACCCCTGGGCCTCCCTCTTTCGCTGCTCAGCAAGCTCCTGCAAGCCCAGCGCAAAGACAAAATAAAAATCGGGCCTGAGAAAGGGCGTTAGTGGGCCGTTCACCCTGAGAGGGTAAGTGGGGAAAAGCCGGCAGCACAGCTGTAGGAACAGCAGAGTTCTTTGCCACTTACTCAATGCAGTACACAAGGAACGTGGCCCTTTGCTGCAAAGAAGTCAAGGAAAATGGAAATAGTGCTGGGGCCCTGTGTTCCTGTTTCTGCAGAGCACAGGGAAGGAAGAGGATCGGGGATCTGCAACCCTGGATGAAACTGATGGAGAGCTGGGGGTTGGGGGCTGAATGGGGCTGTGGGGGGTGAATGGAGCTGTGGGGGAGAGAATGGGGCTTTGCGGGAGGGTGAATGGGGCTGTGGGGGGTGAATGGAGCTGTGGGGGGGTGAATGGGGCTGTGGGGGGTCAAATGGGGCTGTGGGGGGTGAATGGGGCTGTGGGGGGTGAATGGGGCTGTGGGGGGCGAATGGGGCTGTGGGGGGTCAAATGGGGCTTTGCGGGGGGACAGTGAATGGGGCTGCGGGGGGGGTGAATGGTGCTTCGGGGGGGGTGAATGGGGCTGCAGAAGGGTGAATGGGGCTGCGGGGGGTGAATGGGGCTGTGGGGGGTGAATGGGGCTGCAGGGGGAGGTGAATGCGGCTGTGGGGAGGTGAATGGAGCCATGGGGGGTGAATGGGGCTATGGGGGGTGAATGGGGCTACCGGGGGGTGAATGGGGCTGGGGGGGTGGATGGGGCTGCACAGGGTGGGGGTGAATGGGGCTGCATGGGGGGGTGAATGGGGCTGCAGGGGGGTGAATGGGGCTGCTGGCGGGTGAATGGGGCTGCGGGGGGTGAATGGGGCTGGGGGGGTGAATGGGGCTGTGGGGGGGTTGAATGGGGCTGGGGGTGAATGGGGTTGTGAGGGGGTGAATGGGGCTGTTGGGGGGTGAATGGGGCTGCGGGGGCTCTCCAGCACTGAGGCCTTGAGGTGGTGCTGACTGACCTTTATTGGAAGCTGTTAATCACTGGGATGCTCAAAGAAATGTATAGGAGATCAGATTTCAATCCACTTAACAGCTGCATGCTCTTGGGAAAATGTAACCCCTCTAAACATTTCTTTCTCCCTAAAATGGCAGGAATGGGGAGCGGTAAAACAGTGCTTAGCCCACAGAATTGTCATGAGGTGAGATGATGGGTTCAGTGCAGCGCTGGACATAGAAGGAGAAGTTTTTTTTACTGTAAATATTAGCAGGTGCTAACAGAGATCTCTATTTTCCCATTGGGGCTTTAGGTGAAAAGAGTCTTCAGGTAGTAAAATCAAGAACCTCCCCACTCTCCCAGGATCCAGTGTAAAAATCATCTGTCACAAGTTTTTATCTTAGAAGAAATCCAGCAGCCATAAAAAAATATGAGTTCAGCCAGGCGCAGTGGCTCACACCTGTAATCCCAGCACTTTGGGAGGCTGAGGTGGGTGGATCATCAGGTCAGAAGTTCAAGACCAGCCTGGCCAAGACGGTGAAACCCCGTCTCTACTAAAAATACAAAAATGAGCCAGGCATGGTGGCAGGTGCCTGTAATCCCAGCTACTCGGGAGGCTGAGACGAGAATTGCTTGAACCCGGGTGGCAGAGGTTGCAGTGAGCTGAGATTGCACCACTACACTCCAGCCTAGGTGATAGAATGAGACTCCATCTCAAAACAAACAAAAAAAAGGATTAGTTCTGTCCTTTGCAGGGACATGGATGAAGCTAGACACCATCATTCTCAGCAAACTAACACAGGAACAGAAAACCAAACACCACATGTTCTCATCATAAGTGGGAGTTGAACAATGAGAACACATGGACACAGGGAGGGGAACATCACACACCGGGACCTGTTGGGGGGTGAGGGACTAGGGGAGGAATAGCATTAGGAGAAATACCTAATGTAGATGACGGGGTGATGGATGCAGCAAACCACCATGGCACGTGTATCCGGATGTAACAGACCTGCACGTTCTGCACGTGTATCCCAGAGCTTAAAGTATAATAATAAAAAAAAGAAACCCTGGAGGGTGCCCGGTAGTGTCTGTGTTAGATACAGTTGCAGGAATGCCAGATGCATGATGAAGTTTTATAAAGTTCAAAACGTATCGTTTTGGAAGGTTTCTTGCATAGTCGTTTCAGTCTGATGATTGGAGCTGCTGAAGCAGCTAAGAAGCAGACATCGGAAGCAATAGAGCAGCTGTGTTCCAATAAACAGCTATTGACCAAGGATTAGACGGGGATTATTTGTAGCTAAAACAATACACTTGTTTTCTTATGCTTCTAAAAGTATGTAACAGCTGGAGTCAGACCCCCATTCAAAACAGAAATAGAAAAGTACAAGCACCTTCGCCAGCACAAAAGAGGAGCCGTCATGCAAATGTAGGTCATGAAACTTTTTTTTTTTTTTTGAGACGGAGTTTCGTTCTTGTTACCCAGGCTGGAGTGCAATGGCGCGACCTCGGCTCACCACAACCTCGGCCTCCTGGGTTCAGGCGATTCTCCTGCGTTCAGGCGATTCTCCTGCCTCAGCCTCCTGAGTAGCTGGGATGGTCATGAAACTTTTTAGCTTTGTCCATTGTCTGGGTCCTTCTTATTCTCATCTTCAAAGCAGTGGTCCCCAACCTTTGTGACACCAAGGACTGATTTTGTGGAAGACAACTTTTCCACGGATGGTGGCAGGGTGGTGTCAGGATGATTCCAGCACATTACATTTATTGTGTGCTTTCTTTCTATTATGATTACATTGTCATATATAATGAAATACTGACTCGCCATAATGTAGAATCAGTGGGAGCCCTGAGCTTGTTTTCCTGCAACTAGAGGGTCCCATCTGGGAGTGATGGGAGACAGTGACAGGTCATCAGGCATTAGATTCTCAAAAGGAGCATGCAACCTAGATCCCTCACATGTGCAGTTCACGACAGGGTTCAGGCTCCTGGGATAATCTAAGGCTGCCGCTGATCAGACAGGAGGTGGAGCTTAGTAGTAATGGGAGCAATGGGAGCAGCTGAAAATACACATGAACCTTCCCTTACCCACCTGCTGCTCACCTCCTGCTATGCAGTCCAG
The DNA here is from genome assembly GCF_049354715.1 of Callithrix jacchus. Classification (NCBI taxonomy): domain Eukaryota; kingdom Metazoa; phylum Chordata; class Mammalia; order Primates; family Cebidae; genus Callithrix; species Callithrix jacchus. The sequence continues at coordinate 119,173,835 of NC_133514.1, forward strand.
CTCCTAATAGGCCACAGACCAGGACTGTCCACAGCCTAGGGGTCAGGGACCGGCTCTAAGGCACAGGAAGAGGTAGTAAAACAATGTAACAGTTCTGCATGGCTGGTGAATATAAATTAACAGGGTATGTTAGAGTAATATATGTGCAAATGCCTTTAAGATCCCGGCCTGGCCAAGCACAGTGCTACACTCCCAGCACTTTGGGAGGCTGAGGTGAGAGGGTCACTTAGCCCAGGAGTTTGAGACCAGCCTAGGCAGCAAAGTGAGACCCCATTCCTACAAAAACTAAAAAAAAAAAAAAAAAAAAAAAAAAAGCCAGGTGGCCGGGTGTGGTGGCTCATGCCTGTAATCCCAGCACTTTGGGAGGCCAAGGGAAGGGTGGGTGGATTGTCTGAGGTCAGGAGTTTAAGACCAGCCTGGCCAACATAGAGATTCCATCTCTAGTAAAAATGCAAAAAATTAGCTGTTGTGGTCATGTGTGGGTGTAAGCCCAGCTACTCAGGAGGCTGAGGCAGGAGAATCACTTGAACCCAGGAGGCAGAGGTTGCAGTGAGCCAAGACTGTGCCACTCCACTCCAGCCTGGGTGACAGAGCAAAACTCCATCTCAAAAAAAAAAAAAAAATTAGCCAGGCATGGTGGTGTACACCTATAGTCCTAGCTATTTGGGAGGCTGAGGCAGGAGGATCACTTGGGCCCAGGATGCCGAGACTGCAGTGAGCCATGTTCACGACACTGCACTCCAGCCTGGGTGACAGCGAGACCCTGTCTTTAAAAAACAAGTGCCTAAGAATTAGGCTGAATCCATGTTTTCAACTATAACACACTACATCTTTGTTAATCACATAATCTGAAAAAGAACTGTTTGTGTCACAAAGAATAAAAAATTACTTTTGATGGAAAATCTGAAATTTCATATTCTCCAGGAAGAGTATCCTGTAATGCTTTTCCCTGTATGAAACAAACCTGATTGAAATCTTTTTTGACCCTATGGAGTTGTAATCTACTGGGTAAAGTTGACCTACTTTTTATCTAATTCTGTTCCACCATTTTTTTTAGCAAATGATCTGTACCAGACAAGAAATGTGTTTCCGTACTAGTCTTGTTGTGCTCCAAGACACGCTTCAAAATAAGGACAACTGCTTGGTTTACAAAGAGGAGACAAAAATAGTTCACTAAAATAGAACAGAAACATCTTCTGGCTTCACTGCCTACTAATAACTCACATTTTCTTGCCAGGTCATCATTTTATAAACCAGAGAAGAAAATAGTTTCCATTAATGCTGAATAACGATGTCATAGAAGTTATAATACCCTGTGGCTGATACCACTTAACTTTTTTAAAAAGTGCATGTACTGCTTGTATTTTGTTCTATCTAAATAAAATTGTGTGTGTGAGCTCACACCACATATAAAATTCTGTCCTGTGTTTTAAACTATTTATTTTGAAATAATATTGGATTCATAGGAAGTTGTAAAGACAGCTTAGAGAGACATATACCCTTCACCTGGTTTTCTCCAATGGTTACAGTGTATGTAAATATAGTACAATATCAAACCCAGGAAACTGATATTGGTACAGTGTGTGTGTATTCTAACCCATTTTAACACAAATATTTTCGTGTAATCACTGCAGTCAATATACACAACTGTTCGTCTCCACAGAGACCTCTCCTTGCTACCTCTCTCGAGCCACACCTGCTTGTCTGCCCCCACCATTCTTAAACTCTGGAAACTAGTCATCTCTTCTCCATCTGCACTGCTGTCATTTCAAGAACGTTAAGTAAATGGAATCATACACTGTGTGAATTTTCAAGATTACTTTTTGTCAGTAGCACAATACTCTTGCATATAGTTGGATTATTTTTTTAATCCACTCTGTCAGTCTCTGTCTTTTAATTGGTGTGTTTAGACCATTTACATTTAAAGTAATTACAGATATGTTAGGGCTTGGGGCTGCCATTTTGTCTTTTAGTTTTGTGTTTGTTCTATTTCCGTTTCTTTCTCCTGTTTTCCTGAACTCTTTCTAGAATCCATTGTTTGCCTATAATGTTTTGAGTGTATCTTGTTATATAGGTTTTTAAAGAGTTGCTGTAGGTATTATATCATATAAACAAATAAGTATATATATTTATATGATGTATCAGTCTACTGCTGTTGACATTTCACCAGTTTGAGTGGGGTGTAGAGATTTTAACTCTCATTAAGTCTCTCGACTCCCTTTTTGACAATTATTTTAGCATTCCTTTTACATACATTTAGAACCACATCAGAATGCGTTGTAATTTTTGCTTTCTTTGTCAAAGCTAATTTGGAAGACTCAGGGAGAAGGAAAGCCTGTTGTATTTGTCCATCTTTTTGCTCTTCCTGTTCTTTCTTCCTTCCTGGTCTTCCAAGATCCCTTCTTTTATAATTTCCTTTCTGTTTTGAAATTTTCCTTAGCTGTTCTGTAGAGCAGGTCTGCTAACAATAAATTCTCTCAATTTTCCTTCTTCTGAAAATATCTTGGTTTCTCCTTCATCCTGAGGACAATTTCCTAGATATAAAATTTCAGATTTACAGCTCTTTGCTTTCAGAACTTGCAAAATGTAATCCCACTTCATTTTGGCTCTCATGGTTCTCACAAGAAATCTACTGTCATTCAACCTATTCCTCTGTAGGTAAGGTGTTAACTTTTTATCTCTGCATTCAAGGATTTTTTTAAGTTCTTAGTTTTCTAAAGTTTGATTATGATGAGTCTTGTGTAGTTCAGGGGTTTATACTGTTCAGGACTTACTCAGCTTCTTGGATCTGTAGGTTTAAATCTTGTTAAATTTTGGAACTTTTCCTCAATTATTTTTTGAATACTTTTTAGCCCCACCTTCTCCCTCCTCTCCCCTGAGACCCTGACATGAACATTAGGTCTTTTACTACAGTCCTATGTGTCCCTGAAGCTCTGTTCATTTTTTTTTTTTTTGTAGCTTATTTTTTTCTATTGTTCAGATTGGTGATTTCTAATGTTATATTTTCAACATCATTAGTTTCTTTCCTCTGTCATTCTGCTGCTGAGCTGATCATGGAGTAGATGGAATTATTGTAATCTTAATTTCTAAAATGCCCATCTGTTTCTTCTTTAGATTTACTATTTCTTTGCTAAGCCTTCTTATTTTTTATTTGTTTCAAGTTTGTTATTGTTTTTTGAGACATTTTTATGATGACTGTCTTAAAACCCTTGTCAAATAATCCCAATATTTCTGTCATCTTGCTGTTAGTGTCTCAAGTGTAGGTTTTCTCAAGTGTAGGTTTTCTTAGCCTCCAATGACACTGTCAAGGGAGCCTCGTTAACGCCAAGTGAGGAGGAAAGTCCAGCTCCCCACTCAGTCTTCTCTGGTACCATCCCAGGAGGAGGACTTTGGGTGAAAGTCAGATCATTACATCAGGGTAAAAGGGGAAACACAGGCTCGTCAGTCAGCCTTTGCTAATGGGAGTTGAGATGGGCTAGGGCAGGTATTGTCTAAAAGCGTTCTGTCTTGATAGGCAAAGTCGTTCCTGATTCTTTGGGTATAGAGAGTGGGCTTTTTCTGGGACTTTTTTTTCTGTACCTATTGGCATTTCCAGGCTGCTACTGTCTCTGGTATTTGGTCTGGTATATAGGGGCAAAAAGAAAACCCAGGGCACCATGTTATTATTTGGGTCCTAAGGTCCCTGGCCAGTCTGTGTTCTTCTCTCCACATGAGAGTCTTTGTGTGCCTGTTTTACATATAATGTCTGAGATTTTTTGCTGTACTTAGAGGAATAGGATGAACTGCCCTCTGTTGCATTTTGGTCTAAAACTACAATCCATTAGATTATTGTATTCAAATGTTTTAACCTCAGAATATTAGGCCACTTACAAAATAAAATAATTGAATTTTTTAATGAATGTCTACATTGCTGACAAAAATTTACTGCTTTTCCATCACACACTGATAATCAGGTTAGAATAAAATCCATTGCCTTAAAACTAACAAATTTTGAATGTCCCAACTGAAATGCAGTGTGACCATGAGGTAGGTGTTGTCTCCCACACTGGGAATGTCAGGCTGGGGCTTTGTCTCCATCCCACTTCCTGCCTCCATTTGTGCGCCTTCACTGTAATGACAGTTGTAAGTGCTGACTCTGTGCAGGTGCTGATGATGCAGAGCGGGAGGGTGCCAGCCCTTGGATGCTGGTGGTTGCCTAACCATCTCTACAACAGGCAGGGAAGACTGCATTGGAAGACTTAAAGGCTTTTCATTTCTAAGGTCTCTGAATCCAAGATTCTGAAACTCCTCACTTCACCCAGTCCTAGCTTAGGCACAGCCTCTCTGGCACCTTGACTAATTGTTCTTTGGGGTCCTAGGTAGCTGCAGATTCGGATAGTCCAGTAAGGAACTGGCCTGAGAGAAAAGAGCACCCATGTGTGTGTGTGGATGTGTGTGGTGTGGATGTGTGTGTGAGTGCATGGATGTGTGTGTGAGTGCATGGACGTGTATGGGAGTGCATGGGTGTGTGTGCGAGTGCCTGGGTGTGTGTGCGCAAGTGCATGGGTGTGTGTGTGAGTGCCTGGATGTGTGTGTGAGTGCCTGGGTGTGTGTGTGAGTGCATGGGTGTGTGTGTGAGTGCCTGGATGTGTATGGGAGTGCATGGGTGTGTGTGTGAGTGCATGGGTGTGTGTGTGAGTGCCTGGATGTGTGTGTGAGTGCCTGGGTGTGTGTGTGAGTGCCTGGGTGTGTGAGTGCATGGGTGTGTGTGTGTGTGAGTGCATGGATGTGTGTGTGAGTGCATGGGTGTGTGTGTGAGTGCATGGTGGATGTGTGTGTGAGTGCATGGATGTGTGTGTGAGTGCCTGGATGTGTGTGCGAGTGCCTGGATGTGTGTGTGAGTGCATGGATGTGTGTGCGAGTGCCTGGATGTGTGTGTGAGTGCATGGGTGTGTGTGAGTGCATGGATGTGTATGCGTGCACATGTGCACACATGTGGTCTTCTAATGCAGGGATGACCAAGAAACGGAGTTTGGGTGCATATAATAGTCTGTACTCACATGGAAGCAGAGCCGACACCTTGCCCAGCTTCCTCAGGGAGTCGGCAGGCATATTACACACCACGGATAGAAAACTATGCTTTGCACCTTGAGATAAACACAGTTTCACCCTAATATTCATCCCCCCAAAAAGAGAACTTGAGTCATTTCATGTATTAAATATGTTACTGACCCCCTAATAAAAAGTGTATTCTGACATTCACAGTGCTGATGTGTGATAGCCCTATGTACTGTGCATCTCAAATTCAAGTACTGCCTTGACTTCTCAGAGCTGGACAGGCCTGGAGAGCTTCCCTGCTTTTGCTGGATATGCCCCCAGCCAGGAAGAAAGGTTCCTCACCTGGCTGGTTCCCCTATTAGCCAGACCAGCTGCACCCCACCTGGGTCCCAAATCCGACGGATGCGATTGGATTGTTTGAATATTTCCACAGGCTGCCACCTTCTGCCACCTTCTGCAGCCCGTGGAATTGTTCAAACAATCCAATCGCATCCGTCCATGGAAACCAGGGTCACCGCCCTTCTTGTTACGAAGCCTGGCCACAGCGGCCCCTGCTTGTTCACCCTGTCCCTGAGCACAGCCCCTGCTGGCCCCGTGTTGACCCCTCTTCCAGGCTGCAAATGTGCTCTGTTGACAAGCGTCTGTTTGCTCTTCTCTGACTGACGCTGGTTGGGCGTTCAGCTCTCTCGTACTGTTTAGCGTATGGGAATCCCTCCTTCACGAATGAGGTGACCAGAAGACCCTCAAGCTATCATGAAACAGATCTCTTCCCACCATGAGCAGAGTGACTTTAACGTTGTAAATGTGGTGCCCTTCCGGGATGTTTCTGCCCATTAGCTACTTGCTGTATTTTTGAGTTGGTGAGCCACATAGTCTAAAGCCTAGAATTCCTTGGGTTCCTTTGTTTTCTTTATTTTTTTAAATTTATCTGTTTTATTTATATTTTATTTGTTGCTTTTGAATCTGAGTCTTCCTTTCAAAATGTGAAAGACCCATAAAGAGAAAACCAGAAAATGTTGTCAAAATACATCAAAGGCACTGGAATCAATGGATTGACATGCCACGTTGTTTTATCGGAAGACTCAATGCTATGAATATGCTAATTGTATCCAAATTAAGCTACACATTTTTTCCTCAAAAAAGTTTAAAAAATAAAATAATCAATATCAAACTCTGAAAATATCCATTACGAAGGGTGGATCTTCCCCGCACCCACGGCCGCCTTTCTCCCAGTGGGCGCAGCCCTGGTGGACACAGTGGGCTCCCTGCTTGAACACTGCTGATTACTCCAAAGCAGGTACTCAAAGAAAGCTGTGCCAGCCACAGCTCAGCCGTGTGTCTAGCTTGAAAGACAGGCTGAACCAATCCCATCCGATTTCCCTACTGCTTAAAAGACCCAGAGTGAAGCTGCCTGTTGGACGTGGTAACTAGAAAGTCCCGTAGAGGCTGTGTGAGAACCACCGAGGAAGCCAGGTGGCAGAAGAGGGAACTTCCTGGCCACGTCCCAGCTGCGCTTTCCAAGCAGCCCACAGTATTGCACTTCCTGCCCTTGGATCTCTGCCGTGCTCCAGAGATTCCACATCATTGTGATCAACGCTTTTATTTGAACTGGAACATCTATTTCAAGCAAAAGAGCTCTGCCTGCCTCAAAGTAAGCCTTTCACCACCCACGGCAGCCTGTGCAGAGAAAGCACCACTTACAGTGATCAGGTTTTAAAATAATACTCAGTTGTCTCACGTAATAAAATTTTTAATTAGTTTTCATTATTTTTATTTATTTGCTATTTTTTCTGCAGAGAGTGAAGTTTTATTATTACTCAAATCAGTCTCCCTGAGCATTTGGGGAGTATGGCTTTTAAGAATAACTTGGTGGCAGGGAGAAGCCAGTGAGCCGGGAGTGCTGATTGGTCAGAGATGAAATCATAGGGAGTCGAAGCTGTCTTCTCTCGCTGAGTCAGTTCCTGGGTGGGGCCACAAGATCAGATGAGCCAGCTTATTGATCTGGGTGGTGACAGCTAATCCATCAGGTTCAGGGCCTGCAAACTTTCTCACACACTGATATTGGGAGCAGCTTAGTGGGGGTCAGAAGCCCCCAGCTGCGTGACTCCTAAAGCATCATTTCTCATCTTGTGGCTACTGTTAGTCCTACAAAGGCAATCTAGTCCCCAGGCAAAAAGGAGGTCTGCTTTGGGAAAGGACTGTTACCATCTTTGTTTAAACCGTAAACTGTAAACAAGTTTCTCTCCAAGTTAGTTCAGCCTAAGTCCAGGAATGAACAAGCACAGCTTGGAGGTCAGAAGCAAGATGGAGTCAGTTAAGTTACATCTCTTTCACTGTCTCATAATGTTGCACAGGTGGTTTCAGTCCGTCCCTTTGGGTTTTATAACACGTTAATCTTAAGGTGTAGTCGATGAAGATGGGAAAAGGCTGTCGATCGCTCTGGCTTCCTCCTGCTGGCAGGCGTCACAGTGGGAATGGGAGTGAACCCCAAGGTGAGAAGAGCGGAATCCCTTTGCCACAGTCTGAGTGGACTCACGCAGGCCTGACTGGGCTTCCAGGGTTTGCGTGGTAAACACATCATTACTTTCTTCTAGAGTTTTAGTACAGTATTTAAGTGAGCAGCGTACTGTAAGGTAAATAACGAGTCCTAGGATGAGGAGTGCAATTTCCAGGTTTAAAAGAAAAGATTTTAAAGCATTAGTTTGGGGACTTCTAACCCACAAATAATTTAGAACTTAAACTGCAGAAAAAAAACCTCAAGAACAACTAACAACAGTGTACTTTAGTCTTCCATTTGAAGCATAATTTTTCTCTCTCCAGTCCCCATTTTAAAAAACAAATGATAGAACTGATTTACAGTTTACAAAATAAACTTTAGTCTTACTGTACTTGGCCTGATTATTTGCATAAAGTGCAGCAAGAATAATATTATTTTTCACATAGGCTTTAATTGGCTTTGATGGAACTCTACCATGAAACACCCCAGATAAGACTTTTTAAAAGCTGAGCCCAACCATGGGTTTGTACCCTCAAATACCTATGAGCTGAGCAAATTCCTCTCCACTTGAGGTCCTAAGATAACTTGGGATTTCTGGGCCTATTAGAAAGTGACATTCTTTACTTACCACAGGTCAGGAACCTTGTGCAGGGACTCTGTGTGGACAAGGTATGAGGCCAGGTTTCCCAACGGGTTTTAACTGGCTCTAAGTCGACTCTGATTCTTTAAAGGAAGCATGCTGCTCCAGACAAAGCCTTGGTAAAATGACCAATTTCTCCAATTGTGTCTTGTTACAAAAGAAAAGAGATTCTAATTGCACTTATAGAATTAACTATACTACCATAAACTGGGAATACCCAGAAAGAGTTTCCAAATTGTGGAGAAATCAGGTAGAGAGAAACAAATATGCTGCAACTTTTGTTCACAGGAGTATATTTTACCCACTTGTTAAAAGTTGCAAATAACTCTAAAGAAATAATTTCTCTTGACTCTGAAAACAAAAGGTTTAGCAATATTTAACACATTTGTTCTCCATGAGAGTCCTACAAATGTGGTTTTTTTTTTTGTCTATTTAAATAGCACAATTTTTAAAGTTACCTGAGACCTGCGCTCAGAGTCCTATATCTGATGATTAACTGACTTTTGTAAAGGACCAAGAAAGACAAAATGTTTGTGGATGACAAAAGAAGTAGGATAGCCACGATTAAAGCTACGATTAACTAGGAATTCTGGCTACTCTGTGGCATACAACAATTTTACATAACAATTATAATTATTAATAATGCACACTAATAGTCTCAGAATTATAGAAGTTTCCCATAATTTTTGGAACATACACTAATCACATATTTGTACAAATACAGTCCAGATAAAACCAAACACCATTCTCTCTTCTGTTTGAAAGTTTTTCCTCTATTCTAATGTCACAATCTCCAGAGTTATTAATGAGAATCCTTAATTTAAGAGCACCTGTTATATTTTATAGCTGATTATAAAACCATCTTTTAAAGAGAGACAAAAATTGCCCGTGGATGACAAAAACATTTTAGGATAGCCACAGTTAAAGACACAATTGACAAAGACATTTGTTACCTCTGTAGCACACAGTCATTTAACATAATAGTTATAATTATTACTGATAACACATGGTACATCATATTAGAATTATAGGAGTTTTACATAATTTTGGAACACATACAAATAACACATTTACACAAATATAGCCCAAAGAAAGCCAAACACTATTTCATATTTGACAATGCTTCCTGTATGATTTCTATACCAAATAATCCAAATGTCATTTTTTGGACTTTAGAGGACTTAATATCTAAAATTTTAGGTTAGAAAGAGATATAATTTATAATTTGATTTTGGAAAGTTTGTTAAATATCCAAGGTTTAAAACATTGGATATCACAACATAGAATCCCAGGTCATTATGAGTCATTCATTCAGCCAAATCATTATACAAGAAAATATAATAAATTAAATGTAAATATAGTTCAAAATGCTTTATATAAAGTAAAATCTGAATGTCCTGCTGCTCATTTTTCTCAGGTTTGAAATCTTGAAGTTCAAAGCTGAGGCTGCCCCATAGCCAATGCATTTGTCCAGAAGTTCATGGAGCCAGAAGCTCTTAAGTCCTTCAGTAGTTTTCAGGGTTTTCTTGGGAGAAAGTCTAAGAAGTCCTTCCAAAAATAAAAAAAAAAAACAGGCCAGGCAATTTCTTTTTTTCCTTTGAGATGGAGTCTCACTCTGTTGTCCCAGCTGGAGTGCAATGACGCAATCTTGGCTCGCTGCAACCCCTGCCTCCCAGGTTCAAGCGATTCTCCTGCCTCAGCCCCCCAAGTAGCTGGGACTACAGGCACATGCCACCAGGCCTAGCTAATTTTTATATTTTTAGTAGACATGGGGTTTCACCAGGTTGGCCAGGCTGGTCTCGCACTTCTGCCCTCAAACGATGCACCGCCTTGGCCTCCCAAAGTGCTGAGATACAGGTGTGAGCCACCATACCTGGCTGGGTCAGGCACTTTTTAAAAGGAGGAAAAGGGCCAGGCACGGTGGCTCAAGCCTGTAATCCCAGCACTTTGGGAGGCCGAGGCGGGTGGATCACAAGGTCAAGATATCGAGACCATCCCGGTCAACATGGTGAAACCCCGTCTCTACTAAAGATACAAAAAACTAGCTGGGCATGGTGGTGCGTGCCTGTAATCCCAGCTACTCAGGAGGCTGAGGCAGGAGAATTGCCCGAACCCAGGAGGCGGAGGTTGCGGTGAGCCGAGATTGCACCATTGCACTCCAGCCTGGTAACAAGAGCGAAACTCCATCTCAAAAAAAAAAAAAAAAAAAAAGGAGGAAAAGGCTGGGCATGGTGGCTCACACCTGTTATCCCAGCACTTTGGGAGGCCGAGGTGGGCAGATTACAATGTCGGGAGAGCGAGACCATCCTAGTTAACACAGTGAAACCTCATATCTACTAAAAATACAAAAATTAGCCGGGCATGGTGGCACACACCTGTAGTCCCAGTTAATTGGGAGGCTGAGGCAAAAGGATCGCTTGAACCCGGGAGGCAGAGGTTGCAGTGAGCCAAGATCGTGCCACTGTACTCCAGCCTGAACAACAGAGTAAGACTCTGTCTCAAGGAAAAAGAATGCAAGTGCTGAAAATAAAAGCCAAAGATGCCACAGTGAGGATGGGCGAGAAAGAACCACCTGGGATTCTTTTAAAGGAAAGGAAAACGCAACTGGCATTTGAGAAAGAAAGTCAAAGGCAGACATGCAAGCAGCAGATATCAGAAACAAATGAACAGGGTGACTTCAAGGGTGACAACTTTACAACTTTTAGGTAGTTCTATTTTGAGAGGCAGCAAGAACATGGCACAGGAATCCAGTCTGCTTTGCAGCTCGCCCTGCAAGGGTGACAAGCTGCACCCAGGACGGGATGTGCCACAGCTGACAGGCGACGCTCTCCTTCCCATATGCAGCAACAGAAGCTTCCCTGCTCATCAGTTAGTTTTCTAGAACTGTTTTGAGGCAGCAGCAAACAGCAGCACCAGACAGAAAAGCCTTTTATCTGCCTTCATCTTGGAGATGAAATGAAACGTAGTCTGTGGAGGAATACGTGGCATGGCCCCATGGACCAAAAGCACAGTTAACACCGAGACCTTGCAGGCATGTATCTGGGGCACACCACGGAGGGTATGTGGGGTTGTCGGCCAGGACTGACAGTGGCGTCCTCTGTGCGTGGGGTGCAGCCCACCCTCTATGAGGAAGAGGCCACCTCTCGGTGTGGTGGCGGGGAGTCGGCAGAAAGGCAGTGCAGAAGCACTGGGAGTCCTCTGTCCCCTCAACCTCTTGAGGCTCAATTTCCTCACTGCTGATGGGAACCATATTACCTCTCACAGGCCATTGGGAGGATCCAAGAAAAATGTCTTCGTGATTCATGACCTAAGAAAGACCCGAGCTCGGGGCACCGCTGTAGCTAAAGCTGTGCCAAATATGAATTTACTTGCGGAAACCCCAGTACCTGTGAGACTGGGGCTTTGTTAGCATCTTCACTCATTCCGGGGCACCTGGCCCCATTTCATGGCAGGCCTTGCTGAAAACTTCCAGGAGGCAAATGCAGTTCTGGGGGCGATCTGGCAGGTGCGTTCCGAAAGACAGCATTTATTTACACCCAGACCTGAAAACCACCTTTGTGGGATCACCACCTGCTCTCCATGAGAGCTGACTTTTCACTGAGGCCTCCAGGGTGCAATCCACCTTTCAGGTTTCTCATTCCATGGTGAATTTGTGAGTTCCTGCACACAGATGCGAAAAAAAAATACTTCTAAAATGTTAAGATAACAGCTGGAATAAGTTGATCACTCCCCACGAAGTGGAGGATGGGTTTCATTGACTTGTTGATAGAATTAATCACTGCATTTCCCCTGGGAGCCGGACACTTTCTCCCCCAGGGTGCCGGACCTGGGCCTTCGACTAACTTGCTTGTGTCCTTGCCTTACCCGAGCCTCCCTGACTGACACGTCTGCACCCCTGGGTGCCTGGCCTCATTTGGGGTGGATGCTGCCAGTAAGGACTTCAACACTTTTAAGTTTATAGAGTCCATTTACCCTGCAGCTGATGGTAGCATCTGACCAGTTTTCTTTCCACCCCCTAAAATTCTCAGAAAAAAAGAAAAGACAGTGGACCGGGCGTGGTGGCTCATGCCGGTAATCCCAGCATTTAGGGAGGCTGAGGCAAGCGGATCACCTGAGGTCAGAAGTTTGAGACCAGCCTGGCCAACATGGTGAAACCCCATCTCTACTAAAAATACAACAATGAGTCAGGCGTTGAGGCAAACACCTGTAATCCCAGCTACTCAGGAGGCTGGGAATGAGAATCACTTGAACCTGGGAGGCAGAGGCTGCAGTGAGCCGAGATGATGCCATTGCACTCCAGCCTGGGCGACAGAGTGAGACTCCATCTCAAAAAAAAAAAAAAAAAAAAAGGGAAGAAACAAGAAGAAAAGGCCGTGACAAGTCATGCCAAATGTTTATCAAGAAAGCAAGCGCGCTTTTGCGATGTCCCTGAACTCCTGCTGAATGAGCGACCTGCTGGCCGGGTCCGGCCGGGTTCTGAGCGCATCTCTTGTGAGCCTGCGTGTGCGCGGCCACCGTGCGCAGCGAGGTGTGGGCCTGCCCCGGCCAGCCCCGGCCCCCACCACCGCGGACGATGCAGCCGACCTGGGCTGCAGCCCGGGGCCTCCGGGACGAGGGCTGCGAAGGAAGAACCTAGGGCCGCTGGAACCCACGATGCAAACAGGGCGGCTGAAAACCACCGAAACGCGTCTCCCCACATTCCGGAAGCCGGAAATCCCAATCAGGGCGGTACCGCGGCTCTGGGGAAGACCTTCCTGCTCTCGGGACCTGCAGGCTCTGGGCACCTCTCGACACCCCTTGGCTTCTCGCTGCACCCTTCTGCTCTCTGCCTCCGTGTTTGCATGTGAGGGTCCTCTCTGCGTCTGTGTTCCAATGTCCCCCTTCTTTAAGGAAACTGGCCCGTGGATTTAGGGCCCACACCCTAATGTACTAGGACCTCCTCTTAACTGGATCATATCTAAAGAGACTGTGTTTCCAAATAAGGTCACAAAAAAGGTTCCAGGTGGTGTGAATTTGGGGGGACAACATTCAACCCTGGGCACATCACAAGAAGAAAAACAAGGCGAGCCCCAGGCCCTGGGGGGGCCTCCCAGGAGAGCCCCTGCTCAGGCTTCCTCCCCTTGACTGAGGCACAGCACAACTTTGGGGCTCAATATCCTGCGGATTCATTAAGTAAACTTTTTTTTGAGTCAGAGTCTCGCTCTGTCGCCTGGCTGGAGTGCAGTGTCCTGATCTCAGCTCACTCTGCAACCTCTGCCTCCTGGGTTGAAGCGATTCTCCTGCCTCAGCCTCCCCAGTAGCTGGAACTATAGGCGTGTGCCACCATGCCCGGCTATTTTCTGCATTTTTAGTAGAGACGGTTTCACCATGTTGGCCAGGATGGTCTAGAACTCTTGACCTCATGATCCGCTCGCCTAGGGCTCCCAAAGTGCTGGGATTACAGGTGTGAACCACCGCGCCTGGCCCAAGTCAACATTTATCAGGTGCTTACTGTGTGCCTGTCCTCGGCTCCATGATGCTGTCTGGGAGGTGCAGGTTCAGCATTGCAGGAAACACGTGGCCTAGGTGGGCTTTCAACAGTTCCCTAAGTAAGCTGCATTCGACTGTTAGTACCCAAAACAGCCACAGTGAGAAGCGCCCTCTGACCGCTCTTGCAATTACTAACTTTTGTTACTTGGTGACGTGTAGCCACAGAAAAATGCCCTAAATTCATAATTTTTAAAATTTATATCATTGAAAAAATAGAATGTATTCTTTGGAAATACTAGGCCTGTTGACTAGCAGTTCAGTGAATGGGGGGCTGACGCCCGGTGGATGTCTAACTGCTCCTTTCGTCTCTAAATATTTGAAGTGAGGGAGTGCGGGAAGCAATATTCCTATTGCAATATTCCTTAAAATACAATGCAAGGTTTTAAGGTATTGTAACCCCTTCTTTCATTCAAAGAAAGAGGATAGACAGGGTTACAAACCCGGAGTTATATTAGGAAAAAAATAGCTTCTGTAAATCACAATTAGAATCCCAAAGTCATGGCCTATTATTTCCATAAGGTCCCAAATTCTTACAAAGAGGCACTAAGTACGCACCTGTCAAGAGAAACTGTCATCGAGCCCTTGAGCTCCAGGTTAGACTGAATAGCCTGAAGACAGGCTGGGGCTATTGTGTCTTTTGTCTGTACCTAAAGTCTTAAGCCTTTTTCATAGCCTTTGGTGTTCAGTCACATTTATCTACAAGTTTGTCTTCACCTCTCTCCTTCCTTCCTTCCTTCCTTCCTTCCTTCCTTCCTTCCTTCTTTCCTTCCTTCCTTCCTTCCTTCCTTCCTCCTCCCTCCCTCCCTCCCTGCCTTTCTTTCTTACTTCATCCCTCCCTCCCTTCCTTCTTTTCTTCCTCCCGTCCTCTCTTCTTCTCCAATCACGCTTTTCCTCAATCTGCCTTTTTTTCACAGTCACACTGAGGCCTGCTGCAGTCTCCTGCACCCTTAATGCTGCTTTTCACCCCAGACAACTTAAGGCTAGAGAGTGTGGCCAAGCCCAGTGCTTCCCACTTCCACCTGCCCACAAATGACCTGCACAACTTGTGGAAATGAGATCTCATCTCAGCACATCTGGGGCAGCCCAAGAATCTGCATTTTTAACAAGCTCCTGCTGTGTGTTCCACGGGGCGCAAAGAGGGAGGTTGCTTGGGCAGAGCCTGGCACCCCGTGATGCTCAGGCTCCTTTCATTTCCCACCATCGTAGAGCAGGCACAGATGAGGCTGGCGGGTGGAGTCCCAGCATGCGAGAAGGTGTGAACAGGGAGGCACAGCATCATGAGGGTGAGGCTCCAACAGCGCGGTCCTGAGCAGGCTGAGGCGGGAGCTGGCTGACCCGTTTGCTTCTCTCCAGGTGGAGAATCCTCCAGAGACTGACGAGGAGATGAGGCCTTCAGGTCTCCTGACAGGACCCTAGAGGTGTTCTCTGGACACTCACACGCGCGCCAGGGAACGGGGCTCCACGTGCACACTTTTGCTGGCTGGGTGTTTTTTTTTTTCCATTCCCCGAACCCATCTGGACTGAGAACATCTCTCAGAGCAGAGTGGCACAGCCAGCAACTGATAAACATCCTAATTAACCTCATCTTACCTATTTGAAAGGGTCATTTGAGACATTAGACATTTTGTTCATTATAAGCAAAGGCTTCTCTATTCGAAGGCAGACCACCAGCCGTGATTTGTGCTAAGATCACTTAGAAAATAAAGAAGTGGGAGACTGAGGCAGGCAAATCACTTGAGGGAGATCAGGAGTTTGAGACCAGCCTGGCCAACACAGTGAAACCGCATTTTTACTAAAAATACAAAAATTAGCTGGGCGTAGTATCCAGTACCTGTAACCCCAGCTACTCAGGAGGCTGAGGCAGGAGAATCGCTTGAACCCAGATTCAGAGGTTGCAGTGAGCCAAGATTTCACCATTGTACTCCAGCCTGGGCAACAGAGTGAGACTCCGCCTCAAAAAAAAAAAAAAAAAAAAGGCCAGGCATGGTGGCCCACACCTGTAATCCCAGCACTTTGGGAGGCCGAGGCAGGTGGATTACAAGGTCAGGAGTTCAAGACCAGCCTGGCCAAGATGGTGAAACCCCATCTCTATTAAAAATACAAAAATTAACTGGGCCTGGCAGTGTGCACCTGTAATCCCAGCTACTTGGGAGGCTGAGGCAGGAGATCGCTTGAATCCGGGAGGTGGAGATTGCAGTGAGCTGAGATTGCGCCACTGCACTCCAGCCTGGGGGACAGAGTGAGGCTCCATCTCAGAAAAAAAACAAAAAACAAAAAAAGAAAAGAAAGAAGAAAGACTGAAAAAGCTAAGTGACCGTTCCCGAAGCAGGTAGAGGACAGCAGGACTAGAGCGCCTCCTTGCCTCAGTCATCCCTGGCTCACCGCCCACAGCTGCTTCCTGACGCTTCAGTTATGTTCTCAAAAGGCCAGCTCCTCGGAGGCGTCGGATCCAAACTGCTGGCAGCGTTTACAGCCTGTGACGTTTCAGGTTGAAATGATAGAGCAATCCTTAAACATTGCAAATTCAGAATGATCTGTTTGGATGACAGATCCCTTTCCTTCCAATCCAATGGCAGTGTCTTTTATATTTCTTTAATCAGAATATCTTCTTAAAATTAGTATTATAGTTAATACTATTTGCAAATGGTTATAAAATAAATGCAAATAGTTTCTGTTATCATTGCTCTTCTTTCTCTTCCGATAGTGATAAATCTGGGCCATTCTTTTTTTTTTTTTTTTTTTTTTTTGAGACAGAGTCTTGCTCTGTCACCCAGGTTGGAGTGCAGTGGCACAATCTGAGTTCACTGCAACCTCTGCTTCCTGGGTTCATGTGGTTCTCCCACCTCAGCCTTCCTAGTAGCTGGGACTATAGGCACATGCCGCCATGGTTGGCTAATTTTTGTATTTTTTGTAGAGACAGGACTTCACCATATTGGCCGGGCTGGTCTCAAACTCCTGACCTCAAGCCATCCACTCACCTCAGTTACCAAAGTGCTGGGATTACACGTGTGAACCACTGTGCCCAGCCAATCTGGGCCATTTTTGACTGTTACAGAAGAAAAAGGGCAGATGAAAAGGAAGATGTCGCTGAATTGCTGCATTTTGGCTGCTTAGAATGAGAAATTTACAGGGCAGAGAAATTCACAAGGCTAGGACTCCAGGCAGCATTTTCTTATGCTGTGACCATATGTCCCATAATTTTTTAGGCAGTCATTATTTCACATATTCTGTGTTGTTATTTTCATAAATACATTATTATAGTGTGTCAGACTGTGAGTCTCCATTTTTCTTGGACACCTTATCTAAGGATATGTGCAAAGAGATGTGTCAAGTCTGTCATCAAGAAGCCTGGGGAGCAAGTGTGCACAGATGAAAGCAAGTAGATCCTCACCGCCCCCAGGCACACACCTGGGCAGTGCAGCTGCGGCGCTATCTTCCTACGGGAAGAAGTTTGCAAAAACAAGTCTGGCAAATGGGATATTAAAGTCGTTGAGCCTGACCAACTTGGGGAAATCCTGTCTCTACTAGAAATACACAAATTAGCTGTACGTGGTGCTGTGCACCTGTAATCCCAGGCACTTGAGAGGCTGAGACATGAGAATCGCTTGAACCTCGGAGCTGAAGTTTGTGGTGAGCTGAAATCACATGACCGCACTCCAGCCTGGGTGAGGGAGCGAGAACCTGTGTTTAAGAAAAAAAAGGAAAAGTGAAATTTAAAAAGTTACTTTAATTGGGCTGGTAAAACTTGATGTGGAAGAGAAAGTTGTCAATTTCCAACTAATTGGTGGAGTGTTTAATAGGAACTGCTGAAATGTTAATGACAGACTCCCAGCTCTACCAGTAATTCCCATGGATCATAAGGAACTTTAAAGAAGCAGGTGAGTGTCACAAAACTGTGTGGCGTATGCAGATGTCATTGCATGGACACCCTTCACCATGGATCTCCAATCAAGAAACTCTCAAAATGGAAAGTACGCGTTATTTTACAGACACACCAGAAGCTGCATATTTCAGCTCACATTCTTGTTGAAGACATGTTGCATGTAACAAATTACTTTTTGAAGAGACTGTTACATCACAGCTGGGTATAATACTCACAGGGGAATGGGGGCAGTTGAACAGTCTTGCTTTCGGTGGTGGTGGACTTCACTCTGAGGCTGGAGGATGAGGAACAGCCGGCTTTGCCTCTTGCTCCCCAGATGCACTCTGTGCACACATCACATAACACTAAGTCTGTTAACCAGCCTGCACTTTAGCCTCTCAACCAGCGAAGAGAGACAGGCTCTCTAAAAGAAAAGACACGTATTTGGGAGTAAAACATTACAATAGGACCATGCATGCCATAGTACACTGTAAGTGTATTCAGGGAGGTAAAGGAAGACAATGCTTTTTTTGAGTCAGAGTCTCACTCTGTTGCCCAGGCCGGAGTGCAATGGTGCTATCTTGGCTCGTTACAACCTCCTCCTCCTGAGTTCAAGCAATTCACCTGCTTCAGCCTCCCGAGTAGCTGTAGGCACCTGCCAGCATGCCTGGCTAATTTTTGTATTTTTAGTAGAGACGGAGTTTCATCATATTGGCCAGGATGGTCACTTGGCCAGGCTCGAACTCCTGACCTCATGATCTACCCACCTTGGCCCCCAAAAGGGCTGAGATTACAGGCGTGAGCCACTGAGCTCAGCCCAAGAAGAAAAAGCTTTTTAAGGGGAAAAAACGGGGAGGATTATATAATTGTTTTGAAATACTTATATTTGACTGTAAAGATAAAAAATGAGTGACACCAGTCTGAGGTAGAGAGGCAGTTGCTGAGCAGATGCCCTTGCAGCAGTATTTTTTTTGTGTAAGACTGTGTCGGTCTTTGTGCAAGATTGTGGGTTTTGCGGTGTTTTGCGATAGTTTTGTTATCAGGAATACAAGCATGAGAATCCTCTTTTCATGACCTTCCTTGGCTCTATTTGTAAGAGGTGTTTTTTTTTTTTTTTTTTTGGTTGTCATTTTGTTTGGAGACAGAATCTTACTCTGTCACCTAGGCTGGAGTGGAGTGGCATAATCTCAGCTCACTGGGGCTTCCACCTCCTGAGTTCAAGTGAATCTCCTGCCTCAGCCTCCCAAGTATTTGGAAGTATAGGCATCAAATTTCACACCGACCTATTAGCACTGCAATAGCACAAGCATTTTCTTATTTAACCAATGAGTATTAAAGGGTATTTTTAGGTTAGCTTCTGTTAAGTTACCAGCAGAAGTTATTAATTGTGAATATATAATTACATTATGATTCTGCCAAGTGACAAAGGTCACATTAATGGGAGTAAAAGTCTCATTATGATATGGAGTCTGGTTCTGATGTCTTGGAAAAAACTGTCTACAGTGTAAAAACATCAACTGCTCTTTCTGATTTGTAGCTTAAATGGCTCTGGTAACGACATTGGGCAGCTTGGTAAACTTTTTGTGTGGGCCACAAAATTTCAGATAAAAGTTATCTAAAACTAAATAAGTTTTATAATTTCTAGATTATAAAACTTATCTAGTTTCAGTTTATAGGGCTTTAGATATAGAGAGGTTTTTGTTTTCAGTTCAAGAATTACAGGCAAATGCTGGAGGAAATCAGAAGAATTCAGTATCTAGTTCAGTCTGTAAATAAATAACAAGAATTTGAAAACAATGCAAAGGGCTAATAAAAAGTATATTATAATTTTTCTCAGGAAACGAAACTTTTTCTCTCTGCATTGATTACATGGGAGTGTCTGATTTAAATGCCCCTTGAAGCTAGAAAGCCAAACAAAGGCAGATTTTAGATTTTACTTATAGTCTTAAGGTTCTTGAGCTTGCCAGAAAATGACAGTTTTTACTCACTCACTGTAAGTCTGGGAATTCTTGAAGCCAGGCATTTTATGCACATTCTTAAATGTGAGGTTTCAGTCGAAGCCTTGTTAATATAAACAATGGTCCCAGTTGTATCCTTCTTATAAAGAGAAAGCAGATTCGTATTGAACATATGTAAACAAAAATAGGAATACTCACAAATAGTTTTTGAATTTTGGAGGAATCAAGTAGGGAGAAAAAGAAAATGCTTTTACTATTTGTTCACCAAAGTATACTTTACCATACCAAATTGTTATAAACTGTAGATAGCTTATGAGAAAAGTTTCTTTAAATCTGGAAAACAAAATCTTTTAAAAATTTTTAAATATCTCTATTGAGGTATAATTGAAATACAATAAACTGTACATATTTAAAGTACCCAATCTGATAAGTGTGGTCATATGTATACAGCCATGAAACTGTCTCCATAATCAAGGTGATCAACATATCTATCACCCACAAAAGTTCATAGTACCCAGGCCAGGCGCGGTGTCTCAAGCCTGTAATCCCAGCACTTTGGGAGGCAAAGGCGGGTGGATCACAAGGTCAGGAGATCGAGACCATCCTGGTCAACATGGTGAAACCCTGTCTCTACTAAAAAATATACAAAAAATTAGCTGGGCATGGTGGCACATGCCTGTAATCCCAGCTACTCAGGAGGCTGAGGCAGGAGAATTGCCTGAACCCAGGAGGTGGAGGTTGCCATGAGCCAAGATCACGCCATTGCACTCCAGCCTGGGTAACAAGCACGAAACTCTGTCTCAAAAAATAAAAAGTTCATAGTACCTCTTTGTGATCCATGCTTACTCAGTCCTCCTTGCCTCCCAGCCCCACCCCACCATCACCTGACCACTGATCTGCTTTCTTTAAGATCAATTTGCTACAAATTAACTCGTAGAGTATGAGCCTTTTTTGGTCTGGCTTTTGTCACTCAGCATAGTAATTTTGTGATTTGTCTACCTTGCAGCATTTAAAAATAAATCATTCATTTGCTGCTGAGTAATATTGTATTTTATGAATATATCATAATTTGTTTATTCTTTTGATGATGGACATTAAATAAAGAATAAAAAATATTTCAAATAAAAGACATCTTGTTACAAAGACATTATCTTGGTCAATTATTTAATTTCACATAATTAATTTTTTTGTTTGGATTGATCTTGATTAGCAGTTTTATGAATGGTGCTGGCCTCCAAGCTGGCTGAGACCATACCCATGACCATCAAATAACCATGCACCTGCACCAGCCATGCTGTCTCTCCTCTCCAGCTGTGGCTGCGATGGCTCTGATTTCCTGGCCCTGATTCTGCACCAGCTCTCTCCACCCTGTGACCAACAGACCTTGGTCAAAAAGCACTCCCAGACCGTTTTGACCCTCTGTGCTAGAGATTACACTTTTGCTATGTATCTATCATGCATGATTGCAATGGGCACCATTAAGGCCACTGTGCAAAACCTGGGTGACTGCTCCACAACCAGGACGAGCTCACAGAGCTGCTGGCAGGGGTCACAGGCACTGAAGTGGGCTGCCTGCAGGCCTGTCATGAGTAGATCAAGGCTGCACTCAGGGAAGCCACCCAGACCAGTCCCAGCCCAGTCCCAGCCCAGTACCCAAAGCCCAGCTGGGCTCTGGCAGCCAGGGACCCAGCCAGACCAGCACTGCCATAAATGCTGTGGTCTTCCACCTGTAGCCCTGGAGAGGCCCCCTCGAATGGCCATGAAACAGAGGAGAGGCCGCTGGCACCTTTCTCCAGAAACAAACCACACCATACCAGGTTTGTTTGGAAGCCTGGTCAAGTCCCTACTTTCTGCTGTGGGCATCTCAGCTCCTTCCCTGACTCTAGCTGGGGGTGAGCCAGGCTGGTCAGACAACACTGGAATAGGTGAAGCACCCGCACCGGTGTTCTTCACCGGAGGCCACCCCATCCCCCAGGGCTCTCATGCTCTCAACTGCCAAAATGCCTCCTGTGCCTTCTGAAAATGTTGCCTTTCTAGGGTTATCACATTTGAATAGGGGTCCTTTCAAAGATGAAATTTCAAGCACGGTTGATTGATAGATGTGAGTGAGGGGACATAGTCATCCCCTTATTAAAAAGCAAAACACCGACCAGGCAAGGTGGCTCATACTTGTAATCCCAGCACTTTGGGAGGCTGAGGTGGGCAGATCACCTGAGGTCAGGAATTTGAGACCAGCCTGGCCAACATGGTGAAACCCCATCTCTACTAAAAATACAAAAATTAGCCAGGCATGGTGACAGGCACCTGTAATCCCAGCTACTTGGGAGGCTAAGGCAGGAGAATCACTTGTACCCAGGAGGTGGAGGTTGTGGTGAGCCAAGATTGCACCATTGCACTCCAGCCTGGGCAATAAGAGTGAAATTCTATCTCAAAAAATAAAAATAAAAATGCAAAACACATAAGGATTTCTGCACTACCTCCTCACATACCAGTGAGTTTGAGAGAGCATCCTTTTTATTTTTCTTCCAGACTAATCTTTGTGTTAATTTTAACTTGATTCTCTACATAGACAAATGATAATGATTAACGTTTACAGTGTCTATGTACACAAAGATTGTTTTTGTTGACCCTCACCATGATAGATCAAATTGATGTTATTATTTCTACTTTCCAGGTGATGAAACCTGGAGGTTAATTGGCTTTTTGATGAAGTAGAAAAAAGGCGTGAAAAGACCTAGGCCAGCTCTTCTGACCATGTGGTTACCATCCCAGCAGACTATCATTGTAGTCCTGGGGGAGCACAACTGAAGAAGGACTCTGTCATCATCCCCTTCCCATGAAAGGCCTTCAACTCATAACAACCAGCTTTGGAAGCTTCAAAATCGGTAATCGGTCATGTTCAGAGCCAGACCTATGACAATTCTTATAGGAATCCAATTCTTAAAACCATTCTCCTTGCCTCTGTACTTGTTTATTTACTTTAGAGACAGGGTCTTGCTCTGTTGCCCAGGCTGGAGTGCAGTGGCACCATCATAGCTCACTGCAGCCTCAACCTCCTGGGCTCAACTGATCCACTTGCCTCAGCCCCCTGAGTAGCTGGGACTACAAGTGCCCCACCAGTCCTGGCTAATTTTTAAAAATTTTTATTGTAGAGGTGGGGTCTCACTATGTTGCCCAGGCCGATCTTGAGCTCTTGGTCTCAAGTGATCCTACTGCCTTGACCTCCCAAACAGGTAGGATTACAGGCAGCAGCCACCATGCCAGCCCTCCTTGCCAATAAAGAAAGTTTTAAAATAAGAAAAAAAGGCCTTTTATATATGTCACACATTTACATTTCCGATGCCCTTGGGGTACCCTCCGCAGGCACCATGGCCAAGGGCTTGCACCTGGCAGTAGGTTCTGTCACCCTCTGCAGGACCACATCTGTAGGGCTGTGCTCCATGAGCAGTTATTCACAATTTAGATTGTACACATATTACTTCTTCATTTGAGAATATTATGGGCCTAAAAACACTAGAAATGTTTGCCAACCTGGTTGAATTCAAGATAGCCTGTATTTTGTTGTGAATGTCAGATATTCTTTGAAAGGACATGCATCTTTTTATTTGGAGAAAGGTTTTGTGTGAAACTTAAGAAAACGAATCAGTCAGAATACTGATTACTATACAGAATACTAGGGTGTGTAGCCGAATCAGCTCAAGCTCAGAATGGAGCCCAACATTGGCCTCAGCATCACTCCGAAGAACCTGTCTGAAAACTTCTTTTGCAGTCAATTAGTGATTACACACACAATAGCCTTCAGGAACCAGATCTGTTCTCTTCAGGAGGTCTAAAGTTCTGCTTCCCAGGTCAGATCTGCGTGCTTTGCTTCCAGCTCTGTCTAGTCACCTGCTTCCTGTCTGGCGCACACAATTGTCCCTTCATCTTGACTGATAATATCACCATGTTGCAGTATCAAGGACCACGGTAACTTCAAAGAGCTGAACCTCATTTATTAACTTCTCATGAGGAGCCTGTGATGTAACAGACAGGAGGGCTTGGACCAAAATTAAACTTTAGACAGGAGAGGATGTTCCAATAAAATCATTAGCACTTGTGCAATCTTTTGAATAAATAGGTATTTTTCTCCCGGTTGGTCGTCGCATGACCATAAAGGACAGAGTCAGAAATAATAAAATAATTCATTTTCCTTTTCTAATTAAAATGAGGATGGAAAAAAGTTTAGAAGGTAAGATTTGCTTAGCAGCTGATCTACCTCCAAGGGGCCATGTGGTGACATTTGGGTGACCCAAGAGAAGCTAATCACATTGACAGAAAGGTCTCCTCATGAGCCTCAGATCTCGGCCTCCCAAAGTGCTAGGATTACAGGCGTGAGCCACCTTGCCCAGCTGACATCTTTTTAAAAATGCAGTTGTGGCCAGGAGCGGTGGCTCACGCCTGTAATCCCAGCACTTTGGGAGGCCGAGGCAGGTGGATCACAAGGTCAAGAGATCGAGACCATCCTGGTCAACATGGTGAAACCCCGTCTCTACTAAAAATACAAAAATTAGCTGGGCATGGTGGCGCATGCCTGTAGTCCCAGCTACTCGGGAGGCTGAGGCAGGAGAATTGCTTGAACCCAGGAGGTGGAGGTTGCCGTGAGCTGAGATTGCGCCATTGCACTCCAGCCTGGGTAACAAGAGAGAGACTCCGTCTCAAAAAAAAAAATGCAGTTGTGCTCGGAAGGGCAAACGGAAGTAAAATCACCATCAACATGACTGATACTTTGGCATGACTTCGTTAACAAATAGATTTCCAGTCTGTCAGTTTCCTCGGAACGGGGCTGGGAGGTTGGACTCCTGAGTTTGTTGGGTATCAAACACCTGGGATCAATACTAAAAAGAAATAAGCTGTGGAGTCACGAAAAGACAGGGAGGAAGCTTACACATATATTCCGAGTGAAAGAAGTCAGAAAAGGCTGCGTCCTGCGGGTTCCAGCTGCAGGACATTCTGGAAAAGTTGATGCCTTGGGGGCAGCAAGCTCGGTGGCTGCCAGGGCTCAGAGAGAGGGAGGAACAAATAGGAGAAAGACTGAAGATGTTTAGGGCAGAGAAGATCCTCCGTGTGTTACTGCAGCGGTGGGTATCTTTCATTATAAATTTGTCCACGCTTACACCTGTACAACTTACGTCGCACCGCGGGTAGGTCCTTATGTGCACTATGGGCTTTGGGTGACAGTGGTGCGTTAATGTAGGTTCATTAACTGTAACAAATGCACCCTCTGGTGGGGTGGGGGACGCTGACCATGGGGGAGACCTTTGCATGTGTGGGGACGGGTTAAAGGGGAACTCTGTATTTTCTGCTCAATTTTGCTGTGAACCTAAAACTGCTCCTGAAAACATTTATTTAAAAATTGCACTATGTGGTAGCCTCTTATATTAGGAAATTAAAACATCTTATCATCCTTCTGCAGCAAAGTAAATTGATCATATGCTATTCCAGTGCAGGGCTTAAACATGATTTGTTAAATTTATGGTTTATTTCTGCATCTAAGAAATGTATTGAAAAATCCGGTTGCTGCTGCCTCAGCAGAATGAAGCATTTCAAAATTGAAATTAATAATAAAAGCCACCTAAGGGCTATAACGACTCAAAACAGATTATCTAATTTGGCATTTCTGGCAATAGAACATGAATCATGCTATTATAATCCAAACAGCATAATTAGCAATTTCACTGAAATGAAGACCAGAAAAAGTAAATCTACTATAACTTATTTAAATGAATTTTGTAAAATTCCAGGAACTCCAATCCCAAGGGAAGAGGAGATGGATCTGGAGCCCTCTGGGAGCCAGGGAGGACTCTTGAGGGGCCGGAGGCGGGAAGGACCTTTGCTCCTTCAGCAGGGGCAGGTGCCACCTCAGACCCCTGCAGTCGCACCAGTCTGGACCCAGGGACCCAGCTGTTGTCCAGCTCTCCTCCTTGCGTCGCAGGTGAGGAAGGGGCACGAGGGAAGCAGGGTGGTGATGCCGCTGCACACAGCTCACTCGCTGCCTCTGCGACTTGCTCACACGCTTGCTTGCAGTATTGATTTTTTTTCTGATTTAAATTAGATGAGTCTCATTTCAGAACTCTAGGAACTATAGAAAAGCCTAAAGGGTAAGTAAAAACGGCAAGAAAGATGGTTACAGAGATGACAACAGGAAAGTGATATTTTTATTTATTTATTTAACACGGAGTATCACTCTGTCGCCAGGCTGGAGTGCAGTGGTGAACTCTTGGCTCACTGCAACCTCTGCCTCCCAGGATCAAGAGATTCTCCAGCTGTGAGTAGCCTGGACTTAGCCTTCTGAGTAGCTGGGACTACAGGCGCATGCCACCACGCCCAGATAATTTTTATATTTTCAGTAGAGATGGGGTTTCACCACGTTGGCCAGGATGGTCTCGATGTCTTGACCTCTTGATCCACCCACCTCGGCCTCCCAAAGTGTTGGGAATACAGGCATGAGCCACCATGCCCGGCTAAAAGTGACATTTTCAGGGCTGCGAGATGGGGCCTGGAGGGTCCAGCTCCTGTTCTGTCTCCAGGTGACCCTTGTGTCCTCAGAGATGCTGGCTGACCTTGTCTCTGACTGCCTTCCTCCCATCCCCACACTCTTCGACTGGCTGGGCAGGGAACCTCCTTCTGTCGTTTGTACATGTTCCTGGGCTTCTGTCCTGTCCTCCTTCCCGCAAGTGCTATGCAGCGTGTCTCTGTCCTGGGCAGGAGAATACCGCCTACCTGCCTGGGAGGCCTCGGTGCACCGCCGTCATCCGGGCGGCCACTCAGTCGCCCTGGCAAAAGCTTCCTGCATTTCCAAAGGCAACCCGTCCCTTTTCCATTTTAGGATAGATACTTGTGGAAGAGGACAGACACAACAAAAATGGCAACATTATTCTAAATGTTTGCAGGCTATGTAATAAAAACGACTACAGTTCAAGACAGTGCTATAGGATAACGTGCTCCAAATGTCATAACGTTCCGTTTTCACGCGGGCTGGCCGAGACTTTTAGAAAGAGTTTGTCGGGAAAACGCCAAGCCCCTTATAAGTATTTTCCAGCAGCGCCGCCGCCAAGAGCGTGAGGTTTGCATTGCACTATGGCGCGCTCTGGGCCGTTTCCCAGGCTGGGCGACTGCAGCTGGGCCTCTCGCTGCGTTTTCCTGCCTGCTTTCTGACTCCGTATTTCTCTAAACGAAGCTGTGGCTCTCGTAAGATGCCAGTTCCTCGTTGACTCTGAGAAGCTCGTGCTGATGCGGTGTTGCTTTTTCTTCCTTACTGCACTTGAAACTGACTGTAGGTGTCCTATCAAAAGGAATTCTTTCACTCTCCCTGCATCGTACGTAGTAATAAATGTTGCACTCACTTCAGAGAGGGCCTTACTGCCCGAGACCTGTGTCACCCTCACTAAACGACAGGTAACGCAAACCCTCCAGACGCCGCCGGGGGCTCCCGACGGGCTGGCTGACGGGGCACGAGGGCCTTCAGTGTCTTCATGGACGTCCTGGCTTCCCGGCGGCCCTGTCTTCACCTTTTCCTCTCTGAGGCTGTGGCTGCCTGGGCGCTGTCCCTGCTGGACGTCTCCCGTGGAGCGGGGAGGCCTGGGGGTGCCGTGTGGCCTCTGCGTGAGCAGGGTGGGGGTACCACGCCGCGCAGCACTGTCTTCCCAGGTCCTCTTTGGATGTGACTATCAGCATCTTGAGGAGACCAGCCAGGCCCCACTGCTCCTCTGGGTCAGGGAGCCAGATGCCCACCCTGTCCCACCCCTAGGGTCACACTGTCCTCTGAGGCCAGCAGTACCGCCGGTCGCGGCTCTGGCCCACCGTGTCCCTGGCCACTGTGTTTGTCGGGTCTTTTAATGACTGTGGTGGAACATAAAGAACTGGCCACGTTAACCGTGGCTGGGTGCACGGGTCGGGCGCTGAGCGCGTGTGCGCTGTCGAGCAGCCCAGGCCACCCTCCACCTCCAGAACCTTCTCCTCCCCGGCAGGAGCTCTGGGCCAGCTCGGTCTGTGAATTGCCTCTTTGGTGCCACGTTGTCTCCCTAAGCAGGCTGTACGTCTCTTGAGGACAGGACTAAGCGTTTGCAGGTAGGATCACACCGCCGGGACAGGCAGAGCAGGCGGCAGGGGACCCTCCATGCCTGTGGCTCCGGACCCTCCATGCCTGGGGCTCGGGCCTCCGCCCGGCTCCTGCTCAGAAAACTAAGCCCCGTTTAGACAATGAGCCGGGACACGCTGTGAGTCGCTAAGTGGACCATTGCTGAGCCTGGACCCCAGAAGGGCCAGCTGAAGTCACTCTTCAAGACCCTGGACTTGGGACACAAGAAGTCAAGGCAGTCCAGGAAGTGACTGGAAATGTAGCGTCTGAACGGAAAAGCCACGGAGTCCCCAGAAAGCTGAATGGGAGCAGGAATGAGAGCGAGGGCCGGGGTGGGAGAGGGCGCACAGCTCTTCTTCTTCCGGCCCCAAGCCTGACTCGGGTTTTCTCAGCCCATGGGGTACCCCGGTGCCTCATAGTAAATGCCCCTTTTAACTAGTGCCGTTTTATTAAGGCCGACCTGCGGGGGTGGGCCTGGCCCAGCGGGGGCATGCGTGGCAAAATCCACGGCTCCAGCTTCCCCCACAGGAATGAAGCGCAGGAAACCGGCCGGGCTGAAGCTCCCAAGCGCTGCTCCTGCCGAGGAGGAGGCCTGCGGTCGCGCTCTGCTCCCACCGGGCTCCGTGGCCACCATCCTCTCCCCGTCACGGGTAAGGGCGGCCTGCAGAAACGCCCGGGCAGCACAGAGGCCACACCACCCCCGGACCCCACACCACCCCAGGGCCCCACAGCACCCCAGGACCCCAACACCACCCCAGGACCCCACAGCACCCCAGGGCCCCACACCACCCCAGGACCCCACACCACCCCAGGACCCCAACACCACCCCAGGGCCCCACACCACCCCAGGGCCCCACACCACCCCCGGACCCCACACCACCCCAGGACCCCAACACCACCCCAGGACCCCACAGCACCCCAGGGCCCCACACCACCCCAGGACCCCACACCACCCCAGGACCCCAACACCACCCCAGGGCCCCACACCACCCCCGGACCCCACACCACCCCAGGACCCCAACACCACCCCAGGACCCCACAGCACCCCAGGGCCCCACACCACCCCAGGACCCCACACCACCCCAGGACCCCAACACCACCCCAGGGCCCCACACCACCCCCGGACCCCACACCACCCCAGGGCCCCACACCACCCCAGGGCCCCACAGCACCCAGGGCCCCAACACCATCCCAGGGCCCCACACCACCTCAGGGCCCCACAGCACCCCAGGACCCCAACACCACCCCAGGGCCCCACACCACCCCAGGACCCCAATACCACCCCAGGACCCCAACACCACCCCAGGGCCCCACACCACCCCAGGGCCCCAATACCACCCCAGGACCCCAACACCACCCCAGGGCCCCACACCACCCCAGGGCCCCACAGCACCCAGGGCCCCAACACCATCCCAGGGCCCCACACCACCTCAGGGCCCCACAGCACCCCAGGACCCCAACACCACCCCAGGGCCCCACACCACCCCAAGGCCCCACACCACCCCAGGACCCCAATACCACCCCAGGACCCCAACACCACCCCAGGGCCCCACACCACCCCAGGGCCCCAATACCACCCCAGGACCCCAACACCACCCCAGGGCCCCACACCACCCCAAGACCCCACAACACCCCAGGACCCCAACACCACCCCAGGACCCCAACACCACCCCAGGGCCCCACACCACCCCAGGGCCCCACACCACCTCAGGGCCCCACGCCACCCCAGGGCCCCACACCACCTCAGGACCCCACACCACCCCAGGGCCCCACACCACCCCAGGACCCCAACACCACCCCAGGACCCCAACACCACCCCAGGACCCCACACCACCTCAGGGCCCCACACCACCCCAGGGCCCCACACCACCCCAAGGCCCCACACCACGCCGGGGCCCCACACCACCCCAGGGTGCGCAGATGGAGGCCACGTGGCCTGCGGAGAAGCCCCTCCGGCTCGGGTTGACTGAACCAGAACTTCTGCTTCCATCTCCTGCAGGATGCTGGGGGTCTGCTTGCAGCACACATGTCCAAATCTCAGGTTTCTCTCCCCTACGCCACCGTCCAGTGTGTGTCTGCAGCTGCTGCCCAAGCAGGGACTCAGGGCCCCAGGCTCAGTTCTCCACATGTGGCCCTCAGGGTGGCAGAGAAGGAGAGGAGACAAGGGTGGGTGCGTGGGACAGAGTATTTTTTTTTTTTTGTCTTTGTACAAGATTTTGCTAAAGGTCTTTACAGAGCAACATCCAGACTCCAGAACACAGCTGCCAAGAGACTCTGTGGGCCGCGGGGGCTGGCTGGGCCGTGGCAGGCGGCTGTGGCTTCCCTCCCTTCTGTTCTGAGATGGGGGTGGTGGGCAGTATCCCATCTTCGGGCTCCACAATGCTCATGTGGTCAGGCAGGGGCTTCTTTTTTTTTTTTTTTTTTGAGACGGAGTTTCGCTCTTGTTACCCAGGCTGGAGTGCAATGGCGCAATCTCGGCTCACTGCAACCTCCGCCTCCTGGGTTCAGGCAATTCTCTTGCCTCAGCCTCCCGAGTAGCTGGGATTACAGGCACGCGCCACCACGCCCAGCTAATTTTTTGTATTATTGGTAGAGACAGGGTTTCACCATGTTGACCAGGATGGTCTCGATCTCTTGACCCCGTGATCCACCCGCCTCGGCCTCCCAAAGTGCTGGGATTACAGGCTTGAGCCACCGCGCCCGGCGCAGCAGGAGCTTCTTAAGACCAGTCTTCCCAGTTGGATCCCAGGGCAGCATGCTCTTCACCTTGATGGCACCGCCAGACTTTGATGTGCAGAGCTGGGGATGGCAAACGTGGCTCCCCTCACACACATACGGCCGCAGCCTACCTGCCAGGGGTCAGTTAGGCTGTTTACCCAGGAGGAAAACAGATAGCTTGGAGAGCACGTATCTCGGCCCGCCACGCGCGCCGGGGAGGTCCTTCTTAGCATTTTACTCCGTAGAAGTAATAGATAGACGTATGTTTAAATGCTCTTGTTACTTTAGGGTTACACAGAAAAACCGCTGTTTCCATCCTAAGTCCCACTTTCCAGGGGGCAATGAGCCATTTCTTCTGGTATTTATCCCGCGATTTCTAAACACAGGACAGAGATGTAGCTCTCAACCAGCCTCCCTTTCCTCTCCTTTCCCCACAACTTTGAGGGTGTTTATTCCTATGGTCTGAGGGTCTTTATTATGCCTTGAGTGTATGTATTCCTGTAGTTTGAGGGTGTGTATTCCTGCACTTTGAAGGTGTGTGTTCCTGTGCTTTGAGGGTGTTTATTCCTATACTTTGAGGGTGTTTATTCCTATGGTTTGAGGGTTTTATTTCTACATTTGGAGGGTCTTTATTCTGCTTTGAGTGTATGTATTCCTGTAGTTTGAGGGTGTGTATTCCTGTAGTTTGAGGGTGTGTGTTCCTGTGCTTTGAGGGTATTTATTCCTATGGTTTGAGGGTGTTTATTCCTACATTTTGAGGGTCTTTATTATACTTTGAGTGTATGTATTCCTGTAGTTTGAGGGTGTTTATTCCCACACTTTGAAGGTGTGTGTTCCTTTGCTTTGAGGGTGTGTGTTCCCATGCTTTGCCAGAGGGCTTTTCCAGGAGGCTGGCGAGCTTGAATAGAGCCTGAGCCCCTTTCTACTCTTGGATTCAATCAATCCTTCACTTGAAAATAAAGTTCCAGGTTGAAATCATGTCTCTTCAGAATTTCAAAGACCTTGTTTCGTGGTTCTCTAGCATCTGATTTGTTTTGGAAAGGCCAACATCATTCTGACTGCTGGACTTGACAACGTAGCCTGTGTTTTTCCTTTCTCTTTCTGGGAGATCCTAGGACCCGACATTTACTATCACCACTCTTCAGTGACACAGCAGTGTACCCTCTGTGTGCCTATTCACGAGGCAGAAACACTGGGTTCTGGTTTTTGTTGTTGAGACAGGGTCTCGCTCTGTTGCTCAGGCTGGAGTGCAGTGGCGTGATCATGGCTTACTGCAGC
Source organism: Callithrix jacchus (assembly GCF_049354715.1). Taxonomy (NCBI): domain Eukaryota; kingdom Metazoa; phylum Chordata; class Mammalia; order Primates; family Cebidae; genus Callithrix; species Callithrix jacchus. The sequence goes on from NC_133514.1 coordinate 119,205,470, forward strand.
CTCGAAATTCCAGACTCAAGGGACCCCCCTGCCTCAGCCTCCCTAGCAGCTGGGGATGTGTGCTACCACACCCAGCTGATTTCTTTTCTATTTTCAGTAAAGGTGGAGTCTCACTATGTTCCCCAGACTGTTCTCAAAATCCTCCCACCTTGACCTCCCAAAATGCTGGGATTACAGCATCAGCCACCATGCTCAGCCCTTGGCAGGTTCTTTTAATGTAGAACTTTGCTTTTCTAGAATTATTTCTTTGATGATTTTTTTCCTCTATGTTTCCTTTTTCTTTCTAGAAATTTTATTTATCATCAGTTGGACACACTGAATTGATCCTCAGATTTTTTTTGAGATGGGGTCTCACTCTGTCCTTTTATTTGGGAGGGCTTTTCTAGAATCATTTCCTGATGATTTTTTTCTTTCTGGAAATTTTATTTATCAACAGTTGGACACTCTGAATTGATCCGCTATTTTGTTGTTTTTTTGAGACAGGGTCTCGCTCTGTCACCCAGGCTGAAGTGCAGTCACACGGTCCTCACAGCAGCACCCTGCTCCAGCTTCCCGAGGAGCTGGGATTACGGGCGCATGCCACTATACCCAGCTAGATTTTGTATTTTTACTAGAGACGAAATTTCACCATGTTGGCCAGGCTGTTCTCGAACTCCTGACCTCCAGTGATCCTCCTGCCTCCACCTTCCAAAGTGCTGGGATGCCAGGCATGAGCCACCGGGCCCATCCTGGTCCTTTAATTTGGTCTTTTACCTTTATATTTGTTTCCATGTTTTGCTTTTTGAGAGATTTCTTCAACCTCCCATTATTTCTATTGAATTATTTTGTTTCTGTTTTCATATTTTAAAGAACTCTTTTTTGTTCTTTACTATTCCTTTTACACAGTGTCTTGTTCATGTTTCATGGATAAAATAGATTCTCCTATCTCTACCAGGACATACACTGTGAAGTTTTTTTTAAGTTTTCTTCTTCACTCTATGCTTTTTCTTCCCAAGAGTTCCTCATCTCTGTCTTGCTGAAATGTTTTCTCAGATATCCAGTAATATTTAATTGTCCGTGTTTACTAAGATTAAGTTGTGACTGGAAGAGGGAGACTTAAAGCCGATGGAGGTTCTGCGGCGGACCAGTGGCTCGGGCTCCAGAGCAGGAGTCAGAAAATGGTTTCTGTAAAGAACCAGTAGTAAATATTTCAAGCTCTGTGGGCCCTCTGGTCCCTGCTGCAACCACTCCACCTCCACCCAGCCCTGTAGTGTGTAATAATGTGAAAGACGCTATAGACAATACAAAGGGGAGAGTGTGGCCGTGTTCCAGCAGAACCTCGCAGAGACGGGCGGCGGGCCTGGCGGAGCCTGTCAGCTGGACTCACCAGCCCCTGGCATCGTGCCCAGCCCCTGCCCTCAGCTGTGCCTAGAGACGTCGAGGCCAGAGCCTCCCACGGGCAGGTCCCCAGAGAATACCTCCCCTTCCGCTCCTGTTTGGGTCCGTTGCTGCCAGTACACACAAACCGTGGGAGGGGAACTGGGAGTTCTGACAACCACGCTGGTTTCCAGGTATCCTTTAACTGACTCCGAGGCTGTGCTGCCTCCAGTCCTGAGGCTCTCACACCTCAGCCACCTCTTGTTGACTTCTCATTAAGCAGTGAGAAGAAAGCTTCAGATCTCTCCAACTACAGAGCCAAGTACTCCTCAGCCACTTCCTCCCTATTTCCCAAAATTGCAGATATTGTGTCGCTCCTCATTTTGTTGTTGTTGCTGTTTGAGATGCAGTCTCGCTCTGTCATCAGGCTGGAGTGCAGTGGCATGATCTCAGCTCACTGTCAATTCTGCCTGCCGGGTTCAAGCGATTCTCCTGACCCAGCCTCACGAGAAGCTGGAACTGCAGGCGTGTGCCACCATGCCCAGCTAATGTTTGTATTTTTAGCAGAGATGGGGTTTCACCATGTTGGCCCTGATGGGCTCCATCTCTTGACCTCATGATCCACCCGCCTCGGCCTCCCAAAGTGCTGGGATTACAGGCGTGATCCACCCGCCTCGGCCTCCCAAACTGCTGGGATTACAGGCATGATCCACCTGCCTTGGCTTCCCAAAGTGCTGGGATTACAGGCGTGAGCCACCCGCCTCGGCCTCCCAAACTGCTGGGATTACAGGCCTGATCCACCCGCCTCGGCCTCCCAAAGTGCTGGGATTACAGGCATGAGCCACCCGCCTCGGCCTCCCAAAGTGCTGGGATTACAGGCATGAGCCACCCGCCTCGGCCTCCCAAAGTGCTGGGATTACAGGCATGAGCCACCCGCCTCGGCCTCCCAAAGTGCTGGGATTACAGGTGTGAGCCACCCGCCTCGGCCTCCCAAAGTGCTGGGATTACAGGCGTGAGCCACCCGCCTCGGCCTCCCAAAGTGCTGGGATTACAGGTGTGAGCCACCCGCCTCGGCCTCCCAAACTGCTGGGATTACAGGCATGAGCCACCGCGCCCGGGCCTCCCAAAGTGCTGGGATTACAGGCCTGATCCACCCGCCTCGGCCTCCCAAAGTGCTGGGATTACAGGCATGAGCCACCCGCCTCGGCCTCCCAAAGTGCTGGGATTACAGGCCTGATCCACCCGCCTCGGCCTCCCAAAGTGCTGGGATTACAGGCCTGATCCACCCGCCTCGGCCTCCCAAAGTGCTGGGATTACAGGCATGAGCCACCGCGCTCCGCCCTTCTTTTTTGAGACAGGGTCTTGCTGTGTTGCCAAGGTTGGAGTGCAGTGGCGCGATCTCCTCCTCCTCCTCCCGGGTTCAGGAAACTATCTTGCCCCAGCCTCTCAGGTAGCTGGGATTTGAGGTGCCTGCCACCACACCTGGCTAATTTGTGTATTTTTAGTAGAGACAGGGTTGTGACATGTTAGCCAGGCTGGTCTTGAACTCCTGACCTCAAGTAATCTGCCCACTTCAGCCTCCCAAAGTGCTGAGATTACAGGCATGAGCCACCATGCCAGGCCTCATTTTCTTTGTTCTTGTAGGCTTATGACATTTTTTCCCCTTGTGATCATTTTGGTAAGGTTTCAGGAGGACACTGAAGTAGCATGTGTGTGCAGTCTCCTGTGTTTAACCAAAACTGTGATTCAGGAACCTGTAATGTTTTAATAAACAGACAAAGGTCACACGGAATGAGATGAGAAGGAAAATTTTTAAGAGAAAAGAAAATGGGAAGGAAAGACAGAATGGAAGCAGGCAGTAAAATATTGTTTAGAGTTTAAGTTTTTCCCCTAAACACGGTGCCATGAAATGTTAAAATCTCTTTTACTTTACCCTTCACTCTTTCAACATTAAAAAAAAAAACAGTAAGAAAGAAAATAATAAATTGCATTGAGAGGAACATTTTGCCTTAGAGACTGGAGCTGAAATATAGAGAAGTTACTCGAATTCACTTCCTCTGTGTTTACCCTAAAAAAAAAAAAACAACAACAAACAAAAAACCTAAATATGAAAGATGACTTTCAGAGGCCATTACTCCCGACAACAGCATTAGTTCTGACAATATTGCAGAATCTTTTTTTCCTTCCCTGGGAGATCTTCAGGCAGGAGCACACTGAGACCAGATGTAGAATGACATAAGTGTGAATCACTGCAGCGCCGTCTGCCAAGGTGCTGCTCTTATTCCAGCCATTCTGGAGGGCACAACGCTTTCATCGGGAAGGTTCCCAGATCAGGATTTAATGTTATCGTGACTAATTTTATACAGTTAAAATGCCACGGGGCTCTTTCAGAATTAAATAATTAATTTTTAAATTGCTGCTTTTTAGGGAAAGAAGAGAAAATAATAATGTTCCAAAAACAAAGCATGGCATCACCCTGGCTGCCTCCTCTTCCACATCACGCTCTCTCTGTCACTCTCTCTCTCTCTCTCTCTCTCTCTCTCTGTCTCTGTCACACACACACACACACACACACACACACACACACACACAAACTTGCTGTCTTTCCATTGCACAGAGTTGTCTTGTTCGATTTACAGTTGAGCTGACCTCAAATGTCTATTCGGAACCTGAGTGTATGGAGGCCTGTTGAAGCCAGAAGGTCAGACGTGACTCCGCAGCGCCCACGGTGGCCTGAGCTACCCTGGAAATACCTCACAGGGGCAGGGGCTGAAGGAGAGAAGGGAGAGCTGCGTGAAGCTGGGGTAAACCTGCCCGCTGTGCAGCAGGTGCATGGCGCCGTCATGGCCTTCAGAGTCCTTGGATGTGGGTGAAGGAGTGAAGAGCTTCAGCTTGACCTTGGGGTTGGCCAGCTGTGGTCACACAGACAAGGAGAGCTGGAGCCTACTCTAAATTCTTGGCCCCACTCCATGGCACAAGCAGTTCCCAGTCCCTGCTGATTGGGTGAGACTCTGAGAAGCAGAGAGGCTATGTGACTTCTTTCAGTCACCCCACATGGTGAGAGAGCGAGAACTTGTGCCCAGATGGTGCGGCTCTAGAGTCCAGAGTCATCTCAACAGGATGAGAATCACAGGGTCTTCTCGAACGGCATGAGAATCACAGGGTCTTCTCGAATGGCATGAGAATCACAGGGTCTTCTCGAACGGGATGAGAATCACAGGGTCTTCTCAACAGGATGAGAATCACAGGGTCTTCTCAAACGGGATGAGAATCACAGGGTCTTCTCGAACGGGATGAGAATCACAGGGTCTTCTCGAACGGGATGAGAATCACAGGGCGTGTACAGTTAGAGGAAGTGAAACCCCAAATCCTTGAAGCTGAAAAGGTAGGAGGCAGGTGGAGACAGGATCTGGAACGGGGTGCTGCTGCTGCCTCTGAAGACTCGGGGAACTAACTACGGAGGATGCAGCCTGGTCCTGGGTTCGGGGTCTGAGCCCCTCAGCAGCCACGTGTCTTTGGGAAGTCACACGGTGTTCTGGATCTGCCACCTCATCCACAGCATGAAGAGGTTGAACCCCCCCCATCTTCACGGTCTGAGAAAACCCTAGAATTCTAGTATCTTATGCTCACCATCTTTGGAATTTGCTGCAAGCTGTTGTTCTTTTAAAATGATTTTCTCTCAAAGAGAACACAAACGTTTTTCAAGAGCGAAAGCACTGTCCGAGGCCAGATTATACCAGTTATGGGCCGCTCACACTTTGGTTTCTCCCATACGCTTAATGGGAAGTGTGCACATTTTAAAGTGTCCTTCAAACTGCTGGCCTCCTTCCTTCGCCCCTATGTTCAACCCATCACCAAGCCCTGTAAACTGTACTGCCCTCAGCCCCTAAATATCTAAATCTGCCTTCATCTACACATTCTCAGCCACCACCCTTGTCTCAGCACCTGCAGGTTTGGGAGCTGCGCTGGCAGCCAGCTGGTCTCCACGTTCATGCCTGACCCCTCAAACCACAGGACCAGAACAGCCAGAGTGGGTGCTTCATGAGCAGCCACGAAGCCACGTGCTTCCCTGGCCCACACAGCCACTCCACAGTGCCTGGCTGTACCACCAATCCCTAACGTGGAAGGCTCTCTAGGAACCCCTCTCTCCTTTCCTTGTTTGGTGCAATATATTCCTGCCCCATGGAGAGTTCTGATTCTCAAACATTCCATCTTCTCCTACTCTTTGAGCTCCCCCAATTTTGTTTTTATTGAAGTAAAATTCGCATAACATAAAATTAACCATCTTAAACCGTGCAATTCAGTGGCATTAAGGAGATATACAATACTGTACGAACTTCACCCCTATCTAGTTTGAGAACCTTTTCATCACTGCAAATAGAAACTCCGTACCCATGAAGCAGTTGGGCCCCCTTCTCCCCTCCTACCAGCCTCTGGTAACCACAAATCTGCCTTCTGTCCCTATGGATTAACCTCTCCTGGATATTCCATATGAATGAAGTCACAGTATGTGACCTTTTGAGTCTGGCTTCTTTCAGTTAACATACTGTTTTCAGGCTTCATCTGCAATATCACAACTTTATTCCTTTTTAGGGGTGAATAATATTCCATGAGAGAGATTTCACATTCTGTTTATTTATTCATCAGTCAGTGACATGTGGCCAGTTTCTACCTTTCAGCTACTGTGAATGGTGCTGCGGTGAGCCTTTGTGTGTAAGTTTCTGCTTAAGTACTTGTTTTCAGTTTATTTAGATATATACCTAGGAGTTCACTTGCTGAGTCATATGGTCATTCTGTGCTTACATTGTGAGGAAACCCCAAACTGTATTAGATGGTAGCTGCGGCATTTTGGGCTTCTGCCAGAATCGTGTGAGGCTGCCAACGTCTGCACAGCCTATGTTCTGTTTCTTACTACCCATCTGAGTATGAAGTGGTACCTCACTGCAGTTTTGATTTACATTTCCTTAGTGAGTAAGACAATATTTGACATCTTTTCATATGCTTATTGGCCATCCTCTGTCTTCTTTGGAGAACTGTCTATTCAAGTCTTTTACCCATTTTTTAGTTGAGTTTTTTGTCTTGTTAAGCTGAAAGTGCTCTTTACATATTCTAGCCATTAGATCCTTATCAGATATATGATCTGCATATATTTCTCCCATTTTATATGTTGTCTTTATTTTCTTAATAATGTCATTTGATGTACACAAATTTTACATTTTGATCAAACCTAGTTTTTCTATTTTTCTTCTGTTGTTCCTGCTTTTGGTGTCATATCTAAGAATCCATGCCAAATCCAAGATCATGAAGATTTACCCCTATATTTTCCTCTGAGTTTTGTACACTCATGGTTAGGCCACTGACCCATTCTGAGTGAATTGTTGTCTATGGTGTGAGGTAGGGTTCCAAGTTCATTAATTTGCATGTGGGTGTCTAATCGTCCCAGCACCGTTTGTTGAAGATACTATTCTTTCTCTATGGAAAGGTCTTGGCACCCTTGTGAAAAGTCAGTTGACCATACAGATGACGGGTTCACAGTTGAATAACATTGATCTACATCTATCCTTATGCCAGTGGCACACTCTTTTGATTCCTCTAGCTTTAGAGCATGTTTTTTTTTTTTTTTTTTTTTTTTTTTGAGACGGAGTTTTGCTCTTGTTACCCAGGCTGGAGTGCAATGGCGAAATCTCGGTTCACCACAACCTCCGCCCCTGGGTTCAGGCAATTCTCCTGCCTCAGCCTGCAGAGTAGCTGGGATTACAGGCACACACCACCGTGCCCAGCTAATTTTTTGTAATTTTTAGTAGAGACAGGGTTTCACCATGTTGACCAGGATGGTCTCGATCTGTTGACCTCGTGATCCACCCACCTCAGCCTCCCAAAGTGCTGGGATTACAGGCTTGAGCCACCGCGCCCGGCCTAGAGCATGTTTTGACATCAAGAAGTATGAGGCTCCAGAGGTTTTTTTTTTTTTTTGGTTGCCTGGGATTTCTTGTAATTGCATATGAATTTTAGGATCAGCTTTTCCATTTCTTCAGAAAAGCCTGCAGAGATATTCATAGGGATTTCATTGAACGTGCATATTACTCTGGTGATCTTAGTATGGTAACGATATTAAGTCTTCCAATTCCCCCCGATTTGTGCAATAGTTGCCTCCTTTTTGCTTTAATCTTAGCTCCACTGTCTCCTGCTCAGAGATCTTCCCTGAACAATCACCTGCCATCATAACTGCATTTTCATACTTTGTGTGGTGCTTCCCTCTGACCTTTTGCGCGTGTTGTCTAGTTGCTTTGCTCTGTCTCCCTGTCCTGGAATAGAAGCTCCTCGATGGCTGGGGCATGTCAGTTCATTCACTACTTTATCCCTGGCATATGGAACCAGGCTGGCACCTAGTAGACAATTGACAATTTGTGTTAATGAAGAAATGAGCCAATGAAAGCTAGCTAGGGGCACGGGGAAGTGAGCCAAGGAGCAGAGCTGGAGCGGTCCACTCTCCTCACCACGGAATGAGAAGCATGCGATGCACGCTACGGACATGCAACTCTGCAGAAAAGCCTTTTTCTCTCCTCCAACTCTGATCTGCACGTCTAAGCATTAGCTATAAGAAAGGTAGACAGAATGGATATTCATAGTTGTTAACAAGTCACCAAAGGCACCAAATTGTTATTATATGTTTGCATTCCTTTCTATTTTGTTCTAACAGTGTCATCTCCACTTACCTTCTGATGCTACTACCGTCTCCATCTGTGAGTGCTGCTGTACCAAGACACCCGAGACAAGGCAATTTCTAAAAAGCAGAGTTTTTACTATTATGCCTTTTCTAGAGACAGAGTCTCACTGTCATCCAAGCTGTAGTGTAGGCGTGCATTCGTAGCTCACTGCAACCCCAATTCCTGGGCTCAAGGGACCTGGCTGAGCCTTCCCAGTACAGGTGAGTGCCAGCCACCACAGCTGACTGATTTATTATTTTATTTTATGTAAAAATGAAGTCTCACTATGTTGCACAGGCTGGCCTTGAACTCTTGGCCTCAAGCAATCCTCCCATCTCAGCCTCCCAATATGTTGGGCTTATCAGCATGAGCCACTATGCCTGGCCCCAAATTTGTTTCTGGGATCTGAAGGTCCAAGAGGAACGTGCCCACAGGATCAGTGTCTCATGAGGGCTTTGTCTCCATTGCCAAGTGCTCTGTGTGCAGTTTCCATAATCTGCCAGATGTGACTCATCTGGAGCTGGGAAGATGCTGGAGCACCCAGGTACTGGCCACATCTGACATTGGTGATGGTTGGAGAGAGCCCAGCACCCCTAACGGTGCTTGTCGTAAATCTGAAAGATCAGCAAAGGCAATTGATCTATGAACGGAGGTTGATGCAGTTTTGAATCTGGGGCCACATTCTTGGCCTGATTCTTTCAGTTGTGTGTCCAGGAGAACAGACACCATCAATGGCCCCCAGCCTGACTGTGACTCTGTGTGCTAAATTTGGGGACGGAGGAGACTTGGCTGGCTGCGGGGAGCTGCTCCCCTCGCTGCCGGCTGCGGCCGCCCTTTGACGCTCAGCACTACAGTTGTGCAGCACAGCGAGCCCAGTCCCGTGTCTCCAGTCACCTTTCCGCACCTCAGTGGTCCCGCCCGCTCCACAGGTGTTTTCTCAAGAAAAATCACTGCCCTCAGGGCTAGATCAGCATGATTGGAGAAGAGTTCTTCTTTTGCCCTGTGCCAAAATACTCTCTCCCCTTTTCTTTATTCTGTTGCCCAGTGAGCTGGTCAATACAGGACAAGAGGGAAAAGGGGAGAGAGTATTTTGGCACAGGGCAGTAGAAGAGCCACCCCCAGTGGCCTAGTCCCTTCACTTGCCGCCTGGCCATGAGTGTTGATGGAGAGCACGCTTGAAGAACGAGGTCCACTTCTTCCTTCCATCCGTCACTTAAATTTCTTCTCTATTAGTAAGCACTAGTCTTACTTGAAAAATAACAAACATTTTAAATACATATCCTTTTTGTAGATGTTATGAAATAATTTGAGTGGGAATGAAAATTATGGCTTTCTCTTTTAAAAGGGGTCATACTGTTGACCTCCACGGAGGGTAGGACACTTTCCCTCCTGCTTGTAAATTTCCCTTTTCTTCCTGTTCTCTGCAGCACTCAATCGCCCATCCATTCTCTCCGCATTCAGCCTCCTCTTAATTATTAACCAGTGGAGACCCTTGTTAAATAATGTGCGGGGAAAGGGACCTTTGAAGGCTCTTTTTGAGGCCCGAAGTCTGGTTTAAGGAGGATTAGTGATTCACTGATTTGATTACCATGCACAAATTGTTCTTTTCTGGATGCATAACTGAAACATTGTCTTCGCACTCCAAGAGGAAATTGCCTGTGATATGAGATGAAAATGAAAAGCAGGCCTCTACCCAGGACGTTATGAGAGCTCATGATGAATTCGAATCTGTGCACAATAGAACCCTTTCACACTGCAGGGCGATTGAAATGTCAAATAATTCTTAAAGTATAATGTGTGGCTTGTTAATCCCTGCAAACGGCTTAGTGCTCTTTGTGCTGGAGGAAGACGGAATCGGAGCAGAGTGATAGTGAGAGGGGACGTTTGTTCAGGAGAGTCCTTTGCTGACGGCTCCTCCTACTTCTACTTCCGCCCTTAGGCCCCCAAGCGTATTTCAGGGGCAGTGGTGAATAGAGGAACAGCGAGTTCAGGGTCTATCAAGTTTATCATCTTGAAAGAGTTAAAGATTCATGGCTTTAGCCATGCTCCTAATGATGACGTGTAAAATGCTGTCACAGATCCATAAGGAAATCCCCTCCACCCCACCTCCAAAGAGAAGTGTAAAGGGTCTGAGCAGGTGTTCACAAATGAGAAAACTCAAAAGACACGTCCAACTGAAAAGGTGCTAAGGAAGCGCAAAGGAAAAAGATGGTTAAAATATGCCTTGTTCGCTGCACAAGATGGCAAGGATTTTTTTCCTCCCAAATGGTAATGCTTAGTGTGAGCAAAAATCTGGGAAACTGACAACCTTCTGTGCTGTTGGTGGGATACAAGCGAGAGGTGTCCCTTTCTGGAGTGTGAGTCCCGCTCATCTTTGTAGACAAAGCCTTAGCCGGAGGGATCTCACATCAAGACGTCTACTCTTTTCCCTCAGGAAAAGTTGTGGATCTGTGTAAATCCATGTGTGTGACATCGTCACCTCACTTTCCATAGCAGAGGACGTAGAAGTCACGAAATGCTAGATGAAAGGGATGTGGCAGGAAGTGCTGGCTGTGCCCTGCTTCTGTTCCCTCTTCCTCTACAGTACGAGAACTAAGTTATGTTCCACTGTGTTTCTCTTACTGGAATCGTCTGCACCAACGTGAGCTCATTGGTACCCTTGTTTCACAATAAATCATCATGCGTAGCCCATGCTCAGCCCTTTTTACAGATATGTTCCTTTGTACAAATGTAAGGATCAGTATGAAGCAAGCACAGCACCTGAAAACCAGAACTTGGGAATAACTGTGCCTAATGACCTCTCTTCCTTTGTATTGTGCTGCCTCTGTGCAACCTCCTGACTGCCCAGACCCTGGATGATGGTTTCCCTTGTGTGTCTTGTGACAGTACTGTTGTGTAGTGTGGTGTAGAGTAGTGTAGTGTAGCATAGTGTAGTGTATGTAGTGTAGTGTAGGGTAGGGTAGTGTAGTGTAGGGTAGTGTAGTGTAGGGTAGTGTAGGGTAGTGTAGTGTAGTGTAGTGTAGGATAGTGTACTGTAGTGTAGGGTAGTGTAGTGTAGTGTAGTGTAGGGTAGTGTAGGGTAGTGTAGTATAGGGTAGTGTAGTGTAGTGTAGTGTAGTGGAGGGTAGTGTAGTGTAGGATAGTGTAGGGTAGTGTAGGGTAGTGTAGGGTAGTGTAGTGTAGTGTAGTGTAGGGTAGTGTAGGGTAGTGTAGTGTAGGGTAGTGTAGTGTAGGGTAGTGTAGTGTAGTGTAGTGTAGGGTAGTGTAGTGTAGTGTAGGGTAGTGTAGGGTACTGTAGTGTAGTGTAGGGTAGTGTAGGGTAGTGTAGTTTAGGGTAGTGTAGGGTAGTGTAGTGTAGTGTAGTGTAGGGTAGTGTAGGGTAGTGTATGTAGTGTAGTGTAGTGTAGTGTAGGGTAGTGTAGGGTAGTGTAGTGTAGTGTAGGGTAGTGTAGGGTACTGTAGTGTAGTGTAGGGTAGTGTAGGGTAGTGTAGTTTAGGGTAGTGTAGGGTAGTGTAGTGTAGTGTAGTGTAGGGTAGTGTAGTGTAGGGTAGTGTAGTGTAGTGTAGGGTAGTGTAGTGTAGGGTAGGGTAGTGTAGTGTAGTGTAGTGTAGGGTAGTGTAGTGTAGGGTAGTGTAGTGTAGGGTAGTGTAGTGTAGTGTAGGGTAGTGTAGTGTAGTGTAGGGTAGTGTAGTGTAGGGTAGTGTAGTGTAGGGTAGGGTAGGGTAGTGTAGTGTAGTGTAGTGTAGGGTAGTGTAGGGTAGTGTGTAGGGTAGTGTAGTGTAGTGTAGTGTAGGGTAGTGTAGGGTAGTGTGTAGGGTAGTGTAGTGTAGTGTAGTGTAGGGTAGGGTAGTGTAGGGTAGTGTAGGGTAGTGTAGTGTAGGGTAGTGTAGGGTAGTGTAGTGTAGTGTAGGGTAGTGTAGTGTAGTGTAGGGTAGTGTAGTGTAGTGTAGTGTAGGGTAGTGTAGGGTAGTGTAGTGTAGTGTAGTGTAGGGTAGTGTAGTGTAGTGTAGTGTAGGGTAGTGTAGTGTAGGGTAGTGTAGTGTAGGGTAGGGTAGGGTAGTGTAGTGTAGTGTAGTGTAGGGTAGTGTAGTGTAGTGTAGTGTAGTGTAGTGTAGGGTAGTGTAGTGTAGGGTAGTGTAGGGTAGTGTAGTGTAGTGTAGTGTAGTGGAGGGTAGTGGAGGGTAGTGGAGGGTAGTGTAGGGTAGTGTAGTGTAGTGTAGTGTAGGGTAGTGTAGTGTAGGGTAGTGTAGTGTAGGGTAGGGTAGGGTAGTGTAGTGTAGTGTAGTGTAGGGTAGGGTAGTGTAGGGTAGTGTAGGGTAGTGTAGTGTAGGGTAGTGTAGGGTAGTGTAGTGTAGTGTAGGGTAGTGTAGGGTAGTGTAGGGTAGTGTAGTGTAGTGTAGTGTAGGGTAGTGTAGGGTAGTGTAGTGTAGTGTAGTGTAGGGTAGTGTAGTGTAGTGTAGTGTAGGGTAGTGTAGTGTAGGGTAGTGTAGTGTAGGGTAGGGTAGGGTAGTGTAGTGTAGTGTAGTGTAGGGTAGTGTAGTGTAGGGTAGTGTAGGGTAGTGTAGGGTAGTGTAGTGTAGTGTAGTGTAGGGTAGTGTAGTGTAGTGTAGTGTAGTGTAGGGTAGTGTAGTGTAGGGTAGTGTAGGGTAGTGTAGTGTAGTGTAGTGTAGTGGAGGGTAGTGGAGGGTAGTGTAGGGTAGTGTAGTGTAGTGTAGTGTAGGGTAGTGTAGTGTAGGGTAGTGTAGTGTAGGGTAGGGTAGGGTAGTGTAGTGTAGTGTAGTGTAGGGTAGTGTAGTGTAGTGTAGTGTAGGGTAGTGTAGGGTAGTGTAGTGTAGTGTAGGGTAGGGTAGGGTAGTGTAGTGTAGTGTAGGGTAGTGTAGTGTAGTGTAGTGTAGTGTAGGGTAGTGTAGTGTAGTGTAGGGTAGTGTAGTGTAGGGTAGTGTAGTGTAGTGTAGTGTAGGGTAGTGTAGGGTAGTGTAGGGTAGTGTAGTGTAGTATAGTGTAGTGTAGTGTAGGGTAGTGTAGTGTAGTGTAGGGTAGGGTAGTGTAGTGTAGGGTACTGTAGTGTAGTGTAGTGTAGGGTACTGTAGTGTAGTGTAGTGTAGTGTAGGGTAGTGTAGTGTAGGTTAGTGTAGGGTAGTGTAGTGTAGTGTAGTGTAGGGTAGGGTAGTGTAGTGTAGTGTAGTGTAGGGTAGTGTAGTGTAGTGTAGGGTAGGGTAGTGTAGTGTAGGGTACTGTAGTGTAGTGTAGTGTAGGGTAGTGTAGTGTAGGTTAGTGTAGGGTAGTGTAGTGTAGGTTAGTGTAGGGTAGTGTAGTGTAGTGTAGGGTAGTGTAGTGTAATGTAGTGTTTACGTAAGCTATGAGGACTTCATTCTTTTCCGCTTGCTTTCCATGTGCTGTGCCAGCTACAGCAAGGCGGAAGTGCCAGGTAGCAACAGATGCCGGGTGAGGCAGGTTTGGTCATGTGGCTGCGTTGGCTTCAGAAGTTCAGGTACAGATGCTCCCAGGGGCTTCCCTGCTTGGCCAGCTCCTGGCATGCAACCCAAATCATCCCTGCCTCTGTAGAGGTCCAATGCAGAAACCTGCACTCTCTCTCCCAGTGTCCAGGAACCCCTGGCTGGGTACTAAGTGCCCATCCAGGAGGAAGCCTAGCCTAGCCAGGGCGTTTGCGATGCGACCAAGGGGGGGTCGAGGACACGTGGGTTCCCAGGGTGGCCCAAGGGACAGGAGGTATGCTGGAAGGATGGCGGCCTGGTCACACAGCGTGAAAACATCCCCATCTGCCTTCCACATTCCAGGCGGTGCCCAGCGCCTCCCACAGCATCACATTATCCTACCGGGAGCCCTGATCCTAAGCAGTCCCTCCAGTGGAAGAAGGTCTGGGAGCGGCCAAGCACCTTGTCTCAGATCACACAGGGCTGCTAAGCGGCCGGGCCCTCAGAGAGTGCCCATGAGGCCTTTCCTGCGGGTTGAGTCTGTGCCTCCTCCTGCAGCGGCATCTGAAGCGTGGCTCTCCCCTGATCCTTCCGGGGACCCAATCCCAAGCCCTCTACCTCAGGGGCAGCATCCTGGCTGCTGTGTCCGCTCTCTGCAGTCAATGCTGCCACCCATTCTGTCTGCCCTCTGTGTCTTCTGTGCTCTTGATAGAACCAAGCTGACACCTCCTCTCACAAACATCACCGCCCAGAAAGCAAGGATGGGAGGAAGCGCCTTGTGCTGCATTGATTGAGGAAAACACTGTCTCCTTATCCTTTCCAGGTGTTATTTGGAATTACGAAGGCTACAATGTATTTTGTGTTTCATCTAATTTTTTGACATTCTCTTTTTGCCTTCAGGGAGGCTTCTCAGTCCCAAAATGCGGCAGGTCCTTGGGAGGGGTGAAGGCGGAGGCTCTGAGGAAGGATGGAGGGACCAGGGAAGGGAGGCTCAAAGGCAGAGCAGCTGCACTCAGAGGCTGAGGGTGAGCAGGTGGCTCTGCAGCTCCGCACAGCTGCCGCGTGGTACCACACAGTTCCCTCGTGGCACCACACAGCTCCCACATGGCTCTGACAGCTCCTGCGTGGCTCCGCACAGCTGCCGCGTGGCACCACACAGTTCCCTCGTGGCACCACACAGCTCCCACATGGCTCTGACAGCTCCTGCGTGGCTCCACACAGCTGCCACGTGGCACCACACAGCTCCCTCATGGCACCACACAGCTCCCATGTGGCTCCGACAGCTGCCGCGTGGCTCTGCACAGCTGCCGCGTGGCACCACACAGCTCCAGGGCTTGGCAGTCATACCCACTGGATGTAACAGCTGCCGACTTGCACTGAAGGTGCCTTGTGCTCAGTGCTTCTGTGAGGATCTCACTCACCACTCACAATCCACAGCAACCTTCTGTTGGCGGGGCTGGGGGCTCCTCCATGCGGTCAGGACACCAGGCCAGGGGGACGGAAGCGCCAGAACTGGCCAGGCGCCTCCTGGGGCAGGGCTCTCGTTCACCGAGGCCCAGGCTCTCAGGTGAACCTAGGACTGTTGATGGTAACTAACGGTCCTAAGATGGTGGCATTGGTCTTGTTTTAGACCTTGAGGCTGTCATTGAAGATTTCTCATTTTGTCCTATTCCTACTCACTCCGTTGCTGAATGCGCTCAGCCCGACCTACCAACACACGGGTGTGAGCGCTCCTCAAACGGGAGGCAATGTCGCCGTCCTTGGAGGTGCACTTCTGCTTTTCTGTCCACAACTTCGCTGTCTGTCCAGCACATCGGTTGAGACCCGGTGGAAGCTTTGGAAGCTTTCATTTCCTTCCCCTCATGGCGAAATGTCAGACATATCCTGTGACTTTGCCGAGGTTTCTATGCAGCAGCTTCCTGTGAAGCCACACAAAGACACAGAGGACACTTCAATTGCAGTGCAAAGTGGAAGAAGCCAACGTGAAAAGGCTGCATGCTGCGTGATTCCAACGAGGTGCCATTTGGGGAAAGGTGCAGAGAAAGAGCAGGTGAGCAGGCAGGGCACAGGGAAGTGAGAGCAGTGAGGTCAGGAGTTCAAGGCCAGCCTGGCCAACGTGGTGAAACTCGGTCTCTACTAAAAATATAAAAATTAGCCGGGCATGGTGGCAGACACCTGTAGGCCCAGCTACTTGGGAGGATGAGGCAGCAGAATTGCTTGAACCCAGGAGGCAGAAGTTGCAGTGACCCGAGATGGCACCACTGCACTCCTGCCTGTGCAGTAGGGCCAGACTCCGTCTTAAAAAAAAAATACGTTATACTCAAAACTTGAATTTATCAAGTGACAAAATAAACTAAGTTAGGCCACAGAATGGAGAAGATATGTATAACACATTTATCCGGTAGGATACTAGTATCTAGAATATGTAATTAAATAGCTGGATTAAAATATATATACTTGATTTTTAAAATAGAGAAAAACAAGAAGATAGATCAGTGAGGAGGAAAGAATCTCTAGAAAGTCCCCAAACTGGCCGGGCGCAGTGGCTCACGCCTGTAATCCCAGCACTTTGGGAGGCCGAGGCAGACAGATCACAAGGTCAAGAGATGGAAACCATCCTGGCCAACATGGTGAAACCCTGTCTCTACTAAAATACAAAAATTAGCTGGGCATGGTGGCATGCACTTATAGTCACAGCTGCTTGGGAGGCTGAGGCAGAAGAATTGCTTGAACCCAGAAGGTGGAGGTTGCAGTGAGCCAAGATTGTACCACTGCACTCTAGCCTGGTGCCTGGTGACAGAGCAAGACTCTGCCTCTGAAAAAGAAGAAATTCCCCAAACTGAAAACCTGAGAGCTTTGTAACTATTCAGAGTTTAATCGCACCCAATAAAGACAAAGGTGTGCAGGAGTGTTCAGGCTCTGCTGGTGGGAAAGTAAATTATTTCAATCATGTCGAAAATTATTTAAAAGCTGAGAAAGTCCACTCTTAACATTTCAGGACATTTATATACACAGATACATGCACAAGAATGTTTAAAGTGATTTTTTTTTGAGACAGGGTCTTGCTCTGTTGTCCAGGCCAAAGTGCGGTGGCACAAACTAAAGTAAAACTGTTTAATTTTTTTAAATTAGAAATTGCCTAAATTTCATTCACCGGAGAATGGATAAGGTAATTATTGTATAGTATACAATGAAATTCTACAAAGCAGTGAAAATGAACAAAATTGAAAGTGAATTAGCCAGCCATGGCGGGGTACGCTTGTGGTCCTAGCTACCCAGAGCACTGATGGGGAGGATGCCTTTAGCCCAGGAGATGGAGGCTGCAGTAAGTGGTGATTGCACTGCTGCACTCCAGCCTGGGCAACACAGTAAGACCCTGTGTCTATTCAAATGAAATTGAGGCTGGGTGTGATGGCTCACGCTGGTAATCCAAACACTTTGGGAGGTCGAGGTAGGTCGATCACCTGAGTTAAGCAGTTCAAGACCAGCCTGGCCAACATGGTGAAACTCAATACAAAAATTAGCCAGGCATGGTGGTTCGTGCCTGTAATCCCAGCTACTCGGGAGGCTGAGGCAGGAGAATCGCTTGAATCCAGGAGGCAAAGGTTGCAGTGAGCCGAGATGGTGCCACTGCACTCTAGCCTGAGTAACAGAGTGAGACTCTGTCTCAAAAACAAAAAAGGAAGAAAAAGAAATTGACAGTGAAAAATTAGGCATACAAATATGCACAACATGACATCTCTTATATAAAGCGCGAGAAACAGAGCTATACGTAGCTTAGAGATAAGAGGCAGCAAAGGCTAAAGAAATGCCTGTTCGTGATAAACTCTCAGCTCTCTCTGTGGGTCACGCCCCGAGGGAGGAAGAAAACAGGGGCGAGTGACAGGCAGGCCTCCTCTCACAGCGCAACTCTTGGGCGCAGCAACCAGGACTGGGCGCCCCCAACCCCTGCGCAGTTAGGCACCCAGCGCAGCAGCTGTGAGGACACAGGGCTCCCGCCTTCTGTCGTGGCTGTGCCGATGGGTATGCAGGTCTTCCTAGCGAGATTTCTACCGGTTCGTACATCTTAAGCAACGCATGTTCTGTGTTTAAATTAAAAACGTTCTGTGTTTAAGTCTTTAGCGTACGGATTGGCAAGCCGTCCGAATTTTTTAGGTTAGGAGAGAAAAGGTCAGGCCTAAATTTGGGAGGCAGAACTCGGATGGCAGGAGAGAAGACGAACGTGAGAGGAGAGCTTGGAAGCAGAGGTTCCGAGGCGACAAGAGCAGGCAGGTGTCACGCCAGGCTGTGGCAGCAGGACGGGACAGGAAGCGGTGTCCCCAGAGCCTGGCGACCGCCGAGAGGTCCTGGTCCTGCCGGCTGACTGATCAGACAGATTCCCAGGGAATCCGGGAGGGAGAGAGGCGGGTTGGATGGAGGGGGAGTTCAGGTGTGACACGCTGACTCTGGTGCGGTGACAGGACGCGGCTGCGCGGACCCCCAGGTATTTGGAAACGTAGGTCCGGGGCGCCCGGGAGAGCTCAGGGCTGGAGGCGCACTTGGGGAGCCACGGATGCGCTCCCAGAGCGCGCCTAAGAGGGGCAGGTGTGTGTTTGCGGGGGGTGCTGGGCAAGCAGGAGGCTCGAGGGGCGCCCACCGCAGGGAAGGGGAAGTCAGCGCAGGAGCCTGAGGAGGAGAAGCTGCGAGAGTGCGTTTCTGAGGAACTCCGAGGGTGCGAGGGCGGAACCCAGGCGTGGCACAGCCGCGCGGAAACGAGGAGCGCGCCCTGGGCGGTCGCCAGGGAGTCCTGAGGGCCCCGCGGTGGGCAGGTGCCTCTGTGCCGGAACCCACGGCAGGCGGAGGCGCGAGCTGAGTCCTGGGTGTGCCAGGGAGAACTGAGGACGCCCCTGAGAAGGCGAAGCTAAAAGTGCCGCGGGAGTCTTGATGGGGCGAGCACTCGTGGGGGTGGGCGAGGAGAGCACACTCAGCCTGCGTGCTGGCCAGTGGGGCTGAGGTCAGGGGCCACGGGAGGAGAAGGCTGGGATGGTGGGGGGAGAAAAACACTCAGCATGAGTGCTGGTAGGAGGGGCTGAGGTGTGGGAGGGAACAGGAGGAGAAGGCTGGGATGGTGGGGGGAGAAAAACACTCAGCATGAATGCTGGTATGAGTGCAGGTTGGGGGACAGGAGGAGAAGGCTGAGATGGGGGAGGAGAGCACACTCAGCCTGCGTGCTGGCAGGTGGGGGGCTGAGGTCAGGGGCCACGGGAGGAGAAGGCTGGGATTGGGGGGAGAACAGCACTCAGCATGCGTGCGGGTAGGAGGGGCTGAGGTGGGGGGAGGACTGGGGGAGAAGGCTGGGATGGTGGGGGGAGAGAAACTCAGCATGCGTGCGGGTAGGAGGGGCTGAGGTGGGGGGAGGACTGGGGGAGAAGGCTGGGATGGGGAGGAGAGCACACTCAGCCTGCGTGCTGGCAGGTGGGGGGCTGAGGTCAGGGGGCACAGGGGGAGAAGGTGGGGGAGGAACAGCGCCTTCTTTCCTGTGCACCTTGGACTCCAGATGAAGACTGGCCGGCAATGGGCTGCCTGTGTCGAGGACAGAAGAGGCTTGGAGAGGGCTGCCTTTTCTCTAGAGGTGGCTGCCCTGTGCACCTACCTCCCTGGGGAAGGGCAGCTCTGTGGCGTCAGTGATCTGCATAAAGAAAGCTGGGTGTAAGTTTACTCATGAATCATGAGTACATTTCTATTTTTATTATAGCCAAGTGAGTTCTCACGAGCAGACAGGAACACTCTGAACCCTAGAGATGGGTGGCTCCAGAGCCATTGGCTTTAACGGTCATCCAACAGATTTTCTGAAAAAACAAACAAATGGCAGGGCGTGGAGGCTGATGCCTGGCGGGCAGATCACGAGGTCAGGAGTTCCAGACCAGCCTGACCAACACGGTGAAACCCCGTCCTTAACAAAAATAAAAAATTAGCTGGGCCTGGTAGCGTGGGCTTGCAATCCCAGCTACTCGAGAGGCTGAGGCAGGAGAATGGCTTGAATCCCGGAGGTGGAGGTTGCGGTGAGCTGAGATCGCCCCATTGCACTCCAGCTTGGGTGACAGAGTCAGACTCTGTCTCAAAACAAACAAAACATGCTTGATGTTGAATCCTGGAAAAGTCATAGAATATCACATTTGTGACGACCCCAGAGAGCAGCTAATTCCACTTCTCATTTTACAGTTTGAGACCTTCAAAGACCGGGCGATTTTTCCTGGGGTCACACGGCTTGACGCCCGTACTTTTCTGTGAAGTGAAAGGCTCGCAGCATCTTTCAGGAATCTCTAGAAGAAAATATGTTGGAATTTCTAAGCTTTACAGAGAAACCGTCACTCCCTAAAACATTGAGTATAGAACGTTCTTGCTTCCTGCAACCTTAAAGTGAGCCTGGGGCTGGTAAGGTGGCTTCTGCAGGTAATCCCAGCGTGTGGGAGGCTCAGGTCGGAGGATCGTCCGAATCCTGAAGTCCAGGGATTTCAGGATCACATCACTGCACTGGGGCAGCCTGGGCAGCACAGCGTCCAAAGAAATTTATGAAAGTGAAGTCAGCGTGAGGAGGAGGCGTGTGGAAGGGAAGGAGTCCGTGCTGCTCCTGCCTGTGCCCCTGGGCAGGTGGAGTTAATCGTCTGGTAGGAAGGCTCAGCTTGCATGAAACGTCTCATTTTCTGGGAGGAATTGAACAGATGAGGTTTTCCTGCCTCCAAATATAGGAATATTCCTGTGTTTTATCTTTTCAGGAGAAAAATTCTCTAACTTTGTATCCACCACAGAATGACAACTTCTTTACTTTTCTGGAAGAATGAACTGAAGCTATTAGTCAAGGCTGAAGGCTAGGAGACGTGGAAAACTGCTACAGGGTAACATTTCCGTGGAATGATAAACACATGATGTGTTCCTATTTAAGCGGAAATACACACATAGATCATACTTCCCAGGGGCAGCTGATGTCACTGAACTTTGTGTTGTGCGCTGCCCCAGAATGTTTTACAGAAATGGAACCTCAACAGGTTTACCGACAACGTGTAAGTTTATTCAAAGCGGCTGAAAGAAAAGAAGATTAAGTGCAATTAAACAACAGAAACGCACGGAGGACGGCTGCAGAATTTGGGGTGGGGTCTGTGTGGCTGTGTCAGAGGGGACATATTTAACTGTCCTCTCCAGAGAAGACGAGTTGCCTCTCCCCAGGAACCTGCAGGGTCACAGCATACCCGTGCTCAGTAGTTCTTTTTATGACCTAACAACCTTCCCACCAGCATGAAGCTCTGAGCAATGAAATAGAGAGAACATTGCAGAATCGCTGATTCCTGTGAGAAGTAACTGTGCTGTATCTTCCAGTATGCCCTGAATATAGATGCTGTGGAAGCAAATTGTTACTTCTCCCTCAGTCCTTGGTGCAGGCGAATAAAAATGCAATGTCAAGGACCAGAGGCTGGAGGAGGGCAGTGGAGGGTCCGGGTGTAAACTCAAAACATTGGAGGTGGAGCTGCTGTGGGTAAAGAGTGTAGGGAAGAAGCCCGGGGCTGCGCATCGGAGCGTCTCTGGAGAACAGCTTTGCTGTTCGCTTTCCACAAATTGAGCGAGTGTGTTAAACTGGATTAACACCCCTCGTCTACCTCAAATGGTGCTGTGAGAATCCAATGATAACACAATGAAATATTTTATTAAAAAGAGATAAACAGCCAGGTGCGGTGGCTCATGCCTGTAATCCCAGCACTTTGGGAGGTTGAGGCGGGTAGATCACCTGAGGTCAGGCGTTTTAAGACCAGCATGGCCAACATGGTGAAACCCCGTCTCTACGAAAAATCCAAAAATTAGCCAGGCTTGGTGGTGGCCACCTGTAATCCCAGCTACTCGGGAGGCTGAGGCAGGAGAATTCCTTGAACTCGGGAGGCGGAGGTTGCAGTGAGCCAAGATCACGCCATTCCAATGAAATGAAATTATAGTTTAGGAGTCATGCAGCTCGAGGCTACACGATTCTGACACCCCCTAAGCTGCTCTTAAGATCAGTGCTTGAGCTATTTTGCAGATGCTGCACTGGGTGGATCAGCTGGCAGCCCCCAGATTGATAAACTGGCTCATCTGATCTTGTGGTCCCTACCCAGGAACTGACTTTGCACCAGAAGACAGCTTCACCTCCCTATGATTTACTCCCAGCTCACTGGCTTCCCACACCCACCAAGTTGTTCTTAAAAATTCTGCTCCCCGAATGTGCAGGGAGACTGATTTGCATAATAGTGGAACTTCCGTCTCCTGCACGGCCAGCTCTATGTGAATTACTCTTCCTCTATTACAGTCTCCCTGTCTGGATAAATCGACTGTCTAGGCAGCGGGCAAGGTGAACCCATTGGGAGGTTACATTTGAATAACACTCTTCCTTATTTCAGAGAAGCTGACTGTGCCTTTTGAAATCACGCTCTTGTTAGCAACCTGACTTTCCCCCAGCCCCTTCCCCCAGCCCCCATCAGCTCCTTGCTGGTCCTCACACAGCCCCTTCAATGATCCCTGTCATGTGGAACTGTGTCCATTTTCTTGGGCTGCCAAGTGCTTCTTGAGAAAGTCATGAGATGAGGTTGCCTGGTATCACTACAAATTTCAGATTGGATTTAGCAGCCATTTTATCTATCTACTTGTTATAAGTCCTTATGAATACTATCTTCACTATCATATTATTTCTGTTTTCTCAGGTGCCAAACTAAGTTTATCCCTGGAACTGCTCCAGACAGTTTCAACTTGATATAAGAAATACTTCAGGCCGGGCGCGGTGGCTCACGCCTGTGATCCCACCCAGCACTTTGGGAGGCCGAGGCGGGTGGATCACAAGGTTTCACCTGGTCAACAGGTGAAACTCTGTCTCTACTAAAAATACAAAAATTATCTGGGCATGGTGGTGCGTGCCTGTAGTCCCAGCTACTCAGGAGGCTGAGGCAGGAGAATTGCTTGAACCCAGAAGGCAGAGGTTGTGGTGAGCCGAGATCGTGCCATTGCACTCCAGCCTGGGTAACAAGAGCGAAACTCCATCTCAAAAAAAAAAAACCTTCAGCCAAAGTACATTTAAAGGAGTTTAATTAAGCAACGAACGATTTGCGAATCGGGCAACCCACAGAATCACGGTAGGTTCACAGAGACTCCAGCGCGGCCGCGCGGTGGAAGATTTATGGGCAGAAAGAGAAAGAGATGTACAGAAAAGGAAGTGAGGTACAGAAACAGCCGGGTTGGTTACCCCTCAGCGTTTGCCTTACTTAAACACAGTTCACACAGTCGGCTACATTTGATTGGCCAGAACAGGTGTCGGCTATGGTCTCTTCACACCTCCACTTCCTATACAGTTCACAAGACCTACAGAGAAGCCCGAACTTCAAATGGGTTAGGAGGCAGCTTTAGGCTAAACTTCATTCAACAAACTTTAGACCAATGTCAGGATTTAGTTCAATTTGGAATCTGTGAAACTGAAGACCTCTGGAGTGAACTCAAATTCAGATTCCCAGATCATAGTTTCTTGAACTATTAGGTATATTCTCCAATCTGCTCACCTCGTGTAAGAAAGTGCAAGGCCTTGGCTGGGCAGGGTGGCTCATGCCTGTAATCCCAGCACTTTGGGAGGCCGAGGCAGGTGGATTGCTTGAGGTCAGGAGTTCAAGAGCAGCCTAGCCAACATAGCAAAACCCCATCTCTAAAAAAATTAGCCAGGCGTGGTGGCAGGTGCCTGTAGGCCCAGCTACTCTGGAGGCTGAGGCAAGAAATAGCTTGAACCTGGGAGGTGGAGGTTGCAGTGAGCTGAGATGGTGCCACTGCACTCCAGCCTGGGCGACAGAGCAGGACTGTCTCCCCAAACAAAAAAAAAAAAGAGAAAAAAAGTACATCCTGGCCTAGCGCGGTGGCTCACGCCTGTAATCCCAGCCCTTTGGGAGGCTGAGGTGGGCGGATCATGGGGTCAGGAGTTGGAGACGAGTCTGGCCAACATAGTGAAACCCTGTCTCTACTAAAAATACAAAAAATTAGCCAGGTATGGTGGCGTGGGCCTGTACTCTCAGCTACTCGGGAGGCTGAGGCAGGGGAATCGCTTGAACCCAGGCAGTGGAGGCTGCAGTGAGCCGAGATGGCGCCACTGCACTCCACCTTGGCGACAGAGCAAGATTCGGTCTAAAAAAAAAAGAAAGGAAAAAAAGGAAAAAGCACAGCCCTCCACTGAGGCCTCTGGGCGATCCAATAGAATGGGGGCGTGGACTGCGTGGGGACCACGCATGACCGTGACAGGCGCAGTGTGAATACTGGCGTTGAAAGCAGCTGAGGGGCTGGGGAAAGGGGCTGCAGGTGTGGGAGTCAGGCCAGCCACGGGAAAGTGCCCACGGTGTGCGGGGGTCATTCAGGGCTACGGGGAAAATTAGCCCCGGGTCTGCTCTGGGGTGCGGGGTGGCGGGTTGGGGTACCCTCCCCAGGGCCAGGGCGAGCAGGGTTCAGGGCTCCTGAACCAGGGCTCCAGCAGGATTAGGGTGGTTTTTAGGATGAGTAAGCCCTGCAGGGTCCCTGCTTTTAACCCAGAGGGAACCCGGGCCCACGTGGGAGTGGGGGTGAGACCGGCAGCCCACAGAAGGGGCGCTGAGACGCGCGGCCACGACGAGCAGGGGCGCTCCAAGAAGCCCGCGGCTCCTGTTGTTAGGAGGCGGTCCAGGGTGTCGTGCCGCGGCCGGTCGCCAGGTGGCGGCAGTGGCCCGTGCGAGGCAGCTTCCTCCCGCGCGGCACTTGGCCAGGTGCACTGGCTCACACGTGTTATCCCAGCACTTTGGGAGGCTGAGGTGGGCGTATCACCTGAGGTCGGGAGTTCGAGACCAGCCTGACCAACATGACGAAACCCCATCTCTACTAGAATTACAAAATTAACCGGGTGTGGTGGCGCGCGCCTATAATCCCAGATACTCCGGAGGCTGAAGCAGGAGAATCGCTTGAACCCGGAAGGCAGAGGTTGCAGTGAGCCGAGATCCACTGCACTCCAGCCTGGGGGACAGAGCGAGACTCCGTCTCAAAAATAAATAAATAAATAGGCACTTAATCCCAGACTGAAACCCTCTTTTCAGACTCTATATTAAGAAATCGAAGAACAGACTGGTGGATCACTTGAGGTCAGGAGTTTGAGACTAGCCCAGGCAACATGGCGAAACCCTGGCTCTACTAAAAATACCAAAATTAGCCTGTCGAGGTGTTTCGAGCCTGTAATCCTTGCTACTCAGGAAGGTGGGGCAAGAGAATCGCTTGAACCTGGGAGGCAGAGGTTGCAGTGAGCCGAGATCACGCCACTGCACTCTAGCCTGAGCCACACAGTGAGACTCCATGTCAACAACAAAAAAAAAGAGCTTAAAGAACTTAAGAAAACATCAAACACTTCTGAGGTCCCAATGCCCATGTGGTAATTAATGAGGGTACTCAAGGAAGGTGACATAATTGGCAATGTAAAATAATTAAACAGTTTCCGAAAGTCTTATTTCAGTGAAGGAAACATTTGTCTTCAAGGGAAACAGCAATGAAAATTATGTTTATGTCAAAAATGAGCCCTTTCTGCAAACTCCATTTAGAAAATTATGGGCATTATTACCATTTTATACAGAATAACTCTCTAGAAAGCGTTTTGTTTCTATTGAAATACAATGCCAATTAATTACCCATTTAACTTATTGAATGAGAACTATACTGTGCTAATTTTTAAATATTTTAAAAATTTTCTTTGAAATTATACCTTGTCTTTGAGACTTGAGAACATATACAGCTAATATGAATTGATGGAACAAAGATTTTAATGACTTCTTTTATTATTTACCTGCTTAAATTATTAATGTCTAATATGCCACTTGAAGCATTCACGTTCTGAAAATGATGTAAGTTACACATGTAAAGTGTTACATACTTGGATATAATGCGGCTTGCGACTGTCTGTTGCCTGTCCAGGAAGCTGCAAGTTATATGAGTTGTAAATGTAGGAGAATTCGGTTCAGTGCAAATAGTTCAGTTTCCTGTTATATTAGTACAGGCAGTTAAGCCAATGTTGGTGCCATAGACAAGTTATCAGTATCCATCAGTCCTACAGCTGAGGTTTCGACATAACTCTAAGTAAACAGGGAGATGACATCCCTAACAGCACTGCAGTCCTCATTCACACGACTGAGTTCAGGTGCAGTAAGGGGCTTTGATGTCGATGCCGTGGGAAATGCATGAACGAAAGGGGATGAATGAACGACACAGGAGAGTCCTAATGTGGAAATGGGGGGAACAGAAAAGCAGACAGACACCAGAGGATGGAGGAGGAAAGTGGCATCGGAGTCCTGGGAGAAGGAAGACAGTGACCAGGGCACTCTGAAAACCCCACTGGAATTTCTGAGCGCAAACAGGCACCACCCACATTACGTTGTCATTGCAAACAGGTTCCTTCCAGGCGTCCCAAAGGGCTTTTCATGCTAGCTTCATCTCTCTGACAGTTTCTTAAGGTATTTAGGTCCATTTACTAAAAATGACTCACCACTTGTTAATTAAATAAGAATGTTTACACATTTTTACATTTTAATTTCAAACATAGGAGATAAAGAAAAAAGGTGCTTTGGCCAGGCGCAGTGCTTCACACCTGTAATCCCAGCACTTTGGGAGGCCGAGGAAGGCGGATCACCTGAGGTCAGGAGTTCGAGACCAGCCTGGCCAACATGGAGAAACCCCGTCTCTACTAAAAATATAAAAATTAGCTGTGTGTGGTGGCATACACCTGTAATCCCAGCTACTCAGGGGGCTGAGGTGGGAGAATGGCTTGAACTCTGGAGGCAGAGGTTGCAGTGAGCTGAGATCGTGCCACTGCACTCCAGCCTGAAACAGCAAGACTCCGTCTCAAAAAAAAAAAAAAAAAAGAATCAAGGTGCTTGCTCACCTGCACTTTGTGCCTGTGTAACAGGTCATGTCGTCTGTTGTCAACTGTGCTGTGGACTTGTGCTGTCCATACGCCCTTTATGCAAATCATCTACCAAAATAGAGCTTTTCGAAGAGTATTTTCCATTTTCTATATCATAAGACTGTGTATCTATATTAAAAAGTTAAGAACAGCTGAAATATCTATTTTAATTTTACATGAATTACTTCAGTTTGTTAGTTTTTATTCACCAAAACCTAGAATGTGCCATGCGTCACAATAAAACAAAGCAGACTGTGCCAGCGTGAGTCCACTTCTGCTGAGGATTAGGGTCATTCATGGACCCAGAGGTTACCACGTCAATGCGATCTCCATGAGGACAAACGGATGTCTTCGAAATGTAATGCAGTCGTGCAGGCTGCTGCCTCTGGAACGTATGTCCCCTGCTGAGGAAGAGGAAATGAGCGAAGATGCTTTGTGACTTCAGAACAGAAAAGTGCTTAGTCACTCAGAGTGAACTTAGTCGGCTGACAACTTAAGGGCCCACTTCATGCTGGGGACGGCATCCCTCCCCAGCCTGGGGCCTTAGTTGAATGAGAGGAGAGGCCAATCAGAGACAGTGGAGGGGCAGGCAGTTCCTGAGTGCTGCAAAGGGGTCATCCGGCCAGGAGAACGTCTATCAGGGAATTCAGACCAAGTCCTGGGAAAGAATCCACAAAGAAGTCTCCGGGAGCAGGGAGAAAGGGGAAGGGAGAGGCAGCCAGGAAAATGCGGGGCACATCCATCTACCCTCCTCAAAACCCTGGCCTACACACTCGGAGAGCGTCCTATGACTCAGGGAACTCAGTGTTCTCTAGGAAACATCACACACTGTGCTTTCATCTATGCACCAATTAGCTACACTCACAGCTCACTGCAAACCTCCACCTCCCAGGTTCAAGTGATTCTCCCACCTCATCCTCCCGAGTAGCTGGGACTACAGATGTGTGCCACCACGCCTGGCTAATTTTTGTATTTTTACTAGAGATGGGGTTTCCCCATGTTGGCCAGGCTGGTCTCCAACTCCTGACCTCAGGTGATCCGCCTGTTTCAGTCTCCCAAAGTGCTGGGGTTATAGGCGTGAGCCACTGTGCCTGGCCTCAGATAATCAATTAAATTTTAAGGTTTGGAATATTCACTGTGCCCGGCCTCAGATAATCAATTAAATTTTAAGGTTTGGAATATTCACTGTGCCCGGCCTCAGATAATCAATTAAATTTTAAGGTTTGGAATATTCACTGTGCCCGGCCTCAGATAATCAATTAAATTTTAAGGTTTGGAATATTCTTAAAAGCCACCTAGAAGAATCCTTCACCAGAACCCTCAAGACTAGCTATTCTCAAATGTGGGGGCCTAGGAGAATCTGATCAGAAGCTCTGTGCACGCTCAGGACAGAGGCAGACATGAGTGCTCACACTTCCTGATGGCTCTGTAGGCTGCGTGTGCTCTGTGCACACTCAGGACAGAGGCAGACATGAGTGCTCACGCTACCTGATGGCTCCGTAGGCTGCGTGTGCTCTGTGTAGGCTCAGGACAGAGGCAGACATGAGTGCTCACGCTTCCTGATGGCTCCATAGGCTGCGTGTGCTCTGTGCACACTCAGGACAGAGGCAGACATGAGTGCTCACGCTTCCTGATGGCTCCGTAGGCTGCGTGTGCTCTGTGCACACTCAGGACAGAGGCAGACATGAGTGCTCACGCTTCCTGATGGCTCCGTAGGCTTAACGTGATACTTAACCCACAGTGCCTGGCATGCAGGAGTGTAACAGGTGTTTCTTAAAAGCAGAGGCTTGCTTGTTTTGAGCTCCGCAAGAAAAAAAAAAAACAACAAAAGAAAATTTTAAAAAAGCAGAGGCAGAGAGAGGGCAGGAGAGAATGCAAACAGGAGGGAGGGACGTCTTCCACTCCCTGGGCTCTCGTCTGAGGAGAGCATGAGGCCCAAGGTGGGCACAGGGCCCCTCTGGGTGAGTAGCAGGCCTGGGACTACCTAGCCAGCCTCCACTGCTTGTTCATGAAAACCACAACATTATGTATAAAAACACACACAATCACAAGTAGGCCAGGCACCGTGTTGCAACAGCTGCCTTGTGACTCCTGGACATGCGTGGGTCCACCTGAGTAAGGCAGGCCTTGTGACTCCTAAGTAAGGTCGGCGCCCTGTTCTGTAGGCCTGCCCAGACCGCCCTGCCATGCTCAGGGCCAGGCTTGCAGCTCCATGAAGCTGCCCCTTGTTGGTTGTGTTCAGGAGCACACCTCTGACTCCGCACCCCTACCTCCTCTGCCCCGCCCGGGGCCCTCATGGGTACACACCGAGGATCTGCCCTGGACCCTCTCTGCTCAGTCCACAAATACTGCTTTGTCCTCCTGGCTGACTGGCTGCACCTCCAGGTACAGCAACCATCTCCGGCCCCAGCCAGGTCACTCTTCATGGGAGGGGTTGTTCTGTGACTGCGGGGAGGTTTTGTGGCACTGCTGGTCCCTACTGACGGCGTGTCCTCCCAGTAGCGCCTCCTCCCAGGTGTGACAACCAAAAATGCCTCCCGACATCGCCAAATGTCCCGAGAGGCAAAGTCGCTCTGAGTTAAGAGCCGCTGAATACAGTCTGAGAAAAGCTGAGGGTGCTGAGGAACACTGGAAAATCGCTGGGCGACCTCGGACCTTGTCACTCCATTGCTCGAGACGTTCATGGTCCCCAAATTTGATGTCTCCTTTGCACAGAAGTTTCATCCTGACTTCTCTTTGTTCAGGCTCCAAGCTGAGTAGCCCCTTAGGTTAACCCTAAAAATATGACCAAGAGTGTCATAGTATATTAAAATTCAGTTTAACTTTCAGACAGATGATGATCTTGTTGAATAGGTTTTGGTGATTTTACAATGACAGACTGTGACATGGGAGCCTGGGTCCTTGGCTACATCAGGGAGCAGCTTCCCTAGACTGCTGGAATCACCTGTGCTGGTCGTCTTCTCAGCCCCATGCTTACTAAGTCCCCACATTCCTTTTACGGCCTTCATTTAATTCCCTTTGGGTTGATTCTCAGTAGTTTCCTTCTCAAAGGGTAACCTGATTTCTGACTATACAACATTCTGTGGTCTGGTGGACCATGTGCCTTTCCCACTCCTCCATCCACAACACACACACACACTCTACCCACATGCATAAAATAATAGGAAGAGGCTGAATTTAATTCCATCCCTGCTTCAACTATTGGAGTTGAGGCTGAGTCTTACCTGATTAAGAATTACAGGAGCAGTGGCTCACACCTGTAATCCTAGCACTTTGGGAGGTCGAAGTGGGCAGATCACCTGAGGTCAAGAGCTCGAGACCAGCCTGTCCAACATGGCAAAATCCTGTCTCTATTAAAAATACAAAAGTCTGCTGGGCGTGGTGGGGGGCACCTGTAATCCTAGCTACTTGGGAGGCTGAGGCAGGAGAATCACTTGAACCTGGGAGGCGGAGGTTGCAGTCAGCTGTGATCATGCCACTGCAGTTCAGCCCGGGCGACAGAGTGAGACTCCGTCTCAAAAAAAAAAAAAAAAATCACCAGGTAAATCCCATGGGGGTGCACTGCAGAGGAGCCTGGGCGTCCGAGTGGCCCCGAAGAAGACCGAGGGAGGTGCCCTGGGAAGGGGCCGCAAGAGGAAGGTGTGAAGGGTCAATGCCAGCAGAGATACAACTTGGACAACCACCTGTGGCTGTGCTGTGGGTTCTGTGTTTTCCTTCCTTCCTTCCTTCCCTCCCTCCCTCCTTCCTTTCCTCTTTCCCTCCCTCCCTCCCTCCTTCCCTCCTTCTCTCCTTCCTTCCTTCCTTCCTTCCCTCTTTCCTTCCGTCACCCAGGCTGAACTGCAGTGGCACGATCTCGGCTCACTGCAACCTCCACCTTCCAGGTTCAAGTGATTCTCTTGCCTCAGCATCTTAAGTAGCTGGGATTACAAGCCCACGCCATGGCCGGCTAATTTTCGTATTTTTAAAGTAATTGTTTGTATTTTTAGTAGAGACCAACATAGTTTCACTGTGTTGGCCAGGCTGGTCTTGAACTCCTGACCTCAGGTGATCCACCTGCCTCAGCCTCCCAAAGTGCTAGGATTACAGGCGAGAGCCATCGCGCCTGTCCAGGTTGTGTTTTCTCTGTTATAGGCCCACTGGCGTGTACAGGACCCTCTTCAGGGCCGTCCACGTCTGCTCCTAAACCCTACGCCGGGTGCATGTTACAAAGAGTCCCATATCTGTTGTACATCTTCTCATTTTTTGCTATTGGAAGTTCTTATGACGTGACCTCACCTGCCAGCAGGCAGAGAAGCAAGTTGATGGGAATGTTCCAGGACCTAGCGCAGAGCTTGAGGCAGGGGAAGCATTTAGTGTTGTTGGCTGCAGTCAGGAATAACAAATCAATATTGAGTGGACAAATTAACTCATAGTTTTGGATGGATTTATGGCAAGAAATAGTGATCTCCTGGGTAGCTGGGCATGGCAGCTGACACCTGGAATCCCAATGCTTTGGGAGGCTGAGGCGGGAGGATCCCTTGAGCTTGGGAGTTCAAGACCAGACTGGACAACATGGTGAAACCACATTGCTACAGAAAGTACACAAAATAACCGGGTGTGGAGGTGAGCATCTGTTCTCAGCTAATCAGGCTACTTGGGAGGATGAAGTGGAAGGATCACTTGAACCTGCATTCTAGCCTGGTTGACAAAACAAGACCTGTCTCAAAAAAAAAAAAAAAAAAAAGACAGAAAGAAAAGAAGTGATCTCCTATCAGCCTAAAAGAATTCCAGATAAGAGCAATGTCAGCCCGATCACACTCATCCAGGCATCTCGGAGTCCGAGGACCGAGGTCACCATGCTTGAAGTAGGGATGAGGAAGCCGGCTGTTTGCACCACCCTGGGAGGCCTGCCGTGGCTTTGATGGCAGTTCTGACAGATCCTTCCTTCCCAGCAGGTGCACATGCAATGCACCCCCGCAGAGAGAGCCAAGGATCCCCCACGGGCATGTTTGCAGAGGAGCGTACACATTTCTAATAGGTGGCCTGCGGACTCCTGCAGCTCAGCTCCCAGAAACTCTTTGAAATCCCAGTCCTTACAACCATGAAAAGGAAGTAGGAGTCACATCCTCTAAACAGTAAGCAGGCCCTTGGTAACCCTGGAGTTGCTAAGTTTTGAAAACCTAAGAACGCATTCCATTAACTTGACATCCTTTTAAAATAAGTTATTAGAGTAAAATTTCATGGAGGTATTTTAATTATGCAGAATAAAAAGCAGAAGCCACTTGACTGCTAATGCTCCCAGAGCAACTGCGTGCATGTAGGTTTTTCCCAGTGTCCAAGGGGTCTTGATTTTCGAAGCCACAATTATGATCCCAGCAAACATCTCTGAAGCTGAAGGCATCTCCTTCCATTCTCGCCTATGCACTGCACTTTACCAGACTTCAAAACCCGGCCTGGTTCCTTGGGGTCCTGGGGCTCTGGGAGGGAGCCCACAGGCTGACTTCTCCAGTTCCACTTTCCTTTCCCCTTGTATCGTTGTATTTGCTGCCACTCCCTTTCCCACAAAACCTGCAAGTTTCTTAAGACTAGGGGTGGTTTTTTTTTTTTGAGACAGAGTCTCACTGTCACCAGGCTGAAGTGCAGTGGCACAATCTCGGCTCACTACAACCTCCGCCTCCCGGGTTCAAGCAATTCTCCTGCCTCAGCCTCCCGAGTAGCTGAGACTACAGGCGCGTGCCACCATCCCCAGCTAATTTTTGTATTATTATTATTAATATTTTTTTGAGACGGAGTTTCGCTCTTGTTACCCAGGCTGGAGTGCAATGGCGGGATCTAGGCTCACCGCAACCTCCGCCTCCTGGGTTCAGGCAATTCTCTTGCCTCAGCCTCCTGAGTAGCTGGGATTACAGGCACGCGCCACCATGCCCAGCTAATTTTTTTGTATTTTTAGTAGAGACGGGGTTTCATCTTGTTGACCAGGATCTCTTGACCTCGTGATCCACCTGCCTCGGCCTCCCAAAGTGCTGGGATTACAGGCTTGAGCCACCGCACCCAGCCGGGGTGGTTTCTTTTTCATCGCTGTATCCCATTCACACTGCTTGACGCTCCATGGTAGGAGTCCCATTAACCTCAAGTGAAAAGCATTCGTGTTCCTTCCCCACGGAGGCCAGCTGAAGGAAGAGGAGCACAGGTACTGCCATGCCCCTGGGGGCTTGTGGGTAAGGGGTGGGTTAAGGAAGAAGGCACTTTTTCCACCTTATCTTTATAGGCTTCCCAGGAGCGCTGAGCACCAACGCCCAGGGCGTTACCTCCTCCTCCTAGTGCCGGAGATTGCCTCCCCCACAAATTCCAGGCAGGCTCCTCGGGTGCTTCTTCCTTTTGCTCTCTTCTTCTCTTCTCTCCATTCTAGCATCCGGGTGCTTTTCCAACTAGGTCCCGACTTCCTGGACTTCTGTGCTGTCTCTGCATCGTCCAGTTTTAGCAAGAGTCCTGATCAGCCAGTTTAGCTACACCCCCCGCCCTGGATGTCCGATCAGGCTCCTTATCCTCCACCCTCCCCCAGATGTCTCATGTCTCTGGCCTGCCCTCTGCGGGTCCTGAGAGGTTGGTTTAGTCAGTCCCCCTCACCTTTCCTGTCTCAGTAAGTTTCCATCCAGTGACTTTTCACCTTCTCCTTAGCTATAAATTCCCACTTTTTCTTGTTGTATTTGGAGTTGAGCCCAATCTCTGTGCCCCATTGCAAAGTGGTCTCTACTTTTTTCCCTAGAAAGTGATCCCTTGAGTAAAGGTCATGTCCCAGCTTGCTTCAATAAAGCCTTCCTTTATTAACAAGCATCATGAATATATATATATATATATATAGTTTTTTTTTTCTTGAGACAAGGTTTCACTCTGTTGCCCAGGCTGGAGTACAGTGGTATGATCACAGCTCAGCACAGCCTCGACCTCCTGGGCTCAAGCGATCCTCCCGTCTCAGTCTCTCACATAGCTGGGACCGCAAGCACTTGTGACCATGTCTGACTTTTTTTTTTTTAAAGATAGGGTTTCACCATGATGGCCAGGCTGGTCTTGAACTCCTGACCTCAGGTGATCCACCCACCTCGGCCTCCCAAAGTGCTAGGATTACAGGCATAAGCCACCACGCCGGCCAATTTTTTTTTTTTTTTTTTAAAGTAGACAAGTTCTCGTTATGTTGTTGAGGCTGGTGTCCAACTCCGGGGCTCAAGAGAGCCTCCTACTTTGGCCACCCAAAGTGCTGGGATTACAGGCATGGGCCACTGCACTGGGTCTTAATTTTTCTTTTGAGACAGTCTTGCTCTGTTGCCCAGGCTGGAGTGCAGTGGCGTGATCTTGATTCCCTGCAACCTCCACCTCCCAGGTTCAAGTGATTCTCATGCCTCAGCCTCTCACATAGCTGGAATTACAGGCACATGCCACCATGCCTGGCTAATTTTTGTATTTTTAGTAAAGACGGGGTTTCACCATGTTGCTCAGGCTGGTCTTGAACCCCTAAACTGGAGCCATCCTGCGGCCTTGGCCTCCCAAAGTGCTGGGATTACAGGCCTGAGCCACCACGCTGGCCTGTATCTATTTTCAAAGAAGCTTTGATGAGTACTGACAACAGACTAGAAATCTGGTATGTGGAAATTTCTTATTATTCTTTGGAGATTTATGATTTTTAACTTCATAGCTTTTTTTTTTTTGGCACCGAAAATAAAAGCCAAAAAGAAGCCATCATTACCTACAAAGTAAGAGAAATACGGAGACCACCACCGGAGTTAACTACGTCCCCCAAAGTTTAAGGGCTGAGGCAGGCTCCTGACTCCCTCCCCGGAAGTGATGCAGCAGTCCTTACGAAGCTCAGCTGGAGGTTATTCAGGCCGTTTCCACGTGTTCTCACCTTGATCTGGCCTCGTCAGTCTTATTGCCCAAGGCCCTGCTTCTGATTCTACACCACCTACCAGGGCCAGGTAAAGGACCGTTGTGAAGATGACAATTCCGCACGCAGTACTATGTGGAAATAAAGACCAACCACATGAGAAAATCAAGGACGATTTGTTTATTTTTGAGATAGAGTTTCACTGGATGCCCAGGGTGGAGTGCACAACCTGGGCTCACTGCAACCTCCACTTCCCAGGTTCAAGCACTTCTCCTGCCTCAGCCTCCCTAGTAGCTGGGAATACAGGCATGTACCACCACACCCAGCTGACTTGTGCATTTTTAGTAGAGACAGGGTTTCCCCAATGTTGGTCAGCTGGTCTTGAACTCCTGACTTCAGGTAATCCACTCACCTCGGCCTCCCAAAGTGCTCGGATTATAGGCGTGAGCCACCACGCCCGGCCAATTTATTCTTTACTTGCTGTAGCAAGGGAATCGGCCAACGTCACTTGGATTCTGGCAGGATTCAAAAGCACGCAGAGGAGGGGAAAGCTCTGTGGTGGAAAACAGTGAAGGCCCCAGGCATGCCCTAATTGGAGGCTGTCAGCCTGGGAAAGCTGAAGGCGGCTCCCTGGAACAGGAGCCTCCCATGTGACTGGTTAGTGGGGCATATTTGGTCCTGAGTTGGAAGCGGGGACAAAAATGAGGAAAACTGTCAATTAACAATCAAGTCCTGGTGGATCGTTACAGAATTTGTTGCTGAGCTTCCCCGATGGTCCCTGGAGCTAGCAACCTGGCTTCCTGGGTTGATTATTGTAGACAAGGGCTTGCTGTCCTGGGCAGGCTGCTAGAAGTTGTGAGTCCCAGTTCTGTTTTTAGATATGGTCGGGCCATGCTCTGATCAATGCCGAAAAGATCTCCTGAGTGACAGTGAGAGTAAATGCAAACTACCATGTCTGCTGTTCAAATCGCTGCACATCTTACTCTCTCATTTAATGAGCCAGTTTCACATTCACTCTATAACGAATCATCTTATTTAGTGAGATTCTTCTCTAGAACTTCTGTACTACTTGCTTCTCTGCCTGAGAAAATTCGTGTTTTTTTTTGAGACACAGTCTTTCTCTGTTGCCCAGGCTGGAGTGCAGTGGTGCGATCTCGGCCCACTACAATATCCACTTCCCCGGTTCAAGCGATTCTTCTGCCTCAGCCTCCCGAGTAGCTGGGACTACAGGCGTGTGCCACCATGCCTGGCTAATTTTTGTATTTTTTCAGTAGAGACAGGGTTTCATCATATTGGCCAGGCTGGTCTCGAACTCCTGACCTTGTAATCCGCCCACCTCGGCCTCCCAAAGTGCTGGGATTACAGGCCTGAGCCACCACGCCCGGCCATCCTACTCTTCGAGATCACATTTAGACTACAGCTACTCCATGCAATCTTCATCATCTCCCAACCATGTTCATTCCTTCATTCAGCTTCTAATATGCACTGGGTCCAGTATTTGGTCTGCATTTCCAGGAAACACAAACATGAACCCTGTCCTCCAAAATCATTCTGTCTGAAGGACAAGGAAGTAAGAGATTTTAGCAGCACCAACAGGCAGAAATATATTTAATAGCTACAAGTGGTCCTAACTGGGAGGAAGGGAAGTTCCTTTGTATCCTTTACCACATATCTTTTTATCAGTAAGAGGAAAATTGATTAATATATTGGATTGAATCAAGACTTTATTTTTTTGAGACACAGTCTTGCTCTGTTGCCCAAGCTGGATGGGGTACAGTGGCAGGACCTCAGCTCACTGCAGCCTTCATCTCTGGTCTCAGGTGATTGATTCTCCTACCTCAGCCTCCCTAGTAGTTGAGATTACCGGTGTGCACCACTATGCCTGCCTAATTTTTGTATTTTTAGTAGAGACGGGGTTTTGTCATGTTGCCCAGGCTGGTCTCGATCTCCTGGACTCAAGTGATCTACCTGCCTCAGCCTCCCAATTACAGGTGTGAGCCACCAGGCTCGGCCAGCTTAGCTGAAAGTGACTTTAGGACATTCATATCTAAAAGTGATCAGTAAAATCATGATTTTTGTGAGTTTTCATACTGGAAAGGAAGGACCACCCACTGACGAGGCTGAGGCAGTGGAAGTTGCTGTGATGTTGTACCATCACCAGCAACACTCATGTACGTCACCAGCAATTCTCATCAGTGAGCAATGTGCTATCTGCCACTCAGTAAATGCTTTACATGTTTTATCTCGTAAAATCCTCAAAAATGCTGATATGTTCCATCTTCTCTTACTGGAGAAAGGGGTCAAGAGGGAAGAAGCAGGGAGACTGGTAGGAGACTAGTGAAAGGAAGCAGGGATGTGGCACCCCAAAATATGCCATGTTGGCATATTATTTCAAGCTGAAGACAGTTAACGTAGCTATAAAAAAGAACTAAGTCATGTCCTTCGCAGCAACATGGATACAGCTGGAGGCCATTACCCTAAGCAAATTTAGAAAACCAAATACCAGCCCAGCGTGGCGGCTCACGCCTGTAATCCCAGCACTCTGAGAGGCTGAGGTGGGTCACCTGAGGTCAGGAGTTTGAGACCAGGCAGGCCAACATGGTGAAACCCTGTCTGTACTAAACAGGAAAAAAAATTAGCTGGGTGTGGTGGCACACACCTGTGATCCCAGCACTCTGAGAGGCCGAGGTGGGTCACCTGAGGTCAGGAGTTTGAGACCAGGCAGGCCAACATGGTGAAACCCTGTCTGTACTAAACAGGAAAAAAAATTAGCTGGGTGTGGTGGCACACACCTGTGATCCCAGCACTCTGAGAGGCCGAGGTGGGTCACCTGAGGTCAGGAGTTTGAGACCAGGCAGGCCAACATGGTGAAACCCTGTCTGTACTAAACAGGAAAAAAAATTAGCTGGGTGTGGTGGCACACACCTGTGATCCCAGCACTCTGAGAGGCCGAGGTGGGTCACCTGAGGTCAGGAGTTTGAGACCAGGCAAGCCAACATGGTGAAACCCTGTCTGTACTAAACAAGAAAAAAAAATTAGCTGGGTGTGGTGGCACACGCCTGTGATCCCAGCTACTTGGGAGGCTGAGGCAGAACTGCTTGAACCCACGAGGTGGAGGTTGCAGTGAGACAAGCTCATCGAACCACTGCACTCCAGCCTGGGCAACAGGACAAGACTCCGTCTCAAAAAAAAACCAAAAAAATTAAAAAACCCAAATACCACATTCTCACTTATAAGACGGAGCTAACATTGGGTATAATGGACATAAAAATGGCGACGAGAGACACTGGGACTACTGGGGGGAGAGAAGAAGGGGGCGAGTGTTGAAAACCACCTATCGGGTACCATGCTTACTAGAACACCTGCCTGATACCTCAGCACCACACAATACACCCATGGAAGGAACTTGCAGCTGTGCCTCCTAGATCTAAAATAGTTGATTTTGTTTTTTAAAGGCACTAAAATATGTGAAATCCCTTATCTAACTAAAAGCAGAGCCTGAACTTAATTGTCATAGATCCATCCCAAAGCAACTCTAATCTCAGTGATAAAGATCCAGTGCCACACCCAGATATTGACACAAGACTGTCAGATTTCCTATCTTTTCTTTTTTTAAGGAGTTTCACTGTCGCCCAGGCTGGAGTGCAGTGGTGCGATACTGGCTCACTGCAACCTCTGCAGTGAGCCCGGCCATCCTGTTTTTCTAAAGGGTCCCTAATCTTTCCAAAAAGTCATTTTATTTTCTACAAGTGTCCTTTCTCCCCACTCCTCTTCCCTACTAAGTTAGGTATCTAGACCTTAAGGCCAGGCGCGGTGGCTCCCACCTGTAATCCCAGCACTTTGAGAGGCTGAGGCAGGTGAATCACTCGAGGCAAGAAGTTCAGGACCCGCCTGGCCAACATGGTGAAACTCCATCTCTACTAAAAATGCAAAATTAGCTGGCATGGTGGCACATGCCTGTAATCCTAGTTACTCAGGAGGCTGAGGTATAAGAATCGCTTGAACCCAGGGGTAGAGGTTTCAGTGAATGGAGATTGCGCCACTGCACTCCAGCCTGGGTGACAGAGACTCCGTCTTAAAAATAAATAGACCTCAAGTTCGAACTGTCCCTCTGAGTATTCCCATGTACATGCCTGAGGCACGTGTGACTAACTTTTGTTTGTTTTGCTCTTTCCTTGCTTCTACGGGCTGCAGCCTGGAGTTCAGCTAGATGGAGCTGCAGGTAGACAGCCATCAGCACAGGGCCTTTACATGAAGGCAGGTAACTGAGATTATCAAAGAGTGGGTACAGAAGCCCAGGAATGATCCCTACAGTGTTAAGGGGCTGGGAAGACCTGGGGACCACCCTAGAAGGTGGAGAAGGACAGCAGTGAAGTCAGAGCCAACATGGCGAGCTACCAGATGCACCTGGCAGGTCGGAGGACGAGCAAGCACCACTGCGTTTGGCAGCATGGAGATCACTGTGACCCTGAAGTCATGTTGGTGAAGGTGGGTGGGAGCCTGACAGACACAAATTAGAGAATGGATATAAGGACATTTCTCTCCTGGTTGTGGCCAACTACCTAGGTGAATCTGACTAAGGTTCCTACTGAGGGCAACGGTGCTCACAAGATAGTTAGAAACTGTCAGCCCAGAATCCGAGAGAAGACAGCTAAATCACAATTTCTAAGCTGTTTTTGCCTAGGTGGTTTTTTTAAATCCAGAATGCCAAGGCTGGGGGCCCTCTGAAACTGCTAACAACTGAGAGCTGAAAACCCCATGGGCTGCACCTAGGAGGAAGGGCAAACTGGAAGCAAATCTGCTCCTGCACTGGGCTACGGCCATCCATGAGTCACTGGGTGGTGCAGGCTGTCCAGCCTGAAATGACACAAAAGGCAGGCACAGAATGCCAGTGCCTCCAGGAGGCTGGCAGAAGCAGACGGAAGTCTTTTATTGAAGAATGTCATCTTATACCTTCAATTATTTTTGTAAGTAATTTTCGAAGTCATTCTTGCAAATATCTAGACAAACTAGTACAAATCAGAGACCAAAAATGAAAGAAAGATGCACGGTCACTCCATACAGAATTATTAGGAATAATAATTAGGCTCATGAGGCTAAAACATTTAATTGATACCGAGTTTCCCTTTGTCACTCAGGCTGGAGTGCAGTGATGTGATCTCAGCTCACTGCAACCTCCACCTCCCAGGTTCAAGTGATTCTTCTGCCTCAGCCTCCCAAGTGGCTGGGATTATAGACATGCGCCACCAAGCCTGGCTAATTTTTGTATTTTTAGTAGAGACAGGGTTTCACCATCCTGGCCAGGCTGGTTTTGAATTCCTGACCTCGTGATCCACCTGCCCAGCCTCCTAAAGTGCTGGGATTACAGGTGTGAGCCACCACGCCTGGCCTCAGACATGATTGATTAGAGCTCTGGTAGGTTAGAAGAGAGATATTTGGGCAGAAGCATTATTTGAATATATAATAGCCAAGAGTTTTCCAAAATTGAAGACATCCAACAATCCAGAGATTCATTAAGTCCAATCAATTCCCCCAAAAAAGAATAAAAATATATATACATCCAGAGAAGCTACAGTAAAACTGCAGAAAATTGAAGACAGAGAAACATTTAAAAGCAGTCAGGAAAATAAAGATTTATTTCAAAAAACAGCAGTAAACATGGATACATACGACAGTGAACTTACACCATTATTGTGCTGAAAGGAACTAGCTGACAATCTAGAATATTTTTTAAGAATAATTAATACAGACGTTCAGACAAACACAGCTGAGATGATCAGCAGACCTCCTCTAAAGGATTAATAGTGGGGGCACTGCAGGTGGAGGGGAAATGATCCTAGAAAGTCACAGAAGGATAAAACGCAATAGTGGCATGTATGTGGGCCATTGAAATGAACATCAACAGTAATGTGCCTTGTGGAGTTTTAAATACAGAAATAACTAAAATACCTAATAATCTGTTCGCATTGTCTGGGAAGAGGAAAAATACTAATTTACATTAGACATCTGTAAGACGCATGCTATCATCTCAAGTGTACCACTGAAGGCTATTTATAGATGTTAGCTACATATAATATATGTAGCTTTATATACGTACATATACATGTAATACAGTATATACATAAACATAATACTTAAAGCATTTATATATATAAATAAAATCCAGGCTGGAGTTCAGTGATGCAATCTCAGCTCACTGTCTCCTCCCAGACTCAAGGGATCCTCCCACCTCAGCCTACTGAGTAGCTGGGACCACAGACACACGTCACCATGCCTGGCTAATGTTTTGTATTTTTGGTAGAGATGGAGTTTTACCATATTGCCCAGGCTGGTCTAGAACTCCTAAGCTCAAGTGACCCTCACACCTCGGCCTCCCAAAGTGCTGTGATTACAGGTGTCAGCCACCTCGCCCAGCCTCAAATTATCAGTAATTTAAAAATTACTAATTTTTAAACATCAGTAATTCAAAAGCAAGAAAAGCATACAAAAGAACATGAAACAGATGGAAAGTATAAAAAGACATCTTTAAATGTAAATATCAGTAATTACTTTGTATAAATGTACTAAATGATCTAGCGCTTAAATTTTGCTGTACACTGGGAAATTACCTGCGGACCTTAAAAACAGTAATAAAACACCAGTGCATGGTTCCCATTCCTGTCAGATTTATTGATGTGAGGTACGAACAGGGCACCGGGATTTTTAAGAGCTTTCCAGATTATTCTAAAGTGCAGGAAATTTGGGAGCCACTGCTCTCATTCAAGACAAAGATTATCAAATTGGATTAAAAAAATACTTGGCCGAGTATGGTGGCTCATGCCTATAATCTCAGCATTTTGGGAAGCCAGGTGGGTGGAATGCTTGAGCACAGGAGATTGAAAACAGCCTGGGCAAAGCGGCGAAACCCCATATCTAAAAAAAAAATTAGCTGGGCCTAGTGGTGAGCCCCTATAGACCTAGCTACTAGGGGTACTGAGGTGGGAGGATCACTTGAGCCCGGGAGGCAGAGAGTGCAGTGAGCAGAGACAGTGTCATGCGTTGCCAAGACACTCCAGCCTGGGCAACAGAGCCCGACCCTGCCTCAAACAAACAAACCAATATTATCCACACGTACTTCTTAAACTCAACTTAAAGGTACACACAGGAAAGCTGGCGGTGTTATTCACGAGGCAAAGCTGACAATATCAAGCATTATGAGAAATAAAAAGGAACATTTCATAATTGGAAATATTCAAAAGAGCTGGGATGCATTTGTCTCATTTAAGGCAGAGAGAGAAGACTCGCATAGCTATACACAAAACTGATGCGAGGATGAGCAGGCACTAGCTGTACCTGTCATCCAGGTGAAAGAGCATGGCTCAGGGGGAAATACATGTGGGAGTGGCTTGGATTTGGTTTCTGTATTGGAGACAGATCTTTGATGAGATTGAGGGCTGGGGGGCGGGGGAAAGCGTAAGCAACAGTGACTCCTAGACACCGCGCAAGAAAAAGGACTGAAGTATTTAAAAACATACGAATTCCAACAGAATCATGCTCAATGAACAGCCTCCACTTCCCCAAAGACTACATGCTTCATGATTCCATTTATATAAAACACCAAGTAAAAGGCTGGGCACTGTGGCTCACACATGTAACCCCAACACTTTGGGAAGCTGAGGCAGAGGATCACTTGAAGCCAGGAGCCCCAGAGCAGCCTGAGCAACACAGAGAGACCTCATCTGTAAAAAAAAAAAATAAAAAATAAATAAGCTAGGCATGGCAGTGCTCATGTAGTCCCAGGTACTCAGGAGGCTGAGGCAGGAGGATTGCTTAAGCCCAGGAGTTTGAGGCTACAGTGAACCCTGATCGTGTCACTGCACTCCAACCTGGATGATGAGAAAGCGCGACCCACTTCGTGTAAAAAGAGAAATATTTAAAACCTCTAGTAAATTCAAACTACAGTGACCGAAGGCAGACGGGTGGGAGGGGAGGGGAGGGGGGAAGGAGGGAATGGGTCACAGAGCGATGGAGGAACATATTCACTGTTGACTGCGGCGATGGTGTCACAGCGGAGACATCTATCAAGATGCATCAAACTGCACACTTTAATGTGTGACACTGCGCTGCAGCTCGGGTGACAGTAAGGTCGCTTTCCCGGGCGCGGCCGGCCTCTCCACCCGGCGCTCCGCCGCTGCGCTGTTACTGTTACCGCTTGGTGCAAGTTAGCGCAGGAAACCACACACAAGCGCGACACACGTGAAACGGTCCGTTTCAACGCGCTGCCCCGGGAAAGGAACATTACCGACTTCTAGCCAGGTCGTCCTCCCAGTCCCAGGTGGCGGTTCCGGGTTTGGGCTCCCAGGCCTCCGCAGCACTAGGGCAGGGCCGCCCTCCCGGCCCTGCTGGGGCCCGAGGTGAGGCGCGCACGCGAGCTCGCGAACACGCACGAGGCACCTAGGCCACGGCGGCGCCCGGCCGAGCTCCGGGGCCCGCGGCCCGGCCCGGTGACCCCCGCGCTCTCCTCCGTCCGTGAAGGCCCCGCGGCGTCGCGCATGCGCCCCGCGCCGCCCCCGCCCCCACCGCGCCCGCGCCTAACGCCCCCACCGCGGCCCGCGGGCCATGGAACCCGCCGAGGCCGGCGCGGTTCGAGCGCTCCGGTGCGCGCGTTCGGGCGCCTTACCCCCGTGAGCCCAGCGGCGCTCGGACCGGGCCGCTCGCCGACGGGCCGCTCCGCCCGCCTCCGCCGCCGGCCGGGCGCGCTCCCGCCTCAGTGCCCGCGCGTGCGCGCCCCCGCCGCCGCGTGTGAGTGTGAGTGTGAGTGTGAGTGGGTGTGGGTGCGAGCCGGGCCGCCGACGATGCCGCGGGGCCGCCCCCCGAAGCCCAGGGAGAGCAAGGCGCGCGGCGACTCCGGTAAGGCCCGCGGCCGCGCCCTCGCGCCCCGCCGGCGGCCGGTGCGGGGCCCGCGCCCTGCCAGTCCCCGGATGCGGCGCGGGGGGCGCCGGGAGCGGCGGGGCGGGGGCGGGGGCCGCGCAGACCCGGGCCGCCGCCGCCGCCGACTGGCCGGGCGGGCCGCAGCGCGGGCGGAATGATACGGGCGAGTCGCCGCCCGGCCCCTCCGCGCGCTGGGCCTACTTTCCTGGGCCGGGCGGCGGCTGAGGCGGGAGGCGGGAGGCGGGAGGCGGGAGAAGGGAGGCGGGCGAGGGCGCGGGCGGCCGCCTCCTCCGCGCGCCCTGCCCCCGCCGGCCCGCCCGCGGTAAACTTGAGGGAAAGTGGCCGCCCCGTGTCCCATCTAGGGGCGGGAGGGCCGCGGGGTCGGCGCTGGGGAAGCGGCCTGGCCGGAGCCCGGGCCCGCGGACGCCGCGCCCTCCGCGCCCCGCGCTCCTCCCGGACGGCGCCCCCGCCCGGCCTCCGCTGATCCGGGGACGTGGGGCTTGGCCCACAGGGAGGCCGTGGAGCGCGGGGTCGTGCACACAGTAGGCGCCATTGTTGTCAGGGAAGCGCAGGGTCATTCACACAGTAGGCTCCAGTGTTATCTGGGGAGCGCTGTAGGTCGTGCACATAGTAGGCGCTATTGTGATCCGGGAACTTGAACCCTGAGCCTCTGCAGAGCGCTGTGGGTAGTGCACACAGTAGGCGCCATTGTGATCCTACGAGCTTGAACCCTGAGCCTCTGCAGAGCGCCGTGGGTCGTGCACACAGTAGGCGCCATTGTGATCCTGCGAGCTTGAACCCTGAGCCTCTGCAGAGCGCCGTGGGTCGTGCACACAGTAGGCGCCATTGTGATCCTGCGAGCTTGAACCCCGAGCCTCTGCAGAGCGCCGTGGGTCGTGCACACAGTAGGCATCAGTGTTAGGTGGGGAGCGCTAGATCGGGTACACAGTAGGCGACAGGAAGTGTTTTCCGCACTAATTTGTGCTCCGTGGTACCTTGCTAAACTCATGAAATAACTCGGATTTTGTTTCCCCGAATTTAAAA
Organism: Callithrix jacchus; assembly: GCF_049354715.1. Taxonomy (NCBI): domain Eukaryota; kingdom Metazoa; phylum Chordata; class Mammalia; order Primates; family Cebidae; genus Callithrix; species Callithrix jacchus. Next base: position 119,249,721 of record NC_133514.1, read on the forward strand.
GCGGGCAAACTGACACCAGCGGGCACCCCCCGACCGTGGCCGTCCCGCAGTCACAGGGATTGACCTGCTTTCCGCCCCAGCCCGGAGCCTGAGGAGTGGACTCTCCCGCGCGGGGGAATGGGGCGTCCTCGCCGCTGCTGCGGGTCCCAGGTCCAGGGCAGTGCAGTCGGGGGGCGCTGCACCTTTTCCCGTGGGCGCTGTGGTTCCCCCGCAGGCCTGGTCCCTGATCCCGGTCACCCGTGGAGCAGCGCTCAGCGTTTGGAAAGGGTTCCGAAGGGGCTCTAAGTGGGAGTAGCCGCCTCGGACTCTGGGAGTCGGTGGATTACGCCTTGACTTCCACTGATTTTTATTTAACTGCTTAGCTTGGTGACTCAGGTGATCCCCTTTTCATGGGATCAGTAAACTGAGGCACCAAAGAACACAGGTGCCCTGGCAAAAGGTTGGGCCTGGAAACGACAAAGGATTATGTGAATTTTGCGTTTAGGCAGAAAGAGGTAATGGGTAGGAATGGACGTCAGCGCACTCATAGGCCGCACCAAAGCAGGCATTCTTGTTGTGATTGCACTCGGTAGAGTTCACTCCCACGCACGAGAGGGAAGGGTGGACGTGGCCGACAGGTGTTCCAATGAGCGCTCGCACACCTCACGGGCCGCTGTGGCTGCTGGAGAGATGTTGGCTGCACCGTGACCCAGGTGTGCAGATTTCTAGGTGGATGACAGCGGTGCTCAGAATTTTGGTGAATGGTTGAAAAGCTCTGGTAGGAAGCCTTGTTGCCTCTCCCACTGTTTTGGCCTTGATCTTAATTTGTTAGATGTTTAATATTTTTGTTTTGTTTTATTAATACGCCTTCTGCCAAAAATAAGGTGCAGTGTCTCAGTTACTTGTAAGAAGGCTTAGCATACAGAAAGCATGTAAAATTTCCGCTGGCACAGGCGGGGCACCTATTCCCCCAGTATCCCCGTCTCACCCATGGTCTCCGTGTCCACCTGGTATTTCCCCTCAAGCCTCGGGAATTATTACTCCATTTCTCTTATCTCCCGGCACACTTCCTCATTTAGTCTTGCGGCTTCTACCTCGGGAAGGTATTAACTGTGGGCCCCCACCTCTTTCCATCTGCAGCGGTAGCCCCTGGCCCCGTCGTCCTCTCTTGCTGGAGGCTGCAGGAGCCTCTCCCTGCCCTGCTGTCAGCGTGGATGATCTCCTTAAATGTAAAGCAGATGGCCACACCCACACCCTGATTAAAACTCTGCAGTGGCTTCCTGGTCCCTGGAACAGAAGCCCACATCCCACAGGATCCTCTGGCTCAGGCCTTGCCTGGCTCTCATTTCTCTTTCCTTGCACTGGCATGCAGTCTTTTGAGTTCCTTCACGCCACGTTAGTTTTTGTCTGGGGGCACTTGCCATTTCCTAGACTGAGAAACACCTTTTACTAGTCTGTGGCTCCAGGCGCTTCAGTGTCTTCAGAGAGGCCTTCCTCAGACCTGCTTAAAAGCAACCTTTCCCTTCTTAACAGCAGTCCTCTAGCAAAGTGGTTCTCAAGCTGTAGTTCCTGGACCTCTCGGGGTTCCCTGAGGTTTCAGATTCTGTAAGGTAAATACCATAATGAGACTAAGACTATTAGGCTTTTTCACTTGGTTAACTTTTGCACTAATTGTACGAAATCAATTGTGGGCACAACTGCTGACACCTTAGCATGAATCTGGGTGGTGGTGGCAATACCAAGAGTCATGCTGCGTTATCTTCATGGATCACAGTCAAAAAGAACAGGTTGCACCGGAGAGAATGCAGAGTAGATAGGACAATCCAACTGTCTATTTACTGAGACATTAAAAAGATTCATAGGCCGGGCACGGTGGCTCATGCCTGTAATCCTAGCACTTTGGGAGCCTGAGGTTGGTGGATCACAAGGTCCAGCATTTGAGACCAGCCTGGCCAACATAGTGAAACTTCCTGTCTACTAAAAATGCAAAAAATGAGCTTGGCGTGCTGGCAGGTACCTGTAATCCCTGCTACTTGGGAGGCTGAGGCAGGAGAATCTCTTGAACCTGGGAGGTGGAGATTGCAGTGAGCCAAGATCACACCACTGCACTCCAGTCTGGGCAACAGTGCTAGACTCCATCTCAAAAAAAGAAAAAAGATTTGTAAAAATGAGAACCATTCTTACTATTTTGGGGGAAGATATATTTTTTCATAAAACAATGTTAAGATGTAATAGATACTTTACATGAATAAATGTTTTAAAAATTGCTTAGTTTTAATTTCTAATATGATAAACATCAATAGATATAACTTACATAAGCTAAAAAGTCTTTGAGGGCCTCTTTATATATATATTTAGTATATATATATACTGGGGGGAGAGGGAGAGACAGACACACAGGGCCTCACAGTGTTGCCCAGGCTGGTCTTGAAATCCTGGGCTCAAGTGATCCTCCCAACTCAGCCTCCCAAAGTTTTGGGATTACGGGCATGAGCGACTGCTTCCAGCCAAGGACTGCATTTAAGAACGTCTAAAAGGGCTGGGCACGGTGTCTCATGCCTGTAATCCCAGCACTTTGGGAGGCCTAGGCAGGTGGATCACCAAGTCAGGAGATTGAGACCAACCTGGCTCACATGGTGAAACTCCGTCTCTACTAAAAATGCAAAAACAATTAGCTAGGCGTGGTGGTGCACACCTGTAGTCCCAGCTGCTTGGGAGGCTGAGGCAGGAGAATTGCTTGAACCCGAGAGGTGGGGGTTGCAGTGAGCCGAGATTGCGCCATTGCACTCTAGCCTGGGTGATAGAGCAAGACTCCATCTCAAAAAAAAAAAAAAATAATCATAATGTATAAAAGGGTCCTCAAACCAAAATATTTGAGGAACATTGCTGTATCCGTTACTGTGCTAATCATGATTCTCATAATTTAAATGGTTTTCTCTGTTGCCCCGTTATGAATTTTATTCCTGAGAAAATTGCAAGGGATGTAGGAATTGCTTTTTTTTTTCTTTTGAGATAGAGTCTCTCTCTGACACCCAGGCTGGAGTGCAGGGGAACTGTATTGGCTCACTGCAACCTCCATCTCTTGGGTTCAAGCAATTCTCCTGCCTCAGCCTCCCAAGTAGCTGGGATTACAGGCAACCACCACCATGCCCGGCAATTTTTTTTATTTTTAGTAGAGATGGGGTTTCACCATGTTGGCCAGGCTGATCTCGAACTCCTGACATCAGGCGATCCACCCTCCTAAGCTTCCCAAAGTGCTGGGGTTACAGGTGTGAGCCACCACACCCAGCCGGGATGTAGGGATTTTTACAAATAAGGGAATCAAGCTCAGCGCTGATACCTGAATTTTTTTTTTCTTTTTTGAGTTGGAGTCTCACTCTGTTGCTGAGGCTGGAGTGCAGTGGTGCAATCTCAGCTTACTGCAGCCTCCACCTTCCCGGTTCGAGCGAGTCTCCTGCCTCAGCCTCCTGAGTAGCTGGGATTACAGGTGTGAGCTTTTTAGTAGAGATGGGGTTTTACCAATGTTGATCAGGCTGGTCTCCAACTCCTGACCTCAAATGATCTGCCTACCTTCGCCTCCCAAAGTGCTGGGATTACAGGTGAGAGCCACGGCTGTGCCCAGCCTGGATACCTGATCTGGAAGGTCCACCGGTGAGTGCCAGAGTTGGGAACTGATCTCCTTTTTAGTCCAAAGCATGCATTTTAGACCTGTCATGGTGGTTCACGCCCGTAATCCCAGCACTTTGGGAGGCTGAGGCTGGCAGATCACTTGAGGCCATGAGTTCGATACCAGCCTGGCCCACATGGTGAAACCCTATCTCTATTTAAAAAAAAAAAAAAAAAAAACAAAATTAGCCAGGCATGGTGGTGGGCGCCTGTAGTCCCAGTTACTTGGGAGTGCTGAGGCATGAGAATTGCTTGAGCCCAGCAATTCTGGGTTGCAGTGAGCCAAGTGCACTCCAGCCTGGGTGCCAGAGGGAGACTCAGCCTCAAAAACCAAGAAAAATGGTGTGCATTTTAGTGCTCTGCCTTGATAGATATAAAGCCCTTCATGTGGATTAATCATGTATTCAACAACCATTTTTAAAGCACTTCTGTGAAAGGTGAGCCCTGTGCTGGGGTCTGGGAATACAAAGCTGAACAAGAGACATGATCTCTAGTTACCCTTATAATGGTAGAAACAATGTTCATGGTGACAGATCGGGCACTTGTCTAGGCTTCCTGGAGAAAATGATGTTAAAATTGAAACCTAAAGAAATGAATAAGAAGAGACCCAAAGAATATTAGTTGAAGTAGTTACCCGGTAAGGATGTGAGAAGTGAGCCTCATGGGTATGGAGGCGGGCAGCATTCATTCAGCACTTGGTGTGTCCCTTGCGCTCTCCTGGAGATAGGATGAGTGAGATATGCTTTTCTTCTGTATCGTAATTATTTTACCAGTAATGTGATCTTAATAAGGAATAATGTGACCTTGAAGTAAACCACATTTTGGAATCTTGTCTGACTTCCATCTGTTTTTTCCAATGGAATGGTACAAAATTTTTCTTTTTTCTTTTTTGAGGCCGAGTTTCGCTCTTGTCACCCAGGCTGGAGTGCAATGGCACAATCTCGGCTCACCGCAACCTCCGCCTCCTGGGTTCAAGCAATTCTCCTACCTCAGCCTCCCGAGTAGCTGGGACTACAGGCTGCGCCACCATGCCCAGCTAAGTTTTGTATTTTTAGTACAGACAGGGTTTCACCATGTTGACCAGGATGGTCTCCATCTCTTGACCTCGTGATCCACCCGCCTCGGCCTCCCAAAGTGCTGGGATTATAGGCGTGAACCACGGCGCCCGGCCAAAATAGTAACTTTCTAACAATATCAGGTATCTACCCAAGGATGAAACCCTCCACTCTCCATCGTTGAACTTTTTAGGTAGGCAGAAATTTAGAGTATTTATTTATTTATTTTGGAGATGGAGTCTTGCTCTGTTGCCCAGTCTGAAGTGCAGTGGCACAATTGCAACTCACTGCAACCTTCGCCTCTCAGGTTCAGGTGATTCTCCCACCTCAGCCTCTGGAGTAGCTAGGATTATAGGCACATGCCACCATGCCCAGCTAATTTTTTGTATTTTTAGTAGCAATGGAGTTTCGCCATGTTGGCCAGGCTTGTCTTAAACTCTTGACCTCAGGTGATCTACCTCCTTGGGCCCCTCAACGTGCTGGGATTACTTCACGTTTTTGAGAGGCAGGAGGCAGCTGGAACTGTAAGACCGTCAGGCTTCACTTGCTTCGTGGAGACAGCTTCTACTTAAAATAGTAACTTTCTAACAATGTCAGGTATCTACCCAAGGATGAAACCCTCCACTCTCCATAGTTGAACTTTTTAGGTAGGCAGAAATTTGGAGTATGTATTTATTTTGGATTCGGAGTCTCGCTCTGTTGCCCAGGCTAGTGTGCAGCGGCATGATCTTGGCTCACTGCAACCTCCGCCTCCTGGGTTCAAACAAGTCTCCCAAGTAGCTGAGACCACAGGTGCATGCCGCCATGCCACCACACCTGGCTAATTTTTTGTATTTTAGTAGAGATGGGGTTTCACCGTGTTACCCAGGCTGGTCTCAAACTCCTGAGCTCAGGCAATCTGCCCACCTCGGCCTCCCGAAGTGCTAAGATTACAGGCATGAGCCACTGTGCCCAGCCTAGAAGTATAGAGTATTTAGTATTTTGAAGGAAGTATGATCAGATAACCTCTTAAGATTTTATAATCCTGGTGTTAAGTAGTGACATCACATGGGTTCAAAGTCTTGATTTTTCACGAAAAACAAGCTTGGGAGAAGCCATAGTAAACCGTAATTCCTTATTAGATAAAGTCAATTCCACACTTTTGGAATGCTTATTATATTTCATGGCCTTTATGTTGTTTGTATATACAGAGATAGTACGTCTTTATTTTTCAAGCTATTTTTTGTCATAGAACTTTTCTTCACATGAAGTATCATGGCAAGGCCTGGAACAGGGCTCTCACCTTTGGCAGCTCATGCATTATGGAATCTCCTGGGGGAGCTTTTTAAAGATCCCAGTGACCAGGCCTCACCCCAGTCCCGTTCCATCAAGCCTGTGGGGTGTGTGTGTGTCGGAGGGGATCGCCAGTGCTTTTCAGGCCCCCCAGCTGACTCCACTGTTGGGTCAAGGCTGAGAAGCAAGGCCTGCGGCAGAGCTGTCCGGTTGAAGAGGTCAGGGAGTTAGAGAGAGCCTTCCCCTAAAATTTCTGTCAGCAAAGTTGGAAACCATTGCTTTAGTGGACTACAATTAAGAATTTATATGATCTAATAAACTGCCATGAACAAAGACTCTGTGCTCTTAATTCAGAAGTCCAAACCTCACGTCTGTGGGTGAGACAATCATGCAAACTAGTGAAGCCCTTAAAGGTAGCAAGTAGTGGCAATGACTCGTCAGCTCTAGGGACTGAGCGAATGGCAGAGCTCTTACTTTGTTCAAAGGGGCTGGCTCCTACTCCAGTCCATTTGGTTATTGCCGTAGCTTATGATTTCTTCTTTTTAGGTTTTTTTTTTTTGAGATGGAGTCTTGCTGTTTTGCCTAGGCTGGAGTGCAGTGGTGTGATCTTGGCTCACTGCAACCTCCACCTCCCGGGTTCAAGTGATTCTCCTGCCTCAGCCTCCTGAGTAGCTGGGACTACAGGCACGTGACACCATGCCTGGCTAATTTTTTGTATTTTTAGTAGAGACAGGGTTTCACCGTGTTAGCCAGGATGGTCTCGATCTCATAATGTTGTGATTTGCCTGCCTCGGTATGGGTGTGAGCCACCACGCCTAACCCTTTTTCATTTTTAATTGAGACAGGGTCTTGCTCTGTCACTCAGGCTGGAGTGCAGTGGCGTGATCTCAGCTCACTGTACTCTCCTCCTCCCTGGCTCAAACCATTCTCCCACCTCAGTCTCCCGAGTGGCTGGGACTACAGCCTCATGCCACCATGCCTGGCTAAGTTTTGTGTTTTCTGTAGAGATGGGGTTTCGCCATGTTGCTTAAGCTGGTCTCAAACTCCTGGACTCAAGTGATCCCCTGCCTCAGCCTCTGGAAATACTGGGATTCCGGGTATGAGCCACTGGGCCCAGCCAGCTTATGGTTTCTAAGAGAAGCCAGAAATGTGTCCATTTATTTGAAGCCTCTTCGTTGGTACATTTAAGTGACTATTTTAGTGGGTAAAAAACATCTGCCTAGGAAAGTGCACATGTTTTAGGTGAGGAGCTTCATGAGATTTTCTGTGAGCCAGCACCCCGAGCATGTTTGTGCCCATTCCAGTCACTGGCCCTCCTCCTACTGTTCTGGCTGGCTTCTGATACCATGTTAGCTTTACCTGTTTTTGAACTAAATTGAATTTATAGTATGAAACCATCTTTTTTCTGGCTTGATTCATTCAATATTTTTATGAGATCATTCCTGTTGCTATACAGCAGAACTGTGTTTATTTTGAAAGGGATGTAGTATTCCGTTATATGAGCCACCGGAATTACTCACTCTTCTACTCTTGATATTTGGGTTATTTCCAGTTTTTTGGCTATTTTGAATAAGTGTAGCTACAAACTTTTCTGTATTTCTGGGCCACAGTGGGTACAGCCAGCCAGTGACAGTCCTGGCTTCCTCTCCTACCAGGGGGGGATAAGAGTGCTTTTGTTCCCAGCTCAGCAACACTTAGCATCACCTCTCCCAGGGGATCCAATCTTTTGGCTTCCCTGGGCCATATTGGAAGAAGAATTGTCTTGGGCCACACATAAAATACACTAACACTAATGATAGCTGGTGAGCAAAAAAAAAAAAAAAAAAAGTGCTTTTATTGTTTAGCTGTTTTGGTATGTCTACACATACCAAATCTCATTTGATTTTGATTTTGAGTTTTATGCTAATGTCGTTTTTGTGTTTGTCAGCCATTTGTTCTTTTTTGCTAAGCTCCTGTTTAAGACCTTGGCCTGTTTTTCTACTGGGCATATATATTTTAAAATTGATACTTTCTTCCCCCCTTCTCACTACTGCACTTGACTGGTCTAAAAAAACAAAGTCTAAAAAAAAAATTAATACTTTCTTTTCTAGAACAGTGTCAGGCTTACCCAAAATTGAGCAGATAATATGGAGTGATACTATAGAGATACCTTGTCTCTCCTCACAGTTTCTCATATTACTAACATATTGCATTAATGTAGTCAGTTTAGCCAGTGTTGATACATTTTTATTAACTAAAGCCGATAGTTTGCATGAGGATATATTCTCTGTTTTGGGCATTCCATGGGTTGGACAAATGCACAGTGTCCCATATCTACCTTACAGTGTCATACAGAATAGTTTCACTGCCCTTCGTTCCCTCTATTCAGCCTTCCCTTCCCTGACCAAGGGCAACCACTGATATTTTTACTGTCCGTATCGTTTTGCCTGCCCCAGAATGTCACATAGTTGGAAGCATTCGGTATGCAACCTTTTCAGGTTGGCTTTGAGTAAGCAACATTCATTTTTATTCCTCCATGTCTTTTCAAGGCTGAATAGGTGTTTGATTTTGTTGCTGAATAATATTCCACTGTATGGATGTGTCACATTTATCCTTTTACATTTTGAAGGACATATTGGTTGCTTCCAGTTTTTAGCAATATGAGTAAAGTTGCTTTAAATATTTGTGTGCAGGTTTGTGTTGGACGTAAGTTCTCAAGTCATCGGGGTAAATCCCATGGACTATGACTGTTGGATTCTAAGGTAAAACTATGTTTAGTTTTTTCTAACAGGCTGCCAAACTGTTTTCCAAAGTGGTTGTACCATTTTGTATTTTCACCAGCAATGTTTCTATTGTACATCCTAACCAGCATTTGGGATTAATTAGCTTTTTGAATTTTAGCCATTCTTTTAGGAGTGTACTGGATATCTCATTTTAATTTGCAATTTTCTTTTTTTTTTGAGACGGAGTTTTACTCTTGTTACCCAGGCTGGAGTGCAATGGCGCGATCTTGGCTCACCGCAACCTCTGTCTCCTGGGTTCACGCAATTCTCCTGCCTCAGCCTCCTGAGTAGCTGGGATTACAGACATGCCCCATCGTGCCCAGCTAATTTTTTGTATTTTTAGTAGAGACGGGGTTTCACCATGTTGACCAGGATGGTCTCGATCTCTTGACCTCGTGATCCACCCGCCTCGGCGTCCCAAAGTGCTGGGGTTACAGGCGTGAGCCACTGCACCCGGCACTGCAATTTTCATTATATGTTTACTTTTCAACATACGACGTTGAGCATCTTTTCATAGGCTTAATTGCCATCTGTGTATCTTCTTTGGTGAAGAGTTGTATGCTGTTTTATTATGATTTATAGGAGTTCTTTATATACTCTGGATGCGTTTTTTATAGTCTCCTATTCATTCTTTTAAAAATACCTTCTGATTAAACAAGTTCTTAATACTGATTTGTCACTCCTTTCCTTTAATACTTTTGGGATCTATATATTATCTAAATAATATTTGACAACTGTAATATTTTCCTATGTTTTCATCTAGAGGCTTTATTGTTTTACTTCTCACCTTTATTTTATTTATTTGAGGCAGGGTCTTGCTCTGTCACCCAGGCTCTAGTGCAGTTGTGTGATTTTGGCTCACTGCAAAACCTCTGCTTTCTGGGTTAAAGTGATTCTTGTGCCTCAGCCTCCCGAGTAGCTCAGATTACAGGTGTGCACCAGCACACATGGCTAATTTTTTGTATTTTCAGTAGAGATGGGGTTTCACCATGTTGGCAAGGCTGGCTTCCAACTCCTGGCTTCAAGTGGCCCACCAGCCTTGGCCTCCCAAAGAGCTGGAATTACAGGCGTGAGCTGCTGCACCCAGCCGTATGTCTCACCTTTATTTTAACACTTCCATCTGAAAGGGATTTGAAAAGAAAGGTCAGGATTTCTCCTGACCAATGAATATCTGCACTATTTGTTGGGATTCCCATATGTGTCTATTTTTGTATACAGTTGCAAATCAGGTGAAGAATTGTTCTGTACCTGCTTCTTTTCCATTTTTTGTTGTTGTTGTGTTTCCTGGCTAGTCCATTTCATGCTGTCTTAATTAGCTATTCTGAGTCTTGGTATCTGGTATAGGAAATGTAAGTCGTGTACTTAGTTTTTAATTTTTGTGATCATCTTGACAATTGTTGGTATTTTTCAATTTCATGTAGATTTTTGAATCAACATATATGTTTTCATAAAAAAACTTGCTGGAATCTTGATCAAATTACATTGACTATCGATAATATGGGTGGAACTAATCTTTGCAACCTTGAGTCTTTGAATCTGAATATGATCTCTCCTGTCATTTCTTTCTCATTATCACCTCTCAGTAATGTTTTGGGACTTCAAGTTAGAGGACTTATACAAATATTGTTAAATTTACTCCTAGATATTTGATGTTTCCTGAAACTATTGTTGATAGTGTTTTTAAAATTTTATTCTCTATATGTTGTTTGTTTATAGAAATAAAATTGGTGTTTAAAAATTGATATTCTAGCCAAAGTCTTTTACATATTTATTATTTGTGATAGTTTGTCTGTAGATTCTTTTGGAATTTTCTCTATAATCATATTTGTAAATATCAACAGGTTTATTTCTTCATTTCTAATCTTGATCGTTTCTGTTACTTTTTTTTCTGGCTCATTGTACTGGCTAGGATCTCTTCTATAATCGTGAATAAATGTAGTGAATGATGGACATTCTTGACTTGTTCCTAACTGCAGGAGGAAAATTATATTATCAACTAGGGGTTTATTGTTGTTTTTTTGGGGGCGGGGGTGCAGGTAGATATTATTTATCAGATCATATAAGTTTTGTTTCTGTTTTGCTAAGTGTTTTTATCATGAATGGGTCTTGAATTTTATCATGTTTATTTTGTATGTATTGTGGTGATCATGTGATTTTTCATTTATATTTTGTCGATGGGGTGAAACACATTGATTTTTCTAATGGTAAGCCAAACTTACACTCCTGGGATACAAGCAAAGTTGCTGTGCTGTTACCCTTGTCTGTATATGTGGATTTGATCTGCACATACTTGGGGTTTCAGACCCATGTTTATGAGCCACACTGGACTGCGCTTTTATGTGTTTAGACTCCATTCTCAAGCTTTGATATCAGTATCTTGCTAGCCTCATAAGATAGCTTGGGAAGCCTTCCTTTATTTTCTTTTCTCGGTAACAGTTTATAGCAAGGTTGCCATTATGCTGTTTTAAAATCTTTGGTAGAATTTCCTGTTAGAGTCATTTGGGCTTTGAGATTTCTTTGGGGAAATTTTATTTTATGTTATTTTTAATTTTTAAAATAATTTTAAAAATAGACACGAGGTCTCGCCATGTTGCCCAAGCTTGTCTTGAACTCCTAGGCTCAGGCAATCCTCTCACCTAGGCCTCCCAAAGTACTGGAATTACAGGCAGGAGCCACCATGCCTGGGCCTTTTGGGGAAAATTTTAAATTGCAGAATCAATTTCCTTAATATATAAGACAACTCAAGTTTAAAATTTGTGTCACTTTTGGTAAGTTTTGTTTGTAAGAATCATCTAATATTTTAAGATTTATTAACATAACATTATTCATAAGTATCTCTTATTATCTTTTTATGACTATAGGCTTTGTAGTGATGGCTGTCTTCTTTTCTCTGATGGTGGAGATTGAGCTTTTTCCTAGTTTTTTCTTAGTCATGACAGGGTTTATCAATTATAATAATCTCAAAGAGCCAAGTTTAGACTTTCAATTCAATTAATAGATGTTTGTTTTGTATTTCATTAGTCTCTTCTCTTTATCGTTTTCCTCTTCCTACTTTCCTTAGGTTTTTTTTTTCATTTCAAGTTTTAATGAAAGCTTGTATGTAAGATCACTTTATTCGTAAACCTTCTCAATTGTTTCTTCCTTGTATTTGCCCTTTTACTTTTCTACTTGGCGAGATTTGGCTTTCCGTTCAAAGATCTTTTTGTGGTCTTCGTCCAGTTTTGGCCTAGTGATACCCACCTTGCAGGGGTGAATGCCTACACGGACAGTTGTGCCATTTGCCTTCTCCTGCTGCACCTACCAGTGTAGAGGACATATTTCTTCCTGTAAACCTGGACTACTTCGCCAGTTTGCTGACCTTTATAATGTCCTCATACAGCCTGAATTTCATCATCCTTTTGGATGGGCATGGATCAAACATTGTACTTCTCAGCTCTTTGGAAAGAGGGAAAGACATAAGGTGCATTGAAATACCTTTTGTGGTTTTGCTTTGGTTGGAAGTCAAAAAGGGATTGGACTTCATTTTGGTTGCACTCACTTCAGTGATGGCCACCAAAGGGAAGGGAACTACATGCTGCTTCTGGTTCTGTACCTATATTTTATTGTCTATTTTTTTTTCCCCCAGCTTCTTGATGTGGATACTTAACTAATTTTCAGCCTTTCTTATTTTCTGATATACACATTTACAGTTGTAGGTATTAAAGCTGTTGGCATTTCTGTAGTTTTAACTGTGTCCGCCAAATTTTGATATGGTTTATTCTTATCTTCATTAAGTTCAAGATTATTTTCTAATTTCTACTGTGATTTCTCATAAGTTATTGAAAAAGATGTGGCCTAATTTTAAAACTACCTTCATTGTCATTGATTTCTAGTTTACTTGGGTTGTTGTCAGAGAACTTACCCTGAATTATTTCATCATTTGAAACCTTCTTGAGTCTTTTCATGTTCTCTGGTTATATTTGGTAAATGTTCGGCGTGCACTTGAAAATAACATATATCAATTTTTTTCTGTCACTTAGAAAAGTGTATTAAATATTAAATTCTCCTATGAGTGTGAATTTCTCTATTCTTATATTCTGTCAATCTTTTTATTTTGAAGCTACATTTTTAACCATACAGATTTAAAGATCTTATACTTTCCTGGTATATTAACCGTTTTTATCTTTATGAAATAAATCATGCTTTGTATCTAGTATGATGTTTGCTGTGAAGCCTCGTTTGTTTAATATTGGTACACCTGCACCACGACTACTTTTGTTGGTGTTCTAATAGAATTTCTTTCTGCATTCTTTTACAAATGTACCCCTCTGTCCTTATACGTAAGTTGTATCTCTTGTAAGCAGCCTATAGGTATCTTTTCTAAGTATGGCCTGATAATCTTTGTCTTTAATTGATATGCTGATTTTAAGTACATTTAAGCCTGTTTTGAGACATAGTTTTCTGCCTGATTCATCATTTTATGTTCCCTTTTCTTTTTTGCATTCTTTTGGCTCAATAAGTATTTTTAAATGCCTTTATACCTCACCATCCATTAGCCTGCTATTTATACATTCTTTATACTTTTTTTCTTTGAGACATGGTCTCACTCTTTGAGTTGCCCAGGCTGGAGTGCAGTGGTGCGAGCATAGTTCCCTGCAGCCCCAAACCCCTGGGTGCAAATGATTCTCCTGCTTCACTCTCCCAAGTAGCTGGGACTACAGGTGCCCACCACCATGCCTGGCTACATTTTTATCTTTTATTTTTTAAAGACAGGATCTTGCTATATTGCCCTTAAACTCTTGGCCTCAAATTATCCTCCTGCCTTAGTCTCCCAAGTAGCTGGGACTGCAGGTGTAAACCACTATTCCTGGCCCTTTTCACCTCTTGATAGTACCCTTTGATGCACAAAAGTTTTTTATTTGTGTGTTTATTTATTTATTTTGAGACACGGTCTCGCTCTGACGCCCAGGCTAGAGTGGTGCCATCTTGGCTCACTGCAACCTCTGTCTCCTAGGTTCAAGTGATTCTCGTGCCTCAGCCTCTGGAGTAACTGGGATTACAAGCAAATTCTACCACCTCTGGCTAATTTTTTTTTTTTTTTGAGACAGAGTTTTACTCTTGTTGCCCAGGCTGGAGTGCAATGGGGCGATCTCGGTTCACTGCAATCTTTGCCTCCCGGGTTCAAGCGATTCTCCTGCCTCAGCCTCTTAAGTAGCTGATTACAGGCATGCACCACCATGCCCGGCTAGTTTTGTGTTTTTAGTAGAGTTGAGGTTTCTCCATGTTGGTTAGGCTGGTCTCAAACTCCTGACCTCAGGTGATCTGCCCTCTTCGACCTCACAAAGTATTGGGATTACAGGCGTGAGCCACCACGCCCAGCCTTATTAATTTTTGTATTTTTAGTAGAGATCGGTTTTTGCTATGTTGGTCAGGCTGGTCTTGAACTCCTGGCCTCAAGTGATACACCTGCCTCAACCTCCCAAAGTGCTGGGATTATAGGCATGAGCCACAGCGCCCATCCTTCACAAAAGTTTTAAATTTTAACGAAGTGTAATTTAGGTTTTTTCCCTTTGGTTATTTGTAGCTTTTGGTGTCAGATTTAAGATACTGTTGCCAGATTCATAGTTATGAAGCTTATGTTTTTCTTCTAAGAGTTTTATAATTTTAGTCCTTAAATTGAAGTCTTTGATCTGATTTAATTTTTGTAATGGTGTGAGGTGAAGGTCTGAATTCTTTTTTTTTTTTTGAGACAGAGTTTTGCTCTTGTTGCCCAGACTGGAGTGCAATGGTGGGATCTCGGCTCACTGCAACCTCTGCCTCCCAGGTTGAAGCAATTCTCTTGCTTCAGCCTCCCGAGTAGCTGGGATTACAGGCACCTGCCACCATGCCTGGCTAATTTTTTTATTTTAGTAGAGATGGGGTTTCACCATGTTAGCCAGGCTGGTCTCGAATTCCTGATGTCAGGTGATCCATCTGCCTTGGCCTCCCAAAATGCTGGGATTATAGGCCACTATGCCCAGCCTTTATTTTTTGCCTGTGTATATCCGCTTCTGCTAGAACTATTTATTGAAGAGACTATTTGCCTCATTGAATGATACTGCCATTCTTGTCAGAAATCAGTGGATACTATATATATGTGTGTTTACTTCTGGACTCACTAGTGTCTCCGTCCTTTCGCAAATTTCACACGGTTCTTATGTGGCAACGATACTTTATGTCAAGACACATTAAAATAAGTACGTAGCCATTAGAATTAGTTATTTATGTATCACTTAAAGTCACCTTGAAAATTGCCGGTGGTACCTGTCAGAAGAGACTGCATATTTTTAGGAAATACATACTTTTGCATCACTGGACAGCAAACTAGGCTCAAATACTCAACGTCACATTTATCAGCTTAAAAGTGCTTGGCAGAGAATATTCAACGGATGGGTTAAAAATATGTGGAGTGAAGTACATTGATCTTGGGCACAGTAGTGAGAAAGAGACAACTGTCTTTATTGTGTTAATTTTCATAAAATGATTATTTAGGAGAGCAACCAGTCTTTCCATCCCATGACTAAGACAGGGCCTTACCAGCTCTAGGAGATTATGGTTAAGTAAACAGTAGAGATTTTTACTGTAGAAAATAATGTATAGCGATCTAACCCTTTAATGCCTTTATCACTCAGGGACTTCACTGTGGTAGGAGGAGTGCGGTGAGGTGTGGAAAGCCGTGGAAATTTCAGGGATTGCCGTTGTGATGGCTGTGATTCCAGATGGAGTCACAGTTTACGGTTTAGTGCAGGAGTCGGCAAGCGTTCTTTCTGTCAAGGGTCATATGGTAAATGTTTTTGACTTCTTAGGTTGTATGACCTCTGCTGTACATCTAGCAGATCTGAGTAGTTTCAGTGAACCTTCATGTACCAAAAAGGCTAGACCATAGTTACTTGACCCCCAATCTAGAGGAAAAGACGGGAAGAGAAAACAAGTTACGTATTATAGCACTTGACTTTTGAGTAAACTATATGGATATATAATATACAGAGAAGAATAGAAATTGTGGTTGGCTCAATGAAATTTTCACAAAGAGAACTCACTTATGTAGGCAGCGCGCAGATGAAGAAAGAAGACATTGGTGGCACCCTAAGAAATCTTCATTAAGCTCCATCCCAGTAAGGACCCTCCTCTTTGCTACCAGCCACTTTCCTGATTTCTAACGACAAAGGTTAGTTTTGCCTATTTGTTGACCTTTTTAACTAAAACGAAACCGTACAGATTGTTTTCTTACATCTGGCTTCTTTTGGTAAAAATGTGAGATGCGTCCTGTTTTTGTGCAGAGCAGAAGTTTTCTCATTTCCACTGTTTGATAGTATTCCATCATAAAAACTGCTCTAACGTACTTGCGCATTCTGTTGTCGGAGGGCATTTGTGTTTTTCGTTGCTGCCCGTTGTAAATTGTGCTACTATGAATGTTTTAAACGTGGCTTTTCGGTGCACATACATACACGTTTCTGTTGGGTTTGCATTACCCAGTGCAACTGCTGGATTATAAGTGTGCACGTATTTAGCTTTATTTGGTGCTGCAAAATAGTTCTCAAGAGTTGCCATAGCAATTTTCATGCCCCCTGGCAGTATATGAGGTTTCCAGTGACTTTATTTCCTCATCAATCCATGGTGTTGTCTATCTTTTTCATTGTAGCCATCTGATTTTAAAAGTTATTTCACATTTATCATCTAACTGGAATCTTAGCAACCCTGTGAGTCAGTAGGACAGAAATCATTATCCTTCTCTTCGGTACAGACTCAGGCTGAGGGAGTTTATTTATTTGGCTTGCTGGAGACTCCCAACTCATAACTTGGCAGGAAGGAGACTCACCCTCAAGTCGTCTGACTCCAGGTGCTTATTTGTCAGTGTCTTCCCAGTCTCCGCCGTGTATTCATATTTTGATGTACAGATACCCACCTTAGAAGATGCATGTTTTATTGAAAATGGGGACAGAATCTCAGAGTGGGCTCTTCACAGTTCTCTGTGGCGCTCATTGGCTCTACTTGGTCTAAAAGTAAATAAGTGTGTTGTTTTGATGTCCACACAAATTGTATGTTTGTAGACGTGAAAATAGAATAATGGCAGTGAACAGAACAAGAAATTATGCTACATATAGAAAATCAGTTTTTTGGCATTGTCAAGGGAAGCACTCTGCTTTGCAGCATGCTGCTGGATCATTTTCAGAAAGACCCTGTTGCTTTCAGATCCCGAGCCTAGAATTCTTAGAGTTCTGGTTACAGGGGAGGCTATAGACACTTGAGGTGTTATTTTATTATAATTTATTATGCTGTGGTTTTGTTTAATTTGGATAATGTGCATGTAGTGCCTGATCACACATCTTTCCAAGTTTACAGTCTTTCTTTTTTTTTTAATATATATATTTTTTATCGCATTTTAGGTTTTGGGGTACAGGTGAAGGACATGCAAGATTTTTGCATAGGTACACACATGGCAGTGTGATTTGCTGCCTTCCTCCCCATGCTATCTCTCCCCAACTCCCCACCCCGATGTCCCTCCCCTGTTTCCCCCCAACAGACCCCAGTGTGTGATGCTCCCCTCCCTGTGTCCAGGTGTTCTCATTGTTCAACACCCACCTATGAGTGAGAACATGCGGTGTTTGATTTTCTGTTCTTGTGTCAGTTTGCTGAGAATGATGGTTTCCAGGTTTATCCCTGTCCCTACAAGGGACACAAACTCATTGTTTTTCATGGCTGCATAATATTCCATGTGTATACGTGCCACATCTTCCCTGTTCAGTCTATCATCGATGGGCATTTGGGTTGGTTCCAGGTCTTTGCTATTGCAAACAGTGCTGCAATGAACATTCGTGTGCATGTGTCCTTATAGTAGAATGATTTATAGTCCTTTGGATATATACCCAGTAATGGGATTGCTGGGTCAAATGGAATTTCTATTTCTAGGTCCTTAGGAATCGCCACACTGTCTTCCACAATGGTTGAACTAATTTATACTCCTACCAACAGTGTAAAAGTGTGGCTATTTCTCCACATCCTCTCCAGCATCTGTTGTCTCCAGATTTTTTAGTGATCGCCATTCTAACTGGCGTGAGGTGGTATCTCAATGTGGTTTTGATTTGCATTTCTCTAATGACCAGTGATGATGAGCATTTTTTCATATGTTTGTTGGCCTCATGTATGTCTTGTTTTGTAAAGTGTCTGTTCATATCCTTTGCCCACTTTTGAATGGGCTTGTTTGTTTTTTTCTTGTAAATCTGTTTTAGTTCTTTGTAGATTCTGGATATCAGCCCTTTGTCAGATGGGTAGACTGCAAAAATTTTTTCCCATTCTGTTGGTTGCTGATTCACTCTAATGCCTGTTTATTTTGCCGTGCAGAAGCTGTGGAGGCTGATTAGGTCCCATTTGTCTATTTTGGCTTTTGTTGCCAATGCTTTTGGTGTTTTGGTCATGAAGTCCTTGCCTACTCCTATGTCCTGAATGGTTTTGCCTAGATTTCCTTCTAGGGGTTTTATGGTGTTAGGTCTTATGTTTAAGTCTTGAATCCATCTAGCGTTACTTTTAGTGTAAGGTGTCAGCAAGGGGTCCAGTTTCTGCTTTCTGCACAGTGCTAGCCAGTTTTCCCAACACCATTTATTAAATAGGGAATCCTTTCCCCATTGCTTGTTTTTGTCAGGTTTGTCAAAGATCAGATGGTTGTAGATGTGTTATGTTGCCTCTGAGGCCTCTGTTCTGTTCCATTGGTCTATATCTCTGTTTTGGTACCAGTACCATGCTGTTTTGATTACTGTAGCCTTGTAGTATAGTTTGAAGTTCGGTAGTGTGTTGCCTCCCACTTTGTTCTTTTTGCTTAGAATTGACTTGGCTATGCAGGCTCTATTTTGGTTCCATTTGAAGTTTAAGGTGATTTCTTCCAGTTCTGTGAAGAAGGTCATTGGTAGCTTGATGGGGATAGTTGTTGAATCTGTAAATTACTTTGGGCAGTATGGTCATTTTCACAATATTGATTCTTCCTAACCATGAATGTTGAATGTTTCTCCATCTGTTTGTGTCCCCTCTTATTTCCCTGAGCAGTGGTTTGTAGTTCTCCTTGAAGAGGTCCTTTATGTTCCTTGTTAGTTGTATTCCTAGGTATTTTATTCTCTTTGTAGCAATTGTGAATGGCAGTTTGTTCTTGATTTGGCTCTCTTTAACTTTGTTATTGGTGTAGAGGAATGCTTGTGATTTTTGCACATCGATTTTGTATCCTGAGACTTTGCAGAAGTTGCTTATCAGTTTCAGGAGATTTTGGGCTGAGACAATGGGGTCTTCTAAATATACTATCATGTCATCTGCAAATAGAGACAATTGGACTTCCTCCTTTCCTATTTGAATACGCTTTATTTTTTTTCTTGCCTGATTGCTCTGGCTAGAACTTCCAGTACTATATTGAATAGGAGTGGTGAGAGAGGGCATCCTTGTCTAGTGCCGGATTTCAAACGGAATGCTTCCAGTTTTTGCCCATTCAGTATGATATTGGCTGTTGGTTTGTCATAAATAGCTTTTATTATTTTGAGATACGTTCTATCAATACCGAGTTTATTGAGGATTTTTAGCATAAAGGGCTGTTGAATTTTGTCAAAGGCCTTCTCTGCATCAACTGAGATAATCACGTGGTTTTTGTCTTTGGTTCTGTTTATGTGGTGAACTATGTTCATAGACTTGCATATGTTGAACCAGCCTTGCATCTCCTCCCCGGGATGAAACCTACTTTATCATGGTGGATAAGCTTTCCGATGTGCTGTTGCAACCAGTTTGCCAGTATTTTATTGAAGATTTTTGCATCTATGTTCATCACGGATATTGGCCTGAAGTTTTCTCTTCTCGTTGAGTCTCTGCCGGGTTTTGGTATCAGGATGATGTTGGTCTCATAAAATGATTTGGGAAGGATTTCCCCTTTTTGTATTGTTTGGAATAGTTTCAGAAGGAATGGTACCAGCTCCTCTTTGTATGTCTGGTAGAATTTGACTGTGAACCCATCTGGACCTGGGCTTTTTTTGTGTGGTAGGCTCTTAATTGCTGCCTCAACTTCAGACCTTGTTATTGATCTATTCAGGGTTTCGACTTCTTCCTGGTTTAGGCTTGGGAGGATGCAAGTGTCCAGGAATTTATCCATTTCTTCCAGGTTTACTAGTTTATGTGCATAGAGTTGTTTGTAATAATCTCTGATGATGGTTTGTATTTCTGTGGAATCTCTGGTGATATCCCCTATATCGTTTTTTATTCCATCTATTTGATTATTCTTTCTTTTCTTTTTTATTAATCTAGCTAGTGGTCTATCTATTTTGTTGATCTTTTTGAAAAACCAGCAGCTCCTGGACTTACTGATTTTTTTGAAGGGATTTTTGTGTTTCTATCTCCTTCAGTTCTGCTCTGATCTTAGTTATTTCTTGTCTTCTGCTAGGTTTTGAGTTTTTTTGATCTTGCTCCTCCAGCTCTTTCAATTTTGACGATACGGTGTTGATTTTAGATCTCTCCTTCTCATGTGGGCAAATATATATTGCTATATATTTTCCCCTAGAGACTGCTTTAAATGTGTCCTAGAGACTGCTTTAAATGTATAGCAAATATATATTGCTATATATTTTCCCCTAGAGACTGCTTTAAATGTGTCCCAGAGATTCTGGTATATTGTGTCTTTGTTCTTATTAGTTTTGAACAACATCTTTACTTCTGCCTTCATTTCATTGTTTTTCCAGTCAACATTCAAGAGCCAGTTGTTTAGTTTCCATGAAGCTGTGCGGTTCTGAGTTAGTTTCTGAACTCTGAGTTCTAACTTGATTGCACTGTGGTCTGAGAGACTGTTTGTTATGTTTTCGGTTCTTTTGCATTTGCTGATGAGTGATTTACTTCATTCATTTAATTATGTGGTCAATTTTAGAGTCAGTGTAATGTGATGCTGAGAAGAATGTATATTTTGTGGATTTGGGGTGGAGAGTTCTGTAAATGTCTATTAGGTTTACTTGGTCCAGGTCTGAGTTCAAGTCCTGGATATCCTTGTTAATTTTCCATCTCATTGATCTGTCTAATATTGACAATGGGGTGTTAAAGTCTCTCACTGTCATTGTGTGGGAGTCTCAGTCTCTTTGTAAGTCATTAAGAACTTGCCTTATGTATCTGGGTGCTCCTGTATTGAATATGTATATATTTAGGATCGTTAGCTCTTCTTGTATTAATCTTTTTACCATTATGTAATATCCTTCTTTGTCTCTTTTGATCTTTGTTAGTTTAAAGTCCTATTTTATCAGAGATGAGAATTGCAACTCCTACTTTTTTGTGCTCTCCATTTGCTTGGTAAATCTTCCTCCAGCCCTTTATTTTGAGCCTTTGTGTATCCTTGCATATGAGATGGGGTTCCTGGATATAGCACACTGATGGGTTTTGGCTTTTTATCCAATTTGCCGGTCTGTGTCTTTTGATTGGGGCATCTAGCCCATTTACATTTAGGGTTAATATTGTTATGTGTGAATTCGATCCTGCCATTTTGATGCTAGCTGGTTGTTTTACCTGTTAGTTGATGCAGTTTTTTCATTGTGTTGATGCTCTTAACCATTTGGTATGTTTTTGGAGTGGCTGGTATTGGTTGTTCCTTTCTATGTTTAGTGCCTCTTTCCGGATCTCTTGTAAAGCAGACCTGGTGGTGATGAAATCTCTGAGTACTTGCTTGTTCACAAAGGATTTTATTTTTCCTTCACTTATGAAACTTAGTTTGGCTGGATATGAAATTCTGGGTTGAAAGTTCTTTTCTTTAAGGATGTTGAATATTGGCCCCCACTCTCTTCTGGCTTGTAGGGTTTTTGCTGAGAGATCTGCTGTGAGTCTGATGGGCTTCCCTTTGTGGGTAACCCAGCCTTTCTTTCTGGCTGCCCTTAGCATTTTCTCCTTCATTTCAACCCTGGTGAATCTGATGATTGTGTGCCTTCAGGTTGCTCTTCTTGCAGAATATCTTTGTGGTGTTCTCTGTATTTCCTGGACTTGAATATTGGCCTGCCTTGCTAGTTTGGGGAAATTTTCCTGGATAATATCCTGAGGAATATTTTCCAGCTTGGATTCATTCACTCTGTCCTGGTCAGGTACACCTATCAAACGTAGATTAGGTCTTTTCACATAATCCCATATTTCTTGGAGACTTTGTTCATTCTTTTTTACCCTTTTTTTCTCTAATCTTGCCTTCTCATTCTATTTCACTGAGTTGATCTTCAACTTCTGATATCCTTTCTTCTGCTTGGTCAATTCGGCTGTTGAAACTTGTGTATGCTTCGCGAAGTTCTCGTGCTGTGTTTTTCAGTTCCATCAATTCACTTATATTCCTCTCTAAGTTGTTTATTCTCGTTAGCATTTTATCAAATCTTTTTTCAAGGTTCTTAGTTTCTTTGCATTGGGTTAGAACATGTGCTTTTAGCTCACAAAGTTTCTTATTACCCACCTTCTGAAGCCTGATTCTGTCAATTCATCACACTCATTCTCCATCTAGCCTTGTTCCCTTGCTGGTGAGGAGTTGTGATCCCTTGGAGGAGAGGCATTCTGGTTTCACATATTTTCATCCTTTTTGTGCTGGTTTCTTCCCATCTTTGTGGATTTATCCACCTGTCGTCTTTGTAGTTGCTGACTTTCAGATTGGGTCTCTGAGTGGACGTCCAGTTTGTTGATGATTAAGTTATTTCTTTCTATTTTTTATTTTTCCTCTAACAGTCTGGCCCCTCTGCTGTAGGACTGCTGAGGTCCACTCCAGGCCCTGCTTGCCTGGGGATCACCTGCAGCGGCTGCAGAAGAGTAAGGGTTGCTTCCAGTTTCTTCTGCTGCTCTCTTTGTCCCAGAAGGATACCCGCCAGAGGTC
The DNA here is from genome assembly GCF_049354715.1 of Callithrix jacchus. Lineage (NCBI taxonomy): Eukaryota > Metazoa > Chordata > Mammalia > Primates > Cebidae > Callithrix > Callithrix jacchus. The sequence continues at coordinate 119,272,313 of NC_133514.1, forward strand.
AGTCTGAGCTCTCCTTTATGAGGTGACTCTTTGTATATACAGGGGTCAGGGGGCTGCTTGAGGAGACAGTCTGCCTTTTATAGGAGCTCAAGTGCTGAGCTGTGAGCTCAGTTGTTCTTTCAGAGCTGCTGGGCAGGTATGTTTAAATCTGCTGCAGCAGAACTCATAAACCCCTTTTTAAATTTTTTTTCCCCAGGTGCTCTGTCCCGGGGAGTTAGGGCTTTATTTATGAGTTTCTGTTGTGCTGCTGCCTTTTTTCAGGGCTGCCCTGCCCAGCAAAGAGGCAGCCTAGTCACTGTCTGCCTGCAGAGGCTTTGCTGAGCTGCTGTGGGCTCCTCCCAGCTGCCGTGTGAATTTCCCTGCAGTCCTGTTTATACGGGTGTAGTTAGAACTGCCTCGGCAATGGCGGCCCACCTCTATAATGGTGGACTCTCTCTGTAATGACGGGCTGCCTCGGCAATGGCGGGCTGCCTCAGCAATGGCAAACTACCTCTGTCGTGGCGGACTGCCTCGGTATTGGCAGACACCCCTCCCCCACAGAGCTGGACCATCCTGGGTTCAGCTGTGCTTGCTGTGAAACTCTCAATCCAGAGCGTTCCCGATTGCTGTTTTTTTTTGGGGGGTGGGACCAGCTGAGCCTGATCACCTGGCTCCCTGCCTCAGAGCCTTTTTTTTTTTTTCAGTTGCATGGTTGACTCTGTCTACCAGGTGTTCCAGTCATCTGTTGAAAAGGCACCGGAATCTGTGTCATTTCCCATGTGGCAACCCACTGTGCCAGATGAAATAGCCATGCTGAGATTCATGATGCTTTTTTGCCCAGGAATCTCCTGGCCTGGCTCCATTTCAGTTCCCTTTTTAATCAGTTGAATGGGTGACTCTGTCTGCCAGGAGCTCCAATCGCCAGGTAAAATGGCACCCGGACCTGGGTGTTTTGTATGGAGAACTGCTTTGCAGGGGCGCCAGCAAATCAGCCGCATGGGTGAAAACAGCCTTGCCAGCTAAATCAGCTGGGCTGGCCAAACCAACGGTGCTGGTGACCCTTGGGGCTCCTCTGCCTGGGAATCTCCTGGTCTGTGGGCAATAAAAATCCATCTGGAAATGCGGCGTCCACTCACCCTCTGTGCTTTTGCTGGGAGCTGCAATCCTGAGGTGCTCCTAATCAGCCTTCTTGGATCCCTCCCCTACAGTCTTTCTTTAGAAAGAAAAATTTACAGATAGAATTTCAAAGGGAGTTGATGTTCCTTTAAAAAATGAGGGAGACTTAATAACATTAAGCATGAAAAGAAAGAGTTTACATGAATACATACAGATGCTGACAAAATGAGCATTGAAATGCCTGGGTAAAGGTGAACTTTTGTTTTTTTGAGAGAGAGAGTCTCACTCTGTCACTGAGGCTGGAGTGCAGTGCTTAGATCTCAGCTCACTGCAACTTCTGCCTCCAGGGTTCAAGTGATTCTTTTTACTGCATCCTGTTTTATCAGCATGGTCTTTATAACCTGTTTTGTTTTTTTTTTGAGATGGAGTCTTGCTCTGTCGCACAGGCTGGAGTGCAGTAGCGCATCTCAGCTCACTGCAACCTCCATCTCCCAGGTTTAAGCAGTTCTACTGCCTAAGCCTCCTGAGTAGCTGGGATTATAGATTCGCACCACCACGCCCAGCTAATTTTAGTATTTTTAATGGAGTCAGAGTTTTACCATGTTGGTCAGACTGGTCTTGAACTGCTGACCTCAGGTGATCCACCTGTCTTGGCCTCCCAAAGTGCTGGGATTACAGGCATGAGTCACTGCCCCTGGCCAGGTGAACCTGTCTTGGAAAACAGTTTGCTGTAAGAATATGAGCAAACTGACACTATTAGGGACCATTTACTGAGTTTCATAACAGATATTTATCATGTCACACTTGTACTTTATATCATTTTTATGGCAAATACCAAAGTTTTGGAATTTAATTGTTTCACTGAAACAACTCATGCCTTTGATAACTAGGGTCCTGCTTTGGCTTGGCTCTTAATTGAATAAACAGTCTTAGGCTTACATATTAATTTATGTTATTGCTGACAAAATCCAAGTTTGTCTGTTGTTTTTACACTAGGCTTAAAGTAGCAACTGAGGTCCTTGTATTTTGTTTGTTTGTTTGTTTGTTTGAGATGGAGTTTTCCTCTTGTCTCCCAGGCTGGAGTGCAATGGTGCGAATCTCAGCTTACTGCAACCCCTGCCTCCCAGGTTCAAGCAATTCTCCTGCCTCAGCTTCCAGAGTACCTAGGATTACAGGCTTGGGCCACCATGCCTGGCTAATTTTTGTATTTTTAGTAGAGACGGGGTTTTGGTATGTTGGCCAAGATGGTCTTGAACCCCTGACCTCAGGTGATCTGCCCCCCCCTTGGCCTCCCAAAGTGTTGGGATTACAGACATGAGCCACTGCGCATGGCCCAGCAACTGGGGTCTTATCTCAGAAGCCATTATCTTAAGCATAAGTAATTAGGAGAGTGTCCTGGATTATTAATTGAAAATTAGTACTAGTTATGCCACTGGTTAATTATGTAAATTTGACTAAGTGGCTTCATTTCTCTGGGTGTGAGTTTTCTTAGCTGTACAACAAGGGCGTGGACAATATGACTCACCTCCCCCCCACCTCCCATAAAGTTATTTTATTTATGTTTAATTATTTTTGGTAATACATTATCAGGATTCAGCATTCACCTGTGATAATTATGTATGTCTCCCTCACCAGCCCCCATTTCCAGTCAGATAGTTGCCTTTTTCACAGGCAACCAATGCTACTTTTTTCCTGTGGTTTTACAGGTATTTTTTTTGAATATATAAGTAAATGCATGGTATATCTCTGCTCCCTGAGACTTTTTTTTTTTTTTTTAGAAGTGATACCATTCAGAACATACTCCTTTTCCTGTTGAATACAGGTTAGGGATGAATTTTCCATATGAGTTACATTTCATTTCCATTTGAGTACCCCCTTATGAGTAAATCCATTTGAACAGATAATCAGTAAGATTCAGAAAGGACTGGCGTCTTCTCTGGTTCACTGTACGATTCAGAAAGGGCAGGAGTCTTCTCCGGTTCTCTCTACTTCCCAGTGCAGGTGCTTTTGAGTAACAGGCGAGTGCTCCTTTCTGGAAGAAAGCAGGTGCCCGTGGCTGGTGGTGGTAGCCAGTCTGAGCATTTGGCTTTCTGAGAGACTCTACAAAGAAAATTATGCAGACTTATTTCAGCCAGCTCTTGGGAACAACCACGTGGGCCAGGTATGTGTGTATAAAATAAGAATAGTTAAAGGGTACTTAAGCTGGGAAAAGACTGAATCTAGTATAGGCAGTTTTGAGGGGGAGGACATGAGCCAGTGAGGCTGAAGGTGGGAATTAGATAAATTGGTTTTGGGAGCTTCAGACAATGGGGAAGAAGGTTAAAAAAAAAAAAAAAAGCCACTAGCGCCTGTCTATCTCCAAATATTTAACATGTGTTTGTTAGGTACACATTATGTGCCAGGTTTTGAAGCAGAAAGTGTTCCAGGATCCAAACACTTCAGAGTTTTACCTGATAAAGACCAGCTGTGTTAAAACCTGAATGCTGACAAATGTGGGAGGAGCGGTGGAAAACAGGGAAGAAGGTAGAAGGGAGTTTTAAATACAAGAAGAGGCTGGGCACAGTGGCTGAAGCCTGTAATCCCAGCATTTTGGGAGGCTGAGGCAGCATCAGGAGTTCCAGACCAGCCTAACCAATGTGGTGAAACCCGGTCTCTACTAAAAATGCAAAAATTAGCCAGGCCTGGTGGCGCATGCCTGTAATTCCAGCTACTCCAGAGGCTGAGGCAGGAGAATTACCTGAACCTGGGAGGCGGAGGTTGCAGTGAGTGGAGATGGCACACTGACCTCCAGCCTGGGCGACAGAGTAAGACTCCGTCTCAAAAAGAACAAAAAGAAAGGATAGTAAAGATGACCTAAAGTGGTAGCAGTTTGGAGTGGCATGATGCCTGTCAGGCATCCCAAGTGTACTTGTGATGACACAGCGTGTGGTGTCAGGATGAGAGGGTGGGAGCAGCGCAGGTGCCTGGCCAGAGGGCTGTCGTCTTGGAGGAATAGCGGGTGAGGAAGTAGGGACCTGAGGGTGGTGTACACTGAGAGCAGAGTGAGGAAGATCAACCGTATTTTAGAAAGACTTTTATTCAAAATGTAAAAACAAAAACATAAAAAGCTCAAGGGCTAGCTCAGTTATTTTAGAAAGCACGCAGAAACTGAAACTGTTTTATCTCTCATTTTAATATGAAATACATCAAGACTTATGGATAACTGAGATTTTAAATGCACACTGCTTAAGAGTTTTTCATAAGAGGCCAATTTGAATGAAATCCATGGAATGCTGTGAATGCAGTAAGTTTTGTTGGAATTTGGCCTCAAATAGACATTTTGTATAAATCAATGTAGGGTCTCTAGGCGGGGAATAAAAGACCTTTGCTATTAAGATTTAGCTGATTAGCCTGATTGGTGGGCCTGATGGGGGTAGAAGATCCAATTTTTAAGATAGCTTATCTAGTCCCAAGTCGTGACAAACCAGTCCTGAATATAGTCATGTAGTAGTGGGATTGTGGAGTGATGAGTCGGGCATTGAGTAAAGAGATGGCCATAGCCCTAAGTTATTGGCAGTTCCTTGTCCCAGTAGCTGCAGGAAGCATTGTCTCATTTATTCCACGCAACTCTGAGATAAGCTTTATTATTTTGGGGGTGGTAGACAACTATTATGTTCTATTTAGAATCGTTATGTAAAGACTTAAACTGATTTTGAAACTAGTCTCTATGTAAGGCAAACAGAGCTGCTCATTTTCTTATCATTGTCCAATCGGTTTTTGTTTAATTTTCATAGTTTAGAGTTCTTGGTAGCAGAAAGGGTGAATAATTAAAGCAAACAGTGGTCATATTTTTATGTGAGGTGGCTGTCTGGGTAAACTGCCTTGGAATTCTACATATGCATCCCCTGTATACAGTGAACTCTTACAGTGACCTACACTCTGTTTTCTTAAGGGGAAGAAATACATAGCTGAAAAGTACTGTTGTAGGTGAATTGTTAGATTTGGTAACAGTTAAACGCAGGCAGCTTTGTGTGCATTTTGGTGTGTGTGTTTGTGTAGGAATGCAGAGAATACCTATTCTGACTTGGGAGGCATTAGGAATATCTGCTGCTAAAAACCTCAAGTCCTTTTAGCTGCCTTTAACAAAATGCAGCTGTCCCCCAGAAGGCCATTCTATGAAGAGGGTCATTGATTTGATCGCATCTTTCTTTGCTCACTGGTCCCCTAATGGATTTGATGGTCCCTGGGGCTGCGGAGACCCCTGAACAATGGAGGTGTGCGGAGAGGTGTGCATACATACATGTGTGAGTGTGCAGTTCAGGGCCCCTCTCAGTCAACAGCCCTTATCTAAGGATGCGTGGATTAGAGATTCTGTCTCTTTTTAAAAACAGGGACAGCGTCTGGCTATGTTGTCCAGACGGGTCTCAAACTCCTGGCCTCAAGCAGTTATCCTGGCTTCACCTTCCAAAGTGCAGGCATTACAGGCATGAGCCACCATGCCCAGCCAGGTTGCATTAATTTAATAGACCTCTTTCTGAACAACAGATACTCTGGGGACCAGAAATTTGAATAAACTTGAAGGCATGATGGACCAAAGGTGTTATTTGAGGCCTGGGACACTGCCCAGAAAGAGCTGACTCTGAGCAGAAGGAAAGGAAGTGGAGGCAGAATGGGGGCGGTGGAGGCCACCTTGTCCTGGCAGGAAGGCATCAGGGTGGAAGGTGTTTCCACAGAGCGAAGGGAACCACAGGGGACCTGTGCAAAGGTGTGCCCCCAGGCAGAGTGAGAGCCTAGACCGTCTTTGGGTTTCAAAATTATGCCCACTGTGGAAACTAAACCGTTTTGTTGCTTTAAAAAACTTTTCCAGTCACTTTAATTTGAATTATTGTTTTAAGTTTGTGTCTGAACCAAATTAATATTTATTATATCACTGTTTGGAAGAAAAGACTTACTGAAAAAATTATTATTTTTTGAGTTCGTTAAGGAGGAAAGTCTTACTTCTTAAGATAACTGTTTTTCTGGAAAAGTCTTAATTCATAAGTAAATCTACATTTTTTCTTCTTTTTTTCTTTTGAGACACAGTCTCCCAATGTTGCCCAGGCTGAAGTACAGTCATGCGATCTCAGCTCACCGCAACTTCTGCCTTCTGGGTTCAAGTAATTCTCCTGTCTCAGCCTCCCTAGTAACTGGGATTACAGGCACACTCTGTCAAGCCCAGCTAATTTTTGTATTTGTAGTGGAGAGGAGAGGGTATCACCATGTTGGCCAGGCTGGTCTTAAACTCCTGACCTCTGGTGATCCACCTATTTTGGCCTCCCATAGTGTTGGGATTACAGGCATTAGTCACTGTCCCTGGCCTTAACATCATTTTCCAATTTTTTTTTTTTTGAGATGGAATTTCGCTCTTGTTACCCAGGCTGGAGTACAATGGCGTGATCTCGGCTCACCGCAACCTCCGCCTCCTGGGTTCAGGCAATTCTCCTGCCTCAGCTTCCTGAGTAGCTGGGATTACAGGCACGCGCCACCATGCCCAGCTAATTTTTTTTGTATTTTTTTTTTTTAGTAGAGATGGGGTTTCACCATGTTGACCAGGATGGTCTCGATCTCTTCACCTTGTGATCCACTCGCCTCGGCCTCCCAACATTTTTCAATTTTAAATGTATACTTCATGCCTCCTAGGGTTTTATCTATCAATTTCAGTGAATTTCTTCTCATTTTGGGACAACATATTAAGTGGTTTCAACATAGAGACTGTGAAAATGATTTTATCATCCTCAGATAGCTTTTCAATTTTGCATTTCAGAAATTAAGTTGAGGAGCTCTTTTGTTAATGTATTCAGCCTTTAGGTTAAAACACTTATAACTGTGTTTTTAAAACCCAATTTTCAACAGATATTTTATTTGTTCCTTCCTAACTTCGAAACTGTTTCTTACACTACAGTTTCCCAAGGGAACTGTGTATCAATTGCTGTGGTCCCAACAATCATACTCTTTTCTTTGGGCCTGGGAAGTCATAAGACATTTGCTGTTAGTTTGAGTGCAGAAAATTTGAAAGTATGGTCTTTGAACAGAATGTGAATATAGTTAAGAATAAATAGAATAAAAATCATGCAGGCTGGGCGGGGTGGCTCATACCTGTCATCCCAGCATTTTAGGAGGCCAAGATGGGCAGATTATCTGAGGTTGGGAGTTTGAGACCAGCCTGACCAACATGGAGAAACCTCATCTCTACTAAAAATACAAAAAATTAGCAGGGTGTGGTGGCGCATGCCTATAATTCCAGCTACTTGGGAGGTTGAGGCAGGAGAATCGCTTTAACCTGGGAGGTGGAGATTGCAGTGAGCTGAGATCATGTCACTGCATTCCAGCCTGGGCAACAAGAGACTCCGTTTCCAAAAAAAAAAAAAAAAAAAAAGATGCGTATATTTTACTTAGTAGACTCACTTTTTATGTATGAAGTTGCATTCTTTTCAATTACCTTACATTTCTTGAAGCTGGAATTCACCTTTTCTCAAGGTTCTGCTAGAAAAATGTTTGCAGTTGTTGCTGACTTCTTCCACCCTGTCTCTGCCCCCTCCCACGTGGGCTTCACCTGCCTCCTGTCTTTTGGAATCTCCTGGTCCTTGCTAAGGGGCAGATTCAATCTTGGGCCAGGAGACTCTTAGAAATGGAAACTGCAGGGCCGGGCGCGGTGGCTCAAGCCTGTAATCCCAGCACTTTGGGAGGCCGAGGCGGGTGGATCACGAGATCAAGAGATCGAGACCATCCTGGTCAACATGGTGAAACCCCGTCTCTACTAAAGATACAAAAAATTAGCTGGGCATGGTGGAGCGTGCCTGTAGTCCCAGCTACTCGGGAGGCTGAGGCAGGAGAATTGCCTGAACCCAGGAGGCGGAGATTGCGGTGAGCCGAGATCGCGCCATTGCACTCCAGCCTGGGTGACAAGAGCGAAACTCCGTCTCAAAAAAAAAAAAGAAATGGAAACTGCAGACTGTCTTCTCAAAACAAAGATGTCAGGGTCTATAGAACATTTCAGTTGCTGGTGTTTACCACACAGACTCTTGAGACCGAGGGGCTTTCTTGAGTGACTTGGGTCTTCAGCTTATCCTTTACTCCCAAATTTCTGAAGTCTAATATTTTTGGATCAAATTTGATATAAATAGCTGTTTGCTACATATTTCTAGCCTTCACATAGCAAGGTATATTATGTATTTATGTACAAATTATAACACTTGAAGTATATTTACTTTAAAAAATTATAGAGATTTAGGACATCTTTATGGTATTTTTGACAAGTTTTGTGATTATTCCGTGATATATTATTTGTCATTTATAGTCTTATTTGAAGACACTTTTAAGTTAAAAGCACTTTACCTGGGTCAGTTTATGGAAACTCTTTGTGAAAATTGAGGATTGTCTGAGGCATTGCAATCCCTTGTCTTCCTGAACCTCATAAGCCATGTCTATATGAGAGAGCAAAGTTTTTTATTTTTAAGAGATAGGGTCTTGCTCTGTGGTCCAGGTGGGGGTGCAGTGGTATGATCAGAGGTCACTAGAACCTGAAACTCTTGGGTCCAAGAGATCCTTCCACCTCAGCCTCCCCAGTAGCTAGGACTACAGGTACGTGCTGCCATGCCTGGCTAATTTTTTAGTAGAGACGGGTTCTCACTGTGTTGCTCAGGCTGGTCTTGAACTCCACACCTCAAGCAATTCTCCTGCTTTCGCTTCCTAGAGTGCTGGGATAAAAGGCATGAGCCACTGCACCTGGCAGTTTTTCTTTTTGACTTATTCTTGCTTTGCAGCAGTTTTGAGAGACCTTGAGTCTGTGAATTAGCATTTAACGGCTTTAATATTTCTACCTGAGTTGTTTACTGAGTGATTTAAGAAACAATGTGGATTATTGATGAACTCTTAAAGTGATTTGGAGGTGAAATGCATCTGTGGTTTGTAGTGATTTGAAACACTATGAAGTAGGTTCACCTGGTTTAAGAAGCATCATTACGGCTTTTGCGTGTTTTGGTGTGTGTGGCTGTGAAGCCTCAGGAGTTTAAGATTCTGAAAAGCCCATCGATAAGTATTTAAAATTCTATTGTCCCGTATCTTAGTCATGCCGACGTTTCTCATTTCTAACTTTAAAACATGTCAGCTAAAAAAATCAGTATATCTTTAATTTCATCTAGAATCTCTCATAAATCTCTGACATAATTTGATTTTTAAACAGTAGCCAATAATTTGGTTTTATTTATGTAATGAGAATAACAATTGGTATTTATTGTCTATACTTATGCAATTTTATAGATGGAGTTTTAACATTGAATGCGGAGAACACTAATTATGCCTATCAAGTTCCAAACTTCCATAAATGTGAAATCTGTCTGCTATCTTTTCCAAAAGAATCCCAGTTTCAACGCCACATGAAGGATCACGAGCGAAATGACAAGGTATGTATTCTCAAAGGTGATGTCAGGAGTGTGAGCGTTGAAACTGGAGGTATTGTAAAAATCAACATGTATAATCAAAACTTTCTTATAGTTTGGGTTCCTAAGTAGGAGAACATTTTATATTATACAAATAAGTATTTTGGCCTTTTTAAAAGTTGTAGTTGTATTCCTAGCTATCATTTGATAAGGAGAGAGAGTGAGAGCTTGTCCTGGTGAATCTATATATTAAAGTTATTTATTAGTGGACAAATAATTATTTTAAAAATATTACTTTTTAAACGTAGTTTCAATTTCCTTTATGACTGAACACAGAAGTGGTGTGTTTTGAAGTATTTTTCTCCTGCGGAGCTTTTAAGTGATCTTGCATTTAAAAATGGTATTCTAGATGTTTTAGGTTGTATTTCAGGAGAGAGCAAATATTAAATACAATCTTAAATAGAAATTGGAACTCTTTCGTGTGACCTCTTGTGGGATATGTCAAGAAATTTAGCGTCTTAATGGAAAAACTTGCCTGATAGATGGAAAGTGGCAGTTAAAACTATAATTAAAAAAGTGATTGTTGACTTTTGTCTCGGTAGGAGCATGTAAGCTAGTGAGCCATTTGAGACCAGAAAAATATCAGGGACTTCCTTTAGAGAACAGAATGTGACCATCTTAGGCCTGATTTTCAGCACAAAATGCTGTTGTAGCTGCAATAATATAATATAAATGTAATATACTAGTATATACCAGTATTATTGTCTCAGGTTTGACAATCTGAAGATACTGAATTATTCCTCATTAGGGTTCAGTTATTTCAGAGAGAGATATCAGTGATTATCTTTTTGCAAGTGAATAGCAGAATACATTTTGAGAAAAATCTTAGACCTAGATAAGCAACTTTATTAAAATCTAGTGAAATTTTGTATGATTATTTTACTTGAAGTGGTTTTTTTTTTTTGAGTTGGAGTTTTGCTTTGTTGCCCCAGGCTGGAGTACAGTGGCGAGATCTCAGCTCACTGCAACTTCCTCCTCTTGGGTTCAAGCGATTCTCCTGCCTCATCCTCCTGAGTAGCTGGGATTACAGGTGTGTGCCACCACGTCCAGCTCATTTTTGTATTTTTAGTAGAGACGGGGTTTCGCCATGTTGGCCAAGCTGGCCTCAAACTCTTGAGCTTAGGGTGATCCGCCTGCCTTGGCCTCCCAAAACTGCTGAAATTACAGGTGTGAGCCATTGTTCCCAGTCTACTTGAAGTGATTTTGCTTATAATAGTGGAGTTGGCCAAAAATAGAAGGGAAAAATCCAACTTAAGGAGTTGAAGTTTTTCACAGAGACTACAATCCAATAAATTTATATGTAGCCTTTTTTTTTTTTTTTTTTTAAGATTCATCATAAACTGTATTATTTCAGTGAATAGAGGAGTTTGACAGGAAAATGTTTGGAAGCAAATATTGAGAATATATGATTCTTTCTCTGTGTGTTCATTTTATACCAGTATCCATACACATTTACAAACAGCAAATGTAGGCACGTGTACTGAAACATTCAGCACAAACCCATGTAATGCAAACACATGGAGAAAGAAACTTTTTTTTTTTTTTTTTTTGAGACAAAGTCTTGCTCTTTTGCCCAGGCTGGAGTGCAGTGGTGCGATCTCAGCTCATTGCAACCTTGGCCCCCCGAGTTCAAGCAATTCTCTTGCCTCAGCCTCCCAAGTAGCTGGGACTATTGGCACCTGCCACCAACCTGGCTAATTTTTGTATTTTTAGTAGAGATGGGGTTTTACCAGATTGGCCAGGCTGGTCTCAAACTCTTGAGCTCAAGTGATCTGCCCACCTCGGCCTCCCAGAGTGCTGGGATCACACACGTAAGTCATGGTGCCCGGGCACAAAAACATGTTTTTTTGTTTTGTTTTTTAATTTTTTGTTGCACAAGCCCAGAAAAAATGTTTTAATACCATGTTTTAAAGGTTAGCTTTGAAAGGTGTTTCACTGTCAAACACTTACACTCCCTGAAAGAAAACAGCTTATCTTCAGCATTTCTTATTGGACATATTTCCTATGTGTATGTATGTGTTTTCATCTGTCTAATCCTTTGAGCAATTCTATCAGGTGCTTTACTGTGTCTACTTGGGATTCATTGACTTAAGGGCCAGAGGAGACTTCAGAAGTTTCTGTAGATTGTCTGTACATTTGGGTAGTGGTTAATATTTTCATAACATTTATTGATCAAGCATCTGTGAAAAGACTGTGTTTCAGTGGCTTCTTCACTTTTCTCTCCAAATAGCCACATCGATGTGACCAGTGCCCCCAAACATTTAATGTTGAATTCAACCTGACACTTCATAAATGCACTCACAGCGGGGAAGATCCCACCTGCCCTGTGTGTAACAAGAAATTCTCCAGAGTGGCTAGTCTCAAAGCGCATATTATGCTACATGAAAAGGAAGAGGTAATCATCATCATTTTGCATATACTTTGTTAAGTGATTGTTAAAATACATCTGATCATGAGTCAGGAGGATTTTAGCTATAAACTAGTTTTAAAAGCCTTTCGTGTAGATTTCAAGGAGTGAATTGTCATTGGATTTGCCTTGACTCCAGTTGACTGATAAAACATTTTATTTTCTGGCCCTGTCAATGCCTCGGGGTAGAGACATTTTAGTGTGTAGTATATGTGAAGAATCAAAATATATCCACATTGGCTGGCAGAGGCTCCTCCTGTCCCCTTACCCCCTCTCTTAAACAAAAACTAACTTTTATAGGATTCTGCTGTGGCCAAAGGTAACTTTTCTTCTTCTGTGCATGGTAGAATCTCCTTGCTTGCTCCTGGGTTCTCTGACCTGTGAGAATCTGAGGGAAGAGAATAATTTCTTGATGGCCCAAAGCAGCTTACACACCAAAGTGACCACTTCTGGGAGGTCCACAGGTGCAATGTCTAGGGCATCTTTAAGGATGACAGGCCCCAGTGCTGGGGCGGGGGCTCAATCTAAAGCCAATGGCTGTTACTTCAAAAATATGCTCCTCCTAGGCTGAGCATGGAGGCTCATGCCTGTTATCCCAGCATTTTGGAAGCTGAGATAGGAAACTTGCTTGAGGCCAGGAATTTGAAACCAACCTGGGCAACATGGTGAGACTCTATCTCTACCAAAAAAAAAAAAAAAAACCTTTTCCAAACTCCCCCTTCCCATTATTACTGTAGAAAATTAGGAATATACAAAGAGTTAAAGGAGAAAGTCACTTCTAATTCTGACATAATTACTGATAACTATTTGGCATATTTTCTTCCTGGGACAGAAAAACAAACACAGTATTTAAATTACATATGCAAGGCAGTGGCTCAAGCCTGTAATCCCAGCACTTTGGGAGGCCGAGGCGGGTGGATCACGAGGTCAAGAGATCGAGACCATCCTGGTCAACATGGTGAAACCCCGTCTCTACTCAAAATACAAAAAATTAGCTGGGCATGGTGGCGCGTGCCTGTAATCCCAGCTACTCGGGAGGCTGAGGCAGGAGAATTGCCTGAACCCAGGAGGCGGAGGTTGCGGTGAGCCGAGATCGTGTCATTACACTCCAGCCTGGGTAACAAGAGTGAAACTCCATCTCAAAAAAAAAAAAAAATAAATAAATAAAATAAATTACATATGCAGATGATCCCTGATTTAGAGATGGTTTAGACTTTGGTTTTTGACTTTATGGTGGTGTGAAAGCAAGCAAATTTCTCAAAAACCTTACATCTCTTGTCATGCTAGGCAGAGGCAGCGAGCCACAGCTCCCTGTCAGCCACACCCTTTTGGCTTGTGATATTTTCAGTTCACCATGGGTTTATCAGGACATAATCCCATTGTTAAGTCAGGGTGTACCTGTATAAAATTTACATTCTGAAAGCTGACTTCACATTTTCTGTTTTTTTTTTTTGAGATGGAGTTTTGCTTTTGTTGCCCAGGCTAGAGTGCAGTGGCTTGAATCTCAGCTCAATGTAATCTCTGCTTCCTGGGTTCAAGTGATTCTCCTGCCTCAGCCTTCTGAGTAGCTGGAATTACAGGTGCCTGCCACCATGCCTGGCTAATTTTTGTATTTTTAGTAGAGATGGAGTTTTGCCATGTTAGCCAGGCTGGTCTTGAGCTCCTCACCTCAGGTGATCTACCTGCGGTGGCCTCCCAAAGTGCTGGGATCGCAGGCGTGAGCCACCACGCCTGGCCTGGCTTCACACTTTCTACATGAGTTTGGAACCTCTTTGTATCAGTGTCTTTAATTTTTATTTTAAAGTCATTTATTTTTATCTCTGAAAATCTTACAATGCAAGTAATGCATATTTATTTTGGAAAAAATTAGAAAACATTAAAAGCACCCATAGTGGAGTTTAATGAAGTTGAATACATAGAAACAGCAAAGTGGTGATTACCAGAGGCTGGGAGATTGGGGTATTGGGGAGATGTTGGCCAAAGGCCACAATATTTCAGTTAGGTGGGAGGGGAAAATTCAAGAGAGCTGTTGTACATCATGGGGACTGTGTTAATAAGAATATGTTGTATGTTTGAAAATTGCTGGCAGGGCATGGTGGCTCACATCTGTAATCCCAGCACTTTCGGAAGTTGAGGCGGGTGGATCACTTGAGGTTAGGAGTTCAAGACCAGCCTGCCCTACATGGCAAAACCCTATCTCTACTAAAAATATAAAAATTATCTGGGTGTGGTGGCATGCACATATAATCCCAGCTACTCAGGAGGCTGAGGCGGAAGTATCACTTGAACCCAGGAGGTGGAGGTTGCAGTGAGCTGAGATCATACTACTGCACTCCAGCCTGGGCAACACAGGAAGACTCTCTCTTAAAAAAAAAAAAAGAGAATTTCGGTGAGAGTAAATTGTAAATGTTCTCTCCATCAGAAACACATATATGAGATAATGCATGTAACATAGGTTGACTCAGCCATCCCTCAGTGTATCCTTGTAGCAGAACACCATGTTGTGCACCATACATATGTACAGTCTTACTCATCAATTCAAAACCAACTAGTTGAATTATAAGAAAGAAAACATACTATGTGGAGAGAATGCACTGGTGGTATTTCCACCTTTTTTTCTCTACATGCTTTTCTTAATAGTTTATGTTTAAAATAGTTTTTAAAATAGAAAAACAGAATTATGCCACTGTACAGACTACTTTTGTAACCTGCCTTCTTCCATAACATATTGTAAGTAAATCCTCCCTCTTTTCACTCACTGTCAAAGTTATCACTCATTGTCAACTATTACTATTTTAAGCTATTAAAATCTGCAGTATCTTGGGCAGGTGTGGTGGCTCGTGCTCGTAATCCCAGCACTTGGGGAGGCCGCGGTGCTTGAGCCCAGTAGTTTGAGACTAGCCTGGACAACAGGGACTGTCACTACAAAATAAAAGTCCTCAGCATCTGGATTTAGCATAATAAAATTTAATAATTTTCATCATCGCTTAACATATTGTTTATATTTTTAATATTATAAGTACTATATCTTTGTATATGAATATTTTTATGCATCCTTAATTATTTTCTTAGGATAGATTCCTACAGGTAGATTAGTTAAATTAATAAATAAGACTTTTTTTCACCCCAGTTCTTTATAGAATGCCATATGACAGTCTAGAAAGTCCATGCTAATTTAATAGCTTCTTTTGCAGAGTTCTGCAAAGTTCAAGAATGCCTGTCTCACTTATCGATAGGGCTATTAAAAAATGGCTGTAGTCATATTTTTATTTATTTTTCGGGGGAGAGGACTCATGCTCTGTCCCCCAGGTTGTAGTATAATGGCATGATCTCACCTCACTGCAGCCTCCACCTCCCAGGTTCAAGCGATTCTCCTACCGCAGCCTCCCAAGTACCTGGGATTACAGGTGCGTGCCACCATGTCCAGCTAATTTTTGTAGTTTTAGTAGAGATGGGGTTTCACCATGTTGGCTCAGGCCGGTCTTGGACTCCTGACCTCAAGTGATCCTCCCACGCAAGGCCCCCAGAATGCTGGGATTACAGGTGTGAGCCACTGTGCTTGGCCAGTTTTATTTCTTAAAAGCAAAAAAATGTATTAAATAATGGTATATTAATATATTTTGGAATAAGTCCTATGTGCACATCATAAGAAATAAAACAGTAGAGAAGGGTACAGAAGCCCACGTGTCGTTTGGGTTCCTACGTTCCAGTTTTGCTTCCCATAAACAACTTTCATTAGCAGTTTCTTCTGTAACCTTTGAGGGACATTTTGTGCCTGCACAAGTCTCCTCCATACCCCTATCAGTCAATCCACAGTATTCTGTGCCTTTTTATCAGTTAACTGTGTATCTTAACTGTAGTTCCTCATCTGTTCATCAGAGAGCTGTCTCTTTCTTTTTAACAGATGTATATGGTATTACATTGTACATCGTAATTAGCAAGTCACTGTTGTTAGGCATATAGGTTGTTTTGCAGGCTTTTTCAGACAAAGCTACGGTGATCAAATATTTTTGTCCAGGCTTGAGTTCTCAAGATGGGCAGTGTGGTATCCCAGAGGACACTGTGGTTGTCACTCTTGTGGGGCTGGGTGTGGGGTGCCTCCGTTATCTCGTGAGTAGAGGATTCTGCCAAACGCCCTGCAGTGCCCAGCACAGCCTCCACCGCTGTGAGGGACCTGGCCCAGAACATCAGGAGTGTGAGGTTGAGGAAACCCTAGGTTAATAGGAATGTGAGCTATATTCATGGAAATGGAGCAGTTAGGTCAAGGGATATGTGAATTCAAAATTTTGATATTGTCAAAGTATTTTCCAAAGAGATTTTATCAGTTTATCCTCCAGCCAATAAATGGTGTGTAAAAATGCCCATTTCTTCATACCATTTTCTTCCTCTTTTAAACAATTATTACTTAAAAAAAAAAAAAATAGAAATCAGGTCTTACCACGTTGCCCAGGCTGCTCCTGGTCTCAAGTAATAGTTGGATTACATACATGAGCCACTGGGCCCAACCCATACCATTTTCTTTCTTTTCTTTATTGTTTTGGGACAGAGTTTTGCTCTGTTGCCCAAGCTGGAGTGCAGTGGCACGATCTCGGCTCACTGCAACCTCCTCCTCACGGGTTCAAGTGATTGTCCTGCCTCAGCCTCCTGAGTAGCTGGGATGGCAGGTGCGTGCCACCATGCCTGGCTAATTTTTGTATTTTTAGTAGAGACAGGCTTTCGCCATGTTGACCAGGCAGGTGATCCATCTGCCTCAGCCTCCCAAAGTACTGGGATTACAGATGTGAGCCACCATGCCTGGCTGGCCATACCATTTTCAATACTCTGTGTTGTAAAAGTTGTCTCCTCCAATTTGGTAATTTTAAGATGGTATGTCTTTGTTTTAATTGATATTTCTTTAATTATGAGTGAAGTTTAGCATCTTTCCATGTTCATTTGCCATGAATAATATTTTTATTTCAATTAAACAGTTGTTTTTGGAAGGTAGATATGTGAGTATTATTGGTCTTACTCTTGCAGACTTGTGTAAAGTATTTACATTCCTGGAAAGAGGTTTTTTCTACCTTGTGTGACAGAATTCTTTCTTGGTTTCTGGTTTCATTATTTTCTCTTCCTGGCAGGAATTTTTAAATTGTCATGGACTCAGACTTTCAATCTGTTCGTTTATGGATTCTGGTTCTTGTGGCTTGATTAGAAATGCTTCCCAATTCTAAAATTATTTTCTAAAATATCCCACATGTCTGGAACATTCCACACAGATTTTCCTGGTACAGATTTACATGCATGTGGAGCAGAATGCGCATGGAGGAGAGGCATCCACACTGATGCTACAGTATAACCCATTCTCGCAGGACCTCCCTGCCTCCCTCTAGTTCCTATGTGGTCTCCTCTTGCAGGACCTCCCGGCCTCCCCCTAATTCCTATGTGGTCTATTCCTTTCGAAGGGCCTCCCTGCCTCCCTAGTTCCTATGTGGGCTCCTTCTCTGGTAGGGCCTGATGCCTGGGAGCACCAGCATCGTCACTCACTCGCTTACCCTGGATGCGTCTGAAGGAGCACCACCTGCTCAGCCGGGATGCTAATGGTCTTCCCATCCAACAGCCCTCAGGATGTCCACATTTCTTATCCCAGCTCCTCCACCGTGCTTCAGAAGGCAGGCATAAGTGAATGTGGTCTTCCTCCTCTGCTATGGTTTTGTGGGAGTCCTTTGAAGTAAGCAGGGGTACCTACTTCAGTTTGCTGCCACATAGGACCTCTCCCTTCCCATGCTTATGACTCCAGGCCCTCAGTTAACCACCCTCCATCAGGTTCCATTATCTGACCAAAAGATGTAGTCCAAAGCAGAGCAAGGTGGAGGCTCAGGGATTAGGTTTTGAATATTTGGATATTAACCAGCTGTCAAAAGTCAAAGTGACACAGGCAGGTACACTTGGAGGAGAGCCGTCTCCTGCACCCTCACTGCCCGCTCGCCTCGGCCTTTCCCGGCTGCCTTCCTGCTTTTCTAGTGTATCTCTTCTGTGTCTCTCTGTGTAACGAGAAGCAAATGTTTGTATGTTCTTATCTTTTCCTGGCTTGTTACATATGAAATTTAGAATTTTATATAGTTAAATATAGGCTAGTATTTCTATTTTTATTGTACTAAATATTTAAATTCAGGGGAGAACTGAATGTGTTTATAATGTAGAATCTTTATGAACTTGGAATGTCAACACATCAGTGATGCTTGGTTAATATGGATTCAGTACACTTCTTAAATTGATTCTGAAGTATTTGAAGATTTTAATGATACTGTGTAGGGAGGTTTTTTGGCATGTGTGGTGTGTTACTTGTCTGTAGGAAAGCCATACATTTTTTTTTTTTGCAGCCAACCAATATTTCATTTAAACCTGTGAAATGCTATGCAATTACTGAGGAGTGATTTACTTCCAATTATGTAGTCACTTTTAGAGTAGGTGTGATGTGGTACTGATAAGAATGTGTGTTTTGTGTATTTGGGGTGGAGAGTTCTATAAATGTTTATTAAGTTTACTTGTTCTGGATCTGAGTTCAAGTCCTGGATATCCTTGTTAATTTTCTGTCTCGTTGATCTGTCTAATATTGACAATGTGATGTTAAAGTCTCTTTATAAGTCATTAAGAACTTGTCTTATGTATCTGGGTGTTCCTGTATTGGGTGCGTGTATATTTAAGATCATTAGCTCTTGTTGCATTGATCCTTTTACCATTATGTAATGTCCTTTTTTGCCTCTTTTGATCTTTGTTGCTTTAAAGTCTGTTTTATCAGAGGTGAGAATTGCAACTCCTGCTTTTTATTTATTTATTTATTTTTGCTCTCCATTTGGTTGGCGAATCTCCCTCCATCCCTTTGTTTTGAGTCTGTGTGTATCTTTGCATGCGAGATGGGTCTGGATGCAGCTTACTGATGGGTTTTGACTTTTTATCCAATTTGCCTGTCTGTGTCT
Organism: Callithrix jacchus; assembly: GCF_049354715.1. NCBI lineage: Eukaryota > Metazoa > Chordata > Mammalia > Primates > Cebidae > Callithrix > Callithrix jacchus. The sequence goes on from NC_133514.1 coordinate 119,291,227, forward strand.
TTTGATTGGGGGATTTAGTCGATTTAAATTTAGGATTAATAATAATATATGTGAGTTTAATACTGCCATTTGATGCTAGCTGGCTGTTTTGCCCATTAGTTGATGTAAATTCTTCATTATGTTGTTGCTGTTTACCTTTTGGTATATTTTTGGAAAGGCTGATACTGGTTGTTCCTTTCTATGTGTAGTGCTTCTTTCAGAAGCTCTTATAAAGCAGGCCTGGTGGTGATGAAATCTCTGAGTACTTGCTTGTTCACAAAAGATTTTCTTTTTCCTTCGCTTATGAAGCTTAGTTTGGCTGGATATGAAATTCTGGGTTGAAAGTTCTTTTCTTTTTGAGATGAGTTTTGCTCTTGTTACCCAAGCTGGAGTGCAATAGCATGATCTCGGCTCACTGCAACCTCCGCCTCCTGGGTTCAGGCAATTCTACTGCCTCAGCCTCCTGAGTACCTGGGATTACAGGGACGTACCACCATGCCCAGCTAATTTTTTGCATTTTTAGTAGAGATGGGGTTTCACCATGTTGACCAGGATGGTCTCGATGAAAGTTCTTTTCTTTAAGGATGTTGAATATTGGCCCCCACTCTCTTCTGGCTTGTAGGGTTTCTGCTGAGAGATCTGCTGTGAGTCTGATAGGCTTCCCTTTGTAGGTAACCTGACCCTTCTCTCTGGCTGCCCTTAGCATTTTCTCCTTCATTTCAACCCTGGCAAATCTGATGATTATGCACCTTGGGGTTGCTCTTCTTGAGGAATATCTTTGTGGTGTTCTCTGTATTGCCTGGGGTTGAGTATTGTCCTGCCTTGCTAGGTTGGGAAAGTTTTCCTGAATAATATCCTGAAGAATATTTTCCAGCTTGGATTCATTCTCTCTGTCACGTTCAGGTACACCTATCAAACGTAGATGAGGTCTTTTCACATAGTCCCATATTTCTTAGAGACTTTGCTCATTCCTTTTTATCCTTTTTTCTCTAATCTTGTCTTCTCGTTTTATTTCATTGAGTTGGTCTTCGACCTCTGATATCCTTTCTTCTGCTTGATCAATTTGACTGTTAAAACTTGTGTATACTTTGCAAAGTTCTTGTGTTGTGTTTTTCAGCTTCATCAATTCATTTATATTCCTCTCTAAATTGTCTATTCTCATTAGCATTTAGTCAAACCTTTTTTCAAGGTTCTTAGTTTCTTTGCATTGGGTTAGAACATGTTCTTTTAGCTCACAGAAGTTTCTTATTACCCACCTTCTGAAGCCTGATTCTGACAATTCATCACACTCATTCTCCATGAGGCCTTGTTCCCTTGCTGATGAGGAACTGCGATCCCCTAAAGGAGGAGAGGCATTCTGATTTCGGATGTTCTCAGCCTGTTTGCGTTGGTTTCTTCCCATCTTTGTGGATTTATCTATCTGTCGTCTTTGTAATTGCTGACTTTCATATTGCATCTCTGAGTGGACGTCCAGCTTGTTGGTGGTGATGTTATTTGTTTCTGTTTTCCTTCGGCGGACGCCCCTCCCCCACAGAGCTGGACCTTCCCGCGTTCAGCTGTGCTTGCTGTGAAACTCTCAACCATCAGCATTTCCAATTGCTGTTTTTTTGTGGGGTAAGGGACCAGCTGAGCCCGATCACCTGGCTCCCCGCCTCGGAACCCCCTTTTTTTCTTTTCCTAATTGAACGGTCGATTCTCTCCCAGGTGCCCCAATTGCCCACCAAAAAGGCGCCGGGATCTGTGCAATTTCCCGTGTAGCGACTGTGCCAGCTGAAACAGCGGCGCTGAGATTTGTGGTGCTTTTCTGCCCGGGAGTCTCCCGGTCTGGCTCCTGGCTTCAATCCCCCTCTCAATTAGCTGAATGGGTGACTCTGCCTTCTCGGAGCTCCAAATGCCAACTAAAAGGGCACCCAGTCCCGCATACTCTGCACTGAGAACTGCCGCGCCGGGACGCCAGCCAAACAGCTACGCCGGCCAAGAGAGTCGCGCTGGCGACCGTGGGGCTCCTCCGCTGGGAATCTCCTGGTCCATAGGCAGCAAAAATTGGTCTGGAAGTCTGGCATCCACTCGCTCACTGTGCCTTCACTGGGAGCTGCAACCCTGAGCTGCTGCTAGGTGGCCATCTTGGACCTCTCTCTGGGAGGTCTCGGAAAGCCGTGCAATTTTGTGTGTTCGTTTTGCCTGCCATATTCCCTGATTCTCTGTGCAGCCTCATCTGCACATGATCATTGGGTAGTAAGTTTTTGGTTCTGTGTTGTTTTCAACTAGCATATGCACAGTTTGTAAAAGAATCACCCTTAGAATCATTTATTTGTTTTCATAGTATGTAGTGATGTCATATTATCACCTAACTTTTTATTTTGAAAAATTCCAATCCTAAGTGAAGGGTTGAAATAGTAATACAATAGATATTTGTATAACCCTTTCCTGGACCCACCAATTGATAAATTTGCCAGATCTCACCTCCCCACTTCTCCCTTTTTTGAACAGTTTTCAAAGCCACAGATTTCATGTTATTTTACCACTAAATACTTCAGGATGTAGCCCCTAAAAACAAAGATGCTTTTCTTCATTTCACCAAATAGTGATCACACTGAAACAATTTAACATTGCTGTAATACTTCATTTTCAGAGGTCCCTGTTTAGAGGGGAAAAGAGTGACATTTTACAAGAGCGTAGGGGAGAAGTTAGTTTTGAACAGTAGAGATACTTCTCTTTTGACCCTAGAAGAAGAAGGAGAGGGCTCAGGTGGAGGAAGGGGGAGAGATTGCAGGTGGAGGCAGGTTAGGTGGAGGAGAAAGCAGGGAAGGGCTCAGGTGGAGGCGGGTGGAGGAAGGGGGAAGAATTGAGAGGCGTGCAGGTGCAGGTGGAGGAGGAAGGGGGCGAGGGCTCAGGTGGAGGTAGAAGTGGAGCAGCGCCTGGCATGCCTCACAGGTGTTCCCAGACTTCCTCAGGCTGTGCTTTCTTAGTGTCTCATGAAGTTTTTTTATAGACCTTCAGGCAAACCCAAGGGTTCTGTATATTGACCAGTTAGATCTGTATGATCTAGGAATTCTTTCTGTCTTAATAAGCGAATAGCCAGCTGAAAGACCTACCCAGGTGTGCTGGGTACTGCACACCCTCTATATCCTTGCGTTTCCCATTCAAAGTCATTTGCACATTGATTGTTGGGTTTTCTGTTCCACATGATTCTTCTTTGATTTTTAACCACAGCAACCGTGGAAACTTCAAAGACATGATGTTACTGACAATGCAGTACCTCCATCTAGTTTTTGGGCTTTATGGAACAAGCGTGGAGCACCGCCGTGTCCCTTGAATATGTGACCTATTCCTGGGCATCCTCATCAACTTGTCATGGTGCACTGCGGTGCCTCAGTTCATGGGCTGGGCTGAGGCCTTAGAGCCCAGCTTCTGTGGGAAATGAAAACAATACTCTGTCTTCACCAAAAACGTGGAGTGTCCTGAGGCAGAAAACATGGGGTGTCCTTAGGCAACTGAAGATGGGCATGGGAAACCTATTTTGAGAAATGGGAGCAGAGCCTGAGTGGGTGGGGCACATCTGTGGGCGGCCCTGGAGCCCAGAGGGCATCTGGGTGTGGACTCTGGCTGGGCGGGTGTGTGGTCTCCTTTCCTCCACTCAGAAGCTCTGAGGAGTGGAGATGGTTTGCCTGGAGGTGGGGCCTTCTGAAGCGTGTGCTGTGGAATAACAAAGGCGTCAGGGCCACAGGAATGTTGGCAGAAGAGCTGCAATGATAAGCTGTGGGGTCTGGGCAGGGAGGTGAAACTTGGGGGCTATGTGAATCCTCTGTTAGGATGGCACAGGTGGGTGAAGGTGGTTGAAGATGTCTGCACATGCCACATGCTCTGGGTGGTTCAACCCCAGGACAACACGAAGGGTGAAGATGACCTGTAAGGCCACACCCATCTACGGGTGTCGCCAGAGCAGTGAGCTTTACCGTTTTCCATTCCGAAGTTCCTTCAGATGTGCCTTTTAATAATTCACTGTGATTTCTCCATAACTGGAAAGAGAAACAACTGTTTTTTGTCATTTGCACATGCTCTTAAGTATTTATACCTTATTTTGAAAACCTTCCCTTCGTCCTATTTTCTCTTACGCAGACGGGCCAGCTGCTTCTCCAGATCGCTCCCTACAGTGGAGCTCACACTCTTGGCTGTTTGCCTGGGTCCCTGCCTCTGCTGTTGTGTGTTGGTGTTGCCGTGGCCTCGTAAGCAGCAGCACATCATCTGACCATTGTGCGGCCTGCTTCCATCTGAGCCCTGCATTCTGTTTGTAAAACTCCAGCTCCCTTCATCTCTCGCTCTTTTGGTTGTAAGAACTTACACATTCCTGCCGGGCATGGTGGCTCACGCCTGTAACCTCAGCACTTCGGAGGCCGAGGCGGGTGGATCACCTGAGGTCAGGAGTTCACGACCCAGCCAACATGGTGAAACCCTGTCTTTTAAAAAAAAAAGAACTTACATGTTCCTTAGTTTCAGACTCCTTTTTAAATTTTTTTGAGAAGTGCTTTGAGAAATACGTGTTTTCTGAAATTGCTCGACTTTACGTTTCTGATCCTACTAACCCCTGCTTCTGGTTCCCCCTTCAGCATACAGCAGGCTGTCTTTAATCAGTAAGTGATAACAGGAGAAAAAAGTGGGGAAGAGTCATGGAAGAGGCTTTGCTGAACTCTGGTGAGGGAGCTGGGAGGACACTTGACTTCTTCCTTGGCACTGTGTGTGCTGCCAGAGGCAGGGTCCTGGAAGCTGGGATGTCATATTCAGCAACCTCATGCCAAGCTCCAGATTGATATCGGCAGAGGGGAAAAGGGCCTCACTGGCTTGTTCCCTCATACCATGTTGGCAATATGTTGGCTCTCTTTTTTCCAGTGGTTGTGTTAGTGCTTAGGTTGGAGTTTGTGACTGTGCCCCACCTGGCAGCCTGGCATATGTGGAGCAGAGCTGGTAGGGCAGCCCTGCCCTCAGGCTTGTCCAGCATCTTCCTTTGCTGTCTCTGTGAGTTCTTTGCTTCTGTTGCATGGCTTACGGTGAGAACGGGAGGAGGAAGGTGCACTGCCTCTCTTGAGAGGCGTGATCTGGAAGATGCATTTTGGTCCTGCTCACATCCAGTTGTATAGAACGTAGTCATCACACCAGTGATCTAGTGGTTGGGGTAGCTTGGAAATAGTGTTTAGCTGCTGAGCTGTAAGCTCAGCCAAGAAGCCTATTATGTGTAACAAAGGAAGACTCAATATTGGCACACAGTTCTAAATCCTTTCCCTGTATGTCGCAATCATACATTCTTGGCTGCTAGGCATTTTATGTTTTATTTCTCAGTTAATTGATTTAATATGGCATATTAATAGTCACTGGAAGGATAATGTCTGACCTTCAGTTGCACTTAAAAGTAATCTCTAAGGTTCCAGCCATAATGGGAGCACCTTCCTTCTCCTGGGGTCCCCCATATCACTAATTGTCACTGAAGATAACCAATCAACAGGTACAGAAGGACTCTGAAAGGCATCAGAGGGTGGCGGACAGCTGGAGGGACTTGAGGAATAATGTGTCCGTCAGCTCCCTGGGTTTCTTTTTTTTATCTCAGACCTGGTCAGGGTGTTGAAGAAGCCTGCATCCTTCTGCCAACAAGTGTAGAGGAAAAACACTCCAAGAAAAGCTGGTTTCCCTTCGCCAGTACTGGGAAAAGTTTGGTCCAACAGAACAGAACACATTTTTATGATATTTACTGAATTCCAGTGAAATACCAACTGAAAAACTGCTCAGCAGAGCTGAGTGTAGCATTGAACTTCCCTCATTCTGTCTCCATCCCTTGGGAGCTGGCAGCACTTCAATTCCCTGAGTGCTTGGGGCCAAGCAGGGGGCAAACCTTGCATCCAGGAGGGGCATTCTCCCAGCAGCGGGAGGAAATGCCCAGAATTCCCCTCCCAGTGTGTTGGCAGAACCTGTCTGGAAGCCCATCTTTCATCTTCCCTTAGCAGAAGCCAGTAGTGCTCTGATTCTCCTGCCAGAGTGTGTCAGTGGCTCCAACAGGGAGCTGGGCCTCCCTCCCCATCAGTTATGAGCCGGGACCGTGCAAGACGGACAGGTCTGCGCTGTGCTTTCCGCCCCCTGAGGTCAGTGGGGCTCTGCAAAGTGGTCTCCACTGCCTCTGGTCATTACACTACATCTGAACATGGCGACTGCTGGCTAAAGGAGAGCCCAGGAACTGGTCCCACAGCTTAACACCCACCGTGTCCAGGACACACACACAAGCCAGCAGAGGCCCTGCTGGAGGAAGGAAAGAGCAATACCACCATGCAGAGGCCCGGACATTGGAATTAGCTGATGAGTACTTCAAAACAGCTGTCAAGAAAATGCTGTGTGAGTTTTGAAACAAACGAAAAAATAGAAGAAAGAAATAGAAGATAGAAGAAAGAACCAAAGGGAAATTACCGAACTGAAAAATCCAGTGATTGAACTCAAGAACTCAGTGGAAGGGCTCAGTGACGGACCAGAGAGGACAGAGGAGAACCTGAAGACAGATCAGCAGGAGTGACTTAGGCTGAGCAACAGAGAAAAAGTAGACAAAAAAAATTAGTAATGCCTCAAGGAACTTTGGGACAATAACAGAAAATTCTACATTTGCATCCTGTTCATCACAGAAGGATAGGAGAAAGAGTGTGGGGCTGGAAATATATTTGAAGAAATAATGGATGAAAATGACCCAGACTTGGTAAAAGCCATAACTTACAGATTTCAGAATTCCAAAAGAAATACGCACTAAGACATATCATAATCAAACATTTGAAAACTAAACCTGAGCTCAAGCGATCCTCCCACCTCTGCCTCCACAGTCCTGGGATTACATATGTGAGCCACTGTGCCTGGCTACAAAACAAAGCAATGTACTCAAAAATACTACTAATAAAATGAATTCTAAGAAATTTCAAAAAGTAATAAAGGAAGGCAAGAAGAGAAGCAGAGGAAAGGAGGCTGGGTGCTGTGGCTCATGCCTGCAATCCCAGCACTTTGGGAGGCCAAGGTGGGCGGATCACCTCGGGTCGGGGGTTTGAGACCAGCCTGGCCAACATGGTGAAACCCTGTATCTACTAAAAATACAAAAATTAGCCAGGTGTACTGGCAGAGGCTGTCCAGAGGCTGAGGCAGGAGAATTGCTTGCACCTGCAAGGCGGAGGGTGCAGCAAGCTGAGACCACACCATTGTACTTTAGCGTGGGCAACAAGAGTGAAACTCCATCTCAAGAAAAAAAATTCCTCATATGATTTAACAATACATTGTCTCCAAAAAACTTACTGCAAACATAAAATGGCCCTGCATGGTTCCTGGCAGATAGAGAATTCAACTAGTGACAGCTGTTGATCATTGCTTTTTAAACTCTTCACCACTTAGAGGACATTAGAGAGCCTTCTGAGAAATCCAAGATTTTGAGATTCTTAGAAAGATAGCCTTTCTTCTGAGAAAGGCTAATACAACCAGTGTTAGCCTTTCTAAAAATATACCAAAAAGTAAAGAGCATCAACATAAAGAAGAATTTACATCAACGAATGGATAAAATAGCCAGTTAACATCAAATGGCAGTAAGCCTAAATTTAAGTTGACTAAATCCCCCAATCAAAAGATACAGCCAAAACCTAACAGTATGCTACATCCAGACCCATTTCACACCCAAAGATACACAAAGACTTAAAACAAAGGGTTGGAGAAAGATCTACCAACCAAATGGAGAGCAAAAATAAATAAATAAATAAAAAGCAGGAGTTGCGATTCTTGCATCTGATAAAATAGATTTCAAAGCAACAAAGATATAGTGGTAAAAGGATCAATGCAACAATAAGAGCTAACGATCCTGACACCCAGATACATAAGACTCATAAAGAGATTTAGACTCAACGAGACAGAAAATTAATAAGGATATCCAGGACTTGAACTCAGATCCGGAACAAGTAAACTCAATAAATATTTATAGAGCTCTCCATTTTAAATACACAAAATATATATTTTCCACCTTAAATACACAAAATATTGATCGGCCATTATTAATACCCATTTTTAGAATAAACCTACATTCCCGTTCTCTCTCCCTCTTTTTCTTCCTCTCCTTCACTCCTTTTTTTTTCTTTCTTTCAAAAAAAAAAAAAGAAAAAAGAAATCCAGGAGTTCAAGACCAGCCTGAGGAAAAAAAAAAAAAAAAAAGCCTTCTGAAGCAAGCTGCTTAGTTTGGTAGAAAGTGCAAGTACATTGAGGTCTCGGGAGCGGCTGTGGCTCCTTCAGTGAGGCTGAAGACGAGGTGAAATGAACGTCAGTGAAGCACCCAGCAATTTGTTGGATGTAGACAGTATTGGGGGCACCAGTGCAGGGTCCTCTGAAACCTCGGAAATAGGACTAAAATTGCTTTCAAAGGGTTAAACTCTGAAATCATCAACACTGGATTGGAGTGGTAAAAAGTTACGCTTAAAATGGGTGGATTTTTTATATGTAAAGTATGCCTCGGGAAAATTGGTTTAAGACATAGCCTGTAAACATGTCTTCTTACATGTGCTTAGAAACTATAATGAACTTTCTAGTTTAAGGTGTTCCGTTTTTAAGTTTTTACTTTCAGAAAACTGAAATCTAATTTTTAGTTATTGCTCTATTGAGACTGATAGTCTGAAATTCATACTGGTCACTGCTCTGTCCAAATAAATCTCAAACCCAGAAGAGTAAACCAGAAAAACTGTAGTTTTTAAATCACTTAGGAATTTTTCTTCACAGTCACCTAATTATTGAGGTTCACATTAGTTCTTGAGTAAATCACTTCCATTGAAGGGTGTTACAGAATGTTTGGAGAAACAATATGTGCACACCCACAAACAAGCTCACGGAAGACATTGTTCACATTTACTGATCATCTCAGCAGCATGTGCAAATGAGTAGTGATGGACCAGGTTCCATAAGTGTTGAGAGAAGAGCAGCATTTTGTGTGTGGGGTGGGTGCTAGGTTTATTGTGTGTGTCCAGCAGTGCCTGAGGTCAGCCGAGGCACCTGGCATTAGGAAAAGAAGCATGGCTCCTGAGGTCAGACTGGAGAGAGGATGATGATGTGGTGGGGATTATGGAGGGATTCTGAGAAAGGGAAAATTCCAACACATGGAGTCCTGGTGAACACATGCTGCCATCCTAAGGTGGGGAGTGGATAGGAGAGCAGCCTGAAGGCAGTCAGTACCTAAAGCTGGCCTCCTAGAGATGATCATATCTTCAGCAAGGTGGAGACAGGTTAAAGTGCCATGCATTTTTCTTGCTTCTCTCCCACCCTGGCAGCCTCTGCTTCTAGGTGAGAGACGTAAGTGGAAGGTCTGTTGTCCTAGTGCCTGTGACTATGCATGAGATGCTGTTTTCCTTGTGGAAGGTTTCCACAAGTATTAGGGCAGGCAAGGCCAGGGAGGAGCGTCTGGGCTCTTTATGGCTTGCAGGAGAGAAAGCAGAGAGATAGCGATGGAGCCTTCTGTAAGGAGGCAGGTCTTGGCTGTGGCCTGGGAGGTGCTGGGTCCTGCTCGCACCATCTGAGCATGTTGTGCATAAACTGGGTTGTCACTCAGACAGATCCAACAGATGCCTGAGCAATATCCATGTAGATATCCCTGAAATACATGAATCAAATCATTTGGTAAAAGAGTAAGTGAAAAAAGATTAGGTGTGAGCCAGGGCAGAAACAGTATGGAGAGGAGTGGGGGTTTTGCGAGGGGTTTCGTGATGTAATTTTGAGACAGGAGGGTAGTGGGGAATCAGTGTTGGTGAAAGCAGCGCACTTTCTTTTGCTATACGCATTCAGGACTGCAGAGGTTTTTTTTTAAGAGATGCGTCAAATTATGATTTTTTTTGTGGGGGCGGGGGGAGTTTCCGAGAACAAATTTTTTCAGCAAGTCACTAAAATCTAGTAGTATGTTATTTCCTTAAATTATTACACAGTGATACTAGTTTAAAGTTATTTAAATGATTTTTGGATTTCTCAAAATATTTCACTTTTCCTTGTCTTTTTCTGCAGTGTAGCTAGAGGTAGTTTCAATAAACAACCTGATTTAATGAGGTTTACGTACATTTATTTACAAACTAGTATGTGCAGATTAGAAGACAGTCTGATAGAAAAAAGTCAGTGTATCTCATTATTTGGAAATAGTTTATGCTCATTGGCAGGTTATACGTTTTTTCATGTTTGGGCAGTTCATTTAAGTAAATACTGTGATTGTGTTATGGGACTCCAAGGGAGTGAATTAACTGAAGTTTGTGCTAAGTCAGCCATGGCTACCAATGAAGTAATTACTGAGGACTCACTCTAGGCCACACACAGTCAGCGTCTCACACTTGTCATTTTATCTAACCTTCTAACAGCTCTGGGAGGGCAGGTGTTGCTGTTATTCGTGTTTCATAGGCTTAGGGTGGGCAGCACACCCAAACTGGCAGGTTAGCTAGTGAATGGCAGCCTTAAGGTGAACCTAGACCCAGCTGTAGAACATGTAGACCAGAATCGTCTAAGTGAAACATGAGTACTTTTAAATTTTCTAGAAGCCACATTTTTGAAAGAAAACCCCAAACAGGTGAAATAATTTTTAATGTATTTATTAAAATATGTCCAAGATATTATGAACTCAGATATGAAAGAGTACTGAGCTATTTTACATTCCTGTGTTTTGCTCTGAGTCTTTGGACTCCTGTGTGTGTGTGTGTTCTGCAGTGACCCCGTGCCTCGGCTCAGAGAGTCGCTGGTTCATGAGGGCAGTAGGCCAGGCCACAGCCTGCGCTCTGCTCTGCTTGTAAAGCAGATGAGAGAATGATGCCATGTAGCTGTTAAAAACTTAAATCCATCATTTTGTTTCAAGGTTGCCTCTTAAACCATAACCGTACTTTAAATTCTTTCCTGACTCTCTGTAGTGTTGCGGTCATTCTGCTTCTCTAAAGTGCTCACAGCACAGGCGGACCCAGTGCCAGTTACCCAACACCAGTTCCAACAGAACTCACTTTGCTCCAAAATGGTGTTGATCTCTGACCCTTTTCCCAGCATTTCCATCTTTTTCTTCTAATAAAGAAATGGTTTTTGTATATTCAAATATATTTTTGAGAGGTAAAAGCGATGCTTGTTTTAGAGGAGAGTATTAATTAGATCAAAACCAAGATTGGAGAGAACAAGTAGTTCTCACGTAATTTGTGCATTACCAGTTCTTTGAAGAAGGCGTGGTTTTGAAAGGTTTGCTCTGCTCACTGGTGGGTTTTCTGTTCCAGAATCTTATCTGTTCTGAGTGCGGGGATGAGTTCACTCTGCAGAGTCAGCTGGCCGTGCACATGGAGGAGCACCGCCAGGAGCTGGCTGGAACCCGGCAGCATGCCTGCAAGGCCTGCAAGAAAGAGTTTGAGACTTCCTCGGAGCTGAAGGAACACATGAAGACGCATTACAAAATTAGGTATGAGTCATTACTTGGGCTTGGTAAAAAATCCGTCTCATATGTTAGAAGTCGGCTCACTTTGCTATGACCCATTAGAAATTTGTGCTGCAAGAACACAGCAAAGTGGAGCCACACAGATAATGTGGTGTCAGAATGTCTTTCAGAGCATGCACAGTTCATCCCTACACATTAATGACTCGTGTCAGGCTATGTGGGTACAAGGGTTACCTGGTATTATAACGTTAAAAGCTGTAGAACAGGGTCCTGGCAGTACATTTTTATGGGTAGGTAACAAAATACGTAAACTAGGCTCACAAGGGTTTAATTAGTACCCCTTTTAACGTGTTAGTTTGTAGTACCCAACTGTTTATGCGCCTGACACTGCTCTTAGCGTGTCTATCAACAGAGCCTCATTTCATCACGACAGACAACGCTGCTAGACCAGGGTACTTTTATGTTCCCATTTTACAGACGAGAAAAACCAAGATTAGAGGGACCACGTAGTTTCATGAGATTTTGTAGCTTGTAAGTCAAGAGTTTGAAATTTAAACCCTAATAGTTTGATTTTAGAGCTCATACTCTTAACATCTGACTGTATTTGAATACATTTATTCCTAGTCAAACTTAACATGTTTAAAAATTTTTATATTTTACCTAATTCTTGATAATATATTTTTACTGATTTTTTTTTTCTTAATAAAGCAAAATTAAATATTCTTCCTGGCCCTTGTGCTCAAGTTGGCTAATGGTGATAATCACTTTTCACACTAATTTAGAAAATTTCTTTAACAAACTCTAAAAGACAGTATCAGGCTGGGCGCAGTGGCTCACACCTGTAATCCCAGCACCTTGGGCGGCTGAGGCAGGCAGATCACCTGAGGTCAGGAGTTCAGGACCAGCCTAGCAAACATGGTAAAACCCTGCCCCTATTAAAAATGCAAAAATTAGCTGGGTAGGGTGGCTAGGTTTTAGCTGGGTATGGTGGGTAATACACGCCTGTATTAATAATTAGCCCGGTGGGGTGGCTCATACATGCCTATAGCCCCAGCTACTCTGGAGCTTAGGCAGGAGAATTGCTTGAACTCAGGAGGTGGAGGTTGCAGTGAGTTGAGATTCAACCACTGTGCTCCAGCCTGGGCGACAGAGTGAAACTCCGTCTCCAAAAAAAAATAAATAAATAAAAATAAAAGGCAGTACCGATTACCATTTTAGCTACTATATTATTAGTTGAGCTTGCCAGCCTTCTAAGCTGCAATGTTTAGGAAATATCTGTACTTCTTAACAAGAAGAAGTCCCACACCAGTTGATCAATCTGGTTTATAAAATGCCTGAAGACTCTAATGTATGTTTGTCCTCTTAGACATTGCATTTGAGAAATGTGGCTTGGACATCTCTGTATGATCAGCCGCCTCCTGTCTTTTCCTTTCATTTTGCCTCTTGTTCACTAATGTGGTATGCACCTAATGCTTTATGATTTAAATTATTTTTTTTTCTTTTTTCCCCAGCGAATTGGATGTTAATTTCAGTGATTTTTAACCCCCGCAATGTAATGCATGGTCTCTAGACACTCCAGATTTTTATTCTGATGAGACTTTTGCACAGGCATTTCTGATGTTTCCTTGAAGCTTTGAGAGAGATGATTGAAGATGTTTTGGTGCTTACGGCACTCAGACAGTCTTGGTTTCTAGGTCTTTCCAGACTGAGGGGCAAACCAGACAGACAAAGCCTCGCCTTCACGGAACTGCCCTTTAGTGGGGAAGATAGGCAGTGAGTAAGTGAGTGAGTTGGTCAGTACCACAGTTTCAGGTAGTGGCAAGTGCTGAGAAAGAACGCCACTTGGATGGAATTGTGCAATGTGAGGCTGAGGGAGGCTGGGGAGGGGCTGTTCTGTGTGGGCCTTTCTGAGTGGGGCTTTTGGAAGGAGACTTGGGTGAGGAGCAGGGAGCTCTGCAGCCTTAGGTGACGTGCCTTTCAGGCTGAGGAGTGTGTTGGTGGAAGCAGTGAGCCTCCGGGGTTGGAAAAGCAGGAAGGTGGTGGGGTGAGGAGCCCCTACCCCAGTGGGACTGGGGTTGTGCATTTCCCACCAGTGGGATGGGAGCCCTTCGAGGGTTTTTCGCAAGAGAAGAGCATGACCAGACGGGTGGCACTGGGCTGGGTGTGTGAGCAGGAGTGGAAAGCAGGGAGACCTTTTGGAGGCTATGGAAGCAGTGCACTGGAGGCCAGTCCTGTTTGGAGGCCATGATGGCGGCTGGAGGGTGGAGTCCTGACCACATTTGGAGGTGTTTCAGAGTAAGAGCAGCAGCTTTTGGAGATGGACTGGAAAAATCCAGCGGGCCTCCTGAGACTTAAACTTGTGCAACTGGGAGCTTTCATGTCTTGACATGGAAAGGGGCGGGTTGGGAATCAGTGAAGAGTTCTGTTTGGGACGCCACCCATGAGGCAATGCCAAGTGAGCTGGCGGTCCAGGCAGAGTTGCTGGAGGTAGGAGTTTGGCCATCACTGGTGTGTGGATGGTACTAAAGCAGGAGCCTGAGGAGATGGCGTGAGTCAGGTGGCAGTGTGGAAATGATACCCGTAGCATCTTGGTGTCTGACCATCCAGGTAAAGCTTTGTCTAGAAGAGACGTTTTGCTCCCCCACCCCAATTTCACTTTTTGACCTGGAAAAAAACCAAGTATTTTTTTAATCAAAAATAGAGAAAAAGGAAGTTTGTGATTTTTAAAACTAACACATATACACACAGACACACACATGCATATATATGATCGATTTATCATTAAAACAGGTTCTGATGACTAGTCAGCCAAATTTTATGGTAGGATTTTCATTTTGCAATTATGGTACAGGTACAAGAGAGACAACTTGACTGTATTTTGCCCCCCTTTTTGCACTAGGGTATCAAGTACAAGGTCTTATAACCGGAACATCGACAGAAGTGGGTTCACGTATTCATGTCCGCACTGTGGGAAGACATTTCAAAAGCCAAGCCAGTTAACGCGACACATTAGGATACACACAGGTATGGAAACACTGACTTCTGGTGACTGGCTGTGCCGCTTGAAGGGAACAACAGGTGCCTTAGTGCTAGCTCCACTTGGAATCTGATCCTGGCTCTCCCATAATTTGCGGGGTAATCTTGCTGAAGTTATTTACTTTTTGTGTGATTTTATTTCCTCACTTGAAAAATGTGGCTCTTTTATCTGTATATAGTTATCCTAAATTATAAATTTAAAAATATATGTAGTGCTCATTGAAAAGTGATTGATTGATACGTGGTAGGCTGGTAATAATTGGGAGTCGATATGTTACTGCTATTGTTATTGGTATGGTATTGATTCCCTCATTTACTGTTGCTTTGTGTCAGATACTACACTGTGCTGGTTAGATCTAAATTAACAAAGCAAGACTGGATGTGGTGGCTCAGGTCCATAATCCCAGCACTTTTGGAAGCTGAGGTGAGGGGATCTCTTCAGGCCAGGAGTTCAAGACTAACATGGGCAACATAGCAAGATCCTGTCTTTACAAAAAGTAAAAAACATAGCCAGGCATGGTAGCGCCCACCTGTAGCCCTGAGGTGGGAGCGTTGCTGGCACCTGGGAGTTTGAGGCTGCAGTGAGCTATGATTTTGCCCCTGCACTCCAGCCTGGGCAACAGAGCAAGAAGACCCTGTCTCTGAAAAATAATAAAAATAAAAACAAGCAAAAGAAAATCAAGAAAGCACCGAATTTTCATATTCTTTTATGATTTTTCTTTACTAAGCTGTGAAACATTGAAATAATAAAACTTTATTTCTCCGTGCCTTATCTTGTTCATTTGTTAGTTTCGCTTGAATATTTGAAAGTGAGAACAGCATTCATAGCTGAATACGCTTTGTCGTCTTATAAAAAGCAGCCTGCTAATAATATTATATTAGTAACACACATCTCTAGGGAAGGAAAAATGAAAACTGTACAAATATTTTTAGTTTTTGGGATTTGCAATTAAAATGATCCATGTTTTGTCATCTTGTTTTTTTCTGTATTTCTGATTTGGTTTTCTTTTCTGGTGACAAAGTAAGAAATCTCACAGCTATTTGCTTGGCTGCTCTTGTCAGCCAGTTCTATTTTGTTACACTGCTTTTTTTTCTTCAGAGTTTTAGTGAGTATTTCTGTGTAGAGCATTGTAGAGTCATTCAGATGATTTCAATGTTTGTTTATATGTCAGCATAAACTGGGTATTTTTAGAGCATCAGCTTTTATTTTCTAGAGTAAGAGAAAACCAAAACAGTGCTTTTGTAAATATGCTAATACATGATGCTGTATTCAGCTTTAATTTATAGTCTTTGAAGTTTTAATCAATGAAAATATAGTTTAAAAATGTTATAAACTTTACCCAAAGTAGAGAGAAAGTAAAAAGTAAAGCAAATCCTTCGTGTCCATTTCTCAGATGTCATTTGCCTTTAACAGTTTGATATCTACCCCTATTAGATTTTTTCTATGCGTATCTAAATATACATACATCAGAAGCACACTCACTCCTAGAGAGACACATGCGTATAGTATCATATACTTAGGTGTGATTTTGTGATTCTGTGATGCATACTCTTCCCCCATCGATCTTGAAGCATGTGTCACTCTTGCTCCAACTGGCCTGTGAGCTGCCTGGAGAGAGCAGCAGGTCTCATCCCCAGGAGTCACACAGGCCAGTGTGGTTTAAGCAGGAGGCCGGTGGGCCCGCGTGGAGGTGGCAGGGAGTACCTGTGTGCCGTTCAGGCAGTTCTGTGTTCTGGGCTTGGTCTTTGTATGGCTGTGCCTCACAGTGTGTGTGGTGATGTGAGAAGGGTGACCAGAATCCTGCTGGCCCACACCTGGACTCTGTGTGACCCAGCAGGGCTCCTGTCCAAAGGAGGCTGTGTACATTGCAGCATCGTCACCTAGAACAGGAAGGGTGTCTCCAGGTGGGCAGTGCTGTGACCGGGCCACACTCTCGCAGTGCCTCCCATGCTCCTGCCCTCCTTTCCTGTCCCCAAGCAGGCAGTGCCATGACCGGGCCACACTGTCGCCATGACTGCTGCCTGCCTGTCCTCCTCTCCTGTCCCCACGCAGGCAGTGCCGTGACCAGGCCACACTCTCGCCGTGCCTCCTGCCTGCCTGTCCTCCTCTTTCACACCCAGGCTTTTAAAGCAGGGATGTTTCCCATTTGTATACCGTCCCCAAGCTTGTTATATTTCATTCACTTATTTAACCCTAAACTGTTTAGAGAAGCAGGGATCTGATGTTATTGTGAACTCAGCAGCTTTCAATTTCTTAAGGGGTGAAAATTTAGTAAGACTAGAAATATAAGTAGCCTTGCAGTTAGGCTCTAACCTAACCCAGTTTTGTCTGTTTGCTCATTCCTTCATTCATCAGATGGGGACTGCGTGCTAGTGTGTGAGGCCCTGTTCTAGATGCTGAAGAGCCACAGTGTACAAGCGTGCGTTCTAGGGAGAGGAGATGGACAATGAGTAAAATGTAAAGGGTCAGATGCTGAGAAGTCTGCAGAAAAATCAAGCAGAGAAGGGGGCCAGGGCTTCCCAGGGAGGATGCGGGAGATTTCAATGTTAAATAGAATGGACTGGAAAGTCCTCAGTGCAAAGGGGATTTTGAGCAAAGGCCTGAAGAATCTGAGGAGAGCAAGTCTTGGGGATACTCGGGGAAGAACCGCCCAGAGGCCCAGAAGTGGAAGCCTGCCTGGAGTGTCCGAGGGTGGTGGCAGGAGTGGGTAGAGGCGGTGAGAGAGTAGGGGAGCGGAAGACAGAGAGGAGTGTGGGAACCACAGCACCAGCACCCCCTCTACCGGGTATTAGAAGAACTTCGATTTTACCCAGTGGGGGACTGAAAGCCATTGAGGGTTTTCAGCAGACGAGTGACTTGCTCGGACTTAGAGGGTCATTGTGTCTGTTGTCTTTAGAGCAGCCTGGGAAGGGGCCAAGGTGGAAGCCGTGAGTCAAGCTGGGGGCGGTTTCAGGAGCTCTGAGTGATGGGGGAGTGCCTTTACCTGAGGTGGTGGTTGTGGATGAGAAGCTGGGCTGCTCTGGGTCTCTTGCGAAGTTTTTATTGAGTGTGAGATGGGAGAGAAACTAAAGATAAGGATGACTCCAGGGTTTTTGGTCTGACCCCCTGGAAGGATGGCATTGCCTGGGGAAGCCTGCTGGTGGAGCAGTTTGGGAGATGCCCAAGTGCAGTTTAATTTTGAGATTTAAAGTAGACACTTGTGTATATGTGTCTAGAGTTCCAGGGAGACATTTTGGCTGGAGGGATAGGTTTGGGGAATTTCAATATTGTTCTTTTTAATCCATAAGATGTTCATACAATATGGAATTATATTTTGATCGTGTTTCTCCCTCTAGGTGAAAGGCCGTTTAAATGTAGTGAATGTGGAAAAGCTTTTAACCAGAAGGGGGCGCTGCAGACACACATGATCAAGCACACAGGTGAAAAACCCCACGCCTGTGCCTTCTGTCCTGCCGCCTTCTCTCAGAAAGGGAATCTTCAGTCGCACGTGCAGCGAGTCCACTCAGAGGTAAACACGGGCTGGGGCTTAAGCAGTACTTCACAGGGGACAGTAGGTAGCTTTTGGGTTAATAAATGGACCCGAGAAATTCTTTTCCATTTAAAAAAATGCAGATGAATGTTGTGCTGAGCAGGCCCTGTTTTAGAAAATACATACATGGAAATTTTTCTGGTTTATTACCTGTGGAAGAAATATAAACTACTATGTTTTTGTCTTGCTGACAGCATGGCTTTGGTGAAGAAATATTTGAAAATAATTCTAATACCTTCGTTAGTTATAGTCCATCATTCTAAATAGTGTATTCATCCCTTTAGCAAACTTGAAACACAGGCAAGTATCAGGAAATAAAATTGGGAAAAAGGTGTTTTTCTTCCTGCTGATACTCAGAGCTCATGTGGGACATGTCCATTCCCTCTTGGACAGAGACCTGGTCTGTTCATTTCCTTCCATGCTGCTTGTCAACTCTCGGCTAACGTGATGATTTCCCACGGTAATTTTCTGTTGTCTACAGAGTGTGCTGATGTGTAGAGCCTCTGCAAGTAAACCTCTGCTTTAACTAACTGTCATGATTTATTGATTTATATTTTAATCGTAGAATACCAAGAAGTATTTAAACAACACAAATACTTTTATCACGAATCAATATATCCTGTGAAACAGTTTTGCAGAATGAAAGCCATCATATTCTTAAGAGTAAATGTGTATCCCTTAATTTTTTCCTTAGAGTAATACCTTAACTAACACTGAAGTGAACTGAGAGTTAACACCCACTATCCAAGTTTAAGAAAAACTAGTAGAAGCTGTGTTTGATCTTAGATGAGCAGAAGAATGTCTAAAATGAAAAAGAGAGAATCTAAAATGCGGAAAAAACCCTGCACACTTCACGTAGTTTCATGAACAGATTGAGTTCCCTATTCAATGAGTTAATCTTTTTATTATCTAAGACCCGGAGACATTAGGAAGGCATGCCGAAATTAGTGAGGTACTGAGGTTACCTTTAGATTTCAGAAGAGTCAGTTTGGGCTGTTGTAACTCAGCCGTATGGAGTTGCCCCTGGGTGAAGATGATCGCGTAGGAAGGATCGTGTATTTATGTAGCGCCCGGAAGTACATCACTGCAACCTAGAGCAGCCTCGCAAGTTCAGAAAACTCCTCCTCTACTAAGGGGCCCAGAGACTTGCCTGTTGCCACTAAGAGGTACTCTGGGAGATGTACTGGGGTGGGTTGTTCCAAAAAGAGCCTCTAAAGATTGGTTTGTAAATGTTATACAATCCTGTGAGGAATCTAAATTTGGTTCTTAACAAGGCACCAGAAACAGAATGGAAGTCTTACTTAAGTTCAGAGGGGCCAATGAGTTTTCAAGCTAGCCTTCATAGTTCTACAGTAACAAACACTGGCTTTTAGTCATAGAGAAAGAATATTTTATTTTCTCTTTTCATAGCTGTTCTTACTAATTTTACTGGTTTCTATAGTTTCTGGAATTATAATAGTTGTAAAAATTAGTTATTAGGTTGGGTGCGGTGGCTCACGCCTGTAATCCCAGCACTTTGGGAGGCCAACGCAGGTGGATCGCCTGAGGTCAGGAGTTCGAGACCAGCCTGGCGAAACCCCATCTCTACTAAAATACAAAAAGTAGCTGGGCGCAGTGGTGGGTGCCTGTAATCCTAGCTACTAGGGAGGCTGAGGCGGGAGAATTGCTTGAACCTGGGAGGCGGAGGTTGCAGTGAGCTGAGATCGTGCCACTGCGCTCCAGCCTGGGCGACCAAAAAAAAAAAGAAAAAAGGAAATTAGCTGTTGATGTGGAATATGAAAAGTGATGAGAGATTCGTGTATCGTTATGACCGTTTTTCCTAACCTCTGTGGTTTTGGCCATCTGAAAGCATATTTGGTGTAATGTGTTTTATATATAACCGGCATTCGCTATTGAACATCATATTCAACTGTTTAAAAAACTGAGAACATCTTATGCCCGATAGTTTGTTTTTATTAAATTACAATAATTGAAAAATGTGTTTTCTCGCTCTTGAATAATTTCTATTTTATAGAAAAGACTGAAATTTCAGTTCGTCTTATACTGGCAATATTGTTTACAGAGTGGGGTCATTGATTCTAGAACTATCGAATTTAAAAGAAAAAAGGTAATCTCGAAGGGTTAGATTATTTCTGTCGTTTTGAATGGAATGGTCAATTATAATTTGCTATAATTTAAATGTTTTAATTTAACAATTAATTGTGAAACATCATTTTTTCTGTTTTATTCTTTAAGGTTAAGAATGGTCCTACCTACAACTGTACGGAATGTAGCTGTGTATTTAAAAGTCTAGGCAGCTTAAACACGCACATCAGCAAGATGCATATGGGTGGGCCACAGAACTCAGCAAGTTCTACAGAGACTGCTCATGTGTTAACAGTAAGTCTAGTACTTTGGAAGAGCTTCTTTTTAAACTAAAATCTATCATTTAAAATATGACCTTTACAATTGAATATGTAGTACTAAAAAGGGGCTACGAAAGTTTTTTACATGGAGATAAGGTGCGACTTTTTAAAGAATGAAAATTGGTCTTTTGAAATTTGAGAATAATAATTAGATGACTTTATGGACTGTCATCTGAACCTGTAAAAATAAGACAAAATGTAATCGTTAATTTGTGAAAGATCATTTCTGCAGTGTTATTGATGATTATTGAATAGTCTTTATAATTTAGGAATTATCCTTTGTAGATAATGTTTGTCTTTTCTCATGTGACAGTGATAATTTTTCCCAAGTCTTTGGACTTTTGAAACTAAGTTATATTTTCCAGTACACATAGTTAAAAATTGTATGACACTAAATACATATGCCTACACACAGAGAGACAGAGGTGCACACACACACAGACATACACACTCTTATTTTCTCAGTCAGGGTCTTTAGCTCAGCCTCAGTTAGTTACTTGTACTGCACCATTCTCCCAACAGATTAATAAACGGTCAAATCTAAGCATCAACTATGGCATCTTCATAGTAGTAGACATTCAACAGAAAAGTGTGAGCAGTTTAATGTGTGCTTATGAATGCGGTTACTTGGGTGGGTTACGTCAGCAGCTGCCTCTTACCAATATGGAAGAGAAGTCTAATTAATTCCTAGTTTATAAACATTAGGTTTACCTTCAGTGTTTGTTTTTTCTTTTCTTTTTTCCTAACATTTGCGGTATAGGATGGTTCCTCAGTTTATTCTTGACCAGGTAGATTGTTGTAAAATGAATTATCAAGCTGGCGAATAATTAGAGTCCAATAATTATGTCTTCAAAATTCTATTCTGGTCTGAATTTTCCTAAGTAAAATTTTTAATGTGTAACTCCACCAAATATTAGTTTTTATCATTTCCTCCGGCAGGACGCACATCAAAATGTAGATGCAGTGCGCGATCTGGAGTAATAGTCCAGATCGTTGTGAGCGCTTACATTCTCAACAAAACGAAATGCAGTAGAGGGATTTAGAAACCCGGAATCTCTCTTACCTTACACCCTTACTTGGGCAGGGAAGAGCATTACAAGTTAAAGTGTATCTATTCTTTTTCAGGACTGCCTAGAATCCGTGTTCAACTGCCTGAATTGACTCTACATGTCTTTTATTTTACCTTTCATGTTTTCTAACTCTTGGCCTTTTTCAGTCCTAAGGTTTTTTTCTCTGTCACCCAGGTTGGAGTACAGTGGCATAATCATAGCTTACTGTAACCTTCAACTCCTGGGCTCAAGCAGTCCTCCTGTCTCAGCCTCCTGAGTACCTGGCATTATAGGTGCATGCTACCATGCTCGACTCATTTTTAAATTTTTTTGTAAGACAAGGTCTCACTGTGTTGCCCAAGGTGGTCTCGAACTCCTGGCCTCAAGAGATCCTCCCACCTTAAACTCCCAAAGCCCTGGGATTACAGGCATGAGCCACCGAGGGTGGCCTGAAGAAGTCTCCTTAGCTTTATCTTATGACTCTTTTGATTTTTTTTTTTACAGTAAGATTTTTAATTTCTGAGAGCTCTACCTTGTAAAGATATGATTGTTTCTTTTTCATGACTTTTTTTTCTGGTTTGATACACTCTCTCTGAAATCCAGTAAGCATATTGTTTTAAAAAGTTTTTTGTGCTCATTGAGTTATTTCCCTGGGGTCATCTCCCCTTCTCTCTCCTGTGCCTATGTCATCATCTTTCGTTGCCTGCTTGTGTTTCAGGAAGGGGCAGCAGAAGCCTGTGTGTCAACTGTTAACATGTGGACGGTGCTTGCTGATCCAGGGTCACCTTGAGTGTGAGTGGCCAGGCAACCAGCCCTTCAGGGGACCCTGGTGGCAACACAAAAAACTTACATTTAGTCTGGGGAATTCAGTGCCACAAAAGGCGCCCTAGTTCTTCCCAGGTCATTTATTATTTTTTATCTTTTTTAGAGATAAATGATATTTAGAGAGTCCTTTTTTTTTTTTTTGCCTCAGAGTAAGTACCTGTCTGCCACTGAGTGACAAGGGCATTCATTTTCAGTCCTAATATTTTCTGTTCTGTTTTTGTTCTTATTTTCTAAATCAATAGACTTGAATTTTAGAGCAGTTTTGGGTTTACAGACAATTTGGCAGAAAGTACAGAGACTGCCATACACTCTCCTTCTCCCATGCTCAGTTTCCCTATTTCAGACATGGTGCATTGGCCGGGTACATTTGTTACAACTGGTGAACGAATGTGGATATATTACTATTATGAACCAAAGTCCATAGTTTCCATCAGGGTTCACTCTCTGAGTTGTCCATTCTACGGGTTTCGACAGAATGTGGAGTGTCCTGTCCCACCCTCACAGTGTCATGCAGGGTAGGTTCCCTGCCATCCACTGTCTTCTGGATCCATCGCTTCAGATTCCTGAGCCCTGCAGGAATGGGACTGGCTCCGTCTCCCATCACAGCCCTGTCCTCTGACTTAGGTTTTCTTGGCTAGAGCATTACAGCATTTTCCCTCCGATCTCCCTGCAGGAAAAATTTTTCAGAAATGTGTTGAATTATTTTGACTGGAGTGGTTTCTTTCTTACTTTTAAAAATTGTATAACTTAGTATTTTTAAATTCCTCACTTCATTTTATTGGGCCAACAGGAAGGTGAGCGTTTGTGTGCTCAATCTGCCGTCTTGAGTCTCTACTGCCCGCTTGGAAAAACTTTTAAAAATTGCATTACAACAATTTATCATGTGCTTTAAAGAGCCAATATCATGCCAGGGACAAAAATCAGTGAGGCATTTAAAATTTATGTTTAGGATACTGTTAGATTTTAACACCCTTAAAGAGGGTATTGCCTGTTTTTTCTTTTTCTTTTTAAATTGAAGAACAAGATTGCATTTTTAATGAAAACGTCTCTGTGTTTCAGGCCACACTCTTTCAGACGTTACCTCTTCAACAGACGGAAGCCCAAGCCACGTCAGCCTCCGGCCAGCCGAGCTCCCAGGCGGTGAGCGACGTCATCCAGCAGCTCCTGGAGCTCTCGGAGCCGGGGCCGGTGGAGTCGGGTCAGTCCCCGCAGCCCGGGCAGCAGCTGAGCATCACAGTGGGCATCAACCAGGACATTTTACAGGTGAAGCACGCTTACCTGCGGCGTGAGGCTTACGCGCTCATGCTGGGTCAGAAACCAGGAACGATGATTGAGAAATAAATATGCAGGGCTGGTCAGAGTCAAGGTATCCTCATGAAAAATGTGTCTGAACCGCAAAAACCTAATGTGCCTACTTAATTGCTTATGGATGCTGCAGCACTCAAATGACTTATTAATCTGTACATTTTTTTAAAAATCACAAACTTTTTTTTTTGAAAGTGAATTTACTTGAAAAGAACAACACTTTTCCGAAGTTGTATCTATTCGTGTTGACAGAGGTGGAAAAAGTATTCTATTCCTTCTTGAGTTCTGGTGTATGATTTGGAGGCAGTCATGGGTATTGACGGTTCTGAAGCCTTCACACTGCCTGGCTTTCTCTTGTGGGTATGTGGGCAGTGCCTGCATATGCAGGACAGGAGCAGGGGCAGGAGCGCAGGACTCCCAGCCTTCCAGTCCAGCGCCACTTCACACATGCTTCACTTCTAAAGAGAGGGGTCTTCCTTCTCCTCCCCTCTCTGTTACTTGGCTACAGTAACCTTTCTCCTATACTTTCATGGGGAAGGGCTAGCCAGGGCTGTGGGGAGTCTCAAGGTGTCATTCCACAGCCCATACCTTAAAGGTAAACCCAGTGTAACTCAAGAGTCTTAAAATAGGGATTCCCAAATCTATTTAGAGGTAACTAAAGTGGTGTGAGGTAAGATTTCTAAAAGTCAAATAGGTTTTAATTCCCTTCAATTTAGAAATGTAAATGCTTATCATTTTTTGGGCGGGGCAAGTTGTCAGACATCAGATGGGATATTATGGCCTCCAAGGGTTGGAAGCCTCACTTATAAGCGATGACTTGGAATTGTAGATTCTTATTTCTTGGAGTGGAATTAGAATTCTATCGGTAAAGCTTTATGACATCTTTGTGATTGATTTTGGTAGGCAGATTTGGGCCATCGTACCTTCTAACCTTTTAGTTTTGTTCTGTCTTAGCAAGCCTTAGAAAACAGTGGGCTGTCTTCAATTCCAGCTGCAGCACACCCAAATGACTCCAGCCACGCCAAGCCTTCTGCAGCACAGGTTCAAAACCCAGATGTTTCCAGTGTTTCAAATGAGCAGACGGACCCTACGGACGCAGAGCCAGAAAAAGAACAGGAAAGCCCAGAGAAACTAGATAAAAAAGAAAAAAAAATGATAAAGAAGAAATCACCATTTCTACCCGGTAATTGTGCTAGACTTTAAAGTTTAGACACTTGGGACAGCATACTGTTGGTTTTTAAGAAATATGCCCTTCTTTTTTCTTCTGAAGGTGATAGGATGTGTTTGGTAAATGTTTTGTAGCCAGCTGTAGTTGGTTGGTATTTAAAATTAAAAAGAATGACAGCCATAAAATGTCTTAAACTGATCCCTTTCCCTTAACCTGCCTTCTTTTCTGTATTCAGTTTCTCCTGAGTCCTCGCCGGGGCTTGAAAGCCTGTCTGACTGTTCTCTCCCTGCTCTGCTTAGGCTCCTCCTCCCCACTCAGATCCAGCACCTTGCTTCAGTTCTTCTCAGCCTTGGTGCTTCTGGCATCCAGCCATGTGATTCTAGTAACGTCTGACTAGTCCTTTCCTCTTCATCATCAAAGGGCCCCACGGCACAGCTCCCTCCTCCACGCCTCACCCTTTCCTGTTACATGCCCAGATCCATTTCTCGCCTCCTGAGTATCCTGTCACCTGTCCAGCCAGCATTTCCAGTCCTCCCTCCCTCTGTGCTTCTGGGCACAAACTTGGTATACATCGTACTGAAGCTGGATTCCTACTGTTTCTAGATGTCCCTGCATTTCTGCAGCAAGGATGCTTTCCTTCTCCCTCTGCCTCTGTTAGTTTGTCAAATCTTGGCCATCACTGAAGTATAGTCATTGCTCCATCATCAGGCATCTTCAGTGCTCCTCTTTGTGGGCACACTCTGAGCGATGCTTTTCCTTGTCCCGCCTCGCACAGCACTTAGAGTGTTTAGGATTCCTGCGTTCTCTCATGTGAATTGTGCACAGATGCAGTCAGATGTCTCTTCTAGGTAATAAGCTCTTTCTGGCTGGGAATACAGCCTTTTCATTTCTCAGCATCCCACAGTGCTCAAGTTGGCTCTTTGTATAGGAGCAGGAATTTACTACATCTTTCTTGAAAAAGATAGATTCCCGTCTTTTTGGCAAAACTGTTCCTGTAAAAACCTTTTCCA
This sequence comes from Callithrix jacchus, assembly GCF_049354715.1. Taxonomy (NCBI): domain Eukaryota; kingdom Metazoa; phylum Chordata; class Mammalia; order Primates; family Cebidae; genus Callithrix; species Callithrix jacchus. The sequence goes on from NC_133514.1 coordinate 119,316,956, forward strand.
GGTGTCTTGGGAAGCAAGTGCATTCTTGCTACGAAGCATGGAATAACATTGCCATTTCTATGAACACATCTTTCCTAGAATACACTTCTCATTTGTAACATGATTGTCAAGTTCTTCTTTCTCAAACCACACAACACTAGTCCTGCTCTTCTCCTTGATCTGTCTGGCCTTCTTTTCCTTAAGTGAAAGCCTGGTTGCTGGAATCTAAGCAGTTTCTCCCGCAGTTTCCTGGTATTGAGCAGGACAAGAAAGGAGAAACAGGAGCCATTTCCACGTGTTTTGATTAGCTGTGTGGTGGCCTTCCAGGCTACAGGTGTTATGTGTTCCTGATAACCTGATGCAGATTTACCGCCTGTGTGTGAGTGCCCACCTGAGCTTTGTAGGCCACTGTCTCTAGTTACTGTGCTAAATCAGAGATGCTTTCACACGGCAGCCAGCCGCTGTGTGAGGAGCCATGTCAGACCTTCTCCTTCCTGAAAGCACCACATAGTCATGGCCCTTAAACCGGGCAGTTGAGCGTCGCCCTGTGATGCTCCTTCCAGATCTTCGCCTGCATGTGCCGGAAGCAGCGTTCTCCCTTTGCCGAGTGCTAGCCAGGGAATTCCAAGTGGAACTGCTAGAAACCTCTTGTACGGTGTTCTTGTTTGGTGTGCTGTGTCTAGAGTTGGTAACTAACAATGGTGTAATTTCTGGGCTACTTGCATATATTCAATACACGTGTAGACTACTGAGCAAGTGCATGCAGCTCTAATAATTTCCCATTACATTTATGGTGATGAGAAAACCACTGGGGACTTTTGTGTTCTTTTTTGAGACTGGGTCGTGCTCTGCCCAGGCTGGAGTACGGTGGTGGGATCATAGCTCACTGTAGCTTTGAACTCCTGCCCTCAAGCAATCCTCCTGCCTCAACCTCCCAAGTAGCTGGGACTGCAGGCCTGTGCCACCACACATGGCTAGTGAAAAACTTTTTTTTTTTTTTTTGTAAAGCTGAGATCTTGTACTCTTGCCCAGGCTGGTCTTGAACTCCTGGCCTCAGGTGATCCTCTTGCCCCAGCCTTCCAAAATGCTGGGATTATAGGCATGAGTTACCACACTTAGCCTGGGGACATGTTTGTATATAAAGATACTCCTTTTAATTAAAACTTTTCAATGACCAGTGCTGTTTTAACATAGTGATTGTGTCTGAAAATATCTCTCCAAGGACAGAATATCATTTGATATCTTAGAAAGACCATGAGGAAAACTATTCTTATCTCATAAGTCATAATGTTAATTACTTATAACTAACCTTGATGCTGGACTCGGTGGCTAACCCCTGTAATCCCAGCACTTTGGGAGGCTGAGGTGGGTGGATCACGAGGTCAGGAGTTCGAGACCAGCCTGATTAACATGATGAAAGCCCGTCTCTACTAAAAATACAAAAATTAGCTGGGTGTGGTGGTGCGGGCCTGTAATCCCAGCTATTCAGGAGGCTAAGGCAGGAGAACTACTTGAACTCAGGATGCAGAGGTTGTGGTGAGCCAAGATTGTGCCACTGCACTCCAGACTGAGCAACAGGACGAGACTTCATCTCCAAAACAAACCAACACCCAAAACTAACCTTCGTTATGTTCCTAAGTTAAGCATATTCTGCCATGTTAAATTGTTGCTTTTGATTTCTTCACTTTTATCAGAGTGTATGTTTTCGGTGGGATTTGCTTTATTTTAAGACGTTACATTAAAAATTTAACAAATGTTTTTATAGTTATTGACATATGAATCATTGTGAATTTTTAGTAAAGTTTGAAATTTATTGTGGGGAAGTAGGAAGTATTGGCTATGTAGAAATCACAGGGAAAGGTGTTTTGGAAAGCTGATGATTTATTCTTTTAAGCATGAAAATGGTATGGTGTAGTGAAACTGTTGTGTGTGGAGACTTGTAAAAGTTGCAGACGTGACCGTCTTAGATCAGAGTATGGTCTTGTGAACTTAGCCACTGCTTGGTGGCCTGGGGTCATCACTGTGAGCTTCAGTTTACTCTGTACCCAGCTGTAATCGGCTGGCATCCTGCTGGCCTGTTTCAGTCCACTGGCTCCAGGACGGTGTGGCTATTAGACTCTGCATGTGTGCTTTTTAAAATGCCCTGTAACAAACCTTCTCCCGTGTTCTTCTTTTGTTGTTTGTGGCCCACCAAGCGCTTACAGGCTGGAATAAATTTGATTTTTATAATTCCGTAAAAGCTAAGTGCAAGTAGCCCTTCTCCTTCTCCGTGGGATCTGCGTCCATGGGTGCAACTGACCTCATATCAGAAAATCCCCAGTATGTGTACTGCAGTAAGCCCAAAGCAGTGTTAAAAATACTAGTGTGAATGGCACACAAAAATTGCTTTTTCCCCCCATAAATTATTAACTGGTATTCTCATTGTGAAGTAGACCCAAGGAGATGCAGCCCTTAGGGTTTCCCCCTGGAAGAGTACCTTTACATAACTCTTGTAAAGCTTTAGCCTCAGGCTGCTGGAGCACTTGACAGAAGTCCTAAATCATTTCTGGGCAGCCTGCGAGGAGGGCAGGCTTCCTTGCTGAAGATGCTGAGTGCATCGTGGGCTGCATCTGAGATGCACTGTCCTCACTGTGTGCCCACATAAGCCAGTACTGTTTGTGCATCTGCCAGGACTGAGATGTGTTTCAAAGGTTCTGGGAACCACATGGGGGCAATGCTGTTATAAACGGGAGCAAGAAATCCCATGTTCCCTCCCAACCTCCCTGAGGTTCTCAACTTTGGAGGACAAAACCCATTTTGTGCACTTGGATCTGGCTATTCAGCTGCTCCTGTGAGACAGTAACCAGCACTCACTGTTCTCTGTACTTTTTTGTGGCATCACTCATTCCACTGCCTGTGACTGACTGAAGGGAAGGAAAGTAACTCCTCCACAGCATCTGCCTTTCTCAACAGCAGACTGGTTGTTTTCTTCTGCTGCTCAGAGCAGTTCTTCAACAACTGCATGAGCAGAGGCATGAGCATCTGTCATACAATGGGGCTGCTGATGTCTTAGACTTGGCTGTAAGAGTTGCTTGATAAAAAGAATGAGTTCCTGGGGTCTCTTCCTTCATAGTCTTTGAGCCTGTCTGAGCAGATGGGGAACAGAAGAACTTCTTCCTCCAGGCAAGTAATCATGAGATGAAAGACTGTGGGAACGCGCTCCTGAGCACATCCTCTAGAAGGCATGTCTGAGGGCTGATGAGAACATCTGTGAACAATGCAGAGCCTCGGAACAACCACGCTGTGCCCAGGTTGCTTGCTGCTCTGGCAAGTCCAGCAGCGTGGTTGAGGCAGTCTGTTATGGATGTCTGCCTTTCTCCATCTGCTGTCAGCATTGGTATTCCTAACAGAAATGTAAACTTTCCATCAGTGGAGTCCACAGATTCCTCAATTAATGCTTGTGACCTTTTTGATGGGTGTTTGCTATCAATAATCAGTACTCCAGCTGTCTCCTAAACAGTTGGTTATTGTTCTTTGATAAGGACTGCTAACCATTCTCTGGAGAATGCCCCGATAAGTCTTATAATCTATGGAGAATATCCTCAATGAAAGGATTCATTGTTTCTTGAGAGACCTGACAGATCTAAAGAACTGGTAAGCAGCACTGCGCACTTTTGTACGACAGTGTTACAGACCCCTGTGATCTAAGAAAGCCATTAATACCCATGGAATATGCTGAGGTTCAGCTGTGAAGAACTTTCCTATCTGACAAGTTTCAAAGAACTCATGCCACAGATATGTACTGATAGGAGCTAACTCCTGGCATTACCAATGGCTGCACCATATTTGCAAAGCACTAGCCATCAAACCAGCACCTGAGAAGGGGGCACCATGAGATCCTGGAAGAGCTTCTGCCAACTGCTATAGCAAGCTTGCTGCTTCTGCAGCTTCTATAAACTGTGTAGCCTGCCAGTGCTACAGTGTCAAAACAAAAACTGCACAGAAGCCAGCAGTAACTGGTAAAGCTCGAGCTAGCCGGTCCACAGAGGTTGCAATAAGCTGAGATCATGCCACTGAACTCCAGCCTGGGTGACAGAGAGAGACTCCATGTCAAAAAATAAAATAAAAAGATTTTACTAGCTCCATTTCATCAGCAGGGTCCATTCCTCGATTTACAGTTTCAGTCAGATGCTTCAGTTGGCCCAGTGTTAGCAGCATATCTCTAAACCTATCATTGGTATGAGCGCCAGGTTTATGTCGAGGTTGTGTTAGTCTGCTCTCATGCTGGTAATAAAGACATACCTGAGACTGGGTAATTTATAAAGGAAAAGGTTTAATTGACTCATAGTTCCACATGGCTGAGGAGGCCTCACAGTCATGGCAGAAGGTGAATGAGGAGCAAAATCACATCTTACACAGCTGCCGGCAAGAGAGGCATGTGCTGGGGACCTGGCCTTTATGAAACCATCAGATCTTGTGAGACTTACCGTCACTAGAACAGCACGGGAAAAACGCACCCCCATGATTCAGTTACTTCCCTCCGGGTCCCTCCCACGACATGTGGGAATTATTAACATTCAAGGTGAGATTTGGGTGGGGACACAGAGCCAAACCATTATAAGAGGCTTTTGTGTGAAGCCCCAAGACTTCCCAGCATTGACCTGTTACTTTTGATTTGTATAATGATTATTTGGTAAGATTTGCTGCTGTGGTTCCACCAGGTTTGAATGCACTATTCCCACTGTTCTAGTAGGTCTGCTACTGAGAGAATGTTTAAAAAAAGAAAAAAGAAACAAAAAGCAAACAAACGCTTAGGCCATGCAGTGAGATATTCTGTAACAAAAGGCAAGAAGGTGACTTGGGCTTTCATGTTTCACGTAAAGGTCTTCTCTGGCTGAGGGGCCGCATTTGTGCATGACAGCTTTCACCGTTTACCTATTTTTTTCCTGAATTTTCTGACAGAGACTTGTAGATTTCATGCTCTTTTAACTGTAAATACTTTAGTTTGTATTTCCTAAAATCAAGGACATCCTTATATATAATCATAGTAAAATCATCAATATCAGGAAATTAAAATTGACCCAATACTTGTCCAATGTACCGGCCTTATTGAAATTTTGTCATGGTGTCAGTAATGTACTTGATAACAAGTGATAAACATTTTGTGAACAGTTACACTTGCCTTCTGATGAACAGTTACACTTTCATGGAGTTATGTAGATTGACCTTTCAGCAGTAATTATTGGAGCGCCTGTTTCCTCACAGCCTTTTTGAGAAACTGTATTCAAAATTTGGGGATCTTGTCTACTCATCTGATAGGTTAGAGAATAATGTCTTATTGTACATTTAATTTGCGTTTTTCTGTTAAAGAATGCCTGTATCTTCCCATAAGACTAATTCTTAAATTCTTTTGTCCGTAATGTATTAAAGATGATAGTATTTTGTGAACTCTATTTTTTCATACAGTTTATTCCTAGACAACACACAGTTGAACTGCACAGGTCCACTTATATGCAAGTTTTCTTCCACCTCTGCCACCCCGAGAGAGCAAGACCCCCTACTTCCTCAACATGTAGATGGAGATGAAAATCATTTCCACTTAATGAATAGGAGATATATTTTCTCCTTGTGCTTTTCTTAATAATGTTTTTTTCCTCTATAATGTAAGATTACAGTAATATAATACACATAACATATAAAATATGTGTTAACTGTTGATGTTACTGGTAAGTCTTCTGGTCAACAGGATGCTATTGGTAGTTAAGTTTTTTGGGTATCTTATGAGCAGAATTTTACCTGCATCGGGGGTCAGGGTCCCTAACCTCTGAGTTGTTCAAGGATCAGCTGTACATTTTTTTCTAATTTGTTTGCCTTTTTGAGTTAAAAAAACTTTTTTAACTGGGGATAAATTTATATATATGTATAGCTAAGTTTGTCAATGTTTAATGACTTTGGGCTTCAGTGATATTTAGACTTCATCACTGACATTATGGAAAAATAATCCCTTCTCTTATATCTGACTTTTATAATTTAAGAGTTTTTCTTTTTGAAATAGGGCCTCATTCTGTTGCCCAGGCTTCAGTGCAGTGTCATGATCATGGCTCACTGCAGCCTTGACCTCCCAGGCTCAAGTGATCCTCCTGCCTCAGCCTCCTAAGTAGTTAGGACTATAGGTGTGCACCACCACACCTGGCTAATTTTGTTAATTTTTTTTTGTAGAGACAGAGTCTTGCTGTGTTGCCCAGGCTGGCCTTGAACTCCTGGCCTAGAGCAGTCCTCCTGCCTTGGCCTCCCAAAGTGCTGGTATTACACTCATCAGCCGCTGTGCTTGGCCATAATTTAATGTTTTAAACTAAATCTTTGATTCAATTTTTTTTTTTTTCAGGTGGCCACCCAGATGTGCAAACATCATTTGTTAAATAAATTGTATTTTCCCCATTGAAATGGGATGCCACCTTTATCACACTCCCACATCTGTATATGTCTTTCCTGGACTCTCTTCTACTCCACTAATCTGTCTTTTTATTCAAGTGTTCTGGTACCAAGTGGTTTTAACTTTTTAGTGTACTTTGATAACTAGAAAGCCAGTCTTCTCTTGATACTCCTTTTTAAAAGTGTAATTTTAACTTTTTTCACATATTTATTTTTCAGATGCATTTAGAATCTTCTGCTAAAGTTCCAAAAACTTTAGTTCCAAAAACAGTCTTGTTGGTATTTGTATACAGATGATAAATTATACCAGTGAGAATTGATGTATTTGTAACTTTTAGTCTTTGTCCCAAAGAATAGAGTATGCATTTCCATTAATTCATCTTTTCTTTTTGAAAAGTATAACAGTAATGTTTTGAATTTTTCTTCGGGGTTTTTCTTTTTTTTTATAAATAGGAAAGTATTCAGTTTCTTGTATTAAAACTTGGGTATCTTTCTGAGTGTCTAGGTTTTTTATATTATGTGGAAAAATTATTTGAAAATAATGCCTGACATTTCTAGTTTATAGTGTATATTGCTTTATCTTGTCTAATGTCATTGACTAGTATCTCTAGGTCACTATAAATTAATGGCAGTCATAGTGGACTTTTTCCCTGACTTTAATATATTTTTCTGTTGTTGATTGTTATATTGAGATATGTTTTATTCACCTTTTTCTTTTTTAGACCTTTTTTAAGACTACACGTTGGGTTGCAGCAAATACCTTTTCATGTTGAAGATGTGTATATATCCTTTTTCCCTACATTTGTTAATATATTTGAAGAGAAAAGCTATTGGCCAACTCCAGGGAAGCTTGCCATGTGGGATTGCAGATCTAGCTTTCCAGATCTTTCCATTTGTCAGAGTTGGAAATCTGGATTCCACTTCCTTTTTTAACATTGTGTGGGTGAAACAAAACATATGGAGGCCGGATTTGGAGACAGCTTCAGGACTTCCAGTTCGTAGTCTCTGTTCTAGTCTATTCCCAGATATTAGAACCTGGTGGCAGATTTAGATTATGTCACCCTGCATAAGTAGAGATGTAGTTTTATTTTGGTTTGGAAAAAATCGGACTGCTTGGGAATGGTGTCCTAATTTTCACTGCTAGATACTATAGTCTCTTATACCCTTTTATACCTTGCATTTTTTATTTGTCATGATAAGGCCTGTAGGTAACTATGCATATTTCTGAATTAATTTTTACGTATTAGTTTTAAGCAGTCTTAAATTTTAGATGTCTTTAAAATATGCACTGTCACCACAAAATAAATGTCTCTCATTTTAAAACCAGTTCCCTTATTTCCTTCTCCATTTTTACCCCTGTGATTTGTGTCTGTGCCTTTCTTTGTTTTTATTTCTATTCTGTCACTGTTTAAATTATTTTTCATTCTTTTTTGTTTTGTTTTGTTTTGTTTTGAGATAGGGTCTGGCCCTGTTGCCAAGGCCAGAGTGCAGTGGTACAATCATAGCCCACCACAACTCCTGCATCCTGGGCTGAAGCCATCCTTCCACCTCAGCCTCCCAAGTAGCTGGAACCACAGGCATGCATCACCACACCTGGCTCATTGTTTTAAAACTTTTTCTGTAGAGACGGAGTTTTGCCATGTTGCCCAGGCTGGTCTCAAACTCCTGAGCTCAAGTGATCTGTCCGCCTTGGCCTCCCAGAGTGCTGGGATTACAGGCATGAGCCACTGCGCCCTGACCACTTTTCTTTTTTTCTTTTTCTTTTCCTTTCTTTTTTTTGAGATGGAGTTTTGCTCTTGTTGCCTAGGCTGCAGTGGAGTAATCTTGGATCGCCACAACCTCCGCCTCTCCAGTTCATGCAACACTTTTGCCTCGGCCTCCTGAGTAGCTGTGTTATCAGGCATGTGACACCACGGCCCGACTAATTTTGTATTTTTAGTAGAGACGGGGTTTCTCCATGTTGGCCAGGCTGGTCTCGATCTCCCAACCTCAGGTGATCCACTCACCTCAGCCTCCAAAAGTGCTGGGATTACAGGGGTGAGCCACCACACCTGGCCCCTTTGCACCCGGCCCCTTTCTTTTTTACATGAATTACTCTTGTGAAGAATATTGTATTTGAGGAAATACATTTTCTACCTTTATAGATTTACTTGCATATGTGGAGAATTTCTTATATTTAGTGATAACAAAGAAGGAAACAGAGGTTTTCTTTTTCTTTAAAAAGAAAAAAACTTTTTCTGACACAGTTAAGTAAATTTTAGTTAAAATGTTCTGGTGAATTTTGTTAACATGACCAAAATCTTTCTGATTTCATGTGGATTCTTTATCTGAGTTATCTGTATAGTTACTTTACATGTCACCTTAATTTCAAATGAATAAATCAAATCAAAAATTTATTTATTTATCTTTTAAAGAAAGGAAAAAAGGAGTGAAGGTGAGGAAGAAAGAGGAAGAAAGAGAGAGAGAGAACGGGAATGTTGTTTTAGTCTAAAAATGGGTATTGAAAACCTCTTTTATGCCAATAATTGTGCTTAATAATGGCCGATCAGTATTTCATTTAAACCTATGAGTAGGTGTTATGTGGTACTGACAAGAATGTACAATTTGTGTATTTAAAGTGGAGAGCTCTATAAATGTTTATTAAGTTTCTTGTTCCAGATCTGAGTTCAAGTCCTGGATGTCCTTATTAATTTTCTGTCTCGTTGATCTATCTAATATTGATGTTGAAGTCTCCCACAATTATTGTGTAGGAGTCTAGGGAGTCTAAGCCTCTTTATAGGTTTTATGTATCTGGGTGTTAGGATCGTTAGCTCTATTGTTGCATTGATCCTTTTACCACTGTATCTTTGTTGCTTTAAAATCTATTTTATCAGATGCGAGAATTGCAACTCCTGCTTTTTATTTATTTATTTATTTTTGCTCTCCATTTGGTTGGTAAATCTTTCTCCATCTCTTTGTTTTGAGTCTTTGTGTATCCTTGCATGTGAAATGGGTCTGGAAGCATACCGTTGGATTTTGGCTGTATCTTTTGATTGGGGGATTTAGTTGATTTAAATTTAGGATTATAGCCGTTTGATGTTAACTTGCTGTTTTTGTCCATTCGTTGATGTAAATTCTTCTTTATGTTGATGCTCTTTACTTTTTGGTATATTTTTAGAAAGGCTAATACTGGTTGTTCCTTTCTATGTAATGCTTCTTTCAGAAGCTCTTTTAAAGCAGGCCTGGTGGTAATAAAATCTCTGAGTACTTGCTTGTTCATAAAAGATTTTATTTTTCCTTCAGTTGTGAAGCTTAGTTTGGCAGGATATGAAATTCTGGGCTGAAAGTTCTGTTCTTTAAGGATGTTGAATATTGGCCCCCACTCTCTTCTGGCTTGTAGGGTTTCTGCTGAGAGATCTGCTGTAAGTCTAATAGGCTTCCCTTTGTGGGTAACCTGACCTTTCTCTCTGGCTGCCCTTAGTATTTTCTCCTTCGTTTCAACCCTGGTGAATCTAATGACTATGTGCCTTGGGGTTGCTCTTCTTGAGGAATATCTTTGTGGTGTTCTCTATATTACCTGGGGTTGAATATTGTCCTGCTTTGCTAGATTGGGAAAGTTTTCCTGAATAATATCCTGAAAAGGATTTTCCAGGTTGAATTAATTCTCTTCATCGTATTCAGGTACACCTATCAGACGTAAATTAGTTCTTTTCACATAGTCCCGTATTTCCTGAAGATTTTGCTCATTCCTTTTATCCTTTTTTCTCTAATCTTCTCGTTTTATTTCATTGAGTTGGTCTTCGACCTCTGATATCCTTTCTTCTGTTTGATCAATTTGGCTGTTAAAACTTGTGCATATTTCGCGAAGTTCTCGTGTTGTGTTTTTCAACTCCATTAGTTCATTTATATTCCTCTCTATATTGTCTATTCTTGTTAGCATTTCATCAAACCTTTTTTCAAAGTTCTTAGTTTCTTTACATTGGGTTAGAACAAGTTCCTTTAACTCCCAGAAGTTTCTTATCATCCACCTTCTGAAGCCTACTTCTGTTAATGGCACACAGTCCTTTTCCATCAGGACTTGTTCTGTTGCTGATGAGGAACTGTAATCCCCTGTAGAGGGAGAGGTGTTCTGATTTTGGGTATTCTCAGCCTTTTTAGGCTGGTTTCTTCCCTTCGTTATAAATTTATCCATCTGTCATCTTTACAATTACCACCTTTCTAATTAGGTTTCTGAGTGGATGTCCAATTTATTGATTCCCAGTGCCAGAATCTGAGCAACCACTGCGCCGGCCAAAACAGTGGCATTAAGACTGATGGTGCTCTTCTGCCCCGGAATCTCCGGTCTGGCTTCCTTCTTGAGTCCGTAATAGGTGACTCTGCCTTCCTGGAGCTCCAAACATTGGTCAGAAGGGGAACCAGTCCCCGTTTACTCTGCACCAAGAGCTGCCACGCTGAGGTGCCGGCAAAACCGCCGCGCCGGCCACAGGAGTCGTGCTGGTGACCTGTGGGGCTTCTCAACTGGGAATCTTCTGGTCCGTGAGCGACAAAAATTCATCGGAAAGTGTGGCGTCCTCTCGTTCTCTGCGCTTTCACTGGGAGCTACAATCCTGAACTGTTAGCAATCAGCCGTCTTGGATCTGTCTCCCCTAATCAAAAATTTAAAAAATAAAGTGATTCTAAGTTTTAGTTACCTGCAGTCAACCAAATTCTCAAAAATATTAAATGGAAAATTTTAGAAATAAACAATTCTTAAGTTGTAAATTGCTTACCATTTCACCTTGTGCCATCCTGCTCCATACCAAGAGGGATGAGAGGGACACAGGTCATCCCTTTGTGTCCCATGCACTCACACTGCTGCATTAGCCACTCAGTAGCTGGCTTGGTTATTGGTAGAAAAACGTAGTATACGTAGGTTTCCCTACTGTCTGGGGTTTCAGGCATCCACTTGGGTCTTGGCACTGTTTTCTACTGAAAACGGACGGACAGGTATACTTACTGCATTTCCATCAATTTGTGATTTTTCTTCTATTAGAAATAGTTTTAAACGATTCAAAATTGAATAATAATACAGGAGACAGATCCATTTATATTTTATCACGAATTGATATATGCTATTTGTCTTAACTATTTACAAATTGCCTTTTATTGCATATGAATTTACCATTTTTTAATTATTTGCATTTATTTTTTTAATTGGCGATATCCAGTAGGCTCAATACTTATTCCAGCGTCACTCCTTTTCTTCCCGTCCCTTGCATTAAGCATGGGGTTATTTAATCCCATCTGCTTTCCTTCTCATTGAGAGGGAGCCGAGGTGCCGCTGGACCTACAGGATCAATCACTTTTTCAGTGGGTGTACTTTCTCAGAGACTGAATTATGTTTTCCCCAACTGTTAGGGGTTTCAGCAAGATTAACTCATAGTCCTTGATAATGTCAGCCATCCTGAGAACTGCAAGCTTTCGCATAACTGATCATACTCACAGCTTTCTATAGGGACCGCAGGGGGCCCTGGCCAGGACACTGGGTGTGGCGTCAAGGCCGAGTGGTACGTGTCCTCTCCCTCCACAGGCTCAATCCGTGAGGAGAACGGTGTGCGATGGCACGTGTGTCCCTACTGCGCCAAGGAGTTCCGCAAGCCCAGCGACCTGGTGCGCCACATCCGCATCCACACCCACGAGAAGCCCTTCAAGTGCCCGCAGTGCTTCCGTGCCTTCGCCGTGAAAAGCACACTGACGGCCCACATCAAGACGCACACTGGCATCAAGGCATTCAAGTGCCAGTACTGCATGAAGAGCTTCTCCACCTCGGGCAGCCTCAAGGTGCACATCCGCCTGCACACAGGTACGACCTCAGGGCTGCGCCCATACAGCTATTGGCCACGGGGGTGCACACAGTACAGCGCACAGGTACCAAACACAGGTGTGGCACACAATACGGGCGCAGGTACTGCACACAAGTACTGCCTACACCATAGGTGTGGCTTGCAGTGCTGCACCCACACAGCCACTGCCCACAGGGACTGCACAGCGTACTGCACAAAGGTACTCAACACTGATACTGCACACAGTACCCAGCACAGCACTGTGCACAGGTACTGCACACAAGCCTACACAAGTATTGCCACAGTGACTGCATAAAGTACCGCCCACTGCACAAAATACCACCCACACCATAGGTGTGGCCTGCAGAGCTGCACCCACACAGGCACTGCCCATAGGGACTGCACACAGTTACCAAACACAGAAATCACACACAGTACCCAACACAGCACTATACGCAGGTACTGCACAAGTACTGCCTACAGGTGCTGCACACAGTACCCAACACAGCATCATGCATAAGTACTGTGCGCAAGTACTGCCCACAGGGGCGGCACACAGCACCATACATAGTACTAAACACAGTATTGCACACAGGTGTGGCCTGCAGTCCTGTACCCACCCTGGCACTGCCCACAGAGACTACACACAGGTACCACACACAAGTATGGTCTGCAGTGCTGCAACCACATGGGCACTGGTCACAGGAACTGCACAGGGTACCAAACACAGGTACTGCACACAGGTACCAAACTCAGTACCAAGCACAGTACTAAATTCAGGTACCACACACAGGTACCAAACACAGTACCACGTACAAGTACAGCCTGCAGTGCTGCACCCACACAGGTACTGCCCACAGGGACCACACAAGGTACCAAACACAGGTACTGTGCACAGGCACCAAGCACAGTACCAAATGCAGTACTGAACACAAGTACTGCACACAGTATAGTACCAAACACAGTACTGTACACAGTACCAAACACATTACTCCACACAGGTATAGCTTGTAGAGCTGCACTCAGGCACTGCCCACAGGGACCACACACAGTACCAAACATAGTATGGTATACAGGTACTGCACACAAGTATGGCCTGCAGTGCTGCACCCACACAGGTACTGACCACCAGGACTGTACACGGTACCATGCACAGGTACTGCACACAGGTACTGCACATAGTACCAAATACATATGGTATTCAACACAGTACTAAACATAATACCACACACCCAGTACCCTATGAGTACTGCCCACAGGGACTGTATACAGTACCACACACAGTACTGCACACAGTACCCCACAGAGTACTACACTTAGGTACCAAGCACAGTACTGCACACAGGTACCAAACAGTACTGCCCGCAGGTACTGTGCACAATCCCCAACATGGTACTGCATGCATGTACTGTCCACAGGGACTGCACACTGTACCACACAGTGTTGCACAGGGACTGCACACTGTACCACACAGTGTTGCACTTAGGTACCAAACACAGGTACCACATGCAGTGCTGAACAGTACTGCACACAGGCATTATGCACCGTACCAAACAGTACTGCATACAGGCATCTCACACAGTACTGCACACAAGTAGTGCATAGAAGACAAAACATAGTACAGCATACAGTACTAAACACAGTACTACACACAACTGCCCACAGGGGCTGCATACAGTACCACATACAGTACTGGACATAGTACCACATACCCAGTACTGCACTTAGGTGCTAAACACAGTATTGCACACAGGTACTGTACACAGGTACTACACACATTATTAAACAGTACTGGACACAGGCATCACCCACAGTATCAAAGACAGTACTACATACAGGCACTGTACAGAGTACCAGAGTGCTGCACATAAGTAGTGCATACAGTACCAAACACAGTACTACACACAGTACTAAACACAGTACCACACACAGGTACCACACATGGTACCAAACACAGTGGCACACGCAGCCACTGCCAGTAGGTACTGCATACAGTACTGCACACAGGTGCTGAGAAGGGATTGGGTCATGGCACCTGGGAGAGCAGTAATTAAATACTTGGAGGATGGTTTCCGTCTTTTCATCAGTACTTGTTGAGACTTTTCTGTAGGGTGGGCACGAGGCATCTACAGGTAAAGAAAACAGGTGCAACCTGATCTCCACGGAGCTAAGGATATGCTGGGGGAGGCATTAAAAACAAGCAACACTTAAAAATGAACACAGAATTGCAGAGGGTGAAAAGAGACTTCTGTTCGGATCAGATTTAGATTTAGGCTGAGTGAGCCTTTCTGAGGACACAACGCTTAGTCTCCATATGATCTGGGAAGCTCTGAAGGCTTTAGCTGGGCCAGGGGGAGGATCAGGGGCCTGTTTGTACTGAGGCTTTCTAATCAGTATTAAGGCATGAAATCTTTCATTATGGAGCTCCAAATTTTTTTAAATGATATATTTATTGAGATGTAGTTTACATATTCTAATATTTACCCTTTTAATGTATACAATTTGGAATTGTGAAGCCCACACCACTGTCTGATTTGGGAATATTTTTATAACCGCTCCCTCCTCAAAGAAACCCTGCACTCACTGGCAGTATCTCCCAAATTCCTTCAGGGATCCTCTGCTGGGCTGACCCTGTGGATGTGTTTGACAAAGCTGAAATTACTCAATTTTGTTGTATGTCTTTCTTTGAAATTTACATTTTCATTTGCTAATGAAATTATGAAACAAGGAATTATCTTCAGAAGTGGGGCACAGTAGTAAGAGGATCATTACAGGATGCTAGTACTGTTATTATCATAGTTCACAATCAGTAGCAACTACTATTTATTGTTTGTTTGCAAAATGTGAGACATTACTAAGTGCTGTTTAAACATTAGCTTACATAATCCCAGCAGCAGCCCTGGAGGCCGGTGTCCTTAAGCCACTTTCCAGATGGGGACTTGAGAGAGAGTATCCTTACATACTGTAGAATTTTTAAGAAGTACTAGTTGTTTGAATATCCATATTTTACAATTTAAGACCTTGTCCTAAAAATACTAAATGTTCTTTTTTTTATATACTTAAAATGCTCCTTTTACATGCCTTCATATCTATAATATGCACTCTATGCAAATAAGGGAAAATAATTTACCGTATCCATGAAATTATAAGCATGGCCTAATCAATTGAAGGTTCAAATCAGTATTGGAAATACTAACATTTTATGTTGGCATTTGCTGTTGAGATGTAATTTCTTGAAGTAATACTAAAATGTGATTTTATTTTTATTAGGAGTTAGACCTTTTGCTTGTCCTCACTGTGACAAAAAGTTTCGAACCTCAGGCCATAGGAAGACTCACATTGCTTCCCACTTTAAACATACGGAATTAAGGAAATTGAGGCACCAGCGAAAACCTGCAAAGGTTCGTGTTGGCAAGACGAATGCTCCAGTCCCTGACATTCCTTTGCAGGAACCAATCCTCATAACTGACTTAGGTAAGAGAGGTTGCAGGGAGTCGTTAAAATTTATCGAGTACTCTTTTCTTTGCTGTTTCATGAATTGTGTATGCAAATTATGGTCTATGTAGTTAAATAGTTTTTTAGGCCTAGTATGATTGAGATCTGTGTTAAGCCTTGTTTTGCTTTATGGGCTAGCATGTTTTACAATCAAGATCGAAATCCTGACTGTATCCAAACTGCTACTCACATTGTTTTTTAAGAGACAAATAATGTGTAAGTGAAAACAGTAGTGTAAAAGTCCTCACTGAAGAAACATTGCTGCCTTAATGGAACCATCAAAGGTGCCAAGTGGTATTTATGTGAAACATACAGTGCACTGTTGTTGTTTTCATCTTTAGGTTCTTTGTGTTATTTGGGCTACTTTAATCTTTGCATTAAAAAGGAAAAGAAAATTCTGCCTGCTTATAAGTTCTTTTTAGATTCAGTGTCATTATAACCAACCCAAACTATGATTTTGTTAATCTAGAAGGAAAACACTGCTTGTTAGTATCTTCAGAAAAGTTATTTCTGTCAGTACTAGAACAAAATTTAAGAAACCTCTACTTTTGCACCAAATCCAGGAAAAAAAAAGTTTAAGAAACCTCATTCTTAGTTTGTTTGAGCTTCTGAATGCAAAATACCACTGACTGAGCAGTTTATAAATACTAGAAGTTTACTTCTCACAGTTCTAGAGGCTGGGAAGTCTGAGATCATGTGCTAGCAGATTCAGTGTCTCCTGAGGTCTCTCCTCCTCATAGATGGTGCCTTCTGGCTATGTCCTCCCAAAGGTCCTACCTTTTACTTCCTGAATTTTGGGGAGTCACAAACATTGAGACCATAGCATTTATTAAACTCTGTATGTGAATTTATATTTTTATGCAGTTTCTGTATTTCACTACTTTCCTAGGAAAGATAATTCAATCTGTAAGCATAGTAAACAAAATGTAATTCCTTTATTCCAAAACAGTGTACAGAGAGATTTTAGATATAAATAAAAGGCCACCAATAAGATGATCAACAGCCATAAACTTGTGTGAATCTAAGAGTTTAACATCAAAATATAGAAACCAAAAAGAATTTGAAGAAGGAGGAAGTACTCAACATCTCAAGTGTAGTGAAATATCCTTAATTAGGTCAACTTAAACACACTAAAACTGAAGATTCGAGCTCATGTATGAAAAGTGTTACTTAATAGCTTTATATAATCTGTTGCCTTAAATGACACATTTTAAATATGCATGAAACAAAAGTTGATCACATTCTATGGTACAGAAAAATTTCAATAAATTCTCAGAATTTGATTTTATACAGGATATAATCTTTGATTTTAGTTCACTGAAAAACTTATATAAAATAGCCATCCAAAATTGTATTACATGAAAAGAAGGACTCAAAACAGACACTGCGTACTACAGATGGTGCGTATTATGTAAACAGATTGGATGGACCAAAGCTGTCCTAGGAAAAATTAAGACTTTTGAGTATTATTAGAAAATAAGACTGATTGAAAATAAGTAAAATATTTAACTCAAAAACTAGGAAAATTAAAAGAAGGTAGCAGAAAGGAATTAATACAGCAGTTCCCAACTTTTTTGTTATCTGGGACTAGTTTTGCAGAAGACAATTTTTCCACAGATGGGGGGTTGCGTGGGGGAATGGTTTCAGGGTAAAGCTGTTCCACTTAGATCATCAGACATTAGATTCTCAGAAGGAGCATGCAGCCTAGATCTCTCACATGCACAGTTCACAATAGGGTTCACACTCCTATGAGAATCACAGTTCACAGTAGAGCTCCCTCTCCTATGAGAATCTAATGCGCTGCTGATCTGACAGGAGGCAGAGCTCAGGTGGTAAAGCTCACTTACCTGCTGCTCACCTCCTGCTGCCTGGCCCAGTTACTAACAGGTGACCTGGAGCTTGGGGACCCATGAATTCATACATATAATGGACTTGAAGATAGAAGACAAAAAAATGAACAGAATAATAGATGCCTGGTCACCAAGAAAACATAATATTAGGAATGAGAAAGAAGTTGTAAGCACAGATACAAATGAGGTAACAATTGTTTGCAAATAGTCTACAACTTTTTGCTAATATATTTGAAAATTTTGATGAAATGAATCTTTTCTAGAATAATATACTTGGTAGAACTGACTGTAGAAGAAATAGAATACTCCAAAATACACAACAAATTGGCAAGATAGTGAAAGATCTCCAAAATATCAGCATGGCTGGGTATGGTGGCTCACGCCTGTGATCCTAGCACTTTGGAAGGCCAAGGTGGGTGGATCACTTGAGGTCAGGAGTTTGAGACAAGCCTGGCCAACATGGCAAAACCCCATCTCTACTACAGATACAAAAATTAGCCAGGCATGGTTGCAGGCACCTCTAATCCCAGCTACTCGAGAGGCTGAGGCAGGAGAATGGCTTGAACTCAGGAGGCAGAGGTTGCAACCAAGATCGCACCACTGCCCTCCAGCCTGGGCAAGAGCGAAACTGTCTCAAAAAAAAAAAAAATCTGATAATTTTATATATGAATTATACTAAGCTTCCTAGGAACTATAATTATTATCATATTTAACTGTTTTTGAGCATAGAATGGGATCAAAACCCCACAGTAGCTTAGAATACTTTCATATCCTTGTCTAGTTTTGGTTGCTCAAGAATGAAACAACAGACCAGTTTCTTCTTCCAGGTTGCTGAAAATCAAGTTATACACCCCTGGGTTTCTTGACTTCAAGTTTATGAATCTTCAGTTGAGTTAGAGTCTTGACTTTTCAGAAATTTGTCAGGGTTGAAATGGGATATATTTTACTTATTGGCTTCACAGATGCTTGTATCTTAAACCAGATAGTGGCAGTTGACTTCTTTGGTTTAGGCTGACTGGGACACATGAGGGAAATGATTCCTAGAGGGCGCTTCATACTGTAAGTTATAAAATACTGTAGCTTTGTCTTATGCTTAGTTCTTTTGTTATTTATTTTTGTGTTCATCTCTTCTCTCAGACTCTGGGCCCCATAGAGGCTACAGAAAAGACTTGGCTGTCATAACCTTTGGGGGACAAGAGTTTGATAAAAAACATGATAAGAAGAGGTTTTAGCATAGAATACTTAGTTATTTGACTTAGTTGGGAGATGAGATCTTCGGGTTCAGTGTACTTACTCAAAATGCAGTATGTTTTACACTGAGACTGTCCTTTTAAACAGCATTAGAATACGTTAAAAATACTATGCCAAGTAATTAATTCTCTGATTATTAAGGAAGCACTTTTGCGTGGTATCGTACATTTGGTCATAAATTTTTAGAAACTTATAGAGTTACATGGGAACTAAAACATTTTCCTTCCAAACTTTCCTGCATTCCCTGTTCTTCATTTTTGTGGATGTAACAACTAGGGTCTAGAGAGAATTGCTGACTTTGCTTGTGGGTCGTACAGCTGGCTTGTTTCACGGTGGACCTAGAATCTGGGTCTTCTGACTTGTAGACTAGGGTTCAGTTTCATCTACAATTCACTTCCTTCCACAGCCACTTCCATAGTCCTGCTGAGCACGGAATTATGGAAGAGCACACTGTGATTTTCAGATAGTATAATAATTATATCTTGGTGTAAGTACTATTAGTCCTTATGTAACTTGGATATTATATATTTTATGACATTGTAGCAATTGCATTTCATTGGATACTCTCTTTGTTATGCTTGTTCCTTCAAGCTAAGGAACTGAATTTTCAATGTGCTGTCTGAGGAAGTATTGGAGACATGTAATTATAATATTTTGATCTGGAGCTCCTTCTGGATTTTAAAATCATATATATGACATGTCTGTTTTAACTATTTTTCTATATTATGTGGCTTTATGTGAATAATGTCACCATTTTTTCATTTTGCTTAGCATAAATGTTTGAAATATCTTTCCTTTGATGTGAGCCAGGCTTTGGTTGTCTGTTATTCTAAATGTCAAGGATGTAATGATGGATCTTTCAAGTTTATTTTTGATGTATTAATCCTATTAATATACTTGCTTGTCATCTTAATACAAGTACTTGTAAACCCATTGTCCAACCTTGTATACACATTTATGAGATATACTCATGTTTGATGTATGATACGTGTCGTGTTCACATTTTTCTTGAGGGTTTACATGCTGTTACTATGTGCAATACTGTATATAAAAGCTGTGGTAAGAATAGTTGTATTTCCCCCAGGCAGCCTACAGGATGAAGCTTTTGCTTCTGTTATTATAGAAGGAATTTTAGGATGCTTTAAGAACATTTCTTGTTTCTTTTTCAGGTGTTAATTAACTAAAATTTATTCATGCCTTTCTCTAAGATAAGTAGTTTCTTTGTATAAGAAAGAAACATGTCAAAGGACTGATAATATAGTAGAAATGATTAATATAGGACTTTTTATGTATGTTTAATTTCTCATTAATTTTTTTTCTTCAAAGTTTGAGACCTCATAATTAGCCTAACTTTGATCAGAACTTTGTATTTAAGATTAGTAAAGGTGAAAAATACAGCACTCGAAAAATGAGCCTATTATTTTACTTCTTTTCTGGCTCAAAGAAGAAACATCCTTTTCCCTCACCACAAGGGCTCAGAGTCTTCTAGGGTTCTGTTCCAAAGTACACATACCGAGCTACAACCCCCACGGGGTACAGTTCCATGTCTGGGGAGAAATAACTAAGATAACAGTTGTATATAGTAGGATTATTCATCACAATATTGTTTATGATAGTGAAAAGTTAGAAGCAATCAAAATATTCCTCAAAAGTATGATGAACAAACCTTGGTGCCATGGAGTTCTGTGCAGACATCCAAAGAATGATGGAGATGAGGTCATATGTCATGACGTGGGAAGATGTTAACGTGTCTGTACTAAGCATAGCAGGTAATTACAGAACTGCATGTGTGGCTGATCTCACTTACGTTCATGTGTAATTTGTTTTTTTCTTAGAGTATACACTACACTGAATTTTGATTTTTTTGAGAGACGTTACTGTGCAATTTCCTTTTGTGTGTGTGTGTGTCTTTTTATGGTATTCTGAATTATTTGAGAAGGGGCCACATGAGTTGGAGGTTGCATAAGAGTGGTTTGGATAAGGAATTGGAGAAAGTAATTCAGTTCATGGAGTCCCAGCAGGACTGGGAAGGACTGAAGACAGATGATCTAATAGACTGGGAGATGGAAGACAGGCTAAGACACTAGCCTAGGGTTCATCTGACTCAAAAAGTGGATAGGAGGAAGCATGAGAGAGCTCTGAGGGCTATAGCTCGGTGCAGCTGTGGAAAGGAAACGATGAACTGTGCGTTCTGGGAAGTTGCTTATGCTGGAGCACTTGCTCACTGTGCAGTGTGGGTTCCAGAAGCCACGGGAGAAAGTGTAGGAAGGAGATTGGGAGACTTGTGGGCTGTCTGCTGCATAGATGGATGCTGGGGGCACCCTGCAGCAGGATGGGGAATAGTACAGAGAGGAGAGTGGTCCCTGGGCCTCCTTAGGGCTCAGAGCGGTGAGGCCTGGTGTGATCTCAGGGTGGAGGTCTCCAGATCAGAATCTGGTATCAGTTCGCT
Source organism: Callithrix jacchus (assembly GCF_049354715.1). Taxonomy (NCBI): domain Eukaryota; kingdom Metazoa; phylum Chordata; class Mammalia; order Primates; family Cebidae; genus Callithrix; species Callithrix jacchus. The sequence continues at coordinate 119,338,192 of NC_133514.1, forward strand.
TCAGTTCTTCAGTAAAGGCTAGAGCACCAGCATCAGGGGCTGGGTCTGCTGGTGGGGTTTGTCTGTGTAAAGGGGCTAAATCAGGTGTAGCCTGAAGCCTGGACTACTCTTGGGAAAGCACATGGAATGAGCTTAGTGTCTGCTTGCAGAGCTCCAGGGAGAGACTCACCTGCAACCCTAACGCCTTACGGAAGTCAGCTCGGACTAGTTGGTAGCCCTTCTTTCCCTCTCATAAGACATAATGTCTTTTGGCGTGGGAAATGGCAAGAGCAATGTTGGGCTTTTCTATTTGTGAAGTGTCTTGTTTTCTTCCCCCTGGATACAGATGTAAGACAACCATTGGAGGGTTCTTACTTTTTAAAAATGACTTTGTGAATTTGCAATTCCTAGTTTACCTACTTCCATGAATTTATGTACTTAGCTGCTTGAAGTAATTTCACTTTGCTGCATCTTTTTTCTTGCTTTTGTTTTGTGTATTACATATCTAATAAACGATATAAATTTTTCCAATATTTCTGTATTATATAATTCATTTTAGTGGTGGGAAGAGTTTTTAAATTTTTTTTCTTTTTTTGAGGCAGAGTCTGTCTCACTCTGTCATCCAGGCTGAAGCGCAGTGGTGCAATCATGGCTCACTGCAACCTCTGCCTCCCGGATTCAAGCATTTCTCCTGTCTTAGCCTCCAGAATAGCTGGGATTACAGGTGTCCACCACCACGCCCGGCTAATTGTTTGTATTTTAGTAGAGACGGAGTTTCATCATATTGGTCAGGCTGGTCTCAAACTCCTGACCACAGGTGATCCACCTTCCTTGGCCTCCCAAAGTGCTGGGATTATATGTGTGAGCCACCACGCCCAGCTGAGTTTTTAAAATTTTTATTTTTATTTTAAAATTCATTCCATTTAGTTTAACAAGGAGCAAGAAAATGGCTTATTAAATATTAGTTGGAGTTTATAATTTTAATTAACTTTATGCTAATAGTTGTTGAAGCTGTCTGTATAAAATTCTAAGTGATTGTTTCTGCTACCACAGTAGTTGCTGTCATGCATCACCACAGAGGCCCTCTGAGATGGGCACTTGAAATATGAAGTTTTATAAGCTTAGTTAGTGCTCTTTTTAGTTGCCATTTTGAAGAATAGTCCTATTAGTTTTCTGTTCACCTTTGAGGGTAATTCTTCTAAGAACCTCACATAGTTCCCTAAACACATGGGAGTCCAATAAATGTTGACCATAAGATGATAAATAAATGACCTTGGTTTGAACTGTGCATTCCTCTTTCCTTCTCTGTGTAGGGATACACACTGAGAACGGGTCAATTTCTTCAGTCATGCTTATGTATCCTCTTAACCGCAGGTGGTAGGTGGGCTCAGAGCTATGTCAGTGATTACCATGGAAGTCCCAGGCTCAAGAAGCTGAAAGCCTGGTAGAATGGGGAAAAGACATGAGGACAAGCAGTGACTGGCACAGAAGCGGAACTAAGATGCAGAGATGGGAAATCCAGGACACAGCAAGAGTGTGAAGATACAGAGGGACATGGCGGATGGGGTGTTGAGTGCCATGCCAGACAGTCATAGCAGTTAAATACTTGGTGGTGTGCTGCAGAAGGCATTTGAGTAAACTACCATTGGGATCATAGCTTACTTTAGTCAACTAGATGTTTTTCTGCCAGTGTTATGAGAATAACTGAATGTTCATTGAGCAAGCTAGCTAGCTAGTGAAGTCTTAAATGTTTGTGGCAATAGGGACACATATAAGTCTAGGGGACTCCTTGACAGAGAGAACCTGGGTCCAGGGTTAGCCATCAGTGTTTTTGAGAACCAGGCATGGCATTCAGTCTGCATGTCACAGCATGTGTATCCTGGGGAAGGTGGTAGTTGTGTACTGGATGCCTGCATTTTCTCTTTCTTTTTTTCATTTCTTGAGATGGAGTCTTAGTCTGTCACCTAGGCTAGAGTACGCTGGCACGATCTTGGCTTACTGCAACCTCTCTCTCCCAGGTTCAAGTGATTCTCCTGCCTCAGCTTCACGAGTAGCTGGGACTACAGGTGTGTGCCACCACAACTGGCTAATTTATATATATATATATTTTTTAAGTAGAGACGGGGTTTCTCTGTGTTGGCTAGGCCGATCTCAAACTCCTGACCTCAGGCGATCATCCACCTTGGCCTCCTGAAGTGCTGGAATTATAGGCGTGAGCCACCGTGCCCAGCCTTCAGTTTTCTCTTTTGAGCAGGACGAGTTGTGAGGAAACAGTGAGGCTGTGCTGTCAAGCACAGGGTGGTGTCAGAGTGGCCTGGAGAGAGGTCTTTGACATAGCTCTTTTGGTCCAGAAGGCTTGTGAGATGAGAAAAGCCTTGGCAGTCTTAAGGGTTGTGCTGTGTGGATTATATATACAAATCACAAGGGAGGGTTCTGAATACTTTCTGAAAAATAGGTAAGGTTCTGATGCAAGCATCAGGAATCATAGGTGAATTTCCTTAAGTCTGATAATGAACGAGGTGAAACTGGTTGGGCTGTCAAATTCCCTCCAGCTTTGTAACTGTTTTGCTGTTATTCGAGATTGGCGGCAGTGGGAAACAAGGGAAGATTCAAGATAAGAGACATTGGAGCAGTGTTGATCACCAGGACTGTCAGATGCGGAGTACAAGACGGGGAAGGGAGCTCTCTGAGGCCCAGGGCTCCCCAGCCTTGGAGACCAGGAGAAGACTGTTCCAGGCTTGCCACTAGGAAAGCTGGGAGAAATAGGTCTTAGGGGAAAAAATTGAAATGGAATCTATTTCTGTGGAAAGTCAGGAGAGAAGATATTTCTCATGTATGTTAAGAGGTACATCATGCTACTCATTGCATAGAAGTTAAGGTGCGACTGAGGGAGGAGAGAGGACTGGGAGTGGAGAGCTGTGGGCAGAGGACAGAGTCTTGGCCAGCGCCTCCTTGTCTGTGCAGGAGGAGGAGCAGCCCAAGGCTGATGGAGGACTGATTGTGTACCTCTTCCTCTTGTGTACCTTAAAAATCCCAAGGGACTTTTAAGGATTTCAAAAGTTTACCCCTACGTTTGTCCTGAATTGCTGATACAATGCAGTAGCTTGATCAAGTCGTGTTTATTAGCTGGTCGACTGGAAGGAATTTGTTACTTAGTAAATGTATTTAAAACCTGAAAGGTTTAAGTTAGTAATTCTGTTATTTGTAGATCTACAAATAACAAAAGACATCTTTATGGTTAATAACAAAGGATATCTTCTGTTCTAAAATGGTTAGTGTTTCACAGATGCCGTTAGTGATATCCGTGAAAACGCTAACCATTGTATAGCAGAAGATCATGTTAGAATCACTTTGGTTTTGAGTGTATTATAGTACCTACTGTGCAGTATTCATGCTGAAGAAACAAGGTATTTAAATCCTGCTTAACCTGAATTGTGGACGTAGTTGTGTAAATTCCATGTCAATAAATGCCCATATAGAAAGTAAATGTAGGAATTCATTATAAATTGGCTGTGGCATCAAGGGAAGTAATTGTGACGAGATATTTCTCATGTTGAAAAAATGAGGAACATTAATATATATTAATTTTATAATGTTTATATTAATTATAATGTTATACATATATTAATTTATGTTTTCCCATAGGTATTCTTTGAATAGCCAGTTTCCAGCAATTAAAATAACATAGTTGCAACATTAGAATCTAACTTACCAGAATTTTCATCTTCTGGGTAAAACATATGCCTTGTGACATTTAATTTTATTACTAGCCTTGACAGTGAATTATGTCTGCTTTTCTTTTGGTTTGTAGGTCTTATCCAGCCCATTCCAAAAAACCAGTTTTTCCAAAGCTATTTTAATAATAATTTTGTAAATGAAGCAGATAGACCATACAAGTGTTTTTACTGTCATCGTGCATATAAAAAATCTTGCCACCTTAAACAACACATCAGGTAAGGTCACAGATTCACAGATGGAAATTTAGTATCAGTAAACTGACTTGGTGACCTGATGACTTAGGATGGTAGCATTAGCTTTTGGTATTTAAGATGTCACATTTGCCTCCAAAATATTTATTGGTAATTAATGTTTTTATTCTTTAATGTCTTCACTAAACTGTTTTACCCAGAAATTGCCACTGGATTTTATATATATGCCCGTTTAAATTTCACTGTGCAATTTCCAAGAAATATCGAAGTATTTGGTTGACTTTATTAGACTTCTGTTTATGTTTTTCAGATATATTTATCAGAGTTTAGATTAATTCTGAGTGCTAGCCACAGTGAAAGGGAAGTTGAACCTTAATCATGAGGGACAGTGTGATATCACGAAAAAAGTAGAGAACTTAGAAAAAGCCCTGGCTTCTAGCTTCGTCTATCGTGTGACTTCAGCACTGAGTCTCAGGCCTCCTCATCCGTAAGATGTGGAGAGCCATGGCATTGCTGCTTAGCTGTAAAGGACGTGATGACCAAGTGAAGTGAAGTGCCTTCTAGTCACCAAGCACTATACAAGGGTAAGAAACTCACTCATTAAAATGTTTATTTCTTTTAAGATCCCATACAGGTGAAAAACCTTTTAAATGCTCTCAGTGTGGAAGAGGCTTTGTTTCTGCGGGCGTGCTCAAAGCGCATGTCCGAACACACACGGGACTGAAATCTTTCAAGTGTCTGCTATGTAATGGGGCTTTCACTACTGGTGGCAGCTTACGGCGACACATGGGAATTCACAACGACCTTCGTCCGTATATGTGTCCCTATTGCCAAAAAACATTTAAGACTTCACTAAATTGCAAAAAGCACATGAAAACCCACAGGTGGGTATAATTCTGTTGGTCACTTGTTATCATCTTTATAATTCCCAGAAGATGGTAGGGAGTGTTTTTAGGAAATAACTGTCTTTGATTCTTACATTATTATTTCTAGCTCGTAGTATATGGGTTCAGAAAACTTAAGTATTAGTATCTGAGGATCTAATGGGAGCCATAGACTGAAGCATTAACATTTTGATTTTTAATTTAAAAATGAAGTAGTTTCTGTTGGGCTCAGTGCTTTGTAAGCTCTCTTTTAAAGCTGTTCGTTGATAATCAGATGAAATGCTAGACTGTGTCTGGTATAGTCAGCTAGTGAGTATTTCAGAAAAGAGAATCTTAGAGGATCCTATGATTTCGAGGCATGTCATCAGCAAATCTGAGTGGTAATTATTCTGTGTTGTTGACTTTAAAGAACAACGTGTTTTAGATATTCCATAAACTCTTCATTCAGCCTAGCTTATATTTTCACGATTGGAAGGCTAGCTCATCTCTACATGGATGTAATCCAGAAGAGATACATTTCTGACTCATGCTGGGGCCTATTGGATGAGTATTTCTGTGAAGCCACAGAATTCTGCGTGGTACTGTAAAAGGTGGGTAGGGTGACCACAGCCCAGGAGATGTGAAAGTGAGTCGCAAGGCCTAAAGCAGCTGCCCGGGGACATTTGCTTTCAGACAGCACTTTAACCCAGATATGTCTGCCTGGATGTTCCCTACAAAGCAAAACCCTAAATGTTAGAATAAGTTAACTGCAGTAGTGTGTTTTGATACCATTGACCCGAATGCCTAAGCACCCTCAACAGAATTGACATTTTTGATTTCGGCATCATTGATTGTTTAGCCGAGATATTTATCTGCTGCTTGAGACCACCTAGGGAGTGTGGTGGTGTTGTATAGTGGACTCCTGTCAATTCCATATCCAGTTATACTTCACTGCATTGTGTGGAGGGTATCCTGTGCAGGGCACTGCACGTGTTTGGGAACTGGGGAACTCGGGGGCACACTGATGTTGAGGATGTTTGTGTTTCTGCTCACTGCAGGAGGATGACGGGTCCCCAGTTGGCCCAAGAGCTTACTGTGCTAACAGGAATGGAGCTTGGGCACTCGCTTGCTCAGTGGAATGTTAAATCTTTTTCAGTCAGGAAACCAGCTTTTCCCAATGTACTTTTTGTGGTAGTATTGGGAATATGAGTTTCAGACCCTTGTTTCCAGTGACCTTGTTTCCGGACCTAGTGACCAGTGATGTAATTGTGGGGTCACCTTTATTAAGTGGTGTATTGCGTGGCCCTTGTTTGTCATTAGTTTCGAGGGACATGTGCAGGAGATGGGTGTGTAGCTTTGAGAAGACATTGAGCAGATCAGCCTGTCATTGCAGAGCTGCACTGCTTTGCTTTTACAGATTGTGTGCACCTGGAATCTGCCTACAAGGAGAGCAGCCAGCTGCTGTTTCATTCCTTTGTTTGAATTGTTGGGAATTCCCAAAATACCACATATACTCATATTAAAGATAGGTAAAGAAGGTTAGTTACTATAGTAGCATTTATGGGAAAAAACAGAGAACCAGGGAAACAAACAGAAAACAAGCCTCCATCAGTTAGCATGTGACACACATGTGCTTAGGGTAGAGTGGCTTCTGCAGCTCCTGCCGCCACTGCACTGCTGTGTGGAAGCATCACGGTGGAGGTGTGGGTGAAGAAAAAGTGTCATATTCTGACACTTTTCTATTATGTGAGACATTTTTCTTCTCCTTTCCACAGTAAAAGTAGTTACAAATTTTCTATTTTGGACATTAGAAAAGAGGGAAAATTTTGTTTGGAACTGAGAATGAAATTTTGATCAGGCAGATTCCTAAGACACTGGAGCAGAGCCCGTGACGCAGCTTGTATGCAGAGGCAGAAGAGAGGACCAGGCGGCCCTTTGTTTTTTTGTGTTTTTTGTTTGTTTGAGACAGAGTCTTGCTCTGTTGCCCAGGCTGGAGTGCCGTGGCACAGTCTTGGCTCACTGCAGCCTCCACCTCCTGGATTCAGGCGATTCTCCTGCCTCAGCCTCTTGAGTAGCTGGGACTACAGGCATGTGCCACCATATCCTGCTAATTGTTGTATTTTTAGTAGAGATGGTGTTTCACCTTGTTGGCCGTGCTGGTCTTGAACTCCTGACCTCAGGTGATCTGCCCGCCTCAGCCTCCTAAAGTGCTGGGATTGCAAATGTGGCCACCACGCCCAGCCTGTTAGCCAGTTGATTGTGTGAGGTTTTTTTTCTTTTTTTTCAAGTTCTCAATTCATTGCTGAATTCATTGTTCATCTCTTCCTTTGAAAGAGAAATTGTTGACTTCGATGACTATGTACTGGATACATTTTGTGGATGTAAATGTTGCTGCAAGCAGCATTTGGATCATTGGTCCCATAAAATGCCTGTGGCCCAGGCCGTGAGATAGCAGGTGATGAGGCTGGACCCTCTCTGTTTGTGCACCACATGTGTTGTCGTATTTAGATTAGTCTAGAAGGGTGTCATCTTGGTACAGTTATTTTTCTGAATACCTTAGACTCATTGCAGAACTTGAGTTGGGAGAGTTTAACTTTTAAACACGTGACATCTTTTTAATGTTTTTAAGCTGTTAGGCATTTGGGTGGGTGTTGTCCTTCATCCTCCCTTTGTGCCTCGTGTCTTGTAGCTGGTGGAAGCGCTTACAGATAAGGCAAACGAGCTCTCTTCAGAGTTACTAATGGTGTTCGGTTTCTGCCTGTATTGCCATCAAGACTTCAAGATGAAATCATTAATAGAAAATGTTCTTTAATCAATGACAACTTTCTCACTGTAGTAGCCCACACAAGTAACCTTTGACAGCATCTAATCTGATGAACTGTTTATTTTTCTGAAGATATGAACTTGCCCAGCAGCTCCAACAGCATCAGCAGGCAGCCTCGATAGATGCCAGCACTGTGGACCAGCAGAGCATGCAGGCCTCCACCCAGATGCAGGTGGAGATCGAGAGCGACGAGCTGCCGCAGACAGCGGAGGTGGTCGCAGCGAACGCTGAGGCCATGCTAGACCTGGAGCCTCAGCACGTGGTGGGCACAGAGGAAGCAGGGCTGGGCCAGCAGTTGGCAGATCAGCCCCTGGAAGCAGATGAAGGTAAATGTTTAACTCTGAGTGATCCTGACGGAGTTTTGCAGCCTTTCCCACTCATTCCAGTCCATCGGTGTCTCCCATTGCTGACTTTTAAAACGATATGTGCTGTGTGTGAGACAGAGACTGAATTCAGTATTTTATCATTTAAAATGTATTTATTCAGTATTTATATCATTCCACATGCTCTTAAATTGGATCGTTACTTTTCAATTAGATCTTTACTCTTCAATTGTATTAACTTTCTTAGGTCAAGGTCTTTTTTTAAAAACAAAAACATAAAGTGATTGGACTTTTTGTTAGGAAATATTTGAAATCTTATTAGGAAGTATTTGAAAGCTTAAGACTACAGCAAAATCTATTGTCCTTATTTTGATATAGATGCTTCCGATTTTTTTCCATACAAATATGCAGGGGTGTGTATGTGTATGTTTGTGTGTGTTTATGTGCATATAGAACTATACAAATAAGGCTGGGTGTGGTGGTTCACACCTGTAACCCCAGCACTTTGGGAGGCCAAAGCAGGCAGATCACTTGAGGTCAGGAGTTCAAGACTAACCTGGCCATGGTGAAACCCTATCTCCACTAAAAATACAAAAATCAGCTGGGTGTGGTGGTTCACACCTGTAATCCTAGCTACTTAGGAGGCTGAGGCAGGAGAATTGCTTGAACCTGGGAGGCTGAGGTTACAGGGAGCTGAGCTGACACCTCCGTACTTCAACCTGGACAACAGAGTGAGTGAGACTCTGTCTCCAAAAGAAAAAAGTTATACAAATAAGATCTTGCAGTGCGTACTATTTTGTAATCCACTCATATACCCAGTATACTGTGAACATCTTTCAAGTAAACTGGATGATCTTTAGTGTTCTGTTAAGTACACTCAGTGTAGATTCAGACTAATGTGGGTCAGTGAACTGTTGGAGACTGGTTGGCAATGAGATCAAGCTCCTGAAGCAGAATATAAAGCAGCACATTGCTTCTTTCATCAGTAGTTTGGCTACAAAAAGCCCATGTCAGGCCAGCTGCAGACTGTGATTAGTGACATAGCTGGCTTCCGCCTGGCACAGGCTGCTGCTTTCACACAGGGCTGTCAACAGTGTGCTGACCAGTTGACCGTTTTATTTTACGGTTGTCTCAAATGTATTTACTCTCTAGGTAGGATTATACACTTTTCCTGTGTGGTACCTGCAAGCACGCACACCCAAAAAGGTTAAACAATTATGTAATGTAACACCATTTTAGAATATTGCTTAATGGAACAATGTCTAAGTTTTTGGACAGACTGTAAGGCTTTCAGGGATGATATTCTAGAAATGCAAAGAGAATGCTTTAAGCATATACCTACATAAATTATCTCCCTATTGTCTTTTAAAATAAGGAGTCTGATATTTGAAAACTCGCTGAAGTGTACTTTTGGATAGATTTGCAGATGTGAAACAAATGTCTGAGTCCCCCTTTTTGGTATCTCGTCCCTAGATGGGTTTGTGGCTCCGCAGGACCCTCTGCGAGGGCCCATAGAGCAGTTTGACGAACAGACCCCTGCGCAGCAGCCCTTCGAGCCAGCAGGGCTGCCCCAAGGTCAGTGGCGGGTTTTCAGTGAAATTTGTAAGTGATCTGTACCTCAATTGAATTTAATTTTACAACAACCTTAGATGTTTTCTCTGAAGGCTCTTGTAAAATGTATGGTTTCAAACCAAATAACTTTTTGCATGCATTGTAGATTTTTTTTTAATCGATGCATACTATTTTGTGGTCTGCTCAGGTCTTCTGGAAGGTGACCTTTGCAGCCATACCACACGTAGTTTCCAGCCAAGAAAAGGTGGCTGAGTAGAAATGGGAACTTCATGGTGACTGGATGACTGTGGCTGGTGCTGTGTGATGTCTGCTAAGCACAGCTCCTGCCTGTTAGCAAACAATGTTAGAGCCTGCTAGTAACAGCTAGTCCTGATTCTAATTCACAAAATAGAAAGGCCCCTTTAGACATGGTAGATTTATAAACCTACCTGTTTTAGCATTTTAATGTAACTTTAATATTTTTCTGTAGAACTCCTCTTTTCTAATTTATTTCAGGTTTTACAGTGACTGATACATACCATCAGCAGCCTCAGTTTCCACCTGTCCAGCAGCTACAGGATTCCAGCACACTTGAGTCTCAGGCCCTCTCCACAAGCTTCCACCAGCAGAGCTTGCTGCAGGCTCCCAGCTCTGATGGGATGAGTGTAGTGAGTATGGACAGAGGGGTGCGTATGTGGCCGTATTTAGCAGGTGCTATTTCATTCCTCACTGTGATGATTCAAGGTTTCCTTAAGGGAAATTTTAAGAGACATGCTCACTTCTTGTAACAGTAAGGTTACTGCATTACCTATGAAATCCTCAGTGTTTAGTACATAGGGTTTTCTTTTTCCTTAAAACATTTTAATTTTACTAAAGGTTTCAGTGCCATGGTATGGCTTTGCATTTGTGATTAAAAGCCAAATATTTACTAGAGTGTTATGTATAACACATTGAAAGATACTATGATGCTTTAGGTACAAAGCCTAAACATTTTTATTTGTGGGCTTTTAAACATGTTAGAAGGAAAATGTAATGAATGCTGACATTTAAAAATATTTAAAGTTTTGTCTCTTACTCCTAGTTGGAGACGCTTTAATATTGCCTTTGACTTTCGTTTTTCTGCTTTTGGAAATTTTTTAATAGTGATGAGAAATGATTGACCAATTGTTATCCCTTCTTAAAATCCACCATTGGTAGCTTTGCCCAAGTGGTAGGGCTGGAAATTTTCAGAACATTTTTCTCATAGCTAGAAACTACCTAATCGGCAGCAGTTGCTGAGTCTGGGAAGCGGAGAATCTACTTCTTAGCAGCTGACTTCACTCCAGAGCTCTCTAAATAAAACTGTGCAAACCCAGTTCTGTGATTGTAGTTTTATCGAAGTTGGTTTTGGAAGTCAGCTAAACAAATGAGACACAGGCCCTTGCTTATAGCAACATTCAGTTACTGCACAGGAATGGATGACTCCACTGTTCGAAGTCTGTCCTGTGACTGTCCCGGCCTTCTGAAGGTCAGTGGAGCTTACCCTCTGCCCAGGGAAAGCATGGGTCTAATATAGAGTGGTTAGAAAACATTGACCAGATTTTTGTTTCGTCCTTGCTGTGGTAGCATGAATTGTAGTGCCGCTGTCAGGAAGGTATGGGGCTAGTGTGACTGCTCTATGTATGTGTGTACCATTCTTGGGGATCTGGAGAACATGTCTTTCTCACCCTCTGGTTAATGTGACAAGAGGAGACATAATATTATACTTTCTGAAGGTGGGATTTTATTCACCATCAGTAAGAATAGAGCAAATGAAAGAGGAATCTCTTACTAAGATTCACAGATATTCAAGTAGTTTGCTTTATACTTCTCTTAAATTTTAGACAACTCGCTTGATTCAGGAGTCATCCCAAGAGGAGTTGGACCTACAGACGCAAGGTTCCCAATTTCTAGAGGACAGCGAGGACCAGAGCAGGCGCTCTTACAGGTAGTTGTCTGCACAGACCAGCTTGCGGTACTGCTGGCTCCCGGCGATGGATGCTGCTGTGCGCCTGCCCTGCTCCAAGGGCTTTGCAATTGCATTATCTCAAAACTGTTTGAACAGTTCCATTGTCATCCATATTCTGTAAATAAAGGATCTGAGACAAAGGAGATTACCTTGCTAAAATTTTTACAGCAAGTAAGTGAGTGGGCCAGGATTTGAATGAAGCAGTCTTCAGTTTGTCTGTTTGAAGTACTCTGCTGTAGCTTCCCGTCTGAAGTTGACTGCTTTAGTCATTATTATTACATTGGCAGAAGTTACTTAAATCTGTATTATGCCTTTTACCCCAAGACTCTTCATGTGCTTTATGTATAACAACTTGTGTGCCAGGATACAGCACAATTAGAAAGACAGCTTCTTCGGGCGGGGTGGCTCACGCCTGTAATCCAAGCACTTTGGAGGCCAAGGCGGGAGGATCACCTGAGGTCGGGAGTTCAAGACCAACCTGACAAACATGGTGAAACCCCGTCTTTTAAAAAAAAAAAAGATTTTTAGAAAGACAGCTTCTTAGCTGTGTCCATCCGCTGGCTCAGAAGTACGTATCAAGCACCCTCTGTACACAGTGTACCACACTGGTCACTTGGGAGACGCTGGTGAACAGACAGACTCCCACCCAGCTCACACTGTGGCATCTACACTCACAGTGAATAAAATGAATATTCTTACAAAATGAAGGATGAGCATGTATGTCATAAAAATTAGAATATGAGTGTGGTTTTTTTACAGAGATAGTCTTGGCTTTATAATATGTTGATATATTTATATATATATCAATTCTATATATTTATAATATGCTTAAAAGTACTTTTCAAACTCTAGCACATTTTTATTCCGGAGCCACTGAAGCAAACACCACACCCCATCTTCTTTACAGTCACTCTTGAAGACTGATAAGCTACATTGCCTCCAATGAATGCTCTTAAGATTTTTTTAGATGCATAGGTTTTGCTAATATTAAACACATAATGTAAGTACCTTGAACCAGTATGCTTATGCATTAGATTTCTTCGTAAGGATGCTACGCTGAGGTCTTCATGAGTTTGCAAACTGCAAAAATATATTAGAGAGCCAGATGCAGTGGTGGGCCCCTATAATCCCAGCTACTCGGGAGGCCAAGGTGGTTGGAACACTTGAGCTTAGGAATTCAAGACCAACCTAGCAAGACCCCATCACTGATATATATATATATATTTTTAATCATTTTAATTTTAGCCAGATGTGGTGGTGCATACCTGTGATTCCAGCTACTTGGGAGGCTGGGACTTGAGAATTGCTTGAACCTGGGGGGTGGAGGTTTTAGTAAGCCACGATTGCACCATTGCACTCCAGCCTGGGTGATGGAGTGGAGACTCTGTGCCCTCCCAAAGGGAAAAAAAACAACTTTTATTTTAAATTCAGGTGTTACATGTTCAGGTTTGTTTCTGATTTTAAAAAAAAAGTATGTGTGTGTGTGTGTGTATGTGTGTGTATACATATACAGATACACACCTACACACATATGTATATGAGCAGTGGTCCCGTCTTTGGGATGGGGTTCCAGGAATCCTGAGGATGCACATAGATGGGCTTCAGATTTCTGTGACTTTCCTGATATTTTATTCACACTTTCTTTTATTCAGCATATATTTATTTGCCAATGTCTAATTTGGGATTTTGTATTATTTTTAAGTGCGATTAATGTTTCCTCATGTTTCCTTCATGACATCTGCTCAGGCATTACTGGACTTTTACACATTGTATCATTCATCCATTCATTCATTGAGGATGCCTTATGTGCCAAGCACTAAGACCGAATTAGCAAAACAAAAGAATCCAACTCAGTTGTCATGAAGTTGACAGTCTAGTAGAAAGAGTTAATAAGCAAAATGAACAAGTAAACTGCATGGTAGATGAGATGTGACAGTGGGCCATAGAGAACGGAAAGGCGGAAGAGGCTGTGTCGGGGGCCATGTGATAGCTTTTTGCAGAGTCATTCCGATGTACAGAATGTCTGTAAATGGCCTGGCGCAATGGCTTCACGCCTGTAACTTTGGGAGGGCGTGGTGGGTGGATCATTTGAGGTCCTGAGTTTGAGACCAGTCTGGCCAACATGTGGTGAAACCCCATCTCTACTAAAAATACAAAAATTAGCCAGGCATGGTGGAACACATCTTTATGTCCCGACTACTCGGGAGGCCAAGGTGGAAGAATTGCTTGAACCCAGGAGGTAGAGGTTGCAGTAAGCCAAGATCATGCCATTGCACTCTAACCTAGGTGAAAGAATGAGACCCTGTCTCAAAAAAAAAGAAAAAGAAAAAGAAATGCCTGTGTGTTCCGGATCCGTTTAAAAGGCCTAACCTACAGGATTCATTGCAAGTCAAGATCAGAAGCATTAGGATGACTGCTAGGATTTTGACCTGAGCAGCTAGGAGGATGAAATTACCATCACCTGAAGAGGGAGCCCTCGGGGAAGCTGGTTTGTGTATGAAGACCAAGGTTTGGGTCTGTGACACTAGGATTGATGTTTGAGGAGAAATGGCATGTAGGCAGTTCATTTCACCAGACTGGAATGGTTGCAAATTCCAGCCATTTCTTATATCACAGGATGGATTCAGATTCCTGTGAGTCTCCTGATATTTATTCACACTTCGATTTATTCAACATGTATTTATTTGCTAATGACTAGTTTGGGATTTTGTACTATATTTGCATGTGATAAATGTTTTCCCATGTTGCCTTCATGACTTTGTCTTGGGTATTACTGGACTTTACTCCTCCTTAATTCTTCTGTTTCTCTTGTATCTTGACTTGGTAGTGAATTCTGTAGGTTGTACCTTCTAAACAGATCCAGAAGTTACATACACTTATTTGGGAGTTGCCAGAGTAGATGGTATTTGAAGCTGAGGAGACAGGCCCATGAGGGAGAAATGGCTCATAGATTGCACCGGGCCACACCACATAGAGATGAGCAAGGAGAAGGAGAACCAGCCTCGGAGATTGAGATGAACCAGCCACGAGACAAGAGAACTTGGAGTGGAATGTTTGCGTGCATGTGTATTTTTCTGAGGAGAGAATATGTAGCTTATTTTGATTCCTAAAGAGATCAAAGATTCTTTTTCAAGACATTGAGAAACATCAGATCTGTAGCCTATCATTTTCCCAATAAAGTACAACAAATTAGAGAACAGCAACGCTCCCCGTACATGTGTTTCCTGGGCAGACTCACTTCAGATAAGCTGTTGCAGCAGATGTGGTCCCTGGGAGCTCAGCATGTTTCCTGTCCCTCTGCAGCTAATCTCTTCGGAGGAGTACACCTCCCTGAAGGGCGATGAGTCCCTGACATGAGCACACATCTCCCCAGCATGATGTTTGTCCTGTGGTGAGGGTGCCACACTGTTAGCATCTATAATGCAGGCCATTCTCGGACGCTTTGGGAGTTTAGCTGTGGTCAACAGAGCAGGCAGTTGTGGTCCGGGCAGAATGTGAACAGCCTTTGCACTAGCAGGAAAGAGTTTACCTCACATGAACAGAGCTTGGTTCTTGGGAGAGGAGGGAGGTGGGACAAGGCTAGGGTTGGCAGAGGGAGGCCATGTCCATTAGATACCTCTGAAGGGTATCTGTTTCTCTGTGTTATAGCCAATATCGTATTGTTGTTGATCTTTAATTAATAGACGTGAGTGTTTTGAAAAGCTTACTTTCCTTATTAGTGGACCTTTTCTCAGTAAATTTCAAGTGATTTCATGATCCTCGGTTCCACAGACTGATAATCTGCTATTCACATGTAGGTCAGAATCAATCCTGATTTCACTTGTAAAATTATTTTTCTAAAATCAACGAGTGACTGTTGTTCACCTGCTTTCTTTCTTTTCTTTCTTTTTTTTTTGAGACAGAGTTTTTGCTCTTGTCACCTGGGATGGAGTGCAATGGCACAATCTTGGCTCACTGCAACCTCTGCCTCCTGGGTTCAAGCAATTCTAATGCCTCAGCCTCCTGAGTAGCTAGGATTACAAGCATGCACTACCATGCCTCACTAATTTTTGTATTTTTACTAGAGATGGGGTTTCGTTACGTTGGCCAGGCTGTTCTCAAACTTCTGACCTCAAGTGATCCACCTGCCTCAGCCTCCCAAAGTGCTGGGATTACAGGTGTGAGCCACCGCCAGACCAAATTTAGAAGAGTGAAATTTCAGGATGTATTCGGACACTTGTAGCTTTTAGTTGAATTTGGACTTGAGAGAAACTTTAGTTGCCTCTATGTGGGCACCCAGTCTAGACATAGGTTAGAGTTTAGTGATGTCGCTAACCTCTTACTGGAGATTAAAACTTAGGAATGGACAAAAGAGACATCCTAATGGAATAAGCTTTTAATAATACGTGAATAGGAGTTTTGAAATTTATGATTATTTTAATCCTTAAGATAACATTAGTCTATTCAGTAACAACTGAGGGGGAAATGATGCATGTTTATATATTATTCAGCATAACTTCAGTACACTGTGTTTTGTATTTTATAAGCAAAAGTAGTGCATAGCTTGGCATTTCCAAGTGACTAGATGCAGGAATGATTCTGCCTCTGAGGCAATGGAAGGATTCAGTGTCTAATGACTTAATAAAGAAGAGAGTGCATGCATTTTCTATTTAGAGAAAGTTTCTAATTAATCAAATATTATGTCTGCTGGGGGGTTATAGGATTTACTAATTTTTGAGTAATACATTTAAGACTATAAATACTCTAAGAGGAATTTGATGTAACAAAGAATTGTTGGCAATGTTTTATAGCTTATAATTTTTTCAGTGTTGGAGAGCACACCTGCTTTGTACCAGTTGTGCCTGAAGGTTTCGTGGTTGTTGTGAAGCCCGTTTGCTTCTCTCCCATTCTCAGGTGCGGTGTTTGTAACTGCTCCGAATGAACGTGTTGCCTGAGTTCTGCATGTTTGCTTTGCAGGTGTGACTATTGCAACAAAGGCTTTAAGAAGTCCAGCCACTTGAAGCAGCATGTGCGGTCGCACACAGGGGAGAAGCCCTACAAGTGCAAGCTCTGTGGACGTGGCTTTGTTTCCTCTGGGGTCCTCAAGTCCCATGAGAAGACACACACAGGTCATTGACTGCCTTACACTTGGGGATTAGGCCTTTAAAAGAAAAGCTCTCTTGAGATATAGTCTATATACCTTTCAGTTCACCCACCTAGAGTGTACAATTTGGTGATTTTTGTGTGTTCACAGAGTTCTGCAACCATAAAAACTGTAATTTTAGGACTTTTTTATTACACCCAAAATAAATTCTGTACCCATGAACAGTCACTCCCCATTCCCCCTCAATGCCCCAACCCTAGGCACCTGTTATCCTCCTCTGTCTTTCTAGGTGAGCCTCTGTAGTGTTTTATAGAAATTAACTCATCTAATACGTGGCATTTTGTCTGCCACTTTCACAGCACAGTGTGTTCAAGGTTCGCCCGTATTGTAGTATCAGCACCTCATTCCTTTTATGGGCAAACTGTATTCCACAGCAGGATACGCGGCATCTTATTGACCTGTTCATCGGTTGATGGCCATGGGGTTATTTCCATATTTTGTTTATCATGAGTAATCCTACTATGAACATTTGTGTATAAGTGTTTGTGTGGACATGGGCTCGTTTCTCTACTGAGGAGTGGAACTGTCTGGTCATATGTTAACTCTGTTAAAAACATTTGAGTTTGTGGAACTGTTTTCCATTGTGGCTGCCGCATTTGACAGCCCATCATAGCGTGGGAGGGCTCTGGTTCCCCACATCCTCGCCAATGCCTATTACTGCTTCTCTTACGACCCGCCTCGTGGATGGTCATGGGCCTTCCTGCGTGTCATTGTGGTTTTGCTTTGATTTGCATTTCTCCAATGGCTTATCATGTTAAACATCTTTCATAGACACTGAGGCGTGTTTGTTCGAATCCTATGCCCATTTTACAATTGGATTATTTGCCTTATTGAGTCATAAGAGGTTTTTATATTCTGGCTACTGGCCCTTTATGAGATATGTGGTGTACAGTTAAAAATATTTTTAACATATTACTGTTATCTGTTTATTCAGTATTTTCTTAATAAGTTTAATATCAATGTATATTTTGTGTAAGGCTTTATTCGAAAATGAAAGTCAATGCTGCTTAGAAACATACAGCCAGGCAAAATAAGGAAAAGTGTTATTGACTAATCCATAGGTTGATGACTGGGGAGTGGCTGTAGTGGACATAGGACAGATTGCTGGGAGAAGTTAATATGGTACTTTGAAGGACCTGCTGCGGAGACAGAGAGCAGCAATATGTGACTGTTTCAAGGAACAGTGGAAGAAACACAGAAACAGGAAGAAAATAGCTAGTTACTTGCTTCTGTGGCATTGGTCTGGAGGAGAGAGGGCCTTCTATATCGGACTTCATTTGAAAATGAAGCTGTATAGAAGTTTTATAGACTAGTTCTCAATGCCTGATCTACTTCACTTGCTGTGGGAGTGATGAAGGATGGATTGGAGAAAACATTTCTAAGGTGGAATCCACATGGTGCCAGTGTAAGTGTTAAAGACCGAGGGCAGTGATTTGTTTTGAAGACTATGACTTTGCAGAGGCTGCTGACTTCAGTAGAGAAGGCAGTGAGACGTCCTATGTCCACTTCCATGTTCTTAGAACAATCCATTTCTAAAGATTGGAAACCCCACCAAATAAACTGTCTATAATTTTGTGATTTACTTTTTTTTTTAACCAAACTCTGCTAAGCCTCAGGGTAGTTTTGTGACGTATTAAACCCATCTTTGTTTGCTTTTGACTGCTTATGCTTTTAAGGTAATGAAATATGACTCGTTCCAAGTGTTTTCTCTGTTTCTGTGCTCGTAGGAGTGAAGGCGTTCAGCTGCAGCGTGTGCAGTGCCTCCTTCACCACCAATGGCAGCCTCACCCGGCACATGGCCACACACATGAGCATGAAGCCTTATAAATGTCCATTTTGTGAGGAGGGTTTCCGAACTACAGTGCATTGTAAAAAGCACATGAAGAGACACCAAACCGTCTCCTCTGCTGTGTCAACCACTGCAGAGACAGAAGGAGGAGGTATTTTTCATTTGTTGATTCAAGGTGTATTAACCTGTTGCTAATTTAGGAATAAATCTATTCACAAATCAATGTGAGTATTCTAACCTGGCCGTGTACACCCTGAGTTTTTAAAAGGTAAGTCTATTTTCTGATTATGAGAGCAGTACATGCTCCTGGAAAAGTCCAGAGGTACAGTGAAGAAAACGTCTGCTCTTGCCAGTCACCACACACTCAATTAGCATTTGCTCCAACATGGTGTTCTTTCTTTTATGCTTCTGCATACATGTCGCTAGAGACTTTTTTTTTTTAACAAATGTGGTTTCTTGCTATATACAGTGTTGTAGTATGCTTAATTTTCCCTCTACCGAAGTTTATTCTAGGCATATTTAATTTATTGAACACGGATCTACATCAGTTCAGATGACTCCATGGAATTCCATCATATTTTGTCACATAATTTCCTGTTGATGGATTCATGGATGTGTAGCTGGTATCTCGTCTTTCACTGAAATGGTAATTTATGTAGTACTGTAGCATTTATGGTGTACTGTAACCCCTGGCAAAACTGTGCTTGCCATTACATGGCCTCATGTAATAGACACAAAACACTGCACAGTTAGAGGGATTAATCTCATTTTGTACACGAGCCAGCTAAACATTAGACAAGTTAATTCGCTCAAGTCCCACACCAAGAGGAAAAATCCTGAGTATTTTTGTGCTTATACTTTGTGTACTTGTAAGACAACTTCTTTTTAGTAAGTTCCACAATGAAATTACAGAGTTAAAAATAGAGGACATTTTGTATTCTAGCACATCATGCCAGCATACAGACTGCAGTTTTAAAGTCATGTCAGTTCTGACACTCTTGGAGGTCAGGTCTGAGTGCACGTGCGGACCTGGGTTCCTGACCATGCCGCAGCCATCCTGTCCTGGCACAGTTGGTGCGCAGTGTTGTCAGTGAATCTTGTGTCAGTGGCTGTGTGGAGATGGGGGTGCTGTGTGGGGCCTGTCCTCAGAGGTCAGACCTACTGCTGACCTACCCATCGTCCCCTTTCAAGGTACTGCTGCCTCTCTGTCTGCTTTGCCTCTACCTGACTCCATGATCACAGCGAGACCATCCGGTGTCCCTGATGGGTTAGGCTGAAATAATGGCAGTCTACTTTTCTGTTTTGAGGAATAAGTCTGTAAAACTTGCCCAACCTCCCTCGAAGTAACAAAAACTGTGACTTTGACTTAACCATTGCCAGAGCCACTTTGCACCTCATTTCTTTAATAGCTAATTCCAGAATAAAAGTTTCTGACCTGTTATACTGAGAAGTTCAAACTCTTTAATCTGATGGTGCTTACTTCCATGTTTAAACTTTTTTATCTTTACTTCCACTTTTAAAATTCTTTCATGAGATTTCATAAAGTATAAAAAGAAAATGACTCTTTCTTTCAAATGAGTTAAAGGCTATAGAACATCCAGGCATTATTTCTAGAACCCTGCCATTTGGAGGGTGTTGATTTATCAGCCAATTCAAATAATCTCTAAGCCTCTTTACATAGTCCTTTCCGTCATGAATAAAGCTTCTAATGCTACTGAATTCTAGCATCAATTTGGGGGTTCTGTTTGGGCTTCATCTCACTGCTACATGTTTATTTAGGTTCACCTTTAGATGTCCTGTTTTCCTTGGATCATTGCGGGGAAACTGTGGATGAACTCTCTTGTCCATAGGAGAAAAGTCACATGTTAAATTGCGTTGTTTTGCCCAAACTAGGGTCTTGGCTAGGGGTTCAGTTCCCTCACATTATTGCCATGTTAGCTTGCGTGGCCTCTTGGCCATCTGCTTCATGCTGTCTTTCGGTCGTGCTTAATTTTGTTGCGCTCTCTCTCTCCGGCCTGTGCTGTATTGATTGTGTTCTCAATTCCTTAAAGAACCTTAGCAGAGGTACCTCCTTATTTCTTCATGAGTGTTGGTGGGGCCACTGTCTATAAGCGGCCCTCAACTCGTTCCAGACTTTATATAATGTGGAATTTTAGTTTGATGTATCATTTTCTGGAATGTCTATGAGAGGGACATTGAGTCCACTGGCTTTATCCTCCATGACTTTCTCCCTCAGCCCACACCCTTGCTGTCCTTTGCTCCCCTCTCCCGTCCCATCTCTCATCTTTCCTTTTATGTGCTAAGAAAAATTATCCACTTTGTTTTTAAATTTACTAATTTGGTGAGTTAATCAGCCACTTTGCAGTTTAGTGTTTCTGTTGAGTTGTAAGTTTTCAGTCACTCATGCAATAATGATCTCCCTGTTCCTAGCCAAACTTCTTTTCCTTTTCTATTCTTCTTCTTCTTTTTTTCATCAATTGGAATGCACCCTTATTTTTCATTGAGGAATGAATATTTGTACATGTAGTTCTCTCTCAGCTGAAGCAGTCAGCTGAGGACTGGTTCCTGGACTCCTGAGGACCCCAAACTCTGCAGATGCTGAAGTTCTGATCTAAAACAGCACGGTATCCGCATGTAACCTATACGCATCCTCTTGTATACTTTAAACCATCTCCAGATCACTTTTAATACCTCATACAATATAAATGCTACGTAAATAATTTGGGGTTTTTTTGAGAGTCACGGTCTCACTCTGTCACCCAGGCAGGAGTACAATGTCATATTCATAATTCACTGCAGACTTGAACTCCTGGATTCAGGCAATTTTCCTGCCTCAGGCTCCTGAGTAATTGGAACTTCAGGCTCACCACCCTGCCTGGCTAATTATTTTTAAATTTTCTGTAGAGACAGGGTCTTGCTCTGTTGCCTAGGCTGTCTTGAACTTCTGGGCTAAGCCCTGCCTTGACACCATGTATGGCCAATTTAAAAATTTTTGGTAAAGATGGGGTCTTGCTGTGTTGCCCAGGCTGGTCTCACACTCCTGGCCTGAAACAGTCTTTCCATCTCAGCTTCCCAAAGCAGTGGGATTGCAGGTGTGAGCCACTGCACCTGGTCGTAAATAGCCATTATACCATATTGTTTATTGAATAATAACGAGAAAAAAAATCTAAGTATTTTCTAACTGCAGTTGGTTGAATCTCTGAATGTGGAAGGCATGGATACAGAGGACCAACCAGATGTATTTTAAAGTTTTATTTTCTCCTTTAGAGTAATTGCTTTTGCTTGAGGATCGTTGGCTAATTTATTAATTTGGTCTCCCAATTTTGGGCTTCTGGTTTTTAAAAATCTGGTGGTAATTCATTTTTTGCCCTTATTAGTAAATGAATATCTGTGTTTATGACCCTGGTAGCTTGTGTGGATCCTGTCAGCTTCAAAGCTTGCTCCTGAATTTGCACGGAGGGGTGGACGGAGGTCTTTAACCCGTGCAATTACTAATGTTAGTAATTGCTCTCCTAAGGGGCACCCTTCACTTGCCTTTTTTTTGGGGGGGATACGTAATATTTGTACATATTCATGATGCACATGTGATATTTTGTTTCATGTATAGAATGTGGAATGATCAAATCAGAGTATTTGAGGTGTTCATCACCTTAAGTATTTATCAGTTTCTCCGTATGGGAACATTTCAAGTTCTCTCCTCTGACTACTTTGAAATATACATTGTTGTTAACTGTATCGTCCACTCTGCTGTCAAACATTAGAGCTTATGCCTTCTATCTAAGCGGACATTTGCACCCTTCACCACCCTGTTCATCCCCTGCCCCCGCTTTCCAGTTCACTTGGCTGTTTTCTTTCTGTGACCTAAGTTTTGCAATAGTGGTGGGAAAATATAGTGACTCTCTACCATCGTAAAAATAGCTTGGTTGAGTTATTAATTTTCATTACATACATACCTATTTAGTTTTAATTGTTTTGCTAAAAATCTAAGTCTTTTTCATTAGGATTTTGATCCTTTTTCCTCTATGTTGTTTAGACATTTGTATGGAGGAAGAGGAAGAACTTCCCGACAGAAATGCGTCACGAAAGTCTCGTCCTGAGGTCATCACTTTCACAGAGGAGGAGACAGCCCAGTTAGCCAAGATCCGTCCGCAGGAGAGTGCCACGGTGTCAGAGAAGGTCCTGGTGCAGTCTGCAGCAGAGAAGGACCGCATCAGCGAGCTGAGGGACAAGCAGGCGGAGCTGCAGGACGAGCCGAAGCATGCCAACTGCTGCACCTACTGCCCCAAGAGCTTCAAGAAGCCCAGCGACCTGGTGAGGTGAGGGCACGGCCGCCATGTGGGTTCTGCTCTGGAGACTGGGGGAGCAGGCAGCTGCCCCTTCGGTGACTTTCACTGCAGCAAGGCCGTTAGTTCCTGAACCTGAGTGTCACCGAGTGATGGCTGCTTGCTTACTTGACTGTATGGTTTTAAGCTTGAGTTAGCTATCTAGAGTAAGTCCTTCCGAACAGTAATTAGAAAGTCTGTTTTCTCCGTAGATTGCTTGTGCTTATTTCTGTGGGGTTGTTGTAGTAGTAAACAGTGAAAACAAATCTATCCATTGAAGAAGGCGGGGCTCTCAGCTCTGTGGAGAGGCAGAAGAGCAGAAGGCGCCCTCCTGCCTGAGGCCTGCCAGTCAGTGTGAGGAGCGGGACGCATACGGGTGACAGGAGGGAGACTAATTGGCAATTGGCCAAACAGCAGTGGTTGATACATGAGATTGAGTTTAGAAGAACTGTGAAGAATCTGGAAACCAAGACCCATGATAAAGAACAGAAGGGGCTCTCAGAATGTCCTTCCTTTCTGGAGAAAGGAAGACCAAAGTATCAATATTCTTCTAAAGAATCAGAAGAGTGGCCGGTGCGGTGGCTCACGCCTGTAATCCCAGCACTTTGGGAGGCCGAGGCGGGTGGATCACGAGGTCAAGAGATCGAGACCATCCTGGTCAACATGGTGAAACCCCGTCTCTACTAAAAATACAAAAATGAGCTGGGCATGGTGGCGAGTGCCTGTAATCCCAGCTACTCGGGAGGCTGAGGCAGGAGAATTGCCTGAACCCAGGAGGCAGAGGTTGAGGTGAGCCGAGATCACGCCATTGCACTCCAGCCTGGGTAACGAGCGAAACTCCGTCTCAAAGAAAAAAAAAAAGAATCAGAAGAGTTTCTATATCTGATAAGGGGGATGCTTATGTTTTGCTCTAGGAGATAGAACAAGTGAGTGAAAGTTATTCTGCAACTTAGTAAAACGAACTGTGAAGATTTCAATATTGCAGGACGTTTCAGAAAACCAAAGAGGGTGTGTTCCTTGTACTCTTGATTCTACAGAGGGCAGGGGCAGGTAGTACAGGGAAAAAGGGTAGCTGGTTTCAAGGAGCTGCTGAGTTGGCAATGCCACCCTAGTGAGCATGCACCTTGACTTCTGGCCCTCATGTGCTGACCACAGCAGGAAGGGGAGGTATGTTCAGCCAGAGAGTGACAATGAGGGAGCTGACTGGAGAAGAGAGAGCCCAGGTCCCCCTGGATAGTGTGGCCACAGGACCCTCGAGCTGCCAGCTCTGTTTGAGCCATGCAGTGCAGTTCAGGGGTAGGATCTAAGTTGATGGTGTCATCTGAGGTTGGGAAATAAGATGTGGAAAGTCACACTAAGGAGAGGAGGATCTAAGGGGTTGTGAGAGAAGACTGCGTGTTTTTAAGAAGGAGTCCAGTCTGGCCAGCAGTTGTGTGTGGCCTGGAGAAACTCATGAATAGCTGATCCAGGGAGATAGTTTTGCCAGTAGGGGCTAGTGATGGAATCACAGATGAGAAAGTCAGGCCTGGCAACGGTGTCGTGTGGAGGCGTTGAGACAGCACTTTGTGACCTGCCTGTGGGTGGGGCACGCCAGCCAATTAGCAGAGACAGGATGCCACCAAGGCAACATGAGGTGCTAAGTGTGTCTCCATCAGCTGTACCTAAAGAGCAGAAGAGCAGGGCATCCTTATAGCTGCGTTTTCTTCTTGTTGTTCTATCCTTTATTTTTAAAAAGTGCAAGGTTCAGCCTCCCAGTGAGTAAATAAAACAAACAAACAAACAACAAAAACAAAAACTGAAGGGTGTCCTGCTCCCCAGAGATAACCGCTGTTAATAGTCCTTAAGTCTTTTCTTCAGAAATGTCTGGACTTAATCAGCATTAAGTTCTGCAATTCTGGTTTTTAAATTTTAACATATCAATGGTCATAGATGTTTTTCTTTGTCAGTATCCATAAAGCTGTTTCATTCTTTTCAATGGCAACAGTGTTCCATCGCATGGACATCCAGATTAATTTTGACAGACCCTCCCACCGAACACGGAATTTCCATGTTTGATGACTGGCAGGGTGCTGCGGTGACTGTCTTCTGTGAGCTTGTGTGCCTCTGACAGCGCAGTGAGGGTAGAGGCTGGCAGATGCCACCAGAGGGCCCTGTGCCTCTGTCTTTCAGAGACTCCAAGTGCCTCTTTTACAGCTCTGGCTAACAGGATGCGGGAAATGATATCTCATTTTCATTTGCTCTTTTTTGATTCTAAGTGTGATTGAACAGCTTTGCGTATGCTTTTTGGCTGTTGGTATTTCTTCTGTAAACTCTCTGTGCACTGCCTACTTTTCTACTCTGATATTGTTTGGGTTTTCCTGCTGATTTGCCAGAATTCTTGGGTTTTTTAAGGAAATTTTTTTTTTTTTTTTTTTTTTGAGACAGTCTTGCTTTGCCCAGGCTGGAATGCAGTGGCGTGATCACAGCTCACTGCAACCTCTGCCTCCCGGGTTCAAGTGATTCCCGTCTTAGCCTCCTGAGTAGCTAGGGTTACAGGCCCTCGCCACTATGCCCAGCTAATTTTTGTATTTTGAGTAGAAACGGGATTTTACCATGTTGGCCAGGCTGGTCTCGAACTCCTGGCCTCAGGTGATCTGCCCACCTCGGTCTTCCAACATGCTGAGATTACAGGTGTGAGCCACCGCACCTGGCCATAAGGAAATTATCTCTATTATTTGTCTTGCAAATATTTTTATTGTTACTTGGATTTGTTTATGTTTTTTTGTGTGTGTGGAGTGAAGCTTAAGGTTTTTCTTGGCCAAACTTAATCAGAAGTAGTAACACCTGATTTTAATTTATATAGTTATAAATTTCAAATCATGAAGTCGTTTGTCAGTGCGCCTGTAATGAATGCTTTTTGGATAGGCATGTTCGAATCCATACTGGAGAAAAGCCGTACAAATGTGATGAATGTGGAAAGAGTTTTACTGTGAAATCCACTCTCGACTGCCATGTGAAGACTCACACAGGTAAGGAACGCATTCCTGCATCTTTAGTAGATGTCTTAGGGTAGCATTTCGTATGTTTTAGTCCTATATATTTTGCATACATAAGTACTTTTTAAATTATAGAAAGCTTAAAAATGAGGAACCATTAAGAAACTGATATAAAATATTTTTTTATTCCTGACACAGGGAAAACTGCCAAAATGACACTAAGAAGAAAAAAAGGATTGGTCTCAGAAGTTGAATTTTTCTTAAAAATTGTCACGTATTCTTACTCATGCTTAAATATCTTTGTTAAAAAAAATTACCTTTTATCCTTGAGACCAGCCTGACCAATATGGAGAAACCTTGTCTCTAGTAAAAATACAAAATTAGCTAGGCGTGGTGATGCATGCCTGTAATCCCGGCTACTGGGGAGGCTGAGGCAGGACAAGCACTTGAACTCAGGAGGCGGAGGTTGCTGTGAGCTGAGATCTCGCCATTGCATTCCAGCCTGGACAACAAGAAGGAAACTCTCAAAATAAATAAATAAATAAAGATTACCTCTTAGTCTCATTTAGGCCAATGAGATTCAGTTTGTTGAGGTTTTGTAAAAGCTGGTGCTCAGCAAATCTGATGACAGTTATCATTTCATGATTATTTCTATGTGGGGAGAAAATCTTATGAAGGGAGAAAGGCATGGCCGACTTTCCTGGCCTCTTTCTCCCTTTCATCTCATGTGAGGCACTGAGGTGAATACTCCTGCGCCTTTGCTTCTGGAATTCTGCACAGTGCATCCTAGTGGCTGTGAGGCCAGCTCCACCTCTCCCTGTCTGGGAATCCTGCAGTCCTTCTCTGAGCTCTGTGGCCCTAGAAAAGGTTCTCCTCATAGCCACAGGTTTCTCCTGCAGAAGATGGGCTGATAGTTGCACCTCCTCTTTGGGAGTTCAGACATTTAGATGACTTAAGAAAAGTGTTTGGCCTATGGTAAACTCTCAGTGAGTGGAAAGCTGTTGTTATAATGATTCATAGAACTCTGATGATCAAACTAATTTATATTCTGAATTGTTGGTTATAAGCAGAATTCACCAGACAAGAACAAATGGCCTTTCACACGTTCACCTGAAGCCCTGTGATTCTGTTCTGATGGGTTCCTATTTGGAATTAGACAAACAGATGAGCTTGTTTATCTGGCTGTTCTGTGTGCAGTTTTTCTGCTGTTAGGCTCCCTGTGTTTGGCTCTTGTGTAATGCAGTGAACTTTTTGCACATATGGAGGGTCTGGCCTCACTTACCTTCATGCCCCCAGGCCTAGGATATGGCCTGGCATGCAGCAGGTGCCCAGCGATAGCCGCGATGACTTGGTGCACGCTGCTTCATCATTTTCCTGGTTTTGGAGTTCAGCGTAGGCTACATGGATACGGAATAGAAATGGAAGTCTCTGGATAAATACCTTTTGGTGCCTCTTTCTCCATCCTGAAGTAGAGGTGTGATTTCTGAGGAAGCCAGGGCAGCGATGGGATAGCAGGTTGCCCTCGTCCCTTTGTGGTTTCCGGTGTGCACCATCTTGGTAAAAATTAGCATTCGTTCCTGGACCAGTAGAGGGAAAAGCCAGCCAGGAGTTTTTCTACTCCCTGAGGCTCTTCCAGGGTACAGCCTATGCTCGCGGTGCTCAGCACCTTCACGGCCTTTGATATACCCAGTAATCCTGAAAGGGGCCAGCGCCTAAGGAGCTAGGTACATGATACAGGCACACAGCTCTTTGACCCTAGAATAGAATTTTCTTTTGCACATTCTCCCAGTGTGATGCTGACCTGGGCTGACATTTTGGTTGCCCCTGTTTGGCAGAAGAGAAGATAGAGACATGCTGAGATGTTAAAGTACCATTTGTAAAATTTAAGAAAAGTGATGGTAATTCAGAGGCGGGCTGTTAAGTCATACCACCCATTTGTTTCTGATAAACATAAATCAAATACTTCAATCAAGGTTCAGAAAAATGCAGTGGTTTAGAAACACATAAACCTCAAAGGATTGTGAAAATACCAAATTCTAATTATAAACAATATATTGTTAAATTTCTACAATTGCCTCTGACATCTTGGTGAAAGGGATTTTCTTTAAAGCGCTTCCTTCCACCGATTCAACACATTAACATTCGTGTTGACAACTGAGTGGCATGGGTGTGCGTGTCATGGCTGCCATCGCCTCTGCTGATTCTCAGCTGGGCTTTTCACAGGTCAGAAGCTCTTCAGCTGTCACGTCTGCAGCAACGCCTTCTCCACAAAGGGAAGTCTGAAGGTCCACATGCGTCTGCACACGGGAGCCAAGCCCTTCAAATGCCCGCACTGCGAGCTGCGTTTCCGTACCTCGGGTAGAAGGAAGACGCACATGCAGTTTCATTATAAACCGGACCCGAAGAAGGCCAGAAAGCCTGTGACTCGAAGTTCGTCAGAAGCACTGCAGCCCGTCAGCCTCCTCAACTCCTCCTCCACCGACCCCAGCGTGTTCATCATGAACAACTCCGTTCTAACAGGACAGTTCGATCAGAATCTGCTGCAACCAGGGCTGGTGGGCCAAGCTATTCTTCCCGCCTCCGTGTCAGGTAAACGCTGAGCCAGGGGAATGGGAGCAGCACAGGGATTGAATGGTTCTGCGTGGCTTCTGTCTGTTCCCGGAGCAGAAGAAGCGTTGTTTTCACAGCACCATGTTTTCCTTCTTTGAACCTTTCCCTCATCAGGCATTAGGAAAGATTGGAACCTCGTCCTGAGGCATCGTTCCTTTCCATTTCCTGTTCTGCCTTCCATGATGGCTGCTTTTTCATACTAAGCACTTCCTTCCACTTTTGTTTTTAATGGGTTTGAACTGGGTTTTACTCAGTTGGCATTCTCATAAATGTAGTAGTGAGAAGTGTTATTTATCAACACTCACTAGCATTGTTTTTGATCTAGTTACCCAGTTATTTTTGGGTCACATAGTGCTTAAAAAGTGTTACATTTTAGCTGGCTGTGTTGATTTGTGTATCTGCTACAGGTAAATGCGGCAGTTGTACATGCCAGTCAGGGTCCTCTGTGCCCTTCTTTCTGTTTCTGTGACTTTGGCACGATTGCAGCCTGACTGCCACTCAGTAGTAGTGGTTGTTTTGAACCTTGGGCTAATCAGGGGAATCTTTTTGAGCTGCTTTTCTGACATGTTTAAAGTGAGTAGTATGAGTATCTATTTTACAGAGTTATTTTGGGGTGATTAGACAGTGTGTGTGTATGGTATAACGTAGGCATGGGTGTTCCACAACAAGATTGTATTTCACAGAGTTATTTTGGGATGATTAGACAGTGTATGTGTATGGTATAACGTAGGCATGGGTGTTCCACAACAAGATTGTATCGTAATGTGTACCACTCATGTATTTAAACATCCCTATGTAAAACATGAATTGCTTTAGTTTTAAGAAGCATTCATAATTTTCAGTCTTTCCCTTTCTCTTTCTCTGGCCAGCTGGGGGTGACCTGACAGTGTCTCTGACAGATGGGAGCCTGGCTACCCTAGAAGGCATCCAGTTACAGTTGGCTGCTAACTTGGTAGGACCAAATGTACAGATTTCTGGAATTGATGCCACCAGCATTAATAACATTACATTGCAGGTATGGCACCTTCCATGGTCTTCTGTGCTGTACTTGGCATCACACAGAAGCTTGAAGTTTTCATTACAAGTACCTCTGCTGCTTTTTAGATTGATCCGAGCATTCTGCAGCAGACATTACAGCAGGGCAACCTGCTGGCTCAGCAGCTCACGG
The DNA here is from genome assembly GCF_049354715.1 of Callithrix jacchus. Lineage (NCBI taxonomy): Eukaryota > Metazoa > Chordata > Mammalia > Primates > Cebidae > Callithrix > Callithrix jacchus. The sequence continues at coordinate 119,367,655 of NC_133514.1, forward strand.
GGGAGCCTGGCCTGGCCCCACAGAACAGCTCTCTGCAGACATCGGACAGCACAGTTCCCGCCAGTGTTGTCATCCAGCCCATCTCAGGCCTGTCCTTACAGCCCACGGTGACCTCTGCGAATCTGACCATAGGCCCCCTGTCTGAGCAGGATTCCGTGCTGACCACTAACAGCAGTGGTAAGAACCCCTCAATTTTGCTTATTTTGACAGCTGGAGTTTCAGTTTCTTGCTTGTGATCACTCATTTGATTTTAGGATATTATGATGTCATTTTCTTCTCTTAGAAGAGAATAAGTCAAATGTCCTAAGAATAAGATAAGCTTTTCTTATAATTTCTTTTTTTTTTTTGAGACGGAGTTTCGCTCTTGTTGCCCAGATTGGAGTGCAATGGCGCGATCTCGGCTCACCGCAGCCTCCGCTTCTGGGGTTCAGGCAGTTCTCCTGCCTCAGCCTCCCGAGTAGCTGGGATTACAGGCACGCGCCACCGTGCCCAGCTAATTTTTTGTATTTTGAGTAGAGATGGGGTTTTACCATGTTGACCAGGATGGTCTCGATGTCTTGACCTCGTGATCCACCCGCCTCGGCCTCCCAAAGTGCTGGAATGACAGGCGTGAGCCACCGCGCCCGGCAGCTTTTCTTATCATTAATGATATGTATTTAACATCTACTGTCAGATTATTACTCCCTCCATCTGTTACTCTTGTCATCCTGCCTTCATTTCATCGCAAGACTTTCTTTTTAGATGAAGGAATTGGAGATGACTGAGGCTTCGTTTTAAATTTTTCTCTTACTGAAATATTTAATAAGAGTTTAATTAAAATATTTTAAATATAAAAATAGGGGAAGATGGCTTTTTTAAAGCTCAACTTTGTTTTGCTTTGTAATGACAATCAGGGACTCAAGACCTCACTCAAGTGATGACTTCGCAAGGTCTGGTATCCCCCTCCAGCGGTCCCCACGAGATCACCCTGACCATTAACAACTCCAGCCTGAGCCAGGTCCTGGCACAGGCCACTGGGCCCACGGCCACGTCTTCCTCGGGGTCTCCACAGGAAATTACCCTGACCATCTCCGGTTAGTAAGTTATTATTTTAAACATCCTTTCACCCTGCAACTTAAGTACTGTATAGCTTACTATCTCTTTTCCTACAATATCTTGCTGTGCAGAAAGCCATGCTCAATACATATTTGTAATTTATGGGAGAAGTTGAAGTTTAATGAAAATAATGTGTTCCAATTGAGATCTGGTACCAGAAATGAAAACTTACACTTTCTCAAGCCACTTCCAGTTTGGGTACAGTCAGTTATTTAATTCACTCATTCACTCATTTTTAGAGAATAAGTTATTGTTGTTTAGCAGAGAGCAGAAAACGTAGCTTTGTGGTTCTTACTCATGCTCCACGAAACTGGTATAAACTGTTTACATTAGGGCATTATCAATTCCCATGGCACTGTCTTTACCGGATGTCTCAGAATTCTACTGGGATTATGTAAAAAAATTAAAACATGGGGGAACATTGAAAAGTCAACAAATGGGTAGGAAATACCCTTGGCAGCAAAGCTCACTTAAAATGTAATCCCAGCTACTCAGGAGGCTGAGGCAGGAGAATTGCCTGAACCCAGGAGGCGGAGGTTGCAGTGAGCGGAGATTGTGCCATTGCACTCCAGCCTGGGTAACAAGAGCTAAACTCCATCTCAAAAAAAAAAAAAAAAAAATTGCAATCTGATTCTCTCCACACCTGACTCATTCCCTGCCTGAGGGCTATGCTGCTCCTATTCTGACGTTTCTCCTTTTGTGCGTTCCGTGATCCTTACGAATCATTAATTCCCATAGCGTGCTCAGATCTCAGTGAGCACTGAACATACTTTCCTGGTGTGCTTTGCTCATGTGACTCTTACCTATGAACTCCTCAGATTAACTAAGAATCATTTTTTAATTCAACAATAACTTGTATAGCCCTTACTAAGTGCCAGATATTATTCTAGTAACTCCCATGGGTGTTAACTCATTCAATATTAATTCATTTAAGCTCATAACCACCTGATGATGATGTTAACAAAAGCATTTTGCTACGAATCAAACCGCCCTCAGTGGAGATGTCGTGTGACTGAGGGAAGCAGCCTCACTTCACACCCCGGGAACACACCTCAGGAGAAGGACCGAGTTCCAGATGGACTCAACCACGAGGCCCACCTGGGGCAGCATTTCTGCTGCTTCAGAGATGCTTCTGCAAAAACTTCAGACCTGAAAGAAAAGGTGTTCATCAGAAAACCAAAACCGAGTACACTTAATCTAAGAAGCATTGTGCTCGGTCCATCAAAACCACATAGTATGTGCTTCTTGCTCAGTTAAGAAAATGTATTCTTTGGTTTGTGGGTTGTGCTTCTGTTGTTCCTCTGTTTTATTATTGGCCATTCGGTTACTTTATTGCTTATTAGTATATTTGAAAGCGTAGATGAATATAACTAATTTTTCAAGAATTTGGCTTCAGCTGTTCTAGGAGAAAACTTTAAATCAGTTAATGAAATAAGTTTCGTTTCAACTTTGGGGCTTAAGATTTTTTTTTTCTTACTTCTCATTATGATGTATAATGAGAACTGGCTATACAATTTCTTATCTCATTCTGAAAGGGCCATAAAAAGCATTTAATTTATGGTAACCTGTTAAAAGCATCTAGATATTCTATAGAAATTTTCAAAGATTTTTTTAGTATGTTCTTTCTCCCATTAACACATAGAATTATAAATGCATGCAGGTACTAGAGAATACAAATATTACTTCAGCTAAGTTTTGCAGACTTTAAGCAGTTCATGAATCCTAGCATTTGGGAAAAGGTTAAACATTGAGTAAAAGGCAAGGACAGTCCTTTGCCTCTGGAATTAACCCTGTCCAGATACAAGGAAAGTCCCTTTACCTGATATTTTCAGCCCAGGTATTAATAAAAGGGTATACAAATTAGGGAGCGAAACAAGTGACAACTTCATACCTCGGACGTTCATCCACAGATCTTTTGAACGTGGGTCTGCTCAGGTGATAATACATTTTCTGCTTTTTGAAATTTTTGCCTGTCCTCATGTTCATCATGCAGTTTCATTTTCTGTTTCTGTTTCTTAGCAAAGCACGAGAATGTAGGTCACTCTCAAGCAGTCATAGTGCAGCATCCTTTTGTCTTTGAATCGTTTTCTCTCTGGTTTTGTGTAGTTGTCTTGCCCACACCTAATTCAACAGCAGAATGTTTCAAGTATCTTGTCTTTACCAAGTCTTTCCAAGGAATTCAGTTTGGTTTCCCTTGGAATTCCAAGAGGTTTTTTATTCTCGTATTCATCGTACTATTTGCTTACATTGTATCGTTGCGCTAGCTAATGAAGCTTCCATAAGCAGGTTTTGAACCAAGCAAATGTGTTTTAGTAGGAATGTGTTGCAGGCATGTTAGTGTGTACTTGAGAGCATTCAGAACACACAGGATAGGAACACAACACATGGGAAACCACAGCATAGTCGGCTCAGCAAGCCTGCTCAGTGGAGGCAGCGAGGGGAGCTTCTGTTGTCACTTGGTGGTGTCCCTCAGATCCTTTGTAACATGCCTTTGCTATACCTGGCAGTGCACTATATTTGGAAATATTTTAAATTCATTGACAGTTTTATTCAACAAAGTGTGTGATTTTTAGGGCCTAAACACTGAGTTAAAGTAGAAGTCATAAGAAGTATTTTTAAAATACTTAACAGCTTAAAGAGTGTGAACAAATATTGTCATTTAGAGAAATGTGTTTTGTGGTCTCATTTTCATTTTTCCATAAATTTTACTGAAATGAAAAAGCTTTGACTTGCCAATACATGTCTTAGAATGTTGTTTTCAGGTATCACAATATTAATTTCCATTTAGGTCAAGATTTCATTCAACACAATTCTAGTGGAAATAGTGAACTATTAATAAAAGGGAGCATAAAAGTCAGCATTAATAAAAGTCATTAATAAAAGTCAGCACCTAAAATCAATAATCAATCTACAGGTGCCACCTTAACAATATAAGCAATGACCAGCTTCTCTCACAGAGTACAACATTGAACTCTTCAGGTACACAGCACATGAGTTCACCAAGAAAGACGTTATAAGAGGTCGTAGCTAAAGAGCTCTGCACACAGCAAATGAGGAGTTAAACTGTCCTTAGCATGACAGATGTGTCAGCATCATGCTTTGTCACATGCAGTATCATTCTGTGAGGATTAGTGGCTTATGCCTAATTCTAGGATACAAAATTCTCTCTAATGTTACCAACCAGTCGGTAATGTTACTTTTTAAGTCATGAAAGTAAATAATTCTATTCAGCTGTACACAAAGCATCCTATATTTATGCAAGTTAGTATTTTAATAACTCCTCATACAAAGCTGCCCCTTTCTGACCTAGCGCTGGAAGTCTCTTACTTAGCTCATTACTTCTGTCCTACAGTGAGAATTTTCTGGCACCAGCTGAAAATAGAATAGAAAAATTGAAAGGAGGCAGCTTTCTAAGATTTTAAAGCATAGAATTTTATGAAAAATAAACATATCAGTATTGGCAAAAACTGCAGTTACTTTTGCAGCAACCTAATAAATGAGCTCACATAAGATAAATGACAGTTTCATAAATAACCATTAACAATTTAGATAACATGCCTGTCTTGCTGTCTTCACCTTGTAGAGATTGCATACACTTCTTAGCCTTATTTCCAACTACGTGTATCAGTTTGTGAAATAAAAAACTAATCTTCAGATATGTTTGTACCCTAAAGCTAGACCTTTTTTCATGTTTATTTCTTAATTGAAATGACCTCTTGTCCAGTAGTTCATATGTTCCATAAGAGATTGTAGTGTCTGCTGTGTGGTAAGAATTATGCAAAATCTGGGAATATGACTGGGCAGGTCAAAGCTGGTCCCATGTTCTGGATCTTAGAAACAAATGGGGTGTGGACATGTTTTGAAGAATCCACAAGTGATTGTAAAATTACAGCTGTAACCATGTATAAAGGAGTGATGATGGCACTGAAGGCACATGTCGCAGAGTGGCCCTGTGGCTTCTTTGAAGAAGTCCTGGCTGAGCTGAGAGGGGCTCAGGAGTCAGGTGGCTTTTCTCCCCATGCCAGCCGCTTGGCCCTGTGTGGCCCGTGCTGGCCTTTAGCTGAAGCAAGGAGGTGTGGCTATTTTAATGGGTGGAAGATCCAAAATATATGATGTATTGAAGTTATACAGGGAATGTTTTTCTCCAAATATTTTCTAAAAGTCCTAGTTTGTGGTTTTTAAAGGATCAGGCAGCGTGTTCTTCTCATCTCTAGAATTCTAATCTTAGGCTGTGAGTTCATCGTCTTTCCCCCACTGCATGGTTCGTGTTGCGATATGAAGACGTGTTACTTGTGTGTGGGCCGAAGTGGGCTGTGGTCGCTTGTGGCGCAGGACTCTTGTGAGGTGTCTGGGATTCTCGCCCTGCTAGCCTGCCTCACTGCGCAGAAAACTGGCCATCAGCTGTGCAGTCTCATGACTTCCTGGAAGCTCTGCTTAACATCCTCAGTGAGCCCCTGGCAAACTGAGGGAGAGACAAGTCGAGCTGTAGAGGTTTCAGTTTGAGTGGAGTGGTCTTTTGTGCCTCTTGATGATCCTGGATGTTTGCAGGTGCAGCAGACTGCTTAATTAAGAATTGGGGATGTTCAGAGCGAAGGGAGAAGTTGGATGGAATGAGGACGCATGCAGGCAGGCACTCCAGGGCTCTGCTGGGGCTCATTCCTTTCAACTGCTGTGGTCTGGCTAGTTCAGTAGTAAGTGCTGAACTTATAAATTCACCTCCATATTGATAGTGTCTCACCAGCGTCTCACACTCGGGTAAGGGTCCTCACAGGGTAGGCAAGCTGTCCTCAGTCAGTGGGTGCAAGGCTCCCACATGTTATGCGGCCAACATTTCTGTACAAACAGCATCATACTCAAATGGCTGATTTACGGTTTTTTTGTATTCTTTTAGACCTTTTTTAAAGAGCCAGCTGAGGCCAGGCATGGTGGTTCACGCTTGTAATCCCAGAACTTTGGGAGGCTGAGGTGGGCAGATCACCTGAGGTCAGGAGTTTGAGACCAGCCTGGCCAACATGGTGAAACCCCATGTCTACTTTAAATACAAAAAATTAGCTGGGTGTGGTGGCAGGTGCCTGTAATCCCAGCTACTTGGGAGGCTGAGGCAGGAGAATTGCCTGAACCCGGGAGGTGGAGGTTGCAGTGAGCCGAGATCAGGCCACTGCACTCCAGCCTGGGTGACAAGAGTAAAACTCCACCTCTAAAAAAAGAGCCAGCTGAGAAAATCAGTCTCTCTGTCTGTCTTTCTCTCTCTCTGTCTGTCTCTCAGGCTACTTTAGCTTATATCCCAGTTGTTAAAAAAAAGAAAAAAAAAGTATTTCAAGGGATTGGGTTGTATTATAAAATAAAAGATGAACTCGTAATTAAAGAATATTTGTGTATTACTGTAATACTGGGTATTCTTAAATACAGGGTTAGTTTTATGTGATCAAGGAAGTTGTATTATGTTCTTGAGTATCTTTGGCATCTTTGACTAATCCTGGGTATCAGAAACAGTTCTCCATATATTGACCCACTCAGTCCCTGCTATTAAGCAGATGTTTCTAGAGTGGCTTGCACATCCCATTTGTCCTAGTTAGAATTATGTAACAGATCTCAACTCTAGAGTAGCAGTGAGGAGATTGCCTCTTAGTGACCAATATTTATCTAGAGCCAAAGTCAGTTCCAGATCTAGCTTGAGGCCACCCACCACTAATAATTGAAATTAAAATGACATAATTTTGAAATTAAACATAGCTCTTCTAAAGTAAACACTCAAATAAAAACCTCTAGTGTCTATACAAAACTTATATTGAGCATAATGAATATGTATGGCTATGATTGTTTTTTGATTCTGTATGCAAGCAAGGTTGGTTAAGACTCATCACCTTCTAAGTTAACTCTGGCTGTTTCATCTTAATTGAAGGCATTTAAAGAAGTGTATTACTAGGCTGGGCGCAGTGGCTCACGCCTGTAATCCCAGCACTTTGGGAGGCCGAGGCGGGTGGATCACGAGGTCAAGAGATCGAGACCATCCTGGTCAACAAGGTGAAACCCCGTCTCTACTAAAATTACAAAAAATTAGCTGGGCAAGGTGGTGCGTGCCTGTAGTCCCAGCTACTCAGGAGGCTGAGGCAGAAGAATTGCCTGAACCCCGGAGGCGGAGGTTGCAGTGAGCCGAGATCGTGCCATTGCACTCCAGCCTGGTGAAACTCCGTCTCAAAAAAAAAAAAAAGAAAAGAAGTGTATTATTACTTCTTTGAGATTTGTGGATAAATCGAAAGTGAGACAGTTAATTAGAATTTCACATGCAGGATCAAAGCACATGCTTTATGTTCGGATTTGTGATGCAGGAGTTGAAGACTTATTTCAAAGTCGGATCCTGAAATATCCATTCCCAAATCTGACACAAAGAGGTTTCCTTAAAAAATGATCCCACAGAATGTAAGTCCCATCTCAGAAGCAGATCGTAGTCTTGGTAAGAGGCTTGAGAAATTTAGCACAACTTTTTAAGGAATTCATCTCAAATGAGTATTATCTTTTTGCTCTTACCTTCATCCACTTTTAAATTTAAGATAATTTTGATGACTAAATTGAGTTCTGCTTTCAATGAAAGACCAGTATTTGTTTTTCTACTTATTTATAAGGTTATTTTAGCCTTAATTTCTTCTAGATTTGAGCATAATCACTTGTTTTATTTTTAAATAGTTCAACAATTTTAACATTTACCATTTGCTGGGGTATATTAAAATTGAATAGGACATTGTCCGTGCTCACAAGTTGTTCCTTTGGGTGACCTGGGTGCTTGGGAATGAGTGACTACACAGATGCTTCTCTCCTGTTCTGCACCCTCAGCTCCTCTCTTCCCACATGTCAGTTAATCTCAAGGAAAAAACTGATACCATACCTTTCAACTATTTTTGGAACCTTACAAAATTATGTTTTCTTACAAGCTGTGAAGCGTTGTCACGAGATTTAAGACAATGTTGGGCTTGATGATTGTAGGTTTATTAATCTTTTTAACTTTATTTTTGAGTCAGAATCACAAATTAAAGTCAGACTTATATTGCTGTATGCATTCTGGAGGAACAGTGGTTTCAGAAAAATAGGTGAGGAATAAAAGGTCTACAGTCTTCACTTCAACATGGGATCTTTATTTTCATGCTAAGAGTATTTAATTTGAATTTAAAATTGTGGCTTTTAACAAATAGATAGTTCAGAGTTATTTGTAGCTTGTAATTTCACTGCATGCTTAAGAAAATTTCCGTTGTTTTTCTGCTCTAGCCACATGTTCTTTTCAATCACATCGAGGACAGTTCCACTGGAGCTGGCATCATCACTTGGTGGAAAATCTGTTGAGTTGGGACATGATGAAGGGTTCACTGCCTGAGTTGAAATATGAACTTTGCCACTGTCTGAAGTTATCATTTTCATTGAACTCTGTGTCAGGTTTCACTTTAATCAGGCACAAGACTTCTTCTGTATCTTTACATTTTTCATGCTGCACAGTCCTGGAATCTCCTGATACCTTAATAATCACTAGAAAGTCTGAATTAGTTCACTGGTGGCATAAGGAGAAGATCTTTGGTTCCTTTATTTCAGCAGTTGGAGCAAGGTTTGAACTTTTGCTTTGCATTGGCTTCGCCTTGGCTCTCAGTGTGATCCCGGGCGAGGTTCACAGGCGCGTGCATCTCTTCCCTGTACTCCCTCTGTGCAAGCTCATCGGCAGCTGCCATCTGCCCCCGGCCCCAGTCTCTCCCCGGTTTTGACCACTCACATTAGAATCGTACCCACAGGCTAGGTGTGTGGTAAGGGCATGTGGAGGGAATGTTAGGAGGACAGCCACTGCTAGACCGGCTGCTGTCCCAGTCACCGGAATGCTTAGCACGTGCAGACATCCTCCACAAGGCCACACTCCTCGGGCTCCCACCAGCACGCTCTGCGGACGCTGGAGCAGGTGGGAGGGTCTGACCTAGCTATCTGTGGAGCCCCGGCAGCTGCTTCAGCGCTCGAGCCTCCCAGCCTGCTAATGGTTCTACTGCTTTTGAAGGTTCCAGGTCTGTGCAGCACAGTGTGGGAATCCAGGAGTGTGGATCAGTGGAGGCATTGTATTTGGAGAACCCCAGTTACAAGTAAGTAACCTAGTTTTCCTGCTGGCCCCGACTCCTAGGAGAGCTCCGGACTGATGTGACCCAGGTCACAGCGAAGTACTGACAGGAGCTTGCTTGCTTTGTTTTGGCACCTGACTAGGAAATAGCTTTTGAATGTATCCTTTGGTCGTGATCTTGGTATCCTGAGCACCCGGCACGGTGGCTGGCACAGGTGGATGAGGAATACGTGTTTGAGACGAATGGATGGCTCAATTGTGAGATAAAGTGAGCGTGCGTGTGTGACTGTGTGTTTATACTTTGAACGTTGTGTTCACTGGTGCCCACTACACGACTTGGATAATCCCATATGGAGCCCGTCTCATCTGCCAGCAAGGTACATGAGTGTCTGTCCTGTAAAAGAAAAGACCTTCACCAGATACCTTCCTTTCTCTTAGTATTGGCTGCAAGGGGGACATGTTTCAGTTTTCTTGTCTTTTCCAAAGAAAATTAAGACGTCATGCAGGATAAATGCATATTTAAAGGATTTCATGAGGTTTATTTTGACAGCCTGTATTTCAGAATAAGAGTCAGTAAGGGTGACGAAAGTGAGAAAATGAGCGGAGATGGTCAAATGTATCCCCTAAGCTTTGGAACTAGTCATCCCTCAGTGATCATACTTCCTTCCTTTCTTCAGCTGGTCTCTGTAGTTGTGGATGGATGGAGACAATGCCCTGGAAATTCTTGCCTGAGTTTTCATTCTATAGCAGTAGCTGTGACTGGGACTCTGGGGTCACATTTTCTCTCTTCTTCTACTGGTTTTTCTCTGTGTATGTTATACTTAAGCAGTACAGTATATTCATTTATAAAGATGTTTAGAAACTAAGAAAAGCCTTATCATAAAATTAGAATTGAAGATCCTGTGATTTCTTTGGTGAACCTTGGAGACCTTGGGCAGCCTGAATGCTGCTTTCTGCAGGTCAGCCCCTGTGGGAGTGTCGGCCTCCCTGTCCCCTTACATGTGGATTTGTCTGGCTTTCCCATTGATCTGCTTACTTTGCCTCTTTCGTAGAACTTAACACTACAAGCGGAAGCCTTCCTTCAACAACACCGATGTCTCCATCGACCATCTCAACTCAGAACCTGGTCATGTCCTCGTCGGGCATGGGAGGTGATGCTAGCGTTACGCTGACACTGGCCGATACTCAGGGCATGCTGTCTGGAGGCCTGGACACTGTCACACTCAACATTACCTCTCAGGCAAGTGCTCCACAGCGAGGGATGCAGAGGTCCTTTCAAAAGGGGATCTTCGGAAACATTAGTCATTTATTTACTCTTTCCTAAATAGAGATTCTGAGCATTTTTTTTGGAACTTGAAGTGGCTTTTTTTTTCTGATTAAAAAAGTAATATGTTAAATGTAAAAAGGGAATAAAAGAAAATTCAGATAATATAGAAGAATATAAAAAATAAGGTAAAACATAAAACCCAAAGCTTTAATCCCACTACCCAAATGGAACCACAGTTAACATTTTAGTGTATATATTCTTCCAAACTTTTATATGAGTGTATAAGGTACATATTTATAAATTTCTGCAGAAATAAGTTCATCATCTACACACCATGTAGATGAACTTCATGAGGAACGTTATGTTGTATTCATGTTTTCAATAAGTAGTATTTTCATGCCCTTAGTCACTGAGATTCTTAGATGAATTCCTACCAGCAGAAGTTTTGTGTCAAAAGGGTGTGCATTTGTACATGATTCCTTGAGCCAAGATGCCAAAAAACTTTGCAGAGTTTAATTAGGAAAATCATGATGATACATTATGATTAATAATAATGAACATTTTATTGGACACTGATTTTTTAAAGCAGGGAATTTGCATTAAGAATACTTAAGGTTGGCTGAGTGCAGTGGCTCACACCTGAAATCCCAGCACTTTGGGAGGCTGAGGCAGTAGATCAGTTGAGGTCAGGAGTTCAAGACCAGCCTGACCAACATAGGGAAACCTCATCTCTATTAAAAACACAATAAATTAGCTGGGCGTGGTGGCATGCACCTGTAATCCCAGCTACTCAGGAGGCTGAGGCAGGAGAATCGCTTGAACCCAGGAGGTGGAGGTTGAGGTGAGCCAAGATTGCACCATTGCACTCCAGCCTGGGTGACAGAGCAAGACTCCTGTCTTACCTGGTGGGAGGTAATTGAAACATGGGGGTGGGTCTTTTCTGTGCTGTCTCATGATAGTGAATAAGTCTCTCGAGGTCTGATGGTTATAAAAAGGGGAGTTTCCCTGCACAAGCGCACCTCTCTTTGCTGCCATCCATGTAAGACATGACTTGCTCCTCCTTGCCTTCCTCCATGATTGTGAGATTTTCCCAGCCATGGGGAACTGCAATTCCAATTAAACCTCTTTCTTTTGTAAATTGCCAAGTCACTGGCATGTCTTTATCAGCAATGTGAAGACAGACTAATACAGCATCCCCTCCTCAATTCTTAACTTGCCTGTTAGGGGCTCAGCTTGTGTAGTTCCCCAAGACATAGAGAAACAGCCCTCACCTTAAAGCACAGGAGCCAACAACATCAGCTGTGCTTCCTGTCATCAGCCACGGTTTTAACTATGTGTAAAATATGTTTAGTATCAGTGCTGATTGCAGCAGATCAAGCTGCATGCTGAATTACTTCCATAAATTCAGCATTTGCAGTAGGTATTCAGCTCCTTTAAGCTGCTGCTCCATCCACTCTCATAGCTCGAGATGTTCTGGGCTGGTAAAAAGACTTACAGTAGTTTTCTATAGCATAGCAAAATTGTATATGTGTTTCTAAGCAAATAAGTGTCTTGTACACATACACACATGTAGAGACTCTGAGATGTAATTTATATAGGTTTACCCATTTATTTAAAGTATACAACTGAATGGTTTTCAGTGTATTTACAGAGTTGGTACAACCATCACCATGATCTAATTTTAGAACATTTCATCATCTGTTAAAGAAACGTGGAGCCATGAGCCATCACTCCATGTTCCCCTCACCCCCAGCCTACCCTTACCTCTGCCCCTGGCAACCACCAATTTCTGTCTCCGTAGATGTGTCCATTCTGGCTCTTTCATAGAAATGTGATCATCCGTGTGGTCTTGTGTGACTGTCTTTTTTCATTCCATGGGGTATTTCCAAGGTTCCTCAATTGCTGTAGCATGTACTAGAACTCTGTACCTTCTTATTACTGAAGAATATTCCCTTATGCCACATGGTGTCTGTGCATTTATCAGTTGATTGGCATTTGGGATTTTTCTGTTTCTTGGCTGTGGGTAATTCTCTGTGGACGTTTCTGCACAAGGCTTTGAGCAGACTCTGTTTTCACTTCTCCTGGGTGGCTGGGTTACGTGGTGACTGTGGTTCATCTTTTTAGGAGCTACCAGCTTCTTTTCCAAGTTAGCTGCACCATAAAAGACCTTTGAAATTATTACCTGTTTTGCTGATATTTCGACTTCTGAAATAGTACTCATCTTTTTCCAGGGTCAGCAGTTCCCAGCACTCCTCACGGATCCCTCTGTCTCCGGCCAGGGTGGAGCAGGCTCACCACAAGTCATACTAGTGAGCCACACACCACAGTCTGCGTCTGCCGCTTGTGAAGAAATAGCCTACCAGGTACAGGATATTCCTTCATCCACAGAGCTCTTGTCGCTTTTTAAAACAAACAGATTCAGAAGGGATGGTAGTAGAGGGTCATGGGGGTGTTGTATGGCCCAGGTGGCTGGGGCTGGGGCTGACTTCTGAGGTGCCCCCAGCTGAATCCTGAGTGGACTTAGGCTCTGCGGGACATGTGTTAAATGATGAGTATGATATCTCATTCATTTTGTTATTCGTTTCTTAGGGAGTGAGGTTTTAGTACCACAAAATAGATGTAGCCACCAGTGATCTAATTTTAAATTTATTAATATCTTAACGTATTTGCCTACCACTCAGACCTCACATAGCCAGCCACTTACACTCAGCTCTTTCTGCAGATTTTCTAGTTGCTGATTCTGTTAAGTGTCACCTACATTTTCATATATGTGTATGTGCACGCACGTGTGCAAGACCTATTTGTCGTTTGTCTAGTCTTTTCAAATGCATGTTTTTGGGGGCCAAAATATTTAATAAGCAATAGTCTAAATATAGAAGAATCTAAAAACTTTTCTTAAAAGTTTCAGGGTCAGAATTAAAGCACAGATGATGAATAATCTCTGAATATAGGAAGCATTAAACATTTTTGGTAAATGAGTTTTTAAAATAGTGACTTACCGGTTTTTCAGTAGGACAAGGGCTTTTTCACGACAGGGTGAGATATAACCAGCACTGGGGCTGTCCTGCAGTTTGACCTGAGGAACCAGAGCACGTCTCACTGAATTTCAGTTTGTGTAACTTTAACACATTTGTGTCTGGGGTCCCCAAGACCGCCCTCAGATTTGATGATACACTCCAAGGTCTCACTGGATTCAGAGAAATCTGATATACCCTTGGTAGTGCTTTATACTTGTGGTTACAGTGGAAGGGTGCAGATTAGAACCAGCAGAAGGAAAAGGCACATTGCTGGGGAGTCCAGAGAACCCAGGTACAAGCTTCTTGGTGTCTTCTCCCAGTGGGGTCACGTGGACACTGCTGATTCTCTCAGGAATGTTGTGTGAGAGCACCTGCCAAGTGTCACCAACTTGGGAAGCTCAGCTAAGCTCTGGTATCCAGAATTGTATTGGGCCAGTCATGTGGGCATGGAGTGCCCATGTGGCTGGGCTTAGCTGTGCAGTCTCCAGGTCCCTGCCCCTCCAGGTCAAACTGATGCAGTGGCCCAGGTCCCCAAACAAACAAAAATAGGCTTTCACCATAAGTCACATCATCAGCATAAACTGTGTGGCATTGCCCAGGGTCCTGGGGTTGAAAATACTCTCTTGTCTGTAAATAGCAGATGCTTATTGGGGATGTCTCAGGAGCACTGAGGAGCACTGTGGAGTGTGCAGGGTTTGAGCCCCTCAGGCCTGCCGAGCTAACTGTTGACTGCACACATTCATTAGACAGAAAAAGTACTGGCATCTTGGTCATCTTTTTAAGCTCCCTTTCTCATGATGCTTTTGTAGTGAAACCTTATTAGTCTGGTATGTTTCAGACAGTTTCTAATTCAGTTCCAAGGCACACCTTACCTAATTCCTATATTTTATGTGACTAGTAAATGAAACTGCTTTGCTATTTTTTAACATTATGATTTTAGCATTTGATTTCACTTAGCTAGAATAATAATGTTTGTAGAGTAATCCTATGTTAAGATTAGTTTGAAATGTCCCCATTCAAGTGATATATTCCATTTTAATTTCCATTTGAGTAGTAGATGGTAATGAGATAAATCAAATATTAAAACTTGGTCTAGCTTGTATTTTTTTCCCGTATTTGACAGCTTAATTAAATATGAAAATGAAGTAGATAACTCATCTGTGTGAGTCAATACAGGCCTACCTCAGCGATCTCCTGGGGTCAGTTCCAGACCACTTGCCTTGTTGTGATCATTGCAATAAAGCAATTGTTACGTGTTTGGGGGGCAAAATATTCAGTGAGCAATAGTTTGAATATAGAAGAGTCTAAAAACTCTTCCCTTAAAAGTTTCCAGGGTGAAAATTAAAGCACAGATGATGAATAATCTCTGAATTTAAGAAGCATTAAACATTTTTGGCAAATGAGTTTTCAAAATAATAACTTACTGGTTTTTCAGTAGGACAAGGGCTTTTTCACAAAGAAATGAGATTTAACCAGCACTGGGGATGGCCTGCAATTTGACCTGAGTAACTAGAGCTTGCAATGCAGCAACTGTCACAACAAAGCAAGTCATACTAATTTGCTGGTTTCAGGGCGTATAAACATTATGTTTATACTACACTATAATAACAGTGTTCGGCAGCATTCTTTTTTTTTTTTTGAGACAGAGTCTCACTCTGTCGCCCAGGGTAGAGTGCAGTGGTGCAATCTCAGCTCACCCCAACTCCTGTTTCAACCTTCCAGGTAGCTGGGATTACAGGTGTATACCACCACACCTGGCTAATTTTTGTATTCTTAGTAGAGACAGGGTTTTGCCATGTTGGCCAGACTGTCTGGAACTCCCGATCTCAAGTGATCCGCCCACCTTAGCTTCCCAAAGTGCTGGGATTACAGGCGTGAGCTGCCGTGCCCAGCCAGCATTTTTATTTTTTTTTAATGTACATACTTTGATTTAAAAATACCTTATTGCTCAACTCCAGATGGATTCAAGACTTAAGCATAAGATCTAACACCATAAAAACCCTAGAAGAAAATCTAGGCAAAACCATTCAGGACATAGGCATAGGCAAGGACTTCATGACTAAAACACCAAAAGCATTGGCAACAAAAGCCAAAATAGACAAATGAGACCTGATCAAACTCCACAGCTTCTGCACAGCAAAAGAAACAGTCATTAGAGTGAATCAGCAATCAACAGAATGGGAAAATTTTTTTGCAATCTACCCATCTGACAAAGGGCTAATATCCAGAATCTACAGAGAACTAAAACAGATTTACAAGAAAAAGACAAACAAGCCCATTCAAAAGTGGATGAAGGATATGAACAGACACTTTACAAAAGAAGACATATATGAAGCCAACAAACATATGAAAAAATGCTCATCATCACTGGTCATTAGAGAAATGCAAATTAAAACTACATTGAGATACTATCTCACACCAGTTAGAATGGTGATCATTAAAAAATCTGGAGACAACAGATGCTGGAGAGGATGTGGAGAAATAGAAATAATTTACACTGTTGGTGGGAGTGTAAATTAGTTCAGCCATTGTGGAATACAGTGTGGTGATTCCTCAAGGACCTAGAAATAGAAATTCCATTTGACTCAGCAATCCCATTACTGGGTATATATTCAAAGGATTATAAATTGTTCTACTATATGGACACATGCACACAAATGTTCACTGCAGCACTGTTTACAATAGCAAAGACCTGGAACCAACCCAAATGCCCAATGATAGACTGGACAGGGAAAATGTGGCACATATACACCATGGAATACTATGCAGACATAAAAAAATGATGAGTCCCTGTCCTTTGTGGGGACATGGATGAAGCTGGCAATCATCATTCTCAGCAAACTGACACAAGAACAGAAAATCAAACACTGCATGTTCTCACTCATAGGTGGGTGCTGAACAATGAGAACACATGGACATGGGGAGGGGAGCATCACACACTGGGGTCTGTTGGGGGGAAATAGGGGAAGGACAGCAGGGGGTGGGGAGTTGGGGAGGGATAACATGGGGAAAAATGCCAGATATAGGTGATGGGGAAGAAGGCAGCAAACCACACTGCCTTGTGTGTACATATGCAACAATCTTACATGTTCTTTACATGTACCCCAAAACCTAAAATGCAATAAAAAAATGAATTAAAAAAATACCTTATTGTTAAAAATGCTGACCATCACCTGGGCCTTCAGGGAGTGTAATCATTTTGCTGGTGGAGGCTCTCGCCTTGATTTTGATGATGGCTGCTGACTGATGAAGGTGGTGGTTGCTGAAGGTTGGGGTGACTATAGCAATTTCTTAAAATGAGACAACAATGAAATTCACTGCATCAATTCCTCCTTTCATAATAGATTTCCCTTTCGTGAAAGGAAAACTTTGGAAGTGAGGCATGAAAGCAACATTCATCTCTGTATACCTCCATCACAGCTCTTGGGTGAGCAGGTGCATTGTCAATGAGCAGGAATATTTTGAAAGGAATCATTTTTTCTGACCAGTAGGTCTCAGCAGTGGGCTTAAAATATTCAGTAATCATGGTGTAAACAGATATGCTGTCATTCAGGCTTTATTGTTTCATTTGTAGAGCACAGAAAGAATGGATTTAGCATCATTCTTAAGGGCTCTTGGATTTTTGGAATGATAAATGAGCACTGGCTTCAGCTTAAAGTCACCAGCTGCATTAGCCCCTCACAGGAAAGTCATCCTGTACTTTCAAGCCGGACACTGACTTCTCTGTAGCTATGCAAGGCCTAGGTGGCATCTTCTTCCACTGTAAGGCTGTTCTGTCTGCACTGAAAATCTGTTCTTCAGTGGAGTGACCTTCATTGAAGATGCCGGCTAGACGTTCTGGGGAACTTGCCGTAGCTTATCCATCCGCACTTGCTGCTTCAGCTTGCACTGTTAGGTTATAGAGGCGGCTTCTGTCCTTAGTTCTCCTGGACCAACCTCTGCTGGTTTCCAGCTTTTCTTCTGCAGCTTCCTCAGCTCTCAGACTTCATAACGTGGAAGAGAAAGTCTTGCTCTGGATTAGGCTTTGGCTTAAGTGAAGGTTGTGGCTGTTTTGATCTGTCCAGGCCATTAAAACTTTCTGCTTATCAGCAATAAGGCAGTTTCACTTTTTTATCATTTGTGGGCTCACTGGATAATACTGTTGATTTCCTTCAGGAACATTTCCTTCATTTCACAGCTTGGCTAATAGTTTGACACAAGAGGCTGGGCTTTCAGCCTGTCTCAGCTCTCTCCATGCCTTCCTCATTAAGCGTGATCATTTCCAGCTTTTGAAGTGAGGGTGTGTGACTCTTCCTTCACTTGAACACTTAGAGGCCATCGGAGGGTTATTAATTGGCCTAATTCCAGTATTGTTGTGTCTCAGAGAACAGGGAGGCCCGAGGAGAGGTGGGATGGCCAGGTGATAAAGTAGCCAGACACAAACAACGTTTGTAGATTCAGGTTGCCATTTTTGTGTAGGCGGGGTTTGTGGTGCCCCAATTACAATAGAATAGTAACATCAAGGATTGCTGATCACAGGTTACGTAACAGATAGTGCTATAATGAAAAGATGTGAAATATTACAAAAGTTACCAAAATGTGACACAGAGACAGGAAGTGAGCATGTGCCACTGAAAAAATAGCACCGAGAGACTTGCTCGAAGCAGCACAGTTTGTAAAAATGAAACGGTATCTATGAAGGGCAAAAAGAAGCAAAGTTCAGTGAAAATAAGACATGTCTGTAATTATTGAGAGAAATTCTGTTAGATGTTTTCTGTAAATTTCCCTTGTTAGGTGTTAATCACTGTCTAATTTCATCCTAATGCTCTCTTGACACAGACGGAATGCACATTGACGCTTCCAGGCTCTGACCTGGGCACTGACCAGAGACTTCAGACCCATGCCTGGGTCTGCCTGTGGCCTGTGGCCTGTGCGTCTGGGAGGAAGCTGGGACCCCTTTGAGCGCCCTGGGCTTATCTGAACCCACTGTAGAGTGGCTAGGAGTGCTGGCTGTAGCCTCTGGTGATCTGTGTACATCCCTGCTCCCATGCTTTCTGGCCAAGAGATCTCAGGCAATCCTAGGTCTGTGTGATGGCCTGTTTTGAAGACAGACATGTCCAGGCATGGTAGTTCACACCTGTAATCCCAGCACTTTAGGAGGCTGAGGCAGGAGGACTGCTTGAGCCCAGGAGTTCGAGACTACAGTGAGCTGTGCTCACCACTGCACTCTAGCCTGGGTGACAGAACGAGTTCATGCTTCAAAAAAAAAATCCCAAACAGAGGTGTAGTTAGGACTGCCTCATGGTGGTCAGAGTTTGGGTAAATAACGTTCCCTGGCACTGAGCACAGGTCCTGGCCCAAAGCAAGTGCTCAGGTGAGGACACTACCAGTGGTGGTGGAGCGGCTACAGCCCGGGGCTCACTTCACTCTCTAGTGAAGTCCCTAGAGCAACTGTCTTTGCTTTTCTTTTTAAAAATCATTTTCTTCATGGTTCATCTGAAGAGAAATCCATACTGATCTGACGAGACGTGTGCTCACAACGTAAAATCATCTTTATCCTAAGAGCCTTTGACAGTCTGCCCCCTTACTCAGCCTGTCTTTACAGAAAGGAGTGAGCTGATTTCTACCTGACCCTTCTGTAGGGATTGAGAGACCTGGCCTAACTTGGTTAGCAACTGCAAGCCCTTACATCAGCGGGCAGCTGCTGCACCAAATTGCCTTTCTTCCTCCACTCACCGCTTAAGGGGCATGCCTTCTTTCGAAACTGGTTTTGCTGGAGAAAAGAGAGGACACTGGCTGGCCAGCTTTCTGAGGCCAGGCTCCCACTGGGCATATGGTCTTATGTAGCCGAGCCCTCCTCACAGCCTTGAGGTGTCTAAGTGTCAGGGCCATTTTACTCATAAGGAATCTAGAATGTAAGGGTAGCTTTGAGTAACTTAAGGTCCCCCTGCCAATAGAGAGAGCTGGCGTTTGAACCCAGGTCTGTCTTACCCCACTCTTCATGTCTTAATAGGAGAATGTCGTTTTGAACATTTACACCTGGATTTCCAGTTACTTGAGCTCAGCTGGTCTCAGCTGGGCTTTTTAGTAAGGGGCAGGCTTTTAGAGGGAGGTTTGGGGTCAGAAGGCTGATCATGTGCCCAGGTGTGTGTTGTGGATAGTCTTTCTCTGAAAGCTGCCTTGTTTCAATTCAGCAAACATTAAAGTTCCTGCCAGTGCTGGCCGCCGGACACAAAGGGTATTGGATCAGCACCAGGTCTCTCTGGGCTCATTAGGAGGTGGATGTAAGGCTGCTTTCCTCCCTCTTCTGCTTGCCAAAAGCCACACTCCTCATGCTTGGAAGGTGGTCATACACGCTTCTATCCTCCTGCCCCCATGTGGAATAACTGCTATGGGAAGCAGATGAGATGATTTCTAACTGAGGCCAAGTTTATGTTTCAGGCTGAAAAGTCATCTCACACTCATTCTCTAACTGATTTCCCCTTCTCTTTTTGACAGGTATGATTTTAGCAATATTCTATTAATATTCAGTCTCTTTCCATATGTTCATATATATGTAATTATGAAATTCAGCAGAACATGGGCTATTTCACAGTAGTAGCAATGATTCAGAAGCTTTGCTGTGGTGATGCTGAAAAATATTTTACAGAAATTGTTTTTAAAGTTTTGTGTGTTTGTCTTTTCTTGAATGATGTGGACCAGTTATTGAATTCTCACATCTCATGAGTAAAATTTTTGGGCCAGAAACAATTTTCTGTGTGTGTTCATCACCATGACTACTGGGGGATACTTGGCAATACTGATTGAGGACATGAGGCAGCTCCATAACTACAGGTTTTTGCTTGAGTTGATGTTCTTCAGCATGCATTTATCTGCGGTTACAGAACCAGCCTTCAGTATCATTTATTCCTGTGCTTATCAGACTTTTTTGACACACACAGAATATATTTATATGCAGTGACCTGAAACACACGTGTTTCTGTCATTCTTCTTTACACTCACAGATGTTAGATGTACACCTGACACAGGTGTCATATTATAGAATAACACCTACAGATATTCACGTGTAGGCACACACCTGACACAGGTGTCATATTATAGAATAACACCTACAGATACTCACATGTAGGCACACACCTGACACAGGTGTCATATTATAGAATAACACCTACAGACACGTGTAAACACACACACCTGACACAGGTGTCATATTATAGAATAACACCCACACGTGTAGACACACACCTGACACAGGTGTCATATTATAGAATAACACCTACAGACACGTGTAAACACACACACCTGACACAGGTGTCATATTATAGAATAACACTCACACATGTAGACACACACCTGACACAGGTGTTATATTATAGAATAACACCTACAGATATTCACGTGTAGACACACACCTGACACAGGTGTTATATTATAGAATAACACCTACAGATATTCACGTGTAGACACACACCTGACACAGGTGTCATATTATAGAATAACACCTACAGACACGTGTAAACACACACACCTGACACAGGTGTCATATTATAGAATAACACCCACAGACACTCACGTGTAGATGCACACACCTGACACAGGTCATATTATAGAATAACACCTACAGACACGTGTAGACACACGTGACACAGGTGTCATATTATAGAATAACACCTACAGATACTCCTGTGTAGACACACACCTGACACAGGTGTCATATAGAATAACACCTACAGACACTCACGTGTAGATGCACACACCTGACACAGGTGTCATATTATAGCATAACACCTACAGACACTCACGTGTAGACACACACCTGACACAGGTGTCATATTATAGAATAACACAGCTACTCATGTGTAGACACACACCCCTGACACAGGTGTCGTATTATAGGATAACACCTACAGATACCTACAGATACTCATGTGTAGACACACACCTGACACAGCTGTCATATTATAGAATAACACCTACAGCTACTCATGTGTAGACACACACACCTGACACAGGTGTCGTATTATAGGATAACACCTACAGATACCTTCAGATATCATGTGTAGACACACACCTGACACAGGTGTCGTACTGTGGAATAACTCCTGTCCCAGGCATCTCACATGGCAGCCATGTCTTTTCTGATCCTTCTCTTTTGTTTCCTTTTTTCCAATTTTATTCTTTTTTTTTATTACAGCACCAATTAATAATACAGCACCCTGTAGAACTATTTTGTTGTTAAGTCTTTTTCTTGAAGTTGTGCTTATTTCTTATATTACATTCTCAAATTAATGAAAAAGTATTGATAAACTGGGAATAATAAAAATGTTAACCAATCTTGTTAATTTTCATTATGATTGTTTTGTTAGGCCATCTCATAGAAATTTGCATATGCAAAATTGAAATCTGTTGTTTACAAAAGCTAAGTCAGCCAGGTGCAGTGGTTCATACCTATAATCCCAGCACTTGGGAGACTGAGGCAGGAGGATCCCTTGAGTCCAGGAGTTTTAAGACCAACCTGAGCAACATAGGGAGACCGTGTCTGTACAAAAAAATTAGAAAATTAGCTGGGCATGATGGTGAGGTGGTGAGTACCTGTGGTCCCAGGTATTTGGGAGGGCTGAGGTGGGAGGATTGCTTGAGCCTACGAGTTCAGGCTGTTGTGAACTGTGATTGCGCCATTGTACTTCAGCCTGGGAAAAAGAACAAGACGCCATCTGAAAAAAAAAAAATCGAAAAGAAAAAAAGCTGCGTAATAAATTCCTCCTACTGTTTTCATTATTTTTTCAGTGGGTGGTGGCATCCCATTAAAATGATTTGAAAACCTAATTGGTTATGATCCACAGTTTGGAAAAAAATGATTTAATTCTATTAAAGGTTAAAAACACCTTTTGTTATTAAGAATTGCTTATCTAAAGCTACTACCAGCAGCAAGCATTTAGTGAATGCCTGCGCTGTGCAGCCCTTGGCAGGTAGGTGTTTCTCCCAGGAGGACCAAGCATGGACTGGTTCAGTACTTAGCCTGGAGTAGCCCGGACCGTCCTGATGGAGCTGGGATTTGCACCTGGTCAGTGCGGCACCAGAGCTCATTCATTACCTGCTGTTGTGTGGTTTCAGTCTTGCAGGACAGTGTGCATTCTGGTCTCATTGTGTGGAAGGTGCCTCTGGCCAAATTACCCTGATACTAGGACATGCAATGTGGGCTCAATGTGTCCGTGCTAGAAATGTCCCTGTTATTACCACGGCGTGTATCAGTTCACGGACTGCACAAGTCCAGTCGAGTGCGTGGAAAGTCACAGAATTTCTGGCTCTTTCCAGGTTGCTGGCGTCTCTGGGAACCTGGCCCCGGGCAGCCAGCCCGAGAAGGAGGGCCGGGCACACCAGTGCCTGGAATGTGACCGCGCCTTCTCATCGGCGGCGGTGCTGATGCACCACAGCAAAGAGGTGCACGGCCGGGAGCGCATCCATGGCTGCCCCGTGTGCAGGAAGGCCTTCAAGCGCGCCACGCACCTGAAGGTAGGCCCACCGTGCCACAGCGCAGCTGTGTACCCCCCAGGCTGCTAGAGTTGCAGAGTCTAAGATTTAACACTGGCCAGGAGTCCAGCTATGGCAAGAAAAGATCTGAAAAGCTTCTTCACATGTGTGTTTTTGAGGAAAAGGTCAAGAGATGTAGGTGTGTTGTTGTTGGGTTGTAAGGGGTCCGCTGGCTATACAGACGAATAGATCACGTGTTTGCCTGCAAGTGATGGTCAGTTTCCAATACAAATTGAAAGAGCATTGGAATACCTTGTCTCCCTTGTCAGAGTGACAAAAATGTAAAAATCTGTCAGCACCTGCTGTTGAGGCTGTGGGGAAACAGAGGCTGGCTCACGTAATTGCTGGGGAGACTGTCACTTGGTAGGACTTTATGTACGGGCATTGGGCAGCCCTAATAAACGCACCTGTGCTCACCCTGGGGACCAACCATGAAGATGCCCCTTCAGCCTCCCCAAGTTTAGCTGCCCACGCTGTCCACTGCAGCAGAGCTATCACACAGTGGGGACTGGAGCATCCGCCAGTGGAAGGCAGAGGATACATTCATTTGGGGACATCCCCCTGGAGGGTGCTGTGCTACCGTAGGTGGGAGGCAGAATCCCAGCAGGTGATTTGGAGGTTCCCCAGGGCCGTGTGACCGGGTGCTCTGACATCCAGCCCAAGGTGCTGTCTTCATGTGAAGGGAATGGGGTGCAGAAGGGTGGAGCATGGAGGAGTGTGCAGCACGGCTGCCTGGCCAGCACCACTCCAGCCCAGTGGCCAGAGCCCCCATCAGCGCCCAAACGTCAAGCTGGTGTCTGTCCTTGGCAGTGTGGGATGATAATGGCACTTTTCCCAAAGACCACATTACATCCATAACATTAGAAAAACAGACAAATTCTAAGTGAGGGATGGCCTGCAAAATTCCTGACCAACTGTGCCCGGGCTGCACAGAGGGCGGAGCTATGCCACACTGGCTGAGAAGGAAAGCTGCGCTGGGAAGACGGCTGCCTGGACCCTTGGAGTCCTGTTTATGTTGGGGGCGGGATTGCCTTTGGCCTTAGTGGGTTTGTTGTCTTTTAATGAGTGTAGGACTGGAAGAAGGAAGAATTTTGCTCAAAGGAGAACTTCCTGTCTCAGGAAGTGGAATCTTGTATCCCTGTGACTAGAGTGGCTTTTTTGGAGTGTGGACTAGAGCACACGGCATTGGACGTATTGCAGACCAGTGGTGTCAGTGGTGACGGCCCTGTCTGTGCTAGGAAGCCCAGGGCCCCGGCTGTGGCGCTTGCTGTGGCTCCTCTCCCAGGGTCCCTCCAGGGGCTGGTGAGCCCTGAGACCCTCACTCCTCCCTCTCTGTGCCTGAAGGAAGCCTGTCGCTTGGCTGTTTGGGTTCTTTTTTCTCTTTTTTACTTTTACTTTAGGTTCGGGGTACAGGTGCAGGTCTGTTACATAGGTAAACTCAGGTCACAGGGTTCTGTTGTACAGATTGTGTCATCGCCCTGGTACGAAGCTTAGTAGCCAACACTTATTTCCCTGCTCCTCTCCCTCCTTCCTCAAGGAGCCCCCTGCATGTGTGAGTTGCTCCCCTCTATGGGCCCATGTGTTCTCATCATTTAGCACCCACTTATCAGTGAGAACATGCGGTATTTGGTTTTCTGTTCCAAGATGGATTGAAGACTTAAATGTGAAACCTGCAACTATAAAAACCCTGGAAGACAACCTAGACAGTACCATTCTGGACATAGGAACAGGCAAAGACTTCATGACGAAGATGTATCACAAGCAAAAGTTGACATATTAGATCCAATTAAACTGAAGAGCTTCTGCACAGCAAAATCAACTAGCAACAGGGTTCTCCCTTTTCACACCTTCTGGTGAGCTGATGGCCACTGGGCTCTGCTGAGTCCCCACCAGCTTCCTCCTCAGAAATTCACACCTCGCTATAGCAGAGCCAGGCCGACAGGTGACAGGTGCTAGAGTAAGAATGTGTTAACTCCAGCGGATCACAGACTTACTTTATGGTGAAATTCGTTCTTGGAGAACATTCAGCATAGTCTTGAAGAACACGTTCCGGGGAGAACTAGGTTACGGTCAGATGCTCAGCGTTACTCTCTTTCAGATGACGGAGCATGCCTGTGTTCCGTTCCGTTTCTCACAGTTCAGTTGAAAACCATTCCCAGTCTCATTTCTAAGATCCTTCTCTAGGTTCCTGTCTCCTCTCTTTCTTAAGACCCACCAGACTACCTTAACATCTGAAGGCATTTCTGAGGTTGTGCTGTTGGTCAATTTGAATGCAGTTTGGACACTAACTTCTTCCCCACTCACAGAGAGGTTGTTAGTTCCCACTGATTACTTATAAAGAGAGCTGATCCTACCCACTTGAAGTGAACTTTTCTCCTCCTGGGCTCCAGCACCCTGGTCTGTCTCCAGCACCCTGGTCTGTCTCCAGCACCCTGCTCTGTCTCCAGCACCCTGGTCTGTCTCCAGCACCCTGCTCTGTCTTCAGCACCCTGCTCTGTCTCCAGCACCCTGGTGTGTCTCCAGCACCCTGCTCTGTCTCCAGCACCCTGGTCTGTCTCCAGCACCCTGCTCTGTCTCCAGCACCCTGGTCTGTCTGTCTCCAGCACCCTGCTCTGTCTGTCTCCAGCACCCTGGTCTGTCTCCAGCACCCTGCTCTGTCTCCAGCACCCTGGTCTGTCTCCAGCACCCTGCTCTGTCTTCAGCACCCTGCTCTGTCTCCAGCACCCTGGTGTGTCTCCAGCACCCTGCTCTGTCTCCAGCACCCTGGTCTGTCTCCAGCACCCTGCTCTGTCTCCAGCACCCTGGTCTGTCTGTCTCCAGCACCCTGCTCTGTCTATCTCCAGCACCCTGGTCTGTCTGTCTCCAGCACCCTGCTCTGTCTCCAGCACCCTGGTCTGTCTGTCTCCAGCACCCTGCTCTGTCTCCAGCACCCTGCTCTGTCTCCAGCACCCTGCTCTGTCTTCACGTCGCAGGCAGGCACCGTTCTGTCTTCTGGCTAGACTGTTGCGTCTGAGTTTTGTCTACACAGAGTCACGGCTTATGCATAGTTTTGCATAAATGGGCAAAAAGATGAATGAAACAGGAGCCGCAAGCCCCGTAGACTTTCAGAGAAGGCTATGAGTAGGAGCACCCTGATTGGGAAAGGAAAGTGAATCGGATTGGAAGAAAACAGGTAGTCATAAGTTTAAAAGTTAGAGTCCATTTCTTCAGGGGTCCATGGTCGGGGCCCGCACAGCAGGTCACTGTGAAAAGGTCATTAAAATGAGGACATTATGACTGCCCAGTTAAGAAATGAATGGTGGCCATTCCTCTGGTCTCTACACAGCTCTGCCCAGCCAGTCCAGTGTCACTGGCCCCACGGGAAACTCTTCAGTGTCACCTGAAAAGTTTCAGGTGGAAGCAGCGGGTCCACACGCCTCTGTCTAGTAAGGCCCTTGAGACAGGGCTACTGCCTCCTCTGCAGCCCACATGCTGCTCTCAGGCCCTCAGATCTAGCCCTTAGTCCCTGTCTCCCACCCTCCTGGAAATGCCTCTTTCTTCTTTCTTACTCTAATCACCCAAATAGAGAATGGTGCCTCCTGCTCATGCCTCTCAGAGCCTTCTGGGTTCCTCCACGGCACCTACAGAAAGGCTCAGTGATGAGCATGTGAGGAGATGGTGAAGGAGGTGGCCTCATCTGTCCAAGAAGAGCGCAAATCAGGAGTGGCCCTGGTCACAGAGCTGGGACAAGCTGGGCAATGTTCAAATTCCCTTCTGTGGTCACAGGAGGGGATGGGCATGCTTCATGTAATGATCTGGTGCTAAAAATTCAAAATCGAGGC
The DNA here is from genome assembly GCF_049354715.1 of Callithrix jacchus. NCBI lineage: Eukaryota > Metazoa > Chordata > Mammalia > Primates > Cebidae > Callithrix > Callithrix jacchus. Next base: position 119,394,448 of record NC_133514.1, read on the forward strand.
AGTGTACAGGGCTGCAGAGTAAGAAAGAAAAGCGGCCACCATGCATAGGCTCCCTCTACCCTGCCCTTGTTCTCTGCTCCCTTTGGACTGCACCCCGAGGGTCTCATCCACCAGAGTTTCTGGCTCTGCCACCAGGATGGAGAAGAGCAGTCTAAGCCCTCTCCCCTTTTTGCTCAGTTTATTCATTCATTCAACAAATATTTCAGAGCTGCCTGAACCTCATGCTGAGGACACTGCCTGAGCAGACAGGATGTCCCTGGCCCTGAGCCACCTTCAGGGGCATTCCCCAGCAACTCCAGATGCTTCCTTCCTCCAATTGGAGCACCCCTACTTCATCCAGCCACCCTATGCTGCAGGGTAAGGCCTAACCGCTCTCTTCGAGGAGTGTAGCTCGTCGGTATTTTTTTTAAAGCCACCAGCATAGAGCGACAGCCGCATGTGCTCTTTTACCACCGCATGTGCTCTCTCTGGTGGTCAGAGACACAGAAGCCACGGTTATAAAAGCTTTCCATCTCAGCCCACCAGACAGTCTGTCCCCCCGTGGACTCTCTCTGTCCTCTTTTCAGTTTAGCAGACTGAGTACCTGCCATATGCAAAGACAGTGTTCCCAGAAACAGGCGGCTCCATCCTCAGGAAGCTTAGCACTCAGTGTGGCTGCAGTTACATCTGACACAGATCAGGTAGAAACCCCAGGCAGAGTAGGGGAGCATGCACTCTAGCTGTTGATGGTGATTGGTGTAGTCAATGATCAGGCCTCACCTGCAGTCCTGGCTCTGCTGGGTCTGCAGTGCTGCGGAGGCTCCCCCACCCACCTCCCGAGTTTGCTTTTCCTATCCTGCAGCTTGCATTACACCCACCTCCCAGGCTGTGCTGGGCCTTGAGCAGTGCGACGTATGCAGCTGGAACACAGGTGGTCATCACAAACACACAGGAATCGTGTACTTTTTCTAATTTCTGCCTTAAAGGGTAGAGGTTAGTTCTAAAGACTGGGATTCTATCAGGATAATTATTACGCTTGTGAAATTTTGGGAAATAACCACATTGCACATCCTCAGGTGCCTGCAAGGACAGCAGCTGTCAGATCTTTGAGAAACTTGTGATCACATGAATGCAGTATCTCTGGCAAGTTGCCAATCACATAACATGAGAAGGGAACAGCTTCCTTTTGGTTTAAAAGCCTCTGGAGCCACCATGAGGCAGTCGTCATATCACGAAAGAACACACTTTGGAATCATGGGCATTCCGTGAGGACTCGTGGCTAAGAGTCACAACACATCCTGGCTGTGAGCCACTGTGAGGCAGTCGTCATATCACGAAAGAACACACTTTGGAATCATGGGCATTCCGTGAGGACTCGTGGCTAAGAGTCACAACACGTCCTGGCTGTGAGCCACTGTGAGGCAGTCGTCATATCACGAAAGAACACACTTTGGAATCATGGGCATTCCGTGAGGACTCGTGGCTAAGAGTCACAACACGTCCTGGCTGTGAGCCACTGTGAGGCAGTCGTCATGTCACGAAAGAACGCACTTTGGAATCATGGGCATTCCTTGAGGACTTGTGGGTTAGAGTCACTGAATGCATCCCAGCTGGGCACCGCCAGGCCTCACAGAGCTGGCCTTGGGCAGCAACCTATGGGTGGCCTCAGGCAACGACAGATGGGTAGAGTCGTGTGTGAAATGGGGACAGGATCCTCCACAGCCAATGGAGAGAGCTCACCTGGACTCCTGCACTAGGCTCATGGCTTGATGTCCTTGGTCTTGGTTAATCTTGGTGACAGCTGATGAAAGAGATGCTTCTACCCCTATTTGGGACACAGACGGGACCGGGCCACATAGCTAGTAGGTGGTAAAGCTCAGATGGGGACCAGGGTCTCCCTGAGAAGCCCTTAGTCCATCACCCTTTTGTCAGTACCGATGGATTAAAGTCCTTAAGAACACAAATCACAGATTAGCCTTTGACGTCCCTGCCACTGACTGGAACTTTGCGTGATTTGCTCTGTCTTGTTTCCAGTCTTGAAAGCTCCATTTTGATCTCGTTTCTTGGTTTCTGTGTGTTGTCTCCCAGGAGCACATGCAGACGCACCAGGCCGGCCCCTCTTTGAGCTCCCAGAAGCCAAGAGTGTTTAAATGCGACACTTGTGAGAAGGCGTTTGCCAAACCAAGCCAGCTGGAGCGCCACAGCCGCATCCACACAGGTAATGGGGAGGGATGTGCTGGTTTCCTGACTCCTTGAAGTAGACATCATGGGCGAGGAAACAGAATTCCACCTGTCCAATATTCACAAGTGATGTAATGCTTTGTTTATAAAGCAGGGGGCCACATGTTCACTGCCCCCTATTTTTGACCTATTTGTCATCTTAACTAACTTTTCACCCAGAAGATTTTGCTGCTTACATTATGACCATAGGAAACAAGCATCAGGCAAGGCTCCCGTGCCGTGTCTGCGATGTTGACACGTCGCCTTCCTTCTGCCCTCCTGCTAGAGCAGACAGGCGACCCCCAGTTCCTGGGTCCCACGTCCTCAAGTCACTGGGGAACTTCATTTTTAGTCTTCCCCTTCTGTCTTAAAACTTTTTTTCTCTACTGGCTTTTCCTACACCACCTAAATCTGCTCAAACTTTTTGTCTTAGAGAAAAAAAACACAGAACAAAGAAACACGCTCTCCCATCTCTCTGCCTCTCGGCTGGGATATGATAGCTCCACGTCAGCCCTTCTGTCTCTGCCCTGCCCTGACAGCACATCATCCTGGGCTCATTTCTGTTGTGGTCATCTGATGACTACCCACTCACCGTGGGCCGGGGCTTCCGCAGGCTCTCTGGTCCCTCCGCCCCATCTGCTGTGGGCCAGGCTCCCTCTGGTCTCCCCATGGCTCTGCCAGCCTTTTGTTCAGACAACAGCCAGGCTGAAAGCCTAAGAGAAAAGAGAAGCCTTCAGTCCCTCTTGTTCACACCTCAGGGCTGAGCCCAGGCGTCCCCTGCACTCTTCTTAGAGACATTGACGTGTGCCGTTTCTGCACAGGGGAGCGGCCATTCCATTGCACGCTTTGTGAGAAAGCCTTCAACCAGAAGAGCGCGCTGCAGGTGCACATGAAGAAGCACACGGGAGAGCGGCCCTACAAGTGCGCCTACTGCGTCATGGGCTTCACGCAGAAGAGCAACATGAAGCTACACATGAAGCGGGCGCACAGCTATGCTGGTGAGGAGGCTGCGCCTGGGAGTGCGTGCTGTTTGGCAGCCTGCAACGCACCATGTGTTGCGGATACATTGTTTGATTGTGCAGTGCACATGGCACAGCCTCAGTTGCGTGGACTGGAAGCCTGCGCTTTATTTTATTTTTTTATTTCCATAGGTTGTTGGGGAACAGGTAGTGTTTGGTTACATGAGTAAGTTCTTTAGTGGTGATTGTAAGATTTTGGTGCACCCATCATCTAAGCAGTACTCACTGCATCCGGTTTGTTGTCTTACCCCTCCCCCCCCACCCTTTCCCCCTGAGTCCCCAGAGTCCATTGTGTCATTCTGATGCCTCTGTATCCTGGTAGCTTAGCTTCCACTTCTGAGAACATAAGATATTTGGTTTTCCATTCCTGTTACTTTTTTTAGAATAATGGCCTCCAGTCTCATCCAGGTCGCTGCGAATGCTGTTAATTCATTCCATTTTATGACTGAGTAGTATTTCATCATATATGTACACCACAGTTTCTTTATCCATCATTGATTGATGAGCATTTGTGTTGGTTCCCTGTTTTTGCAATCACAAATTGTGCTGCTATAAACATGCATGTGCAAATGTCTTTTCATACAATGATTTATTTTCCTCTGGGTAGAGATACTTAATGGTGGGATTGTCGGATCAAATGGTAGTTCCATTTCTAGTTCTGCACTGTTCTCCATGGTGGCTGTGCTGGTTTACATTACCACCAGCAGTATAGAAGTGTTCCCTATTCACTGCATCCATACTAGCATGTACTGTTTTTTGATTTTTTGGTTATGGCCATTCTTGTGGGAGTAAAATGGCATTGTTTTGTAGTTTTGATTTGCATTTTCCTGATCATTGGTGATGCTGAGCATTTTTTCATGTGTTTGCTGGCCATTTGTATATCTTCCTGTGAAAATTGTCTATTCGTGTCTTTAGCCCACTTTTTCATGGGATTGGTTTTTTCCTTGCTGATTAGTTTGAATTCGTTGTAGATTCTGGATATTGGTCCTTTGTCGGATGTACAGATTGTGAAGATTTTCTCCCACTCTGTGTGTTGTCTGGTCACTCTGCTAACTGTTTCTTTTGCCATGCAAAAGTTCTTTAGTGTAATGAAGTTTCAGCTATTTATTTTTGTTTTTATTGCATTTGCTTTTGCATTCTTGGTCATGAAATTTTTGCCTAAGCCAATGTCTAGAAGGGTTTTTTCAATGTTACCTTCTAGAATTTTTATAGTTTCAGGTCTTAGACTTAAGTCTTTAATCGATCTTGAGTTGATTTTTGAATAAGGTGAGAGAGAGAATCCAGTTTCATTTTCCTACATGTGGCTACCCAATTATCTCAGCACCTTTTATTGAAAAGGGTGTCCTTTCCCCATTTTGTGTTTTTGCTTGGCTTGTCAAAGATCAGCTGGCTGTACGTATTTGGGTTTATTTCTGGGTTCTCTATTCGGTTCCATTGATCTGTGCACCTATTTTTATACCAGTATCTGCTGGTTTGGTCACTGTGACCTTATAGTGTAGTTTGAAATTGGGTAATGTGATGCTTCCAGATTTGTTGTTTTTGTTTAGTCTTCCTTTGGCTAGGTGGGGTCTTTTTTGGTTCCATATGAATTTTAGAATTGTTTTTTCTAATTCTGTGAAGAATGATGGTGGTATTTTGATGGGATTGCATTTAATTTGTAGATTGCTTTTGGCAGTATGGTCATTTTCACAGTCTTGATTCTACCCAACCATGAGCATGGGATGTGTTTCCATTTGTTTGTGTTGTCTGTGATTTCTTTCAGCAGTGTTTTGTAGTTTTCCTTGTGGAGGTCTGTCACCTCCTTGGTTAGGTATTTTCCTAAGTTTTTTGGTTTTTTTTGCAGCTATTGTAAAAGGGGTTGAGTTCTTGATTTGATTCTTAGCTCGGTTGCTGTTGGTGTATAGAAGAGCTACTGATTTGTGGACATTAATTTTGTATTTGGAAACTGCTGAATTCTTTTTATCAGTTCTAGGAGTCTTCTGGAGGACACTTTTGGGTTTTTTTTTCGTTCTTTCTTTCTTTTTTTTTCTTTTTGAGACAGAGTCTTGCTCTGTCACCAGGCTGGAGTATACTGGCACAATCTCAACACACTGAAACCTCGACCTCCTGGGTTCAAGCTATTCTTGTGCCTCAGCCTCCCGAGTAGCTGGCATTGCAGGCATGCGCCATCAAACCCAGCTAATTTTTGTATTTTTAATAGAGATGAGGTTTCACCATGTTGACCAGGATGGTCCTGATCTCCTTACCTCATGATTCACCCACCTCAGCCTCCCAAAGTGCTGGAATTATAGGTGTGAGCCAACGCACCTGGCCATCTTTTGGGTTTTCTAGGTAAACAATCATCATCAGCAAACAGTGACAGTTTGATTTCCTCTTTACCGATTTGGGTGCCCTTGATTTCATTCTCTTGTCTGATTGTTCTGGCTAGGACTTCCAGTACTGTGTTGAAGAGGTGTGGTGAGAGTGTGCATTCTTGTCTTGTTCGGGTTCTCAGAGGGAATGCTTTCAACTTTTCCTCATTCAGTATTATGTTGGCGGTGTGTTTGTCATAGATGGCTTTTATTATTGAGGTATGTCCCTTGTATGCCGAGTTTTAATCGTAAAGTGATGCTGGATTTTGTGAAATGCTTTTTCTCCATCTTTAGAAATGTCGTGTGATTTTTGTTTTTAATTCTGTTTATGTGGTGTATCACATTTATTGACTTCCATATGTTAAACCATTCCTGAATCCCTGGTATGAAACCCACTTACTTGATCACGGTGGTTTATCTTTTTGATATATTATTGGATTCAGTCAGCTAATATTTTGTTAAAGATTTTAGCATCTGTGTTCCTCAGGAATATTGGTCTATGGTTTTCTTTTTTGGTTATGTTCTTTCCTGGTTTTGGTATTCGGGTATTCCATAGAATGATTTAGGAAGGGCTCTCTTTTTCTCTGTCTTGTAGAATAGTGTCAAAAGGATTGGTCCCATTTCTTTGAACGTCTGGTAGAATTCTGCTGTGAATCCATCTGGTTGTAGACTTTTTTTTGGTTGGTAATTTTTTAAAATTGCCATTTCAATTTTCCTGCTCGTTGGTCTGTTCAGGGTATCTCATTCTTCTTGATTTAAGCTAGGAGGGTTGTATCTCTTCAGGAACTTATCCATCTCTTCTAGGTTTTCTAGTTTATGCGTGTAAGGGTGTTCATGGCAGCCTCGAGTGATCTTTTATTTATCTGTGGTGTCAGTCATAATATCTCCTGTTTCATTTCTTAGTGACCTTATTTGGATTTTCTTTCTTCTTTTCTTGGTTAATCTTGCTAATGGTCTATCAATTTTATTTATCTTTTCAGAGAACCAGCTTTTTGTTTATTTATCTTTTGTTTTTTCTTTGTTTAATTTCATTTAGTTCTGCTCTGAACTATGTTATTTCCTTTCTTCTGCTGGGTTTGGTTTTGGTTTGTTCTTGTTTCTTTAGTTCCCTGAGGTGTGTGCTCTTTTATGCTTTTTGATGTAGAAATTTAGGGCTATAAACTTTCCTCCTAGCACTGCCTTTGCTGTATCCCAGAGATTTTGATAGGTTGTGTCACTACTGTGGTTCAGTTCAAAGAATTTTTGAATTTCTGTCTTGATTTCATTTTTCATCCAATGATCATTCAGGAGCAGGTTATAGAATTTTCATGTATTTGCATGGTTTTGAAGATTCCTTTTGGAGTTGATTTCCAGTTTTTTCCATTGTTGTCTGAGAGAGTCCTTGATATAATTTCAATTTTCTTAAATTTATTGAGGCTCATTTTGTGGCCCATGATATGTCTATCATGGAGAAAGTTCCATACACCATTGAACAGAATGTATATTCTGCAGTTGTTGGATAGAATGTTCTGTATATATCTGTTAAGTTCGTTTGTTCCAAGGTATAGTTTAAGTCTATTGTTTCTTTGTTGGCTTTCTGTCTTGATGACCTGTCTAGTGCTATCAGTGGAGTATTGAAGTCCCCCACCATTATTGTGTTCCGCTCTCTCTCATTTCTTAAATGTGTTAGTAACTGTTTTATAAATTTGGGAGATCCAATGTTAGGTGCATGTATATTTAGGATTGTGGTATTTTCCTATTGGACAAGGCCTTTTGTCATTATATAATGTCCCTCTTTGTCTTTTTTAACTGCTATTGCTGAGTGTGGCTAAGCAATGATATTTTTGCAGTGAATTTCCCGGTGTTCTTTGTGCTTCTTGTATTTGGATATCTAGGTCTTTAGCAAGGCTGGGAAGTTTTCCTCGATTATTCCCCCAAATGTGTTTTCCAAATGTTTAGGTTTCTCTTCTTTCTCAGGAATGCTGATTATTCTTAGGTTTGGTCATTTAGCATAATCCCAGACTTCTTGGAAGCTTTGTATTTTCTTACTGTTTTTTCCTTGCTGTTGAATTGGATTAACTTGAAGACCTTGTCTTCAGGCTCTGAATTTCTTTATTCTACTTGCTCTATTCTATTGCTAGGACTTTCTAGAGCATTTCGCATTTCTATAAGTATGTAGTTTCCTGAAGTTTTCCTGGTTTCTTATTTATGCTGTCAATTTCATTGAATATTTCTCTCTTCACGTCTTGTATCATTTTTTTTTTTTTTATTTCCTTAATTTGGGCTACACCTTTCTCTGGTGCCTTCCTGATTAGCATAATAACTCACTTCCTAAATTCTTTTTCAGGTAAATCAGGGATTTCTTCTTGGTTTGGATCCATTGTTGGCGAACTAGTATGACTTTTGGGGGTGTTAAAGAGCCTTGTTTTGTCATATTACCAGAATTATTTTCTGGTTCCTTTTCATTTCGGTAGGCTCTGTCAGAGAGAAGGTCTAGGGCTGAAGGCTGTGGTTCAGATTCTTTTGTCCCACAGGGTGTTCTCTTGATGTGGAACGGTCCCCCTTTTCCTATGGTTGTGGCTCCCTGAGAACCCAGCTGTAGTGATTGTTATCTCTCTTCTGGGTCTAGACACCCAGCAAGTCTACCCAACTCCAGGCTGGTACTGGGGGTTGTCTACACAGAGTCCTGTGAGGTGAACCATCCGTGGGTCTCTCAGCCGTGGATACCAGCGCCTGTTTTGGTGGAGGTGGCAGGAGAGTGAAGTGGACTCTGTGAGGGTTCTTAGGTTTGGTGGTTTAATGCACTGGCCTCCTGTCGGAGGTGGTGCTTTCCAGAGAGCATCAGCTGTGGTAGTGTAGTGAGGAACAGGCAGTGAGCAGGGTCCTAGACCTCCCAAGAGTATACACCCTTTGTCTTCCACTACCAGGGCGGGTAGGGAAGGACCTTTTGGTGGGGGCTGGGCTAGGCCTATCTGAGCTCAGACTCTCCTTGGGCTGCTCTTGCTGTGACTCAGTACTTGGGGTGTCTCCTGGGTCCTGCAGGAGGAATCCACTTCCTTCAGAGGATCTGTGGGTCCTCTCAGGTTTCTGATTTATTCCTGTGGTTGTTCTGGAGCAAAAATTCACAATGCAAGCCTCCAAATGTTGTTCCCAGAAGGAAGCCTGTGCTTTTGCCACTTTCATACTTAGTGTATGCAGTGGTTGAAGTTGGCTATGGACTGTACCCTTCACATACACACACACACACACACACGCGCACGCGCGATTTGATTAGATTATATTTCTGATTTATTATGGCAAGTTCACAGAAATTGACTGGAGTAAAATGGCAACTCAGAACCTGAGCAAGTGCAGCATTTCTGAGCAGCTTGTTTCCCACTGGACAGAGCTCTCTGTAGAGCCTGTCAGCACCTGGGCAGTCAAAGGCCCAGAATAACATCTCTGCGTATGTCTTCACTACATGTCTGGAAGCCCCTTTTCCTACAGCATGCAGTTCAGGTGCTGTCTCGGTGCTCAGGGGCATAGAGCAAACAGAATCTGCACCAACTGCTCCTGTCTGCATCCTGTTGACCTGGCACAGATGACACGCGGGCCCTGGTTTCTCTCTTGATTCGCTCACATTCATGCCGTTCAGGGTATGGATGTTGGGGTGTGATCCTACTGCCTGTCTGTCTCTTTTCCACCTATGTTTCCTACACAGAATCTAGCAGTGCCATCTATCTCTAAGGCAGGAATGACAGTAAATGCCCTAGCTTAGGTTTCAGAGGGTGGCGGTGGCTATGCAGGGAGCTGGAAATGTTAAGTCTGAGTAGAGCCCTTGGTGCGCTCCATGCATTTTCCAGGTGTGATTGGGTTGTTGGAGGTGGTGTGATCTGAGATATATGATTGGGTTGTTGGAGTTGGTGAGATCTGGGATTTATTGTTTGAGGTGGTGTGATCTGTGAGATTTGTAACTTGGTTGTTAGAGGTGGTGTGTTCTGAGATATGTGATATGGTTGTTGGAGGTGGTGTGATGTGTGAGATCTGTGATGAGGTGGTGTGATGTGTGAGATCTGTGATTGGTTGTTGGAGGTGGTGTGATGTGTGAGATCTGTGATTGGATGTTGGAGGTGGTGTGATGTGTGAGATCTGTGATTGGTTGTTGGAGGTGGTGTGATGTGTGAGATCTGTGATTGGTTGTTGGAGGCGTTGTGATGTGTGAGATCTGTGATTGGTTGTTGGAGGCGTTGTGATGTGTGAGATCTGTGATTGGTTGTTGGAGGCGGTGTGATGTGTGAGATCTGTGATTGGGTTGTTGGAGGTGGTGTGATGTGTGAGATCTGTGATTGGGTTTTTGGAGGTGGTGTGATGTGTGAGATCTGTGATTGGGTTGTTGGAGGTGGTGTGATGTGTGAGATCTGTGATTGGGTTGTTGGAGGTGGTGTGATGTGTGAGATCTGTGATTGGGTTTTTGGAGGCATTGTGATGTGTGAGATCTGTGATTGGGTTGTTGGAGGTGGTGTGATGTGTGAGATCTGTGATTGGGTTTTTGGAGGTGGTGTGATGTGTGAGATCTGTGATTGGTTGTTGGAGGTGGTGGTGTGATCCGTGAGACTTTCAGGTGTTCTTTGGTTGTTTTGAGGTGCTGTACTTTGTGAAGGGAGCTCAACATCTTTCAGTGTTCAGTGGCTGAGATTTAGATGTGTAGGGAACCCAAGGGCAGAACATTATATTGTAGGGAGTTTTTGAGGAAGGAAAAAGGAGTAATTTTTCTCTTTAACATCTACACTGTAGTGCTTCCTACTTTCCTTCCTATTATAAAAATCATGTGGGTTGGTTATTAATTGCTCATTGCTGATACTGTGTTAATGTAGCCGTCATGGGACTGCACTCATATCACTAGTGCTCTGTATGTGATCATATTCACATAACACTAACTACTGACGGCAGAGTTATTTCACCTGCAGCTCAAATTATTCTTTTTCCATTGGAATGCAAAGCAAATCACTTTAGAAATGTCTTGTGTCTGTTTGCTGAGAAGTCTTTATTTAAATGGGAGTCATTTCATACTCTGGAAGGTCTGAGCCTGCTTGTGTTTTCTTTGTCCACCTGACAGGAGCACTGCAGGAGCCTGCAGGTCACCCGGAACAGGACGGGGAGGAGCTGAGCCGGACCCTCCACCTGGAGGAGGTGGTACAGGAGGCCACGGGCGAGTGGCAGACCCTCACCCACGTCTTCTGATGCGAGTCGCAAGTACACCTTTCAGAACGTTTCTGAAGTTACATTTTTTGAAGAACAAAGCACTTGGAATCTCTGTTTTAAAGCTTCAAGTGTTAAAAACGTTACCACAATAGTTTTTCAGCTATAAAATTATCTAAAGAATCATTGTCTTTCAGAGACTCACAGGAAAAAAACTGGGAAAAGTGTCACCGCGTTGTTCTCTCGTCTACAAATCACTGAACTCAGGTACTACAGTGGGCAGTTTCCTCCTCAGTCTCCTCCGTGGCCAGTGCGTCTAGTCCACATAGCAGTTAACTGAGTCTTACTATCATTGTAGTGTGATTTCTTTGTATTAGCAAAGACAAAAAAGCTAACATGGCAAAAGTCTGTAAGATTGTTCTTCAGGCTTCCGGTTATGAGAAGCATAGCTTACAAAGGAAGCGTAAGATTGGTGCATGAAGTTCACAGGAAAATGTTCCTATACACAGGGGAGTTTTCCACTCTTTTCTCTGTGCATTTTGAAAATTAGTGAACATTGACTCTTTTTAGTCTACCATAAGTTAATATAACTGATACCTTGAGAGATGGCTGGACCAATTCTCTCCATGACAAATATTTAATCATTAGTTACAAGAATGCAGTATCTGGGGCGTCAACACAGGGACTTGAGTAAACCTGACCCACAAATAAGGATTCAACTGTCCACATGGGCTGGTGACACGCTTATTGCATCAATCTATGATCAGGTACAGGGGTTAGATCATTGCAGAAGCACAAGCCATACATCGCAAGTAGGAAATCACAGAATTGTCTGCTAGGAACAGGTAACCGTGGCCCTGTCCACCTCAGCAAATAAGAAGCATATTTGTAGCTTATGGTTTAGAATCCATAAAAACCCCATGACTTTCTCTTTGTGCATAAACAGATGTGTTTTTGATTTCAGGGAATTCTTCAGTATCGTCAATGGTGCCACATTAAACATGTCCCAAACCAAATCCCACCCGTGCTGGGCAGAGTGTGTGCACACCATTCCTACAGCATTCCAAAGATGGAAGGTTCTTTACTTCATGTTGATTTTTCCTTTGAAATTATTTATATGTTCTATATATAAATACATATGTACATAGATATATGGGCCTCTGTGTGGCTGAACAGTATATTTTGTAAATATAAGCACTGGTCCTAATTGCAGAAAGAGCGTCTGAGTGTCACCTCCCCACGAGCACTTCAGATCAGTATTGCATTCATTTTATTAATAAATGGATATCTTTTTCATTGTAATATAAAGCTGGGTTTTATTTTTTTTCCTGAAAAATAATTGCCTTTATTTTCTCTCATTGCCTCCTTGATTTCAGAAGAGAATAGTTTTATTATAAATATTGTATGGACTTTGTATATTAAGAGAGGAGCTCATTTCAGTTTCCTAAAGAAATAGACATTTTACTTTTACTTTGAAAGGGCCTCTTTTGATTTTTGTTGTTGTTCACTTTTGGCATATGTATATAAGTAATACTGATGATGATATGAAAACTTTGTTATGTGAAAATATTTAAGTCAGAAAATTGTTAAATAATATTACTTCTTTTCCAAACTGTTTTGTCTATTGTATATTTTTTTAAGAAAAAGAAAAGCCTTATTTGACTTATTCTTGTGATACTGGACTTCTTACCAGTCCCGAGGTTTCCTTCCTTGAATGTCTGTGGGAACCTGGCTGTAATTGGCATATGCAGAATAATTGTAATTGTGCTAGAGTTTTAAAGGTTCTGCTTTTAATGCACTTTTTATTTTATAATTTTGTATTGAAATATTTGAGAAATGTTGATTAATTTTGGTGAACAAATATCCCCAAACTTTAAATTACTGGAATTTAAAATTTTTGTTCTTGCTGGGTTATTTATTTGGATTTTAGAATTAAATATCATCTCAGGACAGCTCTAAAAGGGGTTGTTTAATTCCTAATTGTATAGAAAGCATAGTTTGGTGAATTGTATTGGTTAATTAACTATTTAAGGCCTTAACAGGTGAATCGAGAGCCAACTTTTATTTTGGTTAAAGAAAAAGAAAATATCAATCATTCAATTTTGTGTCTTTTCTGAATTTATTAGCAGGCAAACATAAGACATTTTATGTATTATTTTGATTTACTTCCTAATTATAAAAGATGCTTTTTTGCAGAACATTCCTTGAAAATATAAGGTTTTGAAAAGACATAATTTTACTTGAATCTATGTGGGGTACAGGTTGATCTTTTTATTTTACTGGTTGTTTTAAAAATTCTAGAAAAGAGATTTCTAGCCTCATGTATAACCAGGGTTTTGAGGATAATGAACTGTATTTTTAGAACTATCTCATCGTAGCATATCTGCTTTGGAATAGCTATAAATAAAAAATGAAGTTAGGATATGTGATTAATTTTTTTTGTTTGAAAATACTTAAAATAGTTTGGCGTGTAAGTTAATTTCAAGTTCAGATATTTTTAAGAGAGAACTTCAATGGTATTTTTCTTCATTTCTGTGAAGTTTGGAGGAGCTTACCCCCAGAATGTCCCCTGGAAAGGTGTCAGACTTTAAAAATCAGGGTGTGGCTCTGCGGCAGTGAGTACCCCGGGCCTGTGCCACAGCTGCTCCTGTGCCCTTTCGTTTGCTCCTGTGCCCTTTCGTTTGCTCCCGTGCCCTTTCGTTTGCTGCTGTGTTCAACGGCACGCAGTCATTTAGGAGCCTTTCAAAAGTTCCTAAGTGTCTTGATCCTGCTTTTGTGCTCAGGTAGCTGTGCAGCAGGTAAGCTGAAAGAATGAATGGCCTTTGCAAAGATACTGAACATGAAGCTGAGTTGCAGGCATTGAGGAAGCAGGAGGCACGCAGCGTGTGGAGTCCCGGTGGCTGTGTCTCCAAGGAACGGCAGTAGGTGAAAAGAAAGACCTTCTTTCAAAAATGCAGATTCAGATGCCACCCCACCCCGACCAAGCTGTGCTTTTGCCCCCTTTAAAAACTTGAGGTGCTTAGAAATTATCTAAATAGAAGAAATTCTGTGACACGGCCTCTGCCAGCCAGGCCAGTGGGGGCTGATCAAACGCCACCCTCATCTTGCTGTGTTCTTCGGGTGGGACATGGAACATCTGTGCTTGTCCAGCACTTAATCACGGGGTGTTCCCTCGCGCATACTTTCTACACCCCATTGGAACTTTTTAAGGAAACTTGAATTTTGAAATTATAGCCAGTGTTCTGTGTCTTCCTTTGAACTCTTATATCACATTTATTGCAAGAGACGCACGTGTTCACACAGGTACAAGATTTTTTACAGCAGAAGTGGATTTCTGTTCTTGCTGTGAGTTTTCCTCTTTTTTAGAAGAATATTTGTAACTCGTTAGGATACACATTTTAACATGAAATGACCATCACACAGATTTATTTTGGTAATATTCAGGATAAAATAGTTTGACATGTACATTAATTTCAAGATTTATGTATGTAACATTTTTAAAGGAAATTTGTAAGACACATAGAACTGCTTTCTAGTTAATATTTCTAAGTCTGTCTGATGTCTGCTTCTTACATTTTTTTCTGAAGCTTATTTCAAAATTAATATCGCCCTCCCCCGCAAAAGAAGTTAAACCAAGGGTTGATCATTGTGAATTTGTCCCTTTTGCAAGACCTACCGCGTAGGAAGTAAGTGAGGCAGAGGTGACATCCTGCAAGTGTTAGTTCTGAAGGAAGAGCTCTCTCTGTGTCACTTACTCTGTGTTCGTGCAACGTGGGTACTTTGGATCTTTTAGAATAAAATTTCAAAAGTGCGTACATACATAACGCAACTTAATGTCGTATCTCTACTTGGGGCCTCTACATCTTTACCGCATTCTAATGAAAGGATCATACGCCAGAGGCCACAGAGCTGGCATCTTCTGCACTGTGGAGAAAGTGGGAGCCACAGAGCTTTGTGTGGGTGAGATGCCCACACATGCCTAGAGAGACATGTTCTTTGTCCTGGGGGCTGGGGGCTCACCCTCTGTGAACCGATTCCCTCCTCAGACTGCCGCGCGGATGAGCACACACTCGCCCTAACAGAGACCTTGGCAGTTCCTTATGCGGATGACTGACATTGAAGGCACTAAAACAGGAAGTTTAGTATAAATGGCAGGAGCAATAGGCAGTCAGGAGAGATTTTTCTATTGAATCTTTTTGTGTGTAACATTTTTACAGCATGAAGACTTTTGTATTCAATCAAGATTTGTATCATAATTGACGGATTCTAAAGTGGCATAGGAATTCGTTCTTGATTCACCACTAAAGAAAATTTTTAAGTTAATTTTTTTTTATTTATGGAAGAATTATCTTTTTATCTTCACTATTGTTTCATGGTCTATTTATACATTGGATGGTATTTATTTAATCCAGTTTTGTATTAGAAATGGATAGTGATGCCGAAAGCCATGGTGCTGGCTTTAAAACAATAAAAATAGTTTCTGTATTATTTTAAAACTCCTGTATACTTATTTGGGTGCTGGGTGACTCACAACTATTTAAAGATGGATGCTTCCTCTAGGTCACGCTTGGCACGGCTCAGCACATAGGGCAGTGCTGATTTGACCATCGGTTCAAGCCAGGGCATTAAATCCTGGAGGATGTCCCCTGCTCCTCCTCTCTGCTTTCTCTCTGGTTTGAAAGGTGTTGAAGAGTGAGCGGAAGTGAAATGCACATCCATCATAATATCCGTGTGTCTGTTTATGAGATATGCCAGGTCCTGGACTTCCCAGAGCACCCATGGAGTTACTTTATATCATCAGGTTCTTTTAAAATACACATTAATCTGTTTTACTGTGCCTTACCTTTCCAAACTGTTGAAGAAGTCCGTAGTTGAGAGAGTCATCATTCTATTGAAATAAATTTATGATGTATTTCTTCTTGGATCACCTTATTTCTGGCACTGAGTAGGGACTCCAGACATTTTTGGACTGAAAAAGTTAAAGTGATAGTGACCTCCTGAATGCAGCCAAGAGGGAATGTTAGGAAATTGCTTTACTGTTCTTTCTGCTTGTTTCTTTGCTTGTAGGAGCCATATTGCTCTGATAGATTTTGAAATGGAGTGGGTGAAGGAAGGGCTTTTTTTAACTATCAAATTATACAAAGTGTATTCCCACTACGGTGGATTGTCTCAACTACTGGCAGTGCTTTACCAGGTGAGTTTTACCCGGAGGCTGGGCTCCCTGTGCGAGTGAATGGAGTGGTCCCCCTTAAGCAAGAGCAAAGGCTTGCACCTGCCAGTATGCTGTGCGCTCGAATGCTGGGAGGCAGGCAGCCTGCGCCCCCACTCAGATGAGCTCTGGTGCACCTCTGGTGCTCCCTGTCCCTGGGCCAGCCAGTCACATTCTCTAGGCCTGGCTCCTTGTCCCTGGGGTAAGTTAATTGACTTTCTTTCTTTTCAGCTCTGCCTTCTACTTGGATTCTCAGTTAACCGGCCATGAGGCAGTGGGAGTCCCTCTGCATGGGCCCTGGCATTTCTGTTGGTCTTCTGCAGATGTTCTTGTTGCGCTGTTTGTACAGAGTGCAGCGGGGGAGATGGAGACGGCCTCTTTCTCCAGCGTGAAGGGATGCTTGCTTACCGATGGGTGTAATGAAGACACTGTCGCCCTTCGTACCAAAGGCTGGGTAGGCGAATTTCCAGTGATCCCGCTGCCTTGGCCTGAGCAGCTGAAATTCCGCTCCCCAAGCTCAGCCCCTCCCCTACCACGCCACCCACTCTGCAGGCATCCCCTGGCCCAGTTTGCGTGGAGCTTTGGGGATGGGGGCTTAATTGTCCAAACAAATGCTGTCTGGCTACCCCTGGTACTGTGAGTAAAATCCCTTTTGTCACCCAGGAGCCTGTGTCTTCTGCCAGCAGCCAGGAGGCTGGGAGGCTGTCCTGGAAGGAAATGGGAGAACCTGGGATGCTTCATGGCTGCTGACACTGGTCAGCTCACTCTGGAGGCCTGGGGACAGCCCTGGCTCAGCTTATGATATGCATGGAAGTTGTTAAATACATGTTACTGATATTCCACACCACCCCCAGTACTGCCCCCATCATTGAGGACATTCTCTTGTGACTTGGCACCTTTGAAACATTCAGTCCCTTAAGGCCCTACAGAAAGAATGACAGATGTCACTGGGCACACCCACGGAGATGCCTCACACACCCCTTCTACCGATTAGCAGATGCTTCCCAGTGTTATTATTCTGGGCCAATGAAGAGAGTTGTATGTTACTATTTTAGTAATTAGAACAAAGAGATCATTGGTTACCTTGGTAACAAAGCTCTGTAAGAAAGAAATTCTTACATTTAACATGAAGCAGCTCACTTTGCTGTTAGCCAATTTTTTAGTAGTTCTGGGTAGCGATGGACAACAGCTGGCCAGTCTGCCTCCAGATGCTCCTTTTATTTTTGAGGTAGGGTCTCACTTTGTCTCCAGGCTGGAGTGCAGGTGCAATCATGGCTCACTGCAGCCTCAACCTCCTGGACTCAGTGATCGTCCCGCCTCAGCCTGCCGAATAGCTGGGACTACGATGCACACCCCGCACCCGGCTAATTTTCATTATTTTGTTAGAGACAGGGTCTTGCTATGTTGCCCAGGCTGGTCTCAATGTCCTGGCTGCAGGTGATCCCCACACCCTGGCCTTCACCTCCTGAGCAGCTGAAAGTATGGGTGTGAGCCACTGCCCCGGCTCTTCACCATGCACATTTTCTCCAGTTACCTTTCAGTCACCTTTGCCAACTTCAGTAATGCAAAGTCTTTGTCTTTTTTCTTTTTTTGAGACAGGGTCTTGTTCTGTTGCCCCGGCTGAAGGGCAATGGCAATGGTATACTGGCTCACTGAAACTTCCACATCCTGGGTTCAAGTGATTCTCCTGCCTCAGCCTATGGAGTAGCTGGGATTACAGGCACACCCCACCACACCCGGCTAATTTTGTATTTTTAGTACAGACGGTGTTCCACCATGTTGGCCAGGCTGGTCTTGAACTGCTGAGCTCAGGCCATCCACCCCCGTCAGCCTCCCAAAGCGCTGGGATTACATTACATATGTGAGCCACCACACCTGGCCTGTTCTTTTTTTCTTTTCTTTCTTTCTTTCTTTCTTTCTTTTTTTTTTTTTTTTAAAGCAGTTTCAAGCTTACAGAAAAGCTGTAAGGAAAGAACTGAGACCTCTCCATGTGCGGGTCTCCATAGACCCCTCTCGCACTGCCCTCGTCTGAGTGATGGTGTCTTCCATGCACCACGCTGGCCATAGCCTGGTATTGTAGATGAAACTGTCTCCCAGGAGACCTGAGAGCTGCCCAACATGTGTGGCAGGGGCATGATCCTAAGGGCTTTTGCAACAACCTGCTCAAGGCAGGCAGGCAGGCAGGCAGGCTGCTGACCCTGGGGAGCAGCCTGGCCACCATATTGGAAGGGAGATTTAACTCAGGATCATCTCTGCTTTTCACATGAACTTTAAATCAGAAGCGGGAACTTAGCTGAGAGGTGGAGGGGCCCTGGCTGCTGTGGGAGGTAGCGGAAGGAGTCACTGTTTTATGGATGCCCTCGAGTCTCAGCCTATTAGCCAGCTCTAGGAGTCTGTAAGATTCCAAAGCCAGATAAGCCATTTCCTGGTGGTGGGAAGTTGAGGTAAGAGGCTGGAGAATGGGGAGCCCTGGCCTGCCTCTGAGAGAGGCCGGAGTTGCCTGGAAGGTGGATGAGAGCGCAGGTTGAAATCAGCCTGCTTGTACAAAACCAGACCATTCATTTTACTTCTGCGGCCGGTGCGGTCCGCGTCTCGCGCTGGAGAGCTGCAGTGGTTAACACACCGCACAGTCCGGTCTGTGCTGTTGGGTCAGCCTTTGCCTCCCTATCACCTCGTTTAGGATTTCAGTGACTAGCTGCTATTTACAGTAGAGGAGTCACCATAGAGACGCGTGCCGACGTGCTTCGCCTCGGAGGGGTCACCACAGAGACGCGCGACGACATGCTTCGCCTCAGTGTCTTTTTCGGCAAAGAGGTAAGAGCACTGCAGAGTCTTGGGTTTAATTCTAACATCTTGCCAAATGGTGGCTTAGAAAATATTTGTTGTTACATGAGGAATAATAGATTTCTGTTATGGACAGAATCGTGTCCTTCCAAAATGTATAGTTTCAGAAGCTCTAATTCCCAATGTGACTGCATTCGGAGACAGGGCCTTTACGGAGGGAATTCAGGTTAAATGAGGCAGATGGGCAGGGCTCTAACCCAGTAAGAATGGTGTCCCTATGTGAACAAGAGACACCCAGGGTCTCCCTGTGCCATGTGAGGACACAGCGATCCAAGGACAGGCCTCGCCAGAGACCAGCACCTTGATCTTGGACTTGCCACCTCTAGAACTGAGGAAGTAACTGTCTGGCTTAAGGCACCCACTTTGTTGTATTCTCTTGTGAGGTCCTGAGCAGACTAACCACGCCCCAAATTAACTGATGGCTTTGCTCTTCTGTAAAAGTTGCTCGGAGAGAAAGTCTCACT
Organism: Callithrix jacchus; assembly: GCF_049354715.1. NCBI lineage: Eukaryota > Metazoa > Chordata > Mammalia > Primates > Cebidae > Callithrix > Callithrix jacchus. Next base: position 119,413,691 of record NC_133514.1, read on the forward strand.
CGCTGTTTTACAGTTTCTCCCTCAGTCCCTAGTCTGTCTTCTCACATAATCCCGATTCCAATCGATAGTTCCCGTTCCAGGCACGGTCATTCACCAGTGTCTCCTGGGCAAACCAGCCGCTGCCCGTTCGCTGCGCCACTGCCTCCTCCTCGCCAGCGCTCCGTAGACATTTCGTCTTTCTGTGCGGGAACTTTACGCTCCACGCTCGGAGGCTGCTCTGTCAACTCCATGCACGCTCCCTGCCCCTCCAGATGGGCGGCCAGCATGGAGTGGCAGGGCACCGCTGTGCAGACGGAAGCGTGATCACCGTGGTTTCTATGTCCAGCTCCACGGCCCCTCACGGCCCCTCTAGCTTCTACTAACAGTGGTCCTTACAGCCTGTGCAGGGGGGTGGGGGGATGGGGGAGGGCCTGACAGCCTGCGCGGGGCGGGGGGGAGGGGGGGATGCGGGGAATCGGGGAAAGGTCCTTACGGCCTGCAGGGGTGGGGGAGGGCCTTACAGCCTGTGCAGGCAGTGTGGATGGGCCTCTGCGTCCACGAGGCTGGGGCTCCGGCAGCCTCCCCCTTGGCTCTCAGCCAGGTAAGTTAATTTCCAGTCACCTTCAGGAGAAAGTGGGCAGGGCAGGCCACTGCAGGCAGGTGTTCAGTGAGCACACAAGCTCCCTGGCTCCGTTCCCAAATATTCACCTGAGTATTGTGCTGTCATGGTACGTGCTAGCCTATGATGTACCCTTGGTTTGCCTTTTCAGGCATTGTCCACGTATGTTCCATTAAGATAATTTCCCAAGTAAAAGAATACAAGTTTCAAAATGTAACTATCTTTGCATGATTTTCCAAGTTCCTCGGTTGGAGGGGGTCCGGGAGGGAACTCCAGCCAAGACAGGTGGGTGTGGGCTTTCTGCCGGCCATGCCTGCCAGGGGCTCAGGCGGCCATGCCTCCAGCCTCAGCAGTTTTTCCTGCTATCGCAATAAATGTAGTCATATTCCCAAGCTCCCCACCCTTCGGTCCTCAGGCTGGAGTCTGAGGCTCTCTGATCCCTGGGAAACAGGAGCGTGTAATCTTGTCCTCATTCAGCGTGGAGGGTCCCTTCCTAACGGTCACAAATACAGAGCATTTCTCACAGCTGCTGCTAGACTGAAGGAAACCGGTGGTTCCGTTAAAAGCAAAATGAAGGCCAGGAGCGGTGACGGGCGCCTGTGATCCCAGCATCGTGGGAGGCTGAGGTGGGCAGATCGCCTGAGGTCAGGATGAGGCCAGCCTGGGCCACATTGAGAGATCCTGTCTCTACAAAAAATATAAAAATTAGCTGGGCGTGGTGGTGTGCACACCTGTAGTCCCAGCTAAACGGGAGGCTCTGGCAGGAGGATAGCTTGAGTCTGGGAGGTTGAGGCTGCAGTGAGCCAGGATTGCGCCCAACCTGGGCGACAAAGCAGAATCCTGTTTCAAAAGAAAAAGAAACAATGAAAGAGACTTTAGTCTTGTCTTTTTGAAGAAAAATTCTTGTAACTGAAGGCAACTGTAAGTAAAACAGCACGCTCTTTCATGTTGCCAGAGAAAAAGGTGGCAGGGGCCGTCGTCCAAGACTCCTGGGTTCGAATCTGCAGGGGGCATAGATCGGAAGCTTGTCTTCAGAGACACTGAATGTTATTTTCCTGGTGAGAGACTCAGTGTCCTAACAACTAACTCTGTTCCACCTTCTCCAGTAGCCAGAGACCCTCTGATGAGGACGCCCTCCCACAGGCAGAAGGCAGCCCTGCCTGGAGCCCCAGAGGCACCCTGTCACATTAGCTCCAAAGACCCGGCTCTTGCTTGACGACACGGGCCTGTGAGCTGCAGCCCGGGACACAAAAGAAGACACCGTTCAAATTCCATTAAAAGTTTATTGTTTTATTTCAATATTCAGGAAGAGTGTACACTTTCTGATGAGCCGTCGCCACAGCACGTGCTGCGTGGGTGCGGCCACGGACGGATCGCAGAGCGCTTCTGCTGGAAAATGTGGAGGTTTGTCTGCAGTTTTGTTCTTGGTAACCCTCTCATCATTGAGGCTATATATTAATAGACATTATATTAACCCCGAACGAAACATTCAGAATTAGAATGGGATTAAGGAGACGCGTTTTGGCATCACGCTGGCTTCCTCATCTTCGTCCCCAGGGAGGTTGATGCCAGCGTGAGGCTCTTTGGAAGGCCTGTCACAGGTGCGCTAAAATCAAAAGGTGGGTCAGTAGGTTAGGGAGGGAAGAGCGAAGGGAGGTGTCAGCAGGTGTTAGGAAGGCCGCAGTCAGAAGAGCTCTTCTCGGCGCAGCCCCCATGTCTCAGTGAGTAGTTCGGGAGCAGGTGCACGCCTGTGCCTACTCGCTACAACGCGTCTTCTGGGAGGAGGCGGATGAGCCGGTTATCTTCTCAGGGAGGGTTAGTGCGGCTGCTGTGCACCGCCGCTGCCAGCACGCCTGGCCACGGTGTCTAAGGGCGACCTTTGCGGCTGTGAGGCTGCCCAGAGGACTCCTACCTTCTGCTCCGAGTGCTCAAGTCTTCCTGGACTCTCCGGCTGTGGGCTCTGCTTCAGAAACGGGGTTGTTCATAGGGGCTGCTCTGGGGCCACCATGCAGGGCAACAGTGGCATCCAGAGGCCTCCTGTTCGACATCTCCATCACCAAATCTCCAGGAAGACCCTGTTTCTGTGTGAGGCCATTGCCCAGCCCACGTTTGCCTCCTTTTCCTCCCTCTGCCACACGCGAATTCAGCTAATTGGGGTGTGTGGGCAGCCGTGGCCTGGGGGCGTGCCCCCCTCTCTGTGCTGCCCCACGTTGGACTCTAACAGCTGCCCAGCCCACATGTCACATACCAGAAGCTCCCACATATAGTAAGCCACTCCTCGACTGTCTAATCCTGTTAGGAAAAATGAAATCTACTTTAGGAGGTGAGAGGAGACTGGAAAAAAAAAAAGGGAAGCGTGGATGTCAACAGTCCTCTCTGCCGCCCTCGTCCTCTGTCTCTGCAGCTGTGCACCTCCATGGCAGTGCCCAGCAAAAGTGCGAGGATGCCGCAGCCATGGCGAAAAGAAAGTCCAAGGATAGAGGGTGAGCGTGGAGGGACGCCTGTGCACCTGGCGCGCGGAGACCCGTGTGCGTCTGCGGGCACACTGCCGGGAAAGGGGTATGATCCGCACACGGAAAGGGACTGTTTCCATTTTCTCCATGTAACTGTTGGCCAGAGATCGCCGCAGGCTGCCGTGTGCCCGGCCCTGCTATGTGCACAGCTCCACAGGCATTAGGGGAGAGGGCATCTGCTCTAACTCGGTAAGGGGTTCGAGTGGGATTAAGGTTTTAAGGCAGTTATATTAAGAAGCTGAGGGCAGGAGTCTGGAACCAGGTGGGTTTTCAGCGTCTAGCCATGGGTGATCCAGAGCGACTATCTCTTCCTCCCTGAAAAGGAAGAGAGAGGAGTTAGGATGAGAGCCCACAGCGTCCTCCCAACCAGCATTCCCCTTTTCTTCGGCCCAGGTGGATGGTGAGCCATGGGGTGTCTCTCTCAGCTGCATCTGCTGGTAGAAATGGCACCACAGAAAGTTGGTATTTTCATTCCATTCCTCCCGACCCCCCTCAATTAGTTCTCACGGAATGAATTGAATTTTCAGTTCCATGAGAAAGATTCCCTGGAATCTACTCTCAGGTCCCAGGTAGTGGTGCCTGGCATAACACCCTCTGCGTAACAATGCTGCGCTTCTGTGGGCGAAGGTGCAGCCGCTGTGTTGCTTTGAATGAACACTTTCTCTCTCTCAGCTAGAGTCCAGGGCCACCGAGGGGAGCTGCCAGTTATGACAGGAGCAACTTCTTTTTCCAGGAGACCACAGCACACCCCTCACTACAGGCACAGAAAAGAGCAAAGCCACATGTCCACCCCTGGAGATGACCCTCCTCTGTGCCATCCCATCACCACGCCAGACAAATGAAATGCACAGGGAGGTTTGTCTGCAAACTTTGACTTGAAGGATCTTAAAACCATGCACTTACATGCTTTGGGGACAAATAGTTGGCAGCCAACTGAGATGGCACACAGGTGCCCCATGGCCCACGTGTAGAGGCAGCCAGGCACGGCATCCCTCTAGAGAGAGGCGCGTCGGTCACTCAGAACGCCGTTTAGATCGACGAAGCAGAACAGTTTGCACTTTTTTTGCATTCAAGTTTTTATTCAAATTTTAGTCTCTCTCCTTCGGTTCCTCTTTTTTATGAAACAATCAATTTTGACTAAGAGCCCCCAGAAAGCAAGAGAGAAGAAATCCACTCTTTACTGTGGCTGATCAGTAAGGAGCCGACACTGTCCTCACCTAATTCTACATCGTCCACTGGAGCGGACGCCAAAAGTCCTTACAAACAGCACAGCTAACAGGCCAGGGTGACAGTTCTGATTTCTCAGGAGGGTTTCCAAGCACATACTTAGCTTGATAAACAAGCCTCTATGTTGTAATTAAACAACTCACTTAAGGGGTTTTGTTTTCACAACGAAAAGGTTTCTGAAATTCTAGCCTGGGGGAGCCGCCTTAGGAACCATCTAGTGAGACTTCCCTCCCAAGACAGGAGGCCCCTTGGGGGCCAGCCTCTCCCTCAGGAGTGTGGGTGTTTCCTGTGCCACCCTGGTTTAACTTGAACATCGCTGGCGATGGCGCTGCCCTCTGGAGTAGCCCGGCCTTAGAACTTCCTGGAAAGTGGTAGAACCACTGTCCTCTGAAGCCAAGTGATTCCCTGGCAACTCACTGAGATACATCTTAACTTTCTTCATGGCCCTTTTGACATGGAAAACGGTGGGCTGGGCGCATTGGTTTTACTTTTTACCAGGGAACCTACAATTAGTAGCGCACTGACCATGCAGGAAACCCATTTTCCCCATTTTCTCTTGTGCTCACCACCCCCACAATCGGCATTCCTATCATCCTCTCCTAAAGCTTAGCCTGCCCGAGGGAGCCAGGACTAGGACCTGGCATGGATGCAGCAGCAACGCTTCACTCTATTATGTCTTGCCACTTGGAGTCGCCTGATCTAGGCATCTGATCCACCCTGGGCTCAGGTCAGGATAAGGCTGAACTCACAAGGTGAAGGCTGGACTGAACTCCTCTCTCAGGACAAGAAAGAACAGAGCCTACTGCAAAAGACAGATACTCCTGTCTCTGCTTTGACGCCTCACACCACAGAAACACTATAGGTGGGGAAACGTTCACATGTATGTACGTGGAAATTAACGCACATGGAACTAGGAGGCTTCCTTGATGTTCTGATGTGGTTCCCGAGTGATGGGGACAGGCATAGTGTTTCTACCCAGTTCCCCCTACAGTGCTAGGCTTCCAGATTTGAGTCTTTTCCTCTCAGTACTGATTTCCAGCAGCACCAGAAAGAACAGGAAGGAAAGATGGAAAATGGCGTTAAGTGCCATGGAGTTCCTGTCCTCTCTACCTGCCTGCCTCCAAACCCCTCATCTCCGCGGGAGCTGATTGACTCACGATGGAACCGCTTCACGTCAACTCATTCAGTCCTGCGGCTATAGTAGGCCAGTTTTGAACTTTTACGCCGTAAAATTTAATTCCAGCCATATGACTTGAAATTTGCTACGTGGAAGCTTCCCTTGAACTCTACAGAAATTAAATAGTTTTTAAAAGCTGCTTACCAAAAACTTCAGGGAAAATATTGAACTTCTTTAAGTGAACGCACGGGTGCAGCGCACTGGTCACACCTGCACGATGCGCGCAGATCTCCAAGCCGCGTTCTATTCCTCAGGGGTCCTTGGTAAGCTCTGGCTTGCAAGCATCTTCCAGTGGCTGCTTTAAGCCTTGCGCAGAGTGCCACGAGCAGAACCTTTGCTAAATGGGGCCCCTCACTCACCTGGGCCTCCCAGCAACGCTGAGCCAGCACTTAACGTCCTGGGTGTTCAAACAGTCCTTAAGCTGGTAGTGGAGTAATTACTTATCCAGATGGGATGAATCCCTATTTTCCAGGTGAGCACGGTGCCTGCAAAGTCATCACAGCTGCCAACACCTAGTTTACCCTCGGGCATTCTAACTCAGTCCCAGACAGCGGTCAACGCGGGCATCCCAGGCGATTCAGAGGCAGCTGACCTGCTGGCCAGGTGGGGTCAGACGCTGCTCAGCCGGGAGCCTCGTCTCCGCCCTCTTGTGGCCACATCCCAGAACTGCAGCAGTGAGCAGCATGATGGCCGGGAGGCTGGAGTATCTGGAGAACTGATTTTCTTTTTTTATTTTTATTTTTTTTTTTTTTTGAGACGGAGTTTCGCTCTTGTTACCCAGGCTGGAGTGCAATGGCGCAATCTCTGCTCACTGCAACCTCCGCCTCCTGGGTTCAGGCAATTCTCCTGCTTCAGCCTCCTGAGTTGCTGGGATTACAGGCACGCACCACCATGCCCAGCTAATTTTCTGTAATTTTAGTAGAGATGGGGTTTCACCATGTTGACCAGGATGGTCTCGATCTCTTGACCTCGTTACTCAGAATTTCCGTTGAGGAAGGGACCCTGCCGACCACTTTATCTGACGTAAAGCATGTAAGCAGCTCAGTGACACCCCGCTCCACAGAGTGAAAGCTTTTCCTAAGACCGGCTGTCCTGAGAGCAGGGGCTGTGCCCTCCTGGCCTGCCTGTTGCACACAGAACCTCCCAGAATCGAGGCTCACAGCAGCCATCCTGCCCTCACTGAGGATGGGGGCTGGGGAACGTTTCTGTGCCCACGTGGATCCCAGCTGCAGGACAGAGCCAGCCACACACCCAGACTCAGTAAATACATGGAGTCAAAGGTCAGGTGCCAGAAGCATGAGTGTGTCCCACACAAGAAAGACCCCTCCTCTCAGCACCCTGTCGGGACCCCCAGAGGCCTGGTTCTCTTCTGAGATGAACATGCAAATGAAGGGGCCTGAAGCTTCCTATGAGCTTCCTCTCCTTTCACTTCATGAGAACAGCTTTCTAAGACTGAAGGGTTTTCTGGGTGATGCTTAACAATAATAATGGTGACTGCTTATCTAAGGAACCCGTGTTTGTCACCACCTTTTACTTTCCCAGTGATTCTGTGAGCTGAGTGGGCGTGTTACCTCCATTTTACAGATGAGAGGACCGAGTCTCAGAGGTGGCTAACAGCAGACCTGGCCTTCGTCCTGGGTATGGTGGCTCCAGGTCCTCATAAGCCGATGGGACACTCTCCACTCCCTGCTGTCTCTTTGGCGTCCCCTCCCGTGGCTCTAGGGATCTCCCCTGACACCCACGTCTGCTTGGCTCCTGCTTGCTCCTGAGGGCCCAAGCCCTGGGCAACGCAAACTGCAGTCCACCTGGGCCCCAGCCCTGTCCCAGAGTCAACGTCAGCCGCCTGCTCCGGCTCCTGAACCGGCCCAGGTGCAGCCCTTCCTCAAGCACCTGCAGCTCCACATGCATCTCGGGGAAAACCTGCGTGCAAATGCAGATGGGCACTGCCACCTGCGCCCTGGCATGCCTGCTGGGACAGAGTATGCCCAGGGCATGGTGCAGCGCGGCTGAGTCAGAAGCAGCCACCACCCTTGTGCTCAGCTCAGCTGGCGTTCGTTGCTGGGACCCCCTCAGTCCCTGCTCAGTGACGCTGAGCAGAGGGTATCTTACCAGCTTAAAAATTTTGGAAAGCGTGCCCTGGGCATCGACTCCCTTGAATCCCTTGTGAGCCGATTTATAGTCGGACGCTCTGCCTCCGTAGCCAAATCCTGGTCTCTGCCCTTCGGCCCCCTGCAAAGAAAGACCACAGAGCTCAGCCTCTACCCCAGGTGCAAGGCAGTCTGCTTGAGCCACTGAGAGCTGCCACCAGGGGCCCGGGGAAGGGCCCAGGCCCCGGACTGGGCTGGTGAGTGGTTCAGGAGCCACAGGCCAGCCCTGAGCTGGGGGGCGGGGCGGGAGAGGCGGCTCCCCGGACCTACCAGGGTGTTAGCCGCAGAGAGAGGAGGGCTGTGGCTTGGGTAGAGGCTCTCGTGGCTCTCTCACGTGGCTCTCTCACGTGGCTCCCACACACATAGTTAAGGATCTACATCGTTCAGGGAACAGTGGCTTACCTTTGCGCTGTGGGGTGGTCAAGAGAAGATTAGCAAACATGAAGCAAATCAAGGTAAGGAGGCTCCTGCCTACCCGTGTTTGGAGGACTCCCACCTGGGGGCTGTGCCGGGTGTGGGGCCCGTCCCGGAGGCCCCTGGAGGGCCCAGGGCCTTTCCTCAGGGCTCCTCGCTGATAAGATTTGCACAGACTGGATTCTGGTCACATGGACCCTGCAGTTCTAGGATCGATTATCTGGGGGATCAGGAATCCCTGGCCTTAGTAAAATGTGGAGGCTCGTATCTTTTCTAGAGTTTAGAGACAAAATCCTGAGCTTTCTCCCAGGCGTGAGCAGGAATCAGCCTCCCTGGGCCGTGGCTTGCACTGGGAGCAAGGCCCCTGACGGGAGCCTGGAGCTGCTGAGCGGGACAGAGGGAGGAGGCAAGACAGAGGGAGGAGGCAGGCCTGGCCGGCGCGGGGCATGGGGATGAGGGTGCAGCGTCTCAGCTCCCCAGCCTCCCAGTCTCCTAGCACCTTTCTAGCTCCTCCAGCTGTGTGACCTTGGGCAGGGGCAGGAACCTCTCTGAGCTTCAGTTTCCTCATCTGTACAATGAAGTTGTGTGAGAACACGATGAAGAATGCATGGCGATGTCACTCCCCAGGTGGGGGCTGCCAGCTCTGGACTGTGGTGCCCTCTGTGGTTTACGGATGATCAGGCTGCCCTGCCCTGGCCTCGTCAGCCCCAGCAGCCCCTCTGGCTTCCTCATGGGCCGTGTGACTGAGGGGCTTCCTGACACACACGGGCGTGAGTGCTCTGGGACTAGCCCCTTCCTACTGTGCTGTCTTCTCAAGTGGGAAGTCCACCGCTTGCTGTGGGGTCTGGGAGCGCGGGATGTTAGCCACTGGGGTGACGTGTCCTCCCTCGGTGGCTGCACTGTCTGTGGGAAGGCTGACCGTGCTGTTGGCTTTTCAGGGTGGGATCTCAGGGGGCCTTGTGAATCTACTCAATGGTCAGGGTCCCAGACTCACTCTGCGTTTTGCCAACAAGATGTGGGAGCCTGTCCTAGAGCCCTGAAGACTTTGTGGAAGCCGAACCAAACCATCTCCCCTGCACCTGCCTGCAGCCTGTTTCCACGTCATTAAAATGTGTTAGGACAGGGAGGACCCTGACCAACCTAGCCCCCCTCTAATTCAGAGGGCTCGAGGCTTCCAGAGCAGTAGGCTGGCGCCCAGAACCTCTACTGGGTGCCTCCCGCTGTACAAGTACTTCCAGTTTTCATTTAACCTGTGCTTAGGAGCAAGCACGGTCACTCAGAACCCAGGCAGCTGCTTCTGTGTGAACGGCTGATTTAGGGGCTACCCCGTGACGTGAGGGACAGAGGGTGTGTGGCAAGAAGGTCTAAGCACACGCATGCGGGGACAGCCAGCCTTGCCTTTGCGTCCTGGAGGTTTCCAGGGTCGCGGGCACCCTGATGGCAGGGGGCGTGGGAGGCCAGGCTGGTGGTCCCAGCCACATGGCAGAACGCCACTTCCCCAGCACATGCTCCGTCATTCTGTCTCACTCTATGGCTTTTCTCCAGAAATGGTTTTTGAGAACTAAATCTGGGGACTGACTTTCAGATTAAGAATCTGCCTGGCCTTTCCTCCTTTCAAATCCTTAGTCACGTTTATCTTTGGGCAACCTAGAACGTTCCAGGACACACACACACAGTTTAGAAAGAGAAAGTGGGGCTTTCTGCAACTCCAGACAGGATAGGGTCCTGCAGCGCTGGGGACAGCCAAGCAGATGAAAGGCAGAGAAGGGTTTTGCTTGGAAAAAAGAAAAATTCAAGAAACATTAGTAGGACCCAAAAAGGAGAGATGCAGAGAGGATTGCAGGGGGTTTCTCATTAGCTGCGGGGCGGAACGGCCTGTGTGCGGTCCCCAGCGCTCCACATTCAGGGAGGATTCTGCGTGCGCCCCAAAGTCCACGCCTAGAAAATTAAGAGCAGATAAAGCGGTAGCTAAAGTGAGATTTCTGGGCCAGAAATGAATTTCATTCTTCAGTGTCATCTGTCTCCTGCTGGCACAGAGAATAAACAATTAATTGGCTGTGAGTCCTGGCCCGTGTACATTTCTACATGACTGCCGTCGTCTGGCAAATTCCTTATGTCAGAAAACGCAAGTCAAGTATGCATGAATATGAGACGTTTCAGGAAACATCTTAGCTCATGATTCAGCGTAATAAAGTGTGGGACTAACACGGGGTCCGCGTGGAATCCTTTCTCCGCCATTCTCTCAAGTGCTGCTTCCCCTCCTCCCTCTTTCCCACTTTCTTTCTCTTTTCTGTTCCTGTTCTTCCTTCCTGTTCTTTCTCTTGTTGTCTTTTAAAGTGTATTCGTTCATTTATATGACGCTTATTAACTGAGCAGTAAGTGTAGGTGGGTTCTGTTCTAGAGAAAAGGGCATTACAGTTTCGGAGACAATCTATCTGCAGTGTGTTGGTTATTTCTCCATTTTATTCTAAAATTACTGTTATACAGAAAGAATCAGATCTGGTATTTGCTAGTAACTAAAGTCTGTAAGTTTGCTTTGAATATAATGATCAGCATTCTAATTTGGCTCAGACACCAAGTTTGTTCACTAGAAAGTTCAAATTGGGCCAGGCGCGGTGGCTCACACCTATAATCCCAGCATTTTGGGAGGCCGAGGCGTGTGGATCATGAGGTCAGGAGTTCAGGACCAGCCTGGCCAAGATGGTGAAACCCTGTCTCTACTAAAAATACAAAAAAATTAGCCAGGCATGGTGGCGGGCGCCTGTAATCCTAGCTACTCATGAGGCTGAGGCAGAGAATTGATTGAACCCAGGAGGCGGAGGTTGCAGTGAGCCGAGATCGTGCCATTGCACTCCAGCCTGGGTGACATCTCAAAAAACGAAAGTTCAAATTGGCCATTTTAAAGCTTCTTGAAAGTTTGCTTTGAGTATTAGCCTAATATTCCTAAGGAAGATTTCCTGGATGGTGGAGGGCTGTGTTTTAATTATTAGTGAGACACATACAAAACCACAATCTCTGGATTAATGAGGTTACTGTACATTGAGAGCTCTGTTCATTAGTGGAATGATTTTCCCGAAGCGGATGTCAGTCCCTGGGTTACTGAGCTGGCTCAGCCAGTCCCACGTCCACCCTCAGGTTCCTGGGGCTTGTTTTCGCATTGGTTGTGTCGGAAGCAAGTTAAACATTTTCTGGGATGGACGTGGTGTTGCTGCCTTTCTGTGAGGGAGGCCAGTCACTGGGAACCCTTTGGGAGAAGAGGGTCTGGCCTCGCAGGGCCGGGTCCCAGGCACAGAAGCAGGAGACCAGACCTGCCGGGAGGGAAGAGCCCGTGTCCTGTCGCCAGTGAAAGAGCAGGCTGGCCGGTCACAGCTGTGGGCAGAGAAGTCTTGAGGGGAAAGAAAGCAGGGCAGGGAAGCAACCGAAACAGAGCAGGACACAAAAGTATGTGAGGCCCGGGATGGAGGAGGGAGCCGACGGAAGCGCGCTGGTCACCTACCCAGCTAAATCTGCTCAGAGACAGTCCTCTCCCCTGCATGAGGAAGACAAAGAAATAATGACATGGTGGTCAGTGACGGGAAGGTCCTTTCGATAACAGGAAACACAGTCAAAGCACTGCAGAGCCGAGGCGGCAAAAACAGCTTCCATGGGAGCTTCCAGGGGGCCGCGTGGCTGTGGGAGGGCGGGGGAGGGTGCCACGGGTCTGCTAGCCTGTTCTCCCTCGGAGCTGCCTGGTAACAGGCTTTGGGATGAACTCAGGTAGCTCTGAGCCTAACTCTGTCTTTGGTACATTATGGGGCTTTAGGGAAGCTCTATCAGTAGAGTGATAAATCGAAACATTCCAGGGTCTTACCTTGCCCTGCGATGGGGGTGGCGTGCGAGGCGTCACCTGGAAAGACACAGAGAACCGTGGGCTTCATCAGGAGCCCTGTGCCGCCGCCATGTGTGTCCTAACCGGCTCCCGCCTGCTGAGGGTGGCTAGAGCATCCATCAGCTGTCAGAAGCAGCCAGGTGCTCAGCCCCCGCTTTTCTGTCCTAGTTGGTCAAGGAGTAGAAAACCTGACACTGGAAATATTTGAGATGACACAGATCCTCCAGAGCACTCGCAGTTTCAGAGGAAACAGCTCCCAGACCTTCGAAGCTGGGGAATGGGCCCATCTCGGGGCACGCTAATGGCGCTCACCCACTGCACATGGATGGAAGCGCTGAACTTGGCTTCACCGTCAGCCCTCTCGGGGGCTGGAGGTAGCGGGTCCTCTGACACTCAGAGCTTCCAAGGGGATTCCCCCAGCTCTGTAGCCCCTAAACTCACTCATCAAAACACCAACATGAAATGTCTGCTGCACCGAGATCCTAGAATTAGGGGTCTGAGGTTTTGTTCTTGTTTTTAATAGACTTGGTTTTGAGTGGCACTTTCAGGTTTACAGGAAAATGGCAGAAATTACAGCCTCTGCAGGCCCCGCAGTTCCCCGCAGTAGCAGCACTGCCGCGGGCTCCCTCGGTGCCGTGCGTTCTGTGGGTTTGGACAAGCGTGTGCACGCCACGCCCCACTGCAGCCTCCGCAGAGCAGTTCCACTGCCCCCAAATGCCCTGCGCTCTCTGCTGCCCCTCCCCTCCCAGCCCATGGCGAGCGCTCTGTAGGGGCTGAAAGCCTGTGTTTTGAGGCCAAGCGTTCCATGGTCGGCTGATCTCAAGAGCAGTGAGTTCTCTGGAGAAGGCTCAGTGAGCTCCGTGGCAGACACAGTCTAGAAGCGCTTGCTTGGAACTCGGGATCGGGTGCAAGGGGTGAGTTCCCTGGCTGGCCTCACCCTGATGAGGGTCCCAGTGCCACCCACGAATGTACAGACGTCCTGTGTGGATGACAGCAGCGGCCAGCACCCCTCCTCCCCTCCAGTTTCCGCCTCCTCCCACAGACGGTCACTTACAATGTTCTTGAAGAAGTGGACTACGGGGTTTTCACCTTGGGTCCGGCCGTGTGACTTCTGAGGCAGGGAGCCGTAGTGGGCAGTTCTCACCGCGTGGTGTGAGTCCTGAAAGACAGAGGCACGGCGAACTCAGGGCAAGTCCGGTTCGTCCTCCTCGGGGAAGCTGGGTCTCTACTCCTTTGTGATCTGGGGTTTTTGAGGCTTTCTACTAGGAAGCGGCAGATGAGCCACGAGGCACATCTGGGACAGGTACGGGCGGCGGTGGGGGTTTGGCTGGGCAGCTTGCTGGGAAGAGATTTCTGTCACCGATTCAGTGTCTGGCTCTCCTGAAAGTGTACAAGCAAATAGAGCGGAAGTGAAGGTAATTCAAGAGGGATTCCAGCTGAGATAGGGTCAGGTTGGGCAAAGCCTTGAGAAAAATAGCACGTACCCCCAGGTTTCTGGGTTGAATACAGGAAAATGCTTGGGAAGTACACACAGGAAAATGCACACCAGCACGAGGCAGGCCACTCACTGGCTCTGACGTGGCTGCATGGCATGACCTGGCCTCCACTTCTCAGAGTCAGTGTCTCACGCGACACAGTCACCAGCCTGATTCGGGACAATCATTTCCACATATTGAGTAAAAGGAAGCACAGAGGGAAGAACGGCTGGGCGTGAGTGCCCGGGGCTGACGGGTCAACAGAACCAGAACATTCTAGGCATTCTAGATCAGGACACATTGCACAGAAGACACTGAGTGGCAAGCGCTGTGAGCTAACCTCTCACAGGGGGCAGGGGACACAGGGACAGAGGGGACGCTGCGGCGTTTGTAGACTTCATGCACTGTCTGCTCTGCTCTCAGCTCAACTGAAAAGGCCCATCAGCGGTGAACGCGCATCGGCAAGAGGGCTGAACACGAGTTCTTAGGAAAGCAAAGGAGAGGAGCCAGGAGGAGCTTGCAAGGCTGGTTTTGTCCATGTCCCCCTCACTCTCTCACTGCTGCTCCCAGGTCCGACTTGTTCAGAAACACCCTGCACGTGAGGGGCCCACAGCTCAGCAGGGAGTGGATGTCTGGAGGTCAGAGGAGCTCTGGCCCCGGCATTCCCGCCGCCCCATCAGCACAGAGCGCGGTTCGAGCAAATCAATTAAATGCATAGAAGTCCCCTGAAGTATTTCCCTGCGGTCGCTGGGCTCTGCCCACCTTGACTGGGAGGACCCCTTGTTCAGAAGATGGCTTTGCCACCCAAGGCCTAAAGTGCACCTCTCTGGGACTGCACAGAATGGTGGGATTCACTGGGTGACAATGTCTGCAGAGGACAATGTTTGCAGAGTGTGTGGCACTTTGCGCGGCCCCGACCTGGCTCACCTCTGAGGCTTAGCCGGGACGGGGCTCCCGTGGCACACGTAGGGCTGAAGCTCTGCTGTCCCTGGGCTCTTTCCTGTCCCTCCTTCCCTACTCCATCCTCTTCAAGGCAGCAGTGCCCAACCTCTCTGGCACCAGGGGTGGGTTTTTCCACAGATGGAGGTGGGGGACGGTTTTGGGATGAAACTGTTCCACCTCAGATCATCAGGCATGAGACTCTCATCAGGACCCCTAGAACACACTGTTCCCCTAGGGTTCGCCCTCCTAGGGGAATCTGGTGCCACCTCTGACCTGGCAGGACGCGGAGCTCAGGAGTTGATGCTCTCTTGCCCTCAGCTCACTGCCCGCTGTGCAGCCTGCTTCCTAACAGGCCATTGCTCAATGGCTTGGGGGTTGGGGACCCCTGCTTTAAACGCGTCTTGCCCTCACCCCCAGACTACTAACCTAAGTAAAAACAGCTCCCCTGCTGCCCGAGAGGCTCCCTCCCCTGCCCACCCTTTGTCCCCTGGGTCCTAACACGGCGAGGCTTCCTACTGACCTTCCCAGCCTTCATCACCCAGAGCAGAGCAAGCTTCCTGAACAGAGGCAATGCAGACATCCCGCCCTTTCAAGGGTCCTGTGGGCCGCCCTTGCCTGCAGCAGGAGCCCTGTTGTAACACGCTGGGCACTTCTGAGGGCCTGTTGCTCTGGCTGCAGCCCTGCCAGGAGCCAGAGGTCGGCCTTAGCTGTCCTCCAGCCTGCCCAGGGCGGCACCCCCACGCCCTGGCCCCGCCAATCTCCCATGTGGATGGGCTGCGCCCCCACGCCCTGGGCCTTGCACAGGGTCCTTTCTGTCTGCAAAGCCCGTCCTTCTGCCGTCTGTCTGGAACCTTGCCGGGCCCAGGGCAAAGGCATCTCCCGTGCACGGGGCCTGCTCAGCACTGCAAGCTCCATTTTCTGCATCCCGTGGCTTGTGGCCTCCCCTGTGACAGAGTTGCAGGCACAGCAGGGTGGAACCATGAGCTGCTTGTCCCTCCCCTGTACAGGGTCTGGTTACTTCCCAACTGAATGCCAGCAGCCAGGCATGGTCCATGTTCTGAAAATATCGCGAAAGTGAAGCAGGCAAAATTCCTGCCTGAGAGGTTCTGAACGCAAGAGGAACGAAAGAACGATTCCATTTTGGCCGAGTGCAGTGGCTCATGCCTGTAACCCTAGCACTTGGGAAGGCCAAGGCAGGAGGATTACCTGAGGTCAGGAGTTTGAGACCAGCCTGGGCAACATGGTGAAACCCCATTTCTACTAAAATACAAAAAATTATCTGGGTGTGGTGGTAGGCACCTGTAGTCCCAGCTTCTGGAGGCTGAGGCAGGAGAACTGTTTGAACCTGTGGGGTGGAGGTTGCAGTGAGCCAAGACTCTGCCACTGCACTCTAGCCTGGGCGACAGAGCAAGACTTCATCTCCAAAAAAAAAAAAAATGAGAAGGATCCTGTTTAATCCCTTGAATCTCTTGGTAATCAGCACTCCATATTTTACCAGTCACGCTTTTCCTGTTTTGTGCCCTCATTGTTAACGATTCTTGTCCCTATGAGACTGTCAACCTCTCTCAGGCACAGAGCACAGCTGGCACTCATCCCAGACTCTCCGCAGAAGCCATGGCACTCTGCATGTGGCCGGCGCTCTGTGGTGGTGCCCGTGTGTTTACTGACACCTCCACCTTCTCATGCAGAGGAGTGAAGTTTGCATGCTCAGTTTCCTCCCAGTTGAAAGCCGGTGCTGTGGGCCTTTCAACCTGAGGGTGTCAGAAAGGCTGGGGGCGCTGCAGTCCTGGTAGAAGTCCCTGATCTTTCGTTTTCCAGCTCAGTCCGTCTGTGAAAGGTGCAAGAACCCAAGCAATTCTCTGATTCTCGTGTGTTGTGTAGTCTTGTATTGAATACTGCTCTGTGCCGAGTCAGGAGTTGTAACTGGTCACCGCTCACCAGCCTTGTCCACAGGAGAGGAAGCGTAAAATTATGAATCAAAAACAAAAGGGGAGAGACAGGAACCTGTTTAAACTTTAAGATGCACATCTTTAAGCGCTACGTCTACCAGATGAAGTTCCTTATCAGCTCTGACGCGAATGGCCTGAAATCACTGAAACAGCTCACGGTCTAGTCAGGCCGCTTTGCCCTTGGTGTCTGGGCAGTGTTTCTCTAGATGCTGAACGTTGGATTTTGAGTCACAGAAACATCAGTGGCCTTTAAGGCACTTATCCTGTGATTAAACTAGAAAAATGCCTTAAACTTTACATCGAGGTTTTTAAAGAAATGAACGTTCAGTGACTGTGCAGATCTCACAGCATCACAACTTGCTATGTTGCCAGAGATTCAATGGAGCATGACATAGATACTGGCTCACGTGCAAATGATGAATACCTGCTTTGAGTGCCAAAAGACAATGATACATTTTTGTAAGTGATGGTTATAATGAATTCATTGGTCACTACATTGGTGAGGAAAAGGTAGTTTAAATCTTTTAAGGTACACATGATGCTGGCCAGTTTCACTGGAGCTCCTGGAGCTCTGATCAGGGCTCAGAAAGGCTTGTGAGGAAGGCAGCTGGTTTATTGGTGGTCCTCACACAGAACTAAGAATGCAGTGAGCATCAGCTGTTGAATTAACACATAGGCTGTTGAGTTCACTTTTAATTCAGAACCGACACTGGTCTTCAGGGAGCGGAATCATTATCATGGGATCATACACACCTTTGATTATAGACGTATTGAAATGACTGATCCAGGATTTTGACTTCGGCTTTTTGTCATGAATCATCAGTTGCACAAATAATTTGAGGAATCTTAGTTACAGCTGCAATTACATATCCACATACAGGTGATGAACAATTAATAAAACAGCATGAAAATTAGTATATAACAGCATCAGGGAAACAAGATGTTAGGAGTACCTCTAACAAAAATGTACAGAATTTTAATGCTAACACTAGAAAATGCTGGTGGACGAAATCAGAGGACTTACATAAACAGACATATTGTGTTCATGGATTAGAAGACTCAACATGGTAAAACTGTTGATTCTTTCCCCAAACTCATCTACAGGGTTAATGCAGTTCCAATCCGAGTTCCAGCAAGATTGTGTTCAGATATAGGCAGGTGGATTCTAAAGCCATATGGAAGTCCCAGGGAGCAAAAATAACCACACAGTTGCGAAAAGGAAACAAAGTGAGAGACGTCGCATTAACTGGTTCTAAGATTTGTAGCTACGGCCACCATGGATGCCTGGAGTTAGGGGAGGGACAGGCACAGAGATAATGGGACAGAGTGGGT
Organism: Callithrix jacchus; assembly: GCF_049354715.1. NCBI lineage: Eukaryota > Metazoa > Chordata > Mammalia > Primates > Cebidae > Callithrix > Callithrix jacchus. The sequence goes on from NC_133514.1 coordinate 119,431,333, forward strand.
CTAAAGATAGACTCACCAAATCTGACCCGCTGATTTTGGCAGATGATCCAATGGAAAAAACTGTATTCTCAGCAAACGGCATTGAAACAATTGAACATTCATATGTTAAAAAAAACAACAAACAACAACGAACACCAGTTTAACCCCAGTCCACACCTTACACAAGACGTAACCCTAAAGAGGAAGTAGGTCTTTATCTATGATGTGAAACTATGAAGTTTTAGAAGAAGCCGTGGGAGGAAAACCTTCATGACCTGTGAGTAGACACGTCCTCAGCCCTGCCACCAAAGCATCGTCTATACAAGGAAAAATGGATACACTGGACCTCATCAAAGTTTAAAAACGCTTGTTCCACAAAAGATACCATCAAGAGAATGAAAAGACAAGCTACAGACAGGGAGAAAATAATTGTGGATTACATATCTGACAAAAGACTCTCAAGACTCAACCAGAAGAAAACAACGTGGTTTAGAAATGGACGAAACACTTGAATAAACACTTCGGCAAAGAGGATGCAGGGAAGGCGGAGACACAGATGAAAAGATGTTTGGCATCACCATTAGCATCAGGAAAACGCAAATCAAAACCATGAGGTGGCACCACACCCTTAGAATGCTGACGTAAAAACACCACAATCCAGGTGCTGCTCAGGAGGCGGAGCCACTGGAACCCTCCTGGATTTCGGGAATACAAAGGGTCACTCCCCAAAACAGTCTGGTAGTTTCTTAGAAAGTTAACCCTACACTTACCATGTGACCCCATAATTCCATTTCCTACTTTAAATACTAAAGGATGAATTACATGTTTTTGGAAATGGCTTTTATAATGAATATGTTGGCCACCAATATTTTGAGGGAAAAGTAATTTAAATTGTAATGAAAACTTACGTTTACACAATAACCTGTACATGAATGTTCATAGCGGTTTAACCCACCAGATTTCACTAAAAACTGCAAACAATTGAAATGTCCTCCAGGGCTGAAGAGGTAAACACACTGTGGTGTATGCAGGCACGACATGCTGTTTGGCAATAAAAATACAGAATCGTGATACAGGTAACAGCTCAGAGGCGTCTCCAAGGCATCCTGCTGAGCAAAAGAAGCCGTTCTCAAAGGTTTTATACTGTGTGGTTTTATTTATATGACATGCTGGAAAAGGCCGACCTACACTGGGGAAGGTCAGAGCTGGGGGGAGGGAGCAGGGGGAGGGTGCAGAGTGGACTACGAGGGAAGGGGAGGTGGGAGGCTTGGGGTTGTGTGTCTTCATGACAGTGGTGGCTAGAAATCCACACATGCATCACGATTCACAGAGCTGTAACCCGAAACAAGCCCATTGTGTTCATTATTTTAGGAAATAGAATAAGGCCATTTACCAAGATCTGTCATTATAGAGCCAGAAATGGAATTCCTGTGCGCATTGTATCGCTGTGCGAATTTTCCGACTGGTAGTCTCGGGTCTCCCCTGAAAGTGCAGGTGTGTCCTTCTGCTTTGGGGCTCCTTCTGGCTCCCTGACCTTTGCTTAGCGTGTCCTCCCCGTCCGAATGTCTCTGTTTTTGGAAAATATGGCATCTTTTGGCTGCAACCCGCATCTGGCTTTGCACTGTCCTTTGTAGCTTTCTGCAAGCATCTTCCCTCTCCAGCTAGATTTTAATCTTTCAGCAGAAAAAAAGAGAAGCGTTTTGCAGGATCTCCAGAGCTTCTGGCATTGGACTCGCACAGTCTGGTTTTTGGTTTATGTGTAAAGAGCTTTTGTGCCGAGCACAGGAAGAAAGGTCCAGAAGCACCCTCGGTGTCACGGTGGTGATGACCTCAGGCAGGGGACTGCATCTGAGCCACTTTTTAAAAAGTAATTTCACTGTGGTGAAATACACATACCGTACAACTTACCATTCTAACAGGTTTAGGTGTGCAATCCAGTGGCCTTAAGCACGTTCACACTGGGGTACAGCCGCTGCCACCGTCCACCTCCGCCTCTCCAGCTTCACAAACGGAAACTCTGCTCCCATGAAACCCTCACTCTCCAGCCCCTCTCTCTGGTCCCTGGCCCTAGAATTCAGGGCGCTTTCTGTCTCTCTGAGCTGGGCCACCCTGGGGCCTCACGTGCATGGGGCCGTGCAGCGTTCGTCCTCGAGACTCACCTGCTGCCACCCAGGTCGGAACTCCCTCCCACGGTTAGGCTGAACAACATCCTCTCCACCGCCTGCACACATTGCTTTCTGCTCATCATTCATCCTTCCCGGGACTGCTGGGCTGTCTCCACCTTTCGGCTATAGTTTGAGTCATCTTTTAAGCCACCCTTTTAAGCTAACCTGGTTTGGCCAGGACATCCCTATGGCCCTTGGGTGACTTGGCGGAAGAGATGCCCAAACACCCCACCCTCCTTTCCCCGACAGCCTCAAGTGAAGCTACGTGCCGAGGCTCCCTTATTCTTTGAGTGACTAGCAGCACAGGGCACTGGGACCCTGAAGCCCTTCTGAAGGCAGGGCTATATTTACAAGCTGAGACAGCCACAAGGTGTGAGGATGGCTTGGCTGGCCGAGGAGTGGAGCCCTGTGTCTGCCCTGCTAGTGAGTGGCTGCTCGCAGGCACATGCAGGATGGCCTCGGTCACACGGGCCAGCAGACAAGGGCAGAAGCAGCCCGTTCCTTCTGGATTCTTGATCTGGGTCTGGGGTCCTTTCACACAGCCTCTTGTCCCCCACCCTGGCTGGCCCCACAGCCCCTTGCTCACCACCAACCCTGCTAAGCCCAATCCTAGGACTGCACCATCACTTCCACGGCGTCCAGAGGGTCAGGAAACCAGACCAATGCAAGGTGTCTGCACATTTTCAAAGCAGTGTTTGGGGGGTTATTCTGCAATTTGTGGGAATGGAATTTTTCATTCTGTCACACCTTACAGTAAACAGGTGAGCTGTTCCGAGGCAGGAGGAACTGGAAGAGGAGGCTAGGCCTTGAAGAAACAGAGCGAGGGGTGAGGGGAAGATGCAAGCTGGGTGGGGCACTTGGGGGTGAAGGTGAACTTGCTCACTTCACAGACCAGCCTTGGGGACGCTGAGGGGTGTGGACCACACTGGAGCCTTCCCGGAGGAGACCTGGGGGTCAGCCCTGCACCCTCAGCTTCCCCCATAAGCCCCGTCCGGAAGCTCTGATCTGCGGCCCCAGGAACACGGGCTGTGTACGGCCATCTTGAAAGCGATCAGAGAGCTGAACTTCAGCTCTCCAGGAGAGAAAGGTTTCCTGCTATTTAGGATTTTTGGTTTTTGTTTGTTTTTTGAGACAGTCTCACTCTGTCGCCCAGGCTGCAGTAGCATGATGTTGGCTTACTGCAACCTCCACCTCCTGGGTTCAAGTGATTCTTATAACGTAGCCTCCCAAGAAGCTGGGATTACAGGGATGCACCATCATGCCTGGCTAAGTTTTGTATTTTCAGTAGAGATGGAGTCTTGCCATGTTGTTCAGGCTGGCCTCGAACTCCTGGCCTCAATCAATCTGCACACCTCAGCCTCCCAAAGTGCTGGGATTACAGGTGTGAGCCACTGCACCTGGCCGCTTAGTTTTTAGGACACACACTCAGGAATTCCCTGACGCACTTTTAGTTGTATTCACTACGGTTTAAAAAAAACCACAACTGTTAACATTTTTGGTTATTCATTGAGATTTGTGTCTCCTTGGCCATCCCCAGCCTGTTTCAAGCACTGAACCTTCTTTTTAGGTGATGAAAAGCGAAGGAAGAGCTAGGAGGTCAGTCGCAGCAAAGAATAAGGAACGGAAGCAGGGCCGCGCCTGGTGACGTGGGCTCAGACGCTGGAGGGCGGCCTGCAGTCGCGTTTTGCAAGCTAGAGATGATGCCAGAACATTTTTGCAAAATGTTTGCTTGCTTGTGTGGAGCTGAACACTTGGGACAAGTGAAGAATTTAAAAATGGTCCGATTTTCAAAAAATGAGTATTCTCTATTGTTTAGAACAATAATACGTGCGCATATAACGATATCACAGGAAATAAGAAAGTTTGTGGGAAAACTCTGCCACTTCAGGGTGACTCTGGTGTGCACTTTGAGAGCACTCTGTCAGATCTGGCTCTGTGCAAAAGCGCAGGCCGCACGTGCAAATGCCGATGAAGGTGAGCACGGTGGACACGCTGTTCTCTTCAGCTGAGTTTTCTTGTTTCTCTGGATAGCGTCAGCAGAGGTTTTCATCACGAGTAACTTGCTAAAAGATGTTTAAAATCATGGGAGGAAGACCATGCGTGGCCATTTATTTGTAAAATCAATTGCTTTTTCCATTAGCCTGTTGGGTTGTATGGTTTTTGAAGAGTTTTCTCGACCTGCGATGAAACCTGTTACCAGCTTCTCTCTAGAAATCAGGAAGGTGGGTTTTTTGTGTGCTCCAATTTGTTTTAAGGTCTGGGGAGCTGGGCGCTGTTAAACTTGGAAGGAATAACAGAGCTGAGTTACCATCCGATACCTCTGAAGATCAGGGCGGGCAGGCCCAAGGCGTTTCTCGGCACCATCATTTCCATTCGGATTTCACGAAAGGAAGCCGTTGATGGAGCCATTCCCCTGAGAATAAATCCTTGCAATTAATTTGATAAAAGATTAATCCTCACTGGTGCCCGGAGTTTGATGGTTAGGAAAAAAGAGTTTGGGCTCTTACTTCTCTGTCTGAGAGAGGAGTTTCACCGCTTCCCTGAATCAACAATCACAAAGTCACACAGTCCTAGCGAATCCACGGCTCCGAGCCTTCCCCGGTCCCCGCGTGCTGGTCCAGACCCTGAAGCTCATCTGAGCCTCCAGGTGGGAGCACGCAGGGCTCCGTGGGGCTTGGGTCCCTCCCCTGCCATCCCAGGCTGGCGTGTGCCCGCATTTCTCTTCCGTATCTAGTGATGAGAGTAAGTCACTAGATACATGGGTGTAGATACACCTGCCCAGAGGATCAGCCCAGCGGGGCCTGACAGCCTCCAGTTGCTACACAGCTGGCCATGGCAGATGACGAGCCCGCTGCGGACCCACTCCGCAGTTTTAGCAGATGGGCAAGGTATTGGAGGTCTCCACCCCTATTTCCCATGGAATCCTTTCGGAGACACAGGGAGAAGTGTGCATTCCCAGAACTTGCATGACTTCCTTCAGAAAACGCCCATAAGAGGCCGGGCATGGTGGCTCATGCCTACAACCTCAGCACTCTGGGAGGCTGAGGTCAGGAGTTTGAGACCTGCCTGGCCAACCTGGCAAAACCCCATCTCTACTAAAAATACAAAAATTAGCCAGGCATGCTGGCAGGTGCCTGTAATCCTGGCTACTTGGTAGGCTGAGGCAGGAGAATGACCTGAACCCGGGAGGCAGAGGTTGCAGTGAGCTGAGATCACGCCACTGTGCTCCAGCCTGGAGCACATCTTGAGACTTCATCTCAAAAAACAGAAACAAAATGCCCATAAGAAAGAGTTCCTGCTCATCTGCACCCCTTCCCCTCACAACAGTGTTCTCACTGACACAGCCACATGTTAGAACATCTCCTAAATCTCACTGCGGATGATCTGCCTCCCTTCAGATCGTGCGTATTATTTTGCTTCCCCACTCTTATTTATCGTGTGCCAGTTTTTGGGAGGTTGGTCACATAACTGAGTGTTCATACCACCTGCCCCATTTTTCCCACCTGGTGGGATGCAGCACAGGAGGTTGGTTCCATGTGGAGCCCGCCTGGAGACCTCCGCCCTCTGGTCAACCTGGAATGCTGCCTTCTCATGGAGACACCCACGGCGGGGTCCCATGCACCTGGCTTCTCCACCTGGACCTCCCGTGCTGGCCTTTACTACGGAGATGCACCCATCAGCAGGTGGTTGTGGAGCAAATGCCTGGTCTTCACGTTGTCATGTGGCCCCTGATGCCATCTCGGAATGACACATTAGAAAATTGTCTCTGTTGATGCATCTCACCGTGCCCAGGAGGCATCCAGTGTGCAGTGGTGGAACGCAGCAGGGACTTCCTTACGGGCATTTTCTTAATCCAGGAAGTGGTCCAAGTTGTAGGAATGTGCATTTTCTCCCTGTGTCCCCAAAAGGATTCAGTGCAAAACCAGAATAGAGAAAGCAATGAGTCTTTGTTTGAAAACAGGAGGTGTGAGCATCGTAAGCCAAAGACACCACCCAGCACTGCTCTCTCGTCACTGCTTGTTTTATAGATTTGGATACTGAGAGGCAAAGAGGTTCAGGGACCTGCCTGCGGGCTTGATCTGCAGACTCCAATGGGAGTGAGATTCTTGTGGCGTGAACGCAGGGTGAGAGGCTCATGTGACCCAGCTGAGACTCAGCGGCCGACGGGGAAACTCGCTGGCTAGTCATAGGAGAAAAGGAAAAGGGAAGGGAGAGGAATGGACTTTTAAGTTGTATCGTGTTTATTACAAATCTGTAGACTTACCTTATAGTAAGTGATGAAGCTATTGGCTAGAAGTAATAATGTGCTCAGAGATGAGAAAAATAAACTAGTGTCAGTGGACCAAGTCAGTGACATGTGCCAGTTATTGTCTAGGGAGTTAGGGAAGCTTCAGTTGCTTCTGTTTACTAGAAAATCAGTTCCTAGTTATTTTGGTAAACACTGATGTATACAATAAATGCAGCCGTAGTTAATGCATTAACTACAGATTAGACTTTTTGATTTTCTCTGTCATTTTAAAGATGCATTTCCATGTAATTAAAACCAAGGGCCCGTCCGCTCCTCCTTTGGTGGAAAAGTGATGCCTCGGCACTGACTGACTGCAGCATCTACTTTGTATCTCCTGGGACTTATCCTTTAATTTCCAGGTTGAACGTGGTGGATTTTTGCACACATCCACAAAGCGGCGTTCGGGAGCTACGCTGTTGATTTCGATGGTTTCACTTGTGGTTCTAAGGGTGAAGAGTGAATGATTTTCCTTTTCACTGTTTTTTCCTCCCAGGGTGATATTTGATCCTCATGGCACTCTCAGGAAATGCGGGTACCAGAGAGCTCAGAAATTAATCTAAAGAAACTCAGAGCCAGAGAGCTCTGGGGTTCATTTGTGTGACCTGTGCAACACCACAGAAGATCGCGGTGTCACCGTTTTGCTGGGCAGCCATGATAAGAAAGAACACAGAATAATATTTGAAATAATTATTTTCTTATGAAAGTGATGCTTCAGTATATTTTTTGAATTAAGAATCATAAAATGTAGTTCTAGATGAAATAGAGACACTTTTTCTGTCATTTCCCCTGCATCACACTTCGTCCATGGCTCACAAAGATCCTCACATCCTCAGAAACCTTGTTTAAGTGATTAAATGGCCCTCCTTAAAAAGGTCTCAAAGGAGATAGTCACCTACGTAGCGTCCTCCTTTCTCTCCAGGGTTCTCTGTTTCAATGCATGCCTATTTTCCACATAACCCAGTGGGAGTGGTAAACAGCAGACCCCTGCGAATGATCTGAAGGTTAGGCTCATGGCATCTATTCCCCATGGCAACTCGCCCAGCAGCTAAAACAGGCACCACACGTGAGTCAAAGCCTGTAAGGCTGGAGAGGACACATCCGACTGTGAATGGTGGGCTGTGGTCTCTCCCCTTTCCCACTCCCATGCCCCTCATGTCACAATGCTCTGCAATTCCAAGAAATCACAGAACACTGTGGTACTTTTTAATACTAGTTTAGTAGTTAAATAATAGCTTCCTCTGAAAAAAATCATACATATATATATGTATTTTTTCTTTTTCTTTATTTTTCCGTGGAAGCTATTATTCCACATCTGGTGAAACAGCTCCTACTATGCCTCAGGAGAGTATGTGGATATCTGCTTCTAGCAAGATCAGGGCATGGAGATTTTGCAGTCTGGAGGGAAGTGTTCCTTTCTGTCTGAATGCCACATGCAGCTTTTCCTGTGTTTGCCCTGTGCCGGGTTTAAGATGATGTTTGTTCCTGAGTCATCGGCTCACACTAGTTAATGAAAGTCAGGGACATTTACTTCCTTTATAGAAAGCTGTGTGTACATCTGAAAAAATTCAGAGAGAAGCCTTTTGTTCAGATGCAGATTTTGGGTAACCTGAGACTGTTCGGAGGATACAGCTCCCTGCAGATTCTGGAGGATGAGGGCGCTGCAGGGTGGCGGCAGCTGGTGGCCCCGCCCGGTGTCCTTGGTTTCCCTCCTGGTGCTGCGGCTTTGCCCCGTGACAGGGGGATCAGCGTTTCTCCTCTTAGCAACTGTGATGCTGGATGCAGAGATTCAGATACTGCTTTTGTAGACGCAGTCGGGCATATCTGGTGGTGTTTTCTTTCCCATGTTTTGGGGGGCGGGGAAGTGAAGCACCTGTGGCCTTCTCTGGGGGCCTTTGCCTTTGTTCACTGGTGATACAGAGGTCATCATTAGAGACCTCTTGGCACGAAACCATGTGGGACACACACTGGGCTCTGGCCCTGGGCACAGAAGGACACCAAAAGCCAAGCGTCGGCAGCCTCTGCTTGCGTCATGAAGTAAACCCTGTCAGTGGCTGTATTTTTCTGACGTGGGTTTAGCCCCAAAAGGGAATAGCTTTGACGGCAGGTTCCAGCCTCCTCATCCTGGTGAGTGTGCTGAAGAGGGAGAGACATTGGAGGGGGACAGATGGCACCTGTCAGAGCCGAAAGCTGCTGTCACATGGGGGAGGAAGTCCTAAAAATGGTCCCGTGATTTCCACTGAGTGGCTCTGCTGTGGCCTCTCTAGGTGGCTGTGCCGTGGCCTCTCTGGGTGGCACGTTGACACCAGCTCGCTCCTGGGTACCATTTTGCCGTGGCGTCTCTGTGCAGAAGCATGCCCTTGATGACCGTGGTGCCGGGAAGCAGAGTCTGTTCCTCATCCCCAGAGACCCACGGGAAAAATTCCTCTTCCTCATGGCAAGAGGGACTCTTCTCCCACAGGGAGGCTCAGAGGTGTCTGCTTTCCAACCGCAGATGATGTGGAGCTGATGGCTAGAGAGTTGGGCTCTAGTCCAGCTGCCCCAGACCACAGTGCTTTTGAGGCTTGATTGCCATTTCCTTCTAATAATGGTAGAAGCAGGGATTGATGTGAGGTTAGCTGGTCTGATTTTCATTTTACAGTTGAGGAAACTAAGGCTCGAGTACGGAAACACAGAGGACCCAAAGCTACAGCCTTGATGGGCAGAAGGCCGGGGGCCCCAGGGTGTTTTAGAGTCAGTGCTGCCCTCCCCGGTGGCTCCGAGGCCACTAGGCCTCTTCCAGAACGGCACGAGTGTGGGGCGGCACTGGGCAGGGTTCCGATGACACCAGTGTTTCCAGAGGACAAGGCTCCTGTGGGCATTGGCATGGCTTTTCCCACTCCATCAGCATGAACTTCCACGGCCTCTCAGGATGGGCGATGCTTTTTTACAGGAGAGAAGGAAGTTCAGGGGAGATGGACACCCGCCCAGGTCCATGGGGGTGATGTGGTGCCGTGAGACCTGAGCCAAGCGTTTTTGGTTCTTACTTTTGTGCTTTCCCATGGCACAAAATGTTTTGCCTCCTGAACACCAATATGCTGGGTGACGGTGGATTCAGAGGCAGGGCTGGTCTTTCCAGAAGCCCCCGTGGGCGCGAGGCTGAGGGGTGGACACTGTCCTCCTAGGCAGGCCAGGAACATGAGGGCCTGCGAGCAACGAGGCAGAAAGGATGTTCCAGGACACGGAGACGGTGGGCGTCTTGTCCCTCCCTGCTCAGCTCTGTGTCCTGGGCCCCTCCGGACTGAGCCTGGAGCGTGGAGGAGCTGGCACCGTGGGTAGGGCTGAGAGGAGGCGCCCTGCCCTGGGCCACCTTTCCAGCTGCCCTCACCCCAGCCTCCGGCACAGGCCCAGCACCAGGTTCCAGGGACCTGCAGCGCTGGATGGACAGGCAGGCGGGCAGGCGGGGACTGTGCAGACAGGCAAGCTGCAGAGAACAGCGTGTCCACGTCCCATGCGGCCATTCCCTGTTGTGTGTGTTGCTTCTCTGTCTTCGGAATCCTTGCCTCCCCTGCTTGCTTTTGGGTTCCCCTCCTGTGCTGCCCGCTTCCAGTCCTCAAAGAAAAGAGCGCAGTCAGCCCCGAGAGCACCCGTGTCTCCAGAGTCAGGGAGCTGGGAGCAGGGGCCCGTTCTGGAGGGGCGCCGCAGCTCTGGAGCTGGGTTGTTCTTTGCCTTGGTGCTTGTTTCATAGCTGGGGGTGGGGTGGGTCTCCTTTACTCTCCTGGGGTGTTTGCACAGGGAGGGAGAGGGAAGAGGAAGAGAGACATGAAGAGGGAGGGAGAGAGGGAGGTGTAGACAGATGCAGGGTGAAGCATGTTGAGGTGGGCCTGAGCAGAGACCCCCGTTGACTTAGGGCATGAGTGCCATGGTGTTTCTGAGCCACAGGGCAGGGAGTTCTCGGTTCCAACTCTGCTGGTTCCTGGCACTGCTCAGCCTAAGCCTTCCACCCAGCTGCTTCTGTCTCTGTTGGGAGCTGACTTCAAGGGCCTTTTGTCATGGAATCCCTGTATTTTAAATCCCTCTATTTTAAAACCATTTCATGCCTGTGGCTGGTGCCTCATAGCCACTGTCTGGCAATAAGAAAGCATCCCAAATCCCGGAGGAAGACATTCAAACTCAAAAGCTCTTTCTCAGAAACGAGAGAGAAGCTTCTGGCTTATTCTTCCACTCCATATGCAAATGGCACGGGACTGCCACTGTCTTCCGTCAAGGGCGCCCCGGGGGCTCGCAGACCAGCCTGCCTGCCCCTCTGTGTGCAGCTCCTGCAGAGAGGCCTCTGGAAGCCAGGTATTGCCAGCCCTAGCTCAGGGGGTTGGAGGGAGAAGTTGAGGCCTTTACCACGCAGCCCTGGGAGGGTTCTCAGTCCATCAGGAGCAATGCTGGGAGCCCACACAGCCTGCTCAGCCTTTAGTTCCGACTTATGCTTGTCTTCATTTTCCTTTCACTCCACAGACATGTAAATCACACACACACACACACACACACACACACACACACACACACACACACACACACATACCCTACTGCGTTTCCTATCTGGACCAGAATGGGGTATCCACAATGTGCAGCACTGAGTGAAGGGAGCCGCACCCTGGAGCCTGCAGAACTTTGTGACATTGTCATGTGTGCACTGGAGGGTGAACCTTGGGCAGCCACCTGGGTGAAGAGCTGTGCAGAGTGTTGACTTATCTTTGGCCAGGTTTTTAAAGGTACATGCAAAGACCTGTCTCGGATGACGCTGTGGAGAACAGGGCTGCTTTTCTCTGCTAAATAATTTTTTAGAAGAGGAATCGAGCAGTCTGCTGAATTTCTTTCTATGATCTGGACACTGAAGCCCGGGAGGCTCATCCTCTTCTCTCTGCTTGTCAACACGGGGGGGTTTCTGGCGGAGGCTCCACCTCTCTGTGGCCAGGGTCCACTGAGGACAACGTGCCTCTAGTGGAGTAGGGAACGGGGCAGGGGGCAAGCTGGGCCTGCCAGTGCGCCACACACTGGGTGCTGTGGCATCAGCTCAGCCCTCCCACGTCAGATATTCCTCCACGCAGAGTTAAAATCCTCCTTCTCAAGGGCACTGCTCTCCAGCGCAGGGTCCACTGGGTCAGCGCCTTCCAGGCTGTGAAGCCCAGGTGGCCACAGCCCCAGTGCATCCCAGGGAAGAGACCTTCCAGAAGGACAGCGGAACCTCAGAAGCTACCTGGGGGCAGTGGGGGTGTTTTCATCACCAAGAGTGCACTTGAAAATCAAGTGCAGCTTCTCAACAAGGACACAATCCAAGCTAAACACAGACTCTCTGCACGGGCTCCGCAGGGTGCCTGGCTGCCTCCTCCCCGGGGCTTGAGGAAGAAATCCTTTCCTCCAGCCATGGCTGCCGGTCACTCCAAGTCCCACGACCACCCTGCGGCTCTTACCTGGTCCTTGTCTGGCCCCGGCTCCCCCAGGGCCCTTCTGCCCCCAAGCTTTGGTTCCTCTGCTGCAGTCTCAGCCACTGCCCTGGACTGGCCATCCCGGGGCCAGCAGCATATTCTTAATAACTTGTAAACCCACTCCTGGCCCACAGCGGGGCAGCCCTGGACGCCCAGCCATTAGCTGATGTCTGACATCCTGCCACACCTGGTGAACGCTTCCCCTTCAGGGGCGCCAAGTTTTGACATCCACAGGCATCCTGTCCTCCCACCCCCGTGCTCCTGTGCTCCTTGCTGGGTGTAAACGCTCCCACCTTGCACGCCTCTGGAGAGAGCGACCCCCTCTCTCCCTCACACTTGGTGCTCCATCAAGCACAGCTGTGAAATGCTCGTGCTACTTAAGTACTTGAGCACGTGTTTCCAATCTGTGGCATATTCCCAGGCTTAAAAAGCCAGGGGCCAAGGTGCAGGTGGTGGTGGCTTGGACCTGGAAGGGGGCCTGGTGGACGCAGGTTTGTGGTGGCTGCTCCTAGCGTGCAAGTGGCAGCCTTGCTCACAGTGACTTCGGTGCCAGCTTTGGGCTTGCCCGCTTCCCCTCCTGTCTTCTTCCTGATTACTCCTGGCACCGTCGTGTTTTGAGAAGCCATGGCAGCCGCATCAGGAGATAAGGACAGACCACAGCGATAGCCCACTTCCTACGCAGAGCACAGCTGCACTCAGGTGAGGACAGAGCCCAGAGGGGCCAGACATCCCAAGGGCACTCATCGTTTAGAGCTTAATTCAACCCATGTTTAGCAAGTGCTAAATGTCTGCTAGGCACTAGGTTTCAAAGCAAACTCAGGCACAGGTATGTGAGTGGCCCAGGTTCAGGCCAGCCCTCCACGCCCTTTAGGCCTGGGCACAGCGAGGCAGATCCTGTCACCAAGGCTTGCCCACCATCCTGAGCTGACAGCCATGCCCTTTGCTCCCCTCCAAGGATTCAAAGCCCTCCATGCTTCTTGGGCATTTGTCTCTTCCTGCATGGGCTTTCCCCCGGGGGAGGCCTCACTACTTTGACAGCCTCACAGATGCCCCGGAGACTGGGGTGGACCCCTGGCAGTGACACTGCCTGCCCTGCGGGATAGTGGCTGAGAGCCCAGGCCCCGATGGGTGGGGACCCGCCGGCATCTTACCTTGTACATGTTGCACAGCCCAGGCTGGCTGCGGGCATGAGAGGGCAGAGGGCTCCGGCCCGGCTTTAGCCAGGGTACCTGCCGGGGGACACAGAGTGGGCTGTGTGAGTCTGGGTGGGCGCCGCTGGCAGTGCCCCAAAGTCCTCCAGCAAATCTCCTCTAGAGCTGGCTTGGCAGAACCCAGAGGGAAGAGGAGTGAGCAGGAGATGGAGGATGGGGGGCGACGGTGAGTGGAGAAGGTGTGTGCAGAGATGATGGCAAGAGAGGGCAGGCAGCGCCCCGAAGGACTCGGGAAACCAAGAGCAAAAGGAAAGTTTTAGGGAAGAATTCTCTCCTCCAAAGTCTATTCTGAGGGCCCGTAGCAAACAATGGGACCAAACATGGCCGCAGGCACCAGCTGTGCACGATTTCTACGGTCAAGTGCAGAAGGCACTTTCCAGTCTAGAGCTAAGGGCACTAAAAGGGGCTTTTTGATGTCTATCATGGAATGGATACATTTTACATTCAACTTTACTTGTGCAGCTGTATTTTTTCTTTTACAACAAGTGCGTTCGCTTCTGTATTACATTCCCCCATGGGGGAGGTAGCTGGCTGGGTAGGCACGAGGCGTCTCATTGACAGTTTTGGGGAATGCAACCTGTAACCCCAGCTGCCTGCCACTCCCAGAGCCAGAAAGAGGGAGGAAAATGCAAGTGGAAACCATTCCTGCTCTGCAAAGGTTCAGGGAACCGAGGATGGGCTGTTTCAGATTTTCTGCAGAGCATAAGGAAGTAATTTTAGGAGCAGCAGTGCTCAAAGTCACTTTAGCCAATGACTTAGAGCTGGTTTTCTTGCTGACATTCTTCCTTGCTGCTGAAGGTTAGGAATTTAACAGAAGTAGGAAGTTAATCTTCCTCAGCAGGAGCAGGAGCTGTGCTCACCTGAGCTCTGTTATACATCTTCCTAAATACCATCTGCCCCTAACTTACTGTCTTCTCTGTCAGTTACACGAGAGTATCTGCTGCATCCAGGAACTGTGAGGGCTGCAGTTTAGACTATGATTATAGAACCAAGGTAAATGCTCTGCAAGAAGTGTCTATTTCTTACTATCATCTACAGCAAAATGAAGAGAGAGAGAGGAAAAGAGAGAGACTCATAGTGGTCAAGAGATGAAATCAGGGTGGCAGGCATGAGGAGATGTACTGGCTGAAGATGAAATGGATTCTTTTAAACAAGTTAGCAGCTGAGTATGTGTGAGAATAGAGTAGTTCCAACACGGAAGAATGTGAGCACATTCTAGAAGTATTATGGAAAGTGAACATTCTGGGGTTTTCAGAGGCAAGTCTGTGGTGTGTGCTTAGCTCTATGTCTCCCACGGATTCTCCCTGCATGAGAGAGGCCATTTCTATACTGGCAGGAATTTCTGGTGACTTTAATTTATGATATTAAAGAGTAAGTAAACTGAGTATTCACTTCAGAGGATGTCTCCATGGCCGAGACTATGGGAGCTGCTGTGCTGATGAGACGTGGCTGTCCCCCTAAGCAGTGGCTGTCCCCCTACGCAGTGGCCCCCATCAACGGGTGTCCATGAGCAAGTGCACGCTATGCACGTGGCCAGCAAGCAGAGAACTTTCCGTTTATTTTCTCTCATCTCCTGCAATGGCTCTTCTCAAGAAGAGGCTCACCATTGTGAAACATGGTCTCATGGCTCTGGTGGGCGGCCGTGAAGCCCCTCTGCCGACTCCCCGTCTTCCCATGGGGAAGGCAGGTGGCTGGGGTAGATATAAGGCATCCCACTGATGGTTTTCAGGAAATGCAACCGCTAACCCCAGCTCCTGCCAGGGAGCTCCTCCCAGAACCAGGGAAGCCGAAAGGCAAGAATCGTCTCAAGAGAAACTGTGTGTGCTGAGCCTACTTTTATGGGCCTCCCTCAAAAGAGTTCTGTTTTCTTTAGCTGTTTTTCCTTTTTTACTCTGTTTTTTAAGAAGTAGGATGATTTCAGAGCATTAAGAATATGCTTATAGACATAAAGGAAAAAAATTTTACAAAAACCTATTGAATCAGGCTTTGATAGGAAATATCCATAGTTGTTAAATTTGAATCAAGATCTAAGCGACTTCCACAGGAGTGCTATTGCATGTTTATTTCCTGAGGACGATCTGTTCCCTCAGGTCAAGCCAAGCTCCTAATCCACCAGTCAGAATTGCCTGTTTCCAAATGCCAGTCTTTTTATCAAAGGAAAATCAATGATGAGAGAAATGAATGCTTTAAAATGAAAATGAGTTTGAAGGGAGGAGCTAAGGCAGGGTCTGATGGACATGAATGGCAGGGCCACCTCCAAGCCAATCACTTATCTTTGCTCTCGTTTCTAATTTCTCAAGACCCCAAGTTTCACCTTAATCTCATACACTCGTTATCACCCTTCAGAGAGCCAGCGCCTTCCCTTTATTTCAGTGTCACGAGGTTCCCATGACCCCCCTTGTGTGTGAGCTCTGCGGGCACTGGCACCCACGTGTGCGTTCATTCGGGTGGTGCTGGTGGTGTGGGCTGAGTTGGTGACAACACCGGCCGGTGGGGTCTGCTCAGCATCCACCTGCCCTAACATTCGCGGATGATGCTTTGAGAGAAACATGAGAAACTCGAGGCAGAATAAGAACAGTCACAATAGAAAGGCCAGAATACCGGACTGTGGGTGGAGAGAAGAGAGTAAAATGTCTGTGTCATAAAAGCAGAGGAGCAAGCAACTTCCTGCACAGGAGCTCGGGTGCTCAGACTTACCTGCCAGCTGTGTCACCAGGCCACAGAAATGCCGGCCACACAGCACGCTGACGTATGCAGGGCAACCGAAAACGACAACTTAAGAAAGTTCACATGCAATTGGGACACTGTCCGTCATCTGTTAAACCGTTTAATGAATGCATGAAATGGCAGAAAAATATATAAAGCAAAAAGCTCAGAATTAAATGGTGATACAACCACCACAGGCAATTACCATCAAATCCATTACCATGATTTACAAATGTATCACTTATACAGAGGAAGTCGCAGAATCACTGCCAGTACAGACATGTCCAGGCGAATTAGCTGCCACCTGTTCCCACAACAGCAGTATCTGCGGACCACAGAAGGACACAGGGAGCAGCTGGCGACCGAGCCAGGGAAGCCTCCCATCAATAACTGATCAGGGCCACAGGACTTCAAGAGGAGCTCCTCTAGGAAATCTCACAAGGTGTTTGCGTGCAGAAACAAATGCACCCTCTGTATTTGGATTTTCTCTAGAAGAATCTCTGGCCAAATCTTTCATCCAATGGAGGCACTGGGTGGCTGGATCAGTGACCACACAGGCTCGTGACGAAAGAGATGGAATTTGGTTCTGGGTGCATGCTGCACTCGGGGGAGGGGGATAGCCCTGGACGTGGCTGGCCCTCCGTGTGTCTCCAAATGCTACACCCCCGTGGGATTACAGAACACAGTTACAGAATTAGGATCTCATGTTAACAGTGAGGAATTAGGTTACTGTAGAATGCTTAATAAACTAAAATATGCTTAATGAAATTAAAATGCAATGGAAAATAAATCAGGCAACAGAGCATTGTGATTGATTAATCTACAGCACTGATGATACCCCCCAGCACTGAATGACCGAGTTCTTCCCCCGGAGTCAGAGGCATAAAAGTCATACTGAATGCTGAATTACAGAAAACTGAGAATAGGTTATAAACGGAGGTTTTAATGTCAAACAGAAAAATAGACAAAATAATCGGTAAGAAGTTAGCTTTGAAAAAAAACTCCCTAAAAGTATATGGCATGGAGAAGCAGGGGCTAGGGTGTCTTGGCTGCATTCTGTTTTGGGAACTGCCCGCATGTTATATCACCGTGTCCTGTAAAACCCTCCTTTCTCTAAAAACGAAGGAATGGTGTCCAAGGCTAATGCCTCCAGGCTCTGCCTCGTGCCATTCAAGTGGCCTCAGATATCAGCACTGGCAGAAGACTGATGCCGGGGAGGTCACTTGGAGAGGGAGCCGCCGGGCTAAGCACATGCCAGTCTTGGCCCTAAGTGCCCACCCATTCCTCACGTGACCCTGACATTCCTCCGGGAACTGGGAAACCTGTTCCTTAAAAACAATAGTCCTTTCTTTGCTTTCACAACAAAGGAGCATGTTTTCTGTGAATGTACTTTGCATTTATGGCTCTCAAAAGAATATGCCTCCTCAAGGAATTTTTAATGCACTTTTCTTGAATGTCAGCTTCCAGCGACACAAGCATGGGTGTCGTAAGGGCATTCCCGGGGCTGGGGGCGGCCCCTCCAACATGTGGTACCAGTGGCCATGTGCCCTCAGGGGAGGGTGGGAGGGGACAAACAGCCCCTTTTATAGGGTTATGGGGGGGCTCCATTCAGAGTCTGGTAGGAATCTGCCAGGATAACCCTTGTTCTAGACGCAGAAACAGAAGAACTGTGTTCCCAAAGAACTGCCGGGCAGGCAGGGCAGCTACCGTGGTCCCGAGAGACAGGGCTCAGCCTTCCACCCCTCCTCCCTGCACACCTCTTCAGTCTGTCTGAAGGACCTTCCTAGCAGATAAAAACTGGGGCTCTTCTGATTTGTAAACAGAGCAAAACATAAAAAATAAAAACAAAACCAAAAGTTCATCCATGGCAGCCCACACCAATCAATAGCCCAGATTTTTAGGGCCCTTATGGGTTCGTAGCTGGGCGTAGAAAGAGTTAAGCTTTCATCTCCCACGTTTAAAACACTTTGTGATAAATAGTTGAGTGGAACGAATACACATCCCTGCTGTGTACTTTCCAGAGGGAAGCCTCACAGGCTGCTGTACAGTCACGCGTGAAAATGTTACTACTTTCTGCCTTTGGTATCGAAGGGCAAGCCTGTTCATTAAAAAATCTTCTATATTCAATACTCAACAGTGAAAAGAATTGATGTTTCAAAATTCTTAAAGCAATTATGTGAAAATTTTTATTTTTAAAATTCCTGAAAATGTTTTAATTCTTCTGGGTCCTATTTTGCAAAGATGTTGACTATGTCTGAGACTAGAATATTTTCTTTCAAAGTATTGACGCATATAAGGGATTTAAGACAATGAATGCTGTAATCTTAATGTAAAGGAAGAAACACATCTCTGTGTTTCTATATCCATTTTGAGATCAAGTCGCAATGATTGATATCAATGCCTTCACCATTTTATTTCAGCTGAAACCATTATCTCTGGCATGAAGCTTGTTCTAGGATACAGGCTATCCAGCCATTTCATCTTTTCTGCAGTTCAAACACATTGTTTTCTGTACCTTGAATTGAGCAGAATGATTCAAGCTTTCAAAGCGGTGATGCTGAATGCATGAGGGGTGCTTAGCAACGCTTGGCTGCAGCCCGAATCCGTACGTATCGGGTGTGGTTTGAAATTAGCATTAGAAATAGGTTGGCACGCCAACATTTCAGGGTGGGGGAGCACTGCCACAAAGCGAAGGAAAATGTCTACAAATACACTGAGAGAACTAGCCAGGATATCCACTCCGGAAGTACTGTGGGTACACCAAATGTTATTTACAAGTCAGTCATGGCAAGTGTCACAGCAGGAATTCTCAACGCAGGCAGATGGTAGACATGGTCACAGCTGCCTGAAACTTCAGTGTGCTCTCATGCCCACAGGAGAGGCAGAGCTGACATCTGCATTTATCTTCAACAGTTTCATGATCAAAAAAGAATTGAGCTGGAGACTAAAGCAAATTCTAGAGACTCCTTAACCCCACAGATTACCCTGTGGTTTTTATGACGGCATGTTAACAGAATGAGGTGCTCTGTCCCACACTTTATTCAAAAGCCTTTTACGTTCCCACAAGGCTTTCCAGAATTCCAGAATCGGCACTGCACACAGGCAGAAAAGTAGCTGCCTCTTACAGGGTTTGTGAGAACACCCAATAAACCAGGACATTTTGGGGAAAAACTTCTTTCTCTCCAAACTGACACACCACCAAGCACTCAGCATCAAGTGAAAGGCTAAGCCTCTGCCATCTGAATGCCACTCGGGAGCCAGTGCTCTGATGAACCTGCAACTGCAGAAGCCACTCCTACACACTGGACCCCAGAGCAGGGTTTTCTTTTTTTCTTGTGATACGTTTTTATCCACAGAACATTCACTGTTTCAAAGACTCTATGTGCAAATTAATGGAATCACAAAATAATAAAGCTTTGATTCATAGATACTCATTTATCCCTCCCCCGCTTCCACTCTCAGACCACAGAGAAAGCTTGCTCCAGGCAGATTTAAATTCACGAGTTTGTTCAAAAGTCTTCCTCAACCTCAGTTGTGTGATTGTTGCAGAGCAACATGAAGCTAACAGCGCTGACTCCAGGAAAAACGAGCGTAACCCAGTGCTGAACTCCAACGTGGGCCGCGGAGGCAACTCCGTCAGAAAGTCAGCAAGCACACGCCACCAGAGACCCCAAGAACGTGGCTCTCTTTCTGCAGTGCCTGTGCCCGGGCACCCTTAGAGATCCACAATTCAGCATGTCCTTACATCCCGAGCCACACCCCGGGCACCATCTGAGGAAGAGAGGGGTGAGTTACATGAAAACAACGTCCTAAGCAGCAATTCACGCCCACACTTTTGGGCTCAAATGCATTGTCCAGCACAGACCCAGATCTTAGCAAGAGGCTACATGCCAGTTCTTCCTCTAATGGCTTACTCCACCTACTGATTTCTCCTTTGCTTTTTCCACTTAAACTAAAGCTCCTCTACGCCTCAGAGCTCACCTTGCCAGAGCCCCGCTTGGGCACACCCCTGTCACCGCCAAAGAAGCGCCCAATGGAGTCAAGGATGCCCGTGTCTCTGTGCCTTGGGAGGAAGCCATGCCTGGCATGGTCCGTGGTACTTGCTGTGGCCAGGTACTTGGATCCGTGCCTCTGGGAGGGTCTCTTCTGTGACGCCATCACATCCAGGCTCTCGGAGGTGGCCGCACCGTCTTCTTGGATGCTCTGGAGCTCGTCGGACTCAGAGGGCCTGTCTTTGAAGGTGTTGTCCTCCCTCCCCGGGGCATCTCGGGAAAAGAGGCGGATCAAGTGGGGGCGGCTCCCTGGGTCAGCTGAGCGGGCATCCTGCCAGGCATTCTTTGGGTCTGCTGTGCGCTTGGAGTCAGTCACCGCTGTGTCCTGAGAGGGGGTCCCATTGTTCTGGTTCGCATCTGCCTCTCCTGCAAACAACAATGAGATATGAATACGGGCCTGTGCAAAGCCGAGCGCCAGACAAAGCAGCTTTCTTTGAAGGGCCTTGACCTAGCTGTCTCCTATAAAACCCACAGAATACGTGCAGTGCTCAGAGTCCTCGGCCTAGGAAGGAGCTAACCTGGAGGGAGCAGCCTTACTGCAGCTCTGCTTTTCAGAAGGCCCCGGGAATTCCTCCGTTACCTGAGATTCGGCACCTGGGTAGAACACACCAAGGCTTCCCGAGGAAGGCGCCTGAGCACGCAGAGCAGCCCCGTCAGCGTTTCTTCCTGGGTGCTGCCACGGCTGCCCCCCCAGAGAGCCCAGATGTGCAGGCACTTTGATGGGACACTGATCACTTATGAGGCCCCTGGTGCATACGTTAAATATGCGAGGAGCATTTATTTGACAAAAGGTGTTTTTAGTTTTCTTGGTAGGAACGAAACTTGCCACATCTTTTTGCAATTCATGCATAAAAGAAATGGGGCATTTAGAACATTTTCAGTCCCAGATTCCGCAAGGGGCCTCTCGCAATAGAGAATCGCTTATTCAGGACATTTCAACTTGGCTTCTCCTCTGTAAGCAGAAACAATTAGAAATCTGAAGTGGGACTGACATATTTCATGTTGCATACCACCATCTCATAGTGTTTTCCAAAAAATACAGCATTTCTATCACAAATGGCAATAAATCCATTTTGCTTTCAAGTTACAGGGTTAGGTTTAAATGAATATCATTTAGTTTCCTCTTCAAACTCTTATTATCTGCAGAAAACAGGTTTCACTCACATATTCCTATATATTACTCATCCATTCATTGATCCATCCATTCATCCACTCATCCATCCACGTATCAGTCCATTTCCCCATCCATCCATCCATCCATCCATCCACTCATCCATCCATCCATCCATCCATCCATCCATCCATCCATCCACTCATCCATCTACCCACCTATCCATCTATCCACTCATGCATCCATCCATCCACATATCAGTCCATTTAACCATCCATCCATCCACTCATGCATCCATCCATCCACATAGCAGTCCATTTATCCATCCATCCATCCACCCACCCCCCACCCACCCACCCATCCATCCATCCATCCACATATCAGTCCATTTACCCATCCATCCATCTACCCATTTATCCATCCATTTGCCTACCTGTCCATACCTCCACCTATCCATCCATCCACATCCACTTATCCATCCATCCACATCCACTTATCCATCCATCCATCCATCCATCCATCCATCCATCCATCCCCTCCCTGTCCACTCGTCCATCCACCCATCCATTATTCATGAGTACTGAATAAGTGTGATGTACTGTTCCAGATTTCTGAGTTAGTGATGAATAAATTCTTCCATAGAGCCGTAGCGGGAAGCATACTCCTGCAGACCCCTCCACTTGAGATTTTTGGCCTTCACAATGATCAGAGAATTCCTGTTGTTTCAATCCCCCAGTGTGTGGCAATTTGTCTTGGTAGCCCTGGGAGACTCACTCGATGTGCAGCTTCACATCAGGCAAGGGGAGAGGAAAGCAGAGAGGGCTTGGGTCAGCAGGAAGGTCCTTGTGGAAGTTGCATCTGGACAGGATGAGAGTCTGGGCCCTGTGAGGAACTGGGGAAGTAGGGGAGGGTGCTTCTGGCAGTGGGGGAAGGCAGGTCCCCCTGGAAGTCTGTGCAGAAATGGCTCCCAGTGGCAGGAGTGGCAGCAGAATGGCTGTGCTGGTCCTGGGTCCAGGAGGACGGCAGGGCTGAGAATGTCCCAGGCCAGGCAGGAATCTGGGAGTCAGGAGGACCTGAGGAGGGAGCTGGGGGACCCCTTGATGGCTGTGGACAGACAGTGCAAAGGGCATAGCAAGCAGCTATGTGGCAGGAAGACAGGCCTTGGTTTGGGGAGCAGCGGGGCTTGAGGAGGGGAGGTTTTGGTGAGTGGCCTTTGCGGAGGGATGCCACTGAGATGGTAGGACCCAGATGCCAGGGGCACCCTGCTTTCTATCCTGAGCAACTGGGAGAGGGATGGGGCTGGGAGTCTGACTGGGACACTAAGGAGAGAAGGTGTCTGGCCTGGGGAGAGTGGGGAGTGGCTGCAGCCAGCCTGGTTGGGGAAGGTGTAGACAGGGAACCAGCAAACAGCCGAGAATGCCTGCCAAGCGATGAGGAGTGGGGCAGCTGGCAGATATTCTCCCAGGTCCGCTTCCAAAAGGGCCTCTTTCAGTCTCTGCCCGGTGTCCCTGCCACCTCTCCAGTTTCCATGACTTGCTGGGGGAGCTCCTGGGATGTAGGATACGGTCCTGTCACTGCTAAGACTCATTACAATGAGAGGTACGGTGAGGTTCCCCTCCTCACAGTGACATGGGACGCTGAACTTCCCAGCATGTGCTGTGACCTGTGTGAAGTACTCATGTGCTGTGACCCACGCGTGAAATGCTGTTTGTTAGCGAGGCTCGTTAGAGACCCCTCCCTGGGGTTTTACTGGGGGTTGGTCTTCTAGGCTGTCCCTGCTTGGTGCCACCGAGATTCCAGGCTCCTGAGGAAAGAGGCCGCTCAGCACAGACCGTGTGGTGCTCACAGCCGTGCAGGCACAGCAAACTGCCCTCCCGTAGGGAATGGTGGGTGGGAGCCCTCCTGAAACTTACCATCCCAGACGACTCCCCGGGACCTAGCTCTCCACAGGCCTGCCTAAGAGTAAACAGTCCCAGGCCCGTGGCGTCAACTCTTTTCTGCACGATTACTAAGAGGCGGGAACGCCATAAACATGTTGGCGAGGAAAAGATGTTTCTCATGTGCTTTGGTTCACACCAAAAAACACTTTGAGGGCATTTCTTTAAATGGATTGAGAAGACACTTAATTGGGGGGATTAGGCTGTGAAACTCAATGTCTGGAAGAGTGTTATCTCCCGAGAAAGTGTCCCCCGTCGTCCACTCAGTACAGCCTCAGTACTGGCAGCTCTGAAGATGAAGCCGTAGGAGCAGCCTCTCGGGTGGAAGAGTCCAGCTCTCAGCAGCAGCGGCTTTCGGAGACTGGGGTAGATGCATTTCCTGCCTGAGTCACATTCGTCCTTGGGGAGGTTAGGTGACCCCCCTCCTGTGCACACACACCCACGTGTACACACACGCACATAGCACCATCAGAACTGGAACCCAGGTTCAGCAATTCTTGTAGAAACTTTAATAAGAATGTGATTGCCTCTTGCATTGCTAGTGCTGTTGACAAAGCCAGATGAACGCCTGCTGGCCCCCCAGGTGGCTGAGCTCAGGTGACACGTAGATAAAACAGCGCCTGTGAAGATGCACCCTCTGCTTTTACACCATCGCAAGCAGCTGGACTCCAGTGCGGCTCCTTTATTTCTCAGGGTATTTCCCAGGGTCTTTGGCTAATTGCAGCGATTGGCCTGTTTTGAATCTGAGAACACACAGGCCCCTTCAGCACTGAGGTCTCCTCTGGGGGATTCGAGGAGGGCAGGGCCCCAGTTCTGGGGGTGGGAGGGAGGGCATGAGAGGAGGGGGTGGGGTTGCTTTCCTTCTGCTACACATATCCATGGAAGTTTGCATAATTACAACACTTGCTCATTGGAAAAAGGATTCCAATGATTACTCTTTTTAAATCAAAATCATCTGGGTGAAGAAAGTGCCCTGTAAGTGAGACTTACCATGTGGCCCACGTAAGACCTGGTTCCAGGCAGGCTAACCTGCTCTCACACACACTAGAGATGCCTGCCAACCCCAGAGTGTAAGGCCAGCAGTTGGAACCCAGGGCCGCGGTGTTCTCGTCATACACCCGAGGGAGTGCATACAGCTGCTGGTGTGTCTGCGCTGGCTGAGTCCTATGCCTGAAAAACAGGTCACACGCTCCAGGACAAGCCCGGAAAAGGCAGGGCCAGGTGGGGCAGCGGACTTTGGTGGCACTGTTCTTCTGTGACCACTGGTGAAATTCAACTGCCTAAGAACACCAAGCTTTAGAACACACGACGAAATACATTGTGCGTTGTAGAGTTTGGAAAAGCAACATGAAGAACGCTGTGGTCAGTACAAAGCGCTGGTTTTGCAGGCGTGCAATGCTTATTTATGGGTTGCAGGAACAACAGAAATAATCGGTCTGATTTTATAGCTGTGCTTTATATTATCTGGCTAATATAAATTAATGCAAATGTGGAAGGAGAACAATCGCTATATTGTACCTAATTAAATGCATTAACAAAACACAAGGACATCTGAATACTAACATTTTTACAACAGTTGGGCTTTGTGTCCCTGAATGCAGTTATTTGTGAGGCACAGAGAAGGGCATTTGTGTCCCCAAAGTAGCTTCTCCCAACACATAAGAAGCATGCGAAGAAGTCTCATCTGTGGCTGTGCAGCGTTTTGGTAGGGGCGAGCAGGGTTTAGATGGTTGACGTGGCCTTCAGTTGAACGAGATCTCAATGCAGACTTTTAAATTTGGATATTTATAGAGCAGAGCATTTATTACACAATTAGTGAAACATGTGGATCCGAATTTCTCAAAATACATACTCACAATACTTTCTGTAGTTTCAATCAATTTCTGCAATTGCAGGAAAACTTCCTTAAAGGACACACCACACCTTAATCTTACTGCTGGAACGAGGCTGGCTTTCAGGGCGTGGTGGCACTGAAACCACTGACCATCTGTGCACCACAGCATAGGCAGCATGTATTTCTGAGTGGCTTCTGCAGCACAGAAATGCCCAGCGGGACACAGCTGTGATATTTGAGGGATAGCGTGATCCACCTGCCTCGGCCTCCCAAAGTGCTGGGATTACAGGCATGAGCCACCGTGCCTGGTAGCATTTACTATTTGAAGAAACTCAGGTGTCACGACCTGCGGACGCTCATCTTCTGGGGAGGTGGCATCATGAAAGGCCGACTGGCCTCATTTTTACAGCGGGTCTGCTGCTGCCATCGGCTCATCCACAGCAGACAGGCGTCACCAAGTCCTGCCACTCCTTCCTTTGGAGTATGTCTTAGGTGACCACAGCCCCCACTTCCCTTACTTGTTGCGGCTTTCTGCTGGGGCCGTCGCCACGTCATCACGGCTAATCCCCTCTTCCCCAGGCTGTCTTCATGGGTTCCGCTGCCTGTACACCCACCGAACACAAGGCCCCTAACTCAAGACTCCTCATTCTGTGCATGCCAAGGACACACTCCTCTCTGTGCCCGTGGTTCCCTCGCTCTCCTGCACGCCCTTGACCTCTGTATTCTCAGCAAAGCCCAGGTGCCTCCTCTGCCTCCAGGTCCCCACCCGGGAAGGCTGGCCCTGGGAGGCCGGACACCCTTCTCCACGGGCACCTTGCCCTCCAGCACACACAGCCACCCCTTGGTTTCCTTCAGATCACCTCACGTTTGCTTTGTTCTCTCCAATCGAGCGACCTCCTCTCCGAGGGCTGGGTACCAGCTGTTTATTCTCTAATGCATCTGGGCTGGTGCTGGGGCCTTCAGAGATGGCCAGCAAGCACTTAATGTTTGCTAACGGAAGATGCTGATATTTAATGGACTATACTCCAAAAGACATCAAACCCCCACTCTTTTTTGGAAAAACTTAGCATCAAAGCTGTTAAGCTGTTTTTTTACATACTGATTTTTAAGTGAGAATTTCTCTCAAACCCTGTCGGCTTCGATATCCCTGGTCAAAGCTTGCCCAACCTGCGGGCCACAGGCCACGTGCGGTGGGAGGCCTCTGAGTGCAGCCCAACACAAATGCATAAACTTCCTCGAAACGTGGAGTTACTTTGTGATTTGTTGGTTTTTTTTTTTTTTTTTAGCTCATCAGCTATTATTAGTGTATTTTATGTGTGGCCCAAGACGATTCTTCCAATGCAGCCCAGGGAAGCCAAAAGATTGGACACCTCTGGTCTAAAGAATTCTGTGTAGAAATGAATTTCAGTAGTAAATTTCACTTTTTCTGGTTCTGCAGAGTTTTCATATAATCTGGTAAAGATCCCCATTTGGCGTGGCTCTGAAGTGCTGGAATAACGAATTAAACTTTCCAGCTCTGTCCTTTCCTAAACTCCAAACGCTGGTCTCTGCTTTGGATGGTTGCTCAGATTAAACACATGGCTGAGTGGGACTGACGTCCACAAGGCCAGGCCCACCTGCTCTGCAGTTTCCTTGGGGCAAACCAATGCACGTGGGTGACGGAGAATTGGCCATCCTGGCAGCCTGTGGCCTGAAGTTGCCAGGGTGGGTTGAGCCCAGAAGGACCTCAGAGGCCAACCCTAGTCCGTCCACTGACCTGCCAACGTGCTGCAGAAAGGCACTGAGCCCACTGGGCCTGTTTCTGTTTATGAGATGGGAGCACTCGGGGCTATTCTTACCTTAACCATCCCTAGGGTCCTGTCTGCACGGCACGCTGCGATCTGGGTGTCACCCTCCTGAAAACACTGCCTTCCACCGAGGACAGTGGCAGAGAGGGCGTTCCTGAGCAGACTGCGGGCATTTGGGGACGGGGTGTGCATTCCCGTCACTCTCCGAGGTGGGCGGCTTTAGTGGCCCTTTTATTAATACAAGAAACTGAGACTTAGCAAAGCTAAGCTGGGATTGATGGAGGCATGGCCTTTCACTCCTGCCTAAATGCCCTTTGAATGTTCCAGAAACCCCGGCGATCCCACCTTCGGCTGTCCATCACCAGCCCTGCTCCAGCCCAGACTGGCTTCCACTGGAGCGAGGCTTTTCCTCCCAGAGTAAAATCGAACTGCAGATAACTGGCAGCTGACGCGCCTGTGGCTGGCAGCTGCTCCACGGAGGGCTGCCTGGGAGAGCCCCAGAGGTTTCCTGACCCGTCCTGAGCCTGCGGCCACAGGACCTCGAGTGCACTCAGTGGTCCGGGTGCGCCCACGGCTACCTGGACATCAATACGTTAATGACTGCTAAACATGAGCAAAAGCTGAGTCCTGGACTCCAGGACGTACAGTCCACACCTGATGGTCTGTGCACGTGCTACCCTGCAAACAGTATGGAAGCTCCCTGTCAACAGCTCCAGGCTTGTTTAGGAAATTGTCTCACTGTCATCTTGCTCGAAGCAGAACACGGCAGGAATCAAATGTCCATACGTGATGGTCTCCAGTAGAATTGTGATGATAGAGTAGACACTGTCCTCTACTGAAATGCTATTTTTTTTAACCGAGAGCATATTTCTCAACTCTACTCCCCTGCATCCAAGGAAATCACATCCCACAAGTAACTTCCATCAAAACCAGCCCCTGTGAGAGACAGGCATCCAGGTTCCCAGGCACATCCCACAGCCTGAATCAACCAGAACGTGCGGCTGCTGCCTTCCGGGCACAGGCAGAGGAGCAGTGGGCATTGAGTTCCTCATTCTCCAAAAAACCGCCCTCATCCCAATCCAGCTGCCTCCGTGAGTGCAGCTACATGTCCCGCTCAGCGGAGCTCCAGCATGTGCCACGGAATCTGCTTAACTGCAAGCCTGGGATGAGGCTGAGCCTGCTGCTGCTTCCTGTGCCGAGGTGGGCCTTGACCACCCTACATGAATCCTTGTGCTTCCAATGCTTCTGGTCGGGGGCTCTGCCGCCTCGTTTCGGGGACGGTGCCTGCAGGCCGCTGTCTGTGCCTGAACTGGGCGCTTTTCTCCCTGGTGTGACCCCGCAGGGTGGCTCTCAGCTGTAATGGGAGGCTGAGCGCGGGCGTTCGAGGCTACTGGATGAGGCTTGCTGGTGATACCTGCTGGGTTTGCAACTCTGTTTTAAAGCCAGAGGTTTTCAGGCCAGCAGGAATGATTTAGTTAGTATTCCAGAGCATGCCCTAGTGCTCACCAAACCAGAATAAAACACAACGCAGACATCACCTTCTCCATGGAGGCAATCCCACTCCCCAAATGAACTATAATACAGTGGACTTCTGTGATGAGACGATACTGTCCCTTTCACTACAGTCAATGTAATGCTGTCCCTGTCATTAGAGATCTCGAAACATTAGACCCAAGGGATCATCCAAATACAACCTCACTAGGGAAGTTTAAGGAAAGGTCATATTCATGGCCACCATCCTCAGGTACCTTGAGGTTTTCCCAACAGTAACTCTAAGACAGGCAGTAGAGGCTTTCCCTGCTGAGTTGCCACTGTGGGCTGACTTTATGCATTTGTGTCGTTCCCATCTAAATGGAGACTCCCAGACTTCATGAGCCAGTAAAACAGGAAAAGTTAGAGATGAAAATGGTGGGACTCTGTATCACCACCTCAAAACTTCAAGTTTTTATTTTGCCAGCTAAGACATTTAAAAAAAAAAAAAAAAAAAAAAAGCAAATGACGACCATGTACTGGGAATGTAATTTCACAAAAGAAAGAATTTTGGAATCAACAGAATGGGAAGAGCCTCTCCTCAGGATGAAAGGTTATGGAATACACTTAGCTTCATAAAAGTGACATTGTAGGGCTGCTTTTCTATCTGCTGCACAAACCCTGTATCTGCCCACACACACCTGCCAGCACACACCTGCTGAGGCCCACCGAACAGAGGCTGTGACATCCAGCCCAGCTGGTGTCCCCTTGGGCAGGGGCCGGGCCAGGGAAAGTGTCAGGGAGCCCGAGGTCTCCAACAGATATGACATCAGATCCAGCTCCCCACCCTCTGCACACATTCCAGAACCTACAGGCCCCTTGCACACCCAAAGAGCTCACAACTCGCATTTTGCCACAGACCCCTAAACACTTCCCCACGTTGGTACCCACTTTCCTGTGTATTTTCAACAGGCCATCCAGCAGATATTTTGACAAAAAGCCTTTATGTATTTATTAGAGACAGGGTCTTGCTCTGTTGCCCAGGCTGGAGTGCAGTGGCTTGATAACAGCTCACTGCAGCCTCAACCTCCTGGGCTGGATGTCACAGCCTCTGCTCTGCTGTGACCTCCTGGCCCTGGGCTGAAGTGACCCTCCCACCTTGGCATCCTGAGCAGGGTACATACAACCATCCCTGCTAACTGTTAATATTTTTTTGTAGAGATGAGGTTTTGCTCTGTTGCTCAGGCTTGTCTCAAACTTCCGGCCTGAAGCTATCCTCCTGCCTTATCCTCCCGAATAGCTGGGCCTATAGGCATGAATCATTGCCCCAGCTAATCTTTAATACTTTTTGCAGAGATGGGGTCTTGCTATGTTTCCCAGACTTGTCTCAAACTCCAGGTTTCAAGAAATCCTTCTGCTTTGGCCTCCCAAAGTGCTGAGATTACAGGCATGAGCCACTGTGCCCAGCCTGATTGATTTATTTTGAGAGATTGGTATAATAATAGACTCACTGGTCGTCCACATTTTTACCTTGGCTTTGAAAGTAGTAGTATTTTTGGTATCATATCTAGTTAGGGTTAAAGCCCAGAGTACAATTTTCGTTAGTTTTGAGTGTTTAAATTTCCGATAAAATGACCACACACACACACATGCAGCTATACACACGCAAGCACACATACGCACACACACGCACACGCGCGCGCTCACACGCACACACACACATATGCGCGCCTACACACACACACAGTCACCTGATCTAACAGGTTATCCTCTACCATCAGGAAGTGCCCAGGAACTAGGAATTTTCCTGGCTCAAAATCCCGGCTCCCTGCTTACCATCCATAGATGTCCTCCTTGTTGGTCTGACTCACACAGGGATCCCAGACACAATCTTAGGGGTCTCATAGGAGCCACCCCCACCCCCACAAGCCACCAAAATGCACTTCCAGATGATCTTTTTAGGGACTAGAGTCCACACGGTTGCCTAAGGAAATTCTGGGGTCTGTAACGTTAAAATACAAGGAACTGGAAATGAGGGTCCGCATAGGCTCGGGGAATGGTTTGGAGCCAGGAATGGCCCCTGCAAACATGACTGCTTCTTTCTTTATTTTTCCATTCTTGGCAATCCAGCTATAAGGTCACAGTCTCTGAGGGAGAAAGTACTGGAGGGACTCAAGAGCCCATGGTACCGTTCACACAGGGACTCTGTGTGGAAAGAGCTCTGAACAGGGCAGCCTCGTTGGAGGGCTGGTGAGGCCACCACACAGGGACAGGAAGGGACAGGGTGCTTTGGTTACTTCTGCCGTGAATGATTCACTGGAGCAGGCTGGCCCTGTGGTTCCGGTACATGGAACTATTTTCTCTTACAGTGATTTGCAAACTGGTTTTCTAGCCCACAGTCGCTTCAGGGAGTATTTTCCAAAAATAAATCTGTATATTCAAATGTGCCAAAATGTGTTATCTTCCACAATTGTTTAAATTAATCCTTACTGCTAACTGGAAACAGCAGCATGGAATAGGTTAAGGAAACTATTATTGTAGAATTCACAAAATGGAAACATTTTAATTATTTGGTGTTTTTAAAGTCATGCTTTTTAACACATACATTTCTCCCAGGCCCTTTTATCAGATGGTAACTTCAAGATGACTGAGGCTACCGGGGCCACTGTCTTGTAACTGACCCTATTTCAGACCTTCTCTTATGGGGACCAGTCATCCAGCAAAGTAAGAGTCTGCACACCCAAGTTCAAGTTCAAGCCCTTCAGAGGGGCCACCTGGTATCAGCGGAAGAGGCGATTCTGAAGTCACAACACCATTCTTTATAGTCAAGAAACTCTAAAGCTATACAAACACTGTTTTAGAGAAATAAAGAAAAGTTACCCAATTCTTCAGCCATTGCAAAAAAGATCCTATTTTCAGAAAATCAAAAGAAGATGGTGCTGTTTCCTATACTCCAGGAAAGACCATATAAAAGCTCAACACAAAACTGAAATAAGATGATACAAATTTCTTCAAGTGGCCTTTCTAAATTTTAATTCTCAATTTGCTTCTAATGGTGGGAAGATGTTTGGAGCTGTTACAATTGGCTTTTTACCTAAAGCAGTTTGGCAGATGCCCGGCAGACCTCTGCGGCTGTGAGCACACTCGCCCTCCCGCCCACTCTGGAGCGCTCCCTGTGTATCAGCACCTGCCCTGCCAGCCGCCGCTCAGAGCCTCTCCGGTGCCTGCAGACCCCTCCAATTCCCCCACAAACGCAGACTTCAGGAACATGTAAAGAAAGCTAAGAAAAAGGAGGCAGGGAGTAATCCATTTGTTTAGACCTGAAGCTGGTCAGATTCTCATTTTTGTAGATGTTTTGAAGCAGGTAATTCACTATCTGAACACACTTTCCAGAGTACTGTTCTGTAGATGAGCTCCTTGATGTCCTTAACGCTGGGTGTGCTGACATCTCTTGTCTGACAGAAGAACATCTTGTTGCATTTTACATGCTAAGCTACAGAAGAAAAAATGTACCAGGGTCTGTTTGTAGACCATCAGCCTCTTGCCACATGGGTGGCACTGACCGCGCAGCTCTGCCGGCTCTGATGGGTGCCTGGTCAGTGCCTCTCCATTCGGCCACCTTGGACAGGCTGTGTACTGGCTGCAGAGTGGGCTGCAGGTGGCCTTTCTCATGGATGGGGACACAGGAGTGTGGGCTCTGCCCGGTGGGAACCAGGGCTTTTGCTGAGCTCTGAGCACCAGCTCCTGTCCAGAGATAGGCGGTCTTCTCCCTGCCCATGAAGAATCAGAAACTGCAAGCTATGGCAACAGCAACATGTGTGTTTCCTGGGGGTGGAAGTGAGGAGAGCTTGGGGCTGAAGGTGCAGGACTGAGCTTGGAGCTTTGGCCCCTTGTCCCACTGGAGAAGGCGCCAGGGGTACCCAGGGCCTCCACTCGCCTGGCCCCGCTCAAGGAGGCTGAGCCCTGCAGAGAACTGTGGAATTTGGGAGTGTGGGCCAGGGCCGAAGAGGACCCTCCTTGTTTGTGGAATACTTGTGTCATGGCATACTGTGCTCAGGGTCACCAGGGAGGGCAAAGGAAACAAAAAGGCCCATGGTGTGCCCGTGGATTTGCTATGGCAGAAATTCTGCATCTATGAGAGGCATGTGGCTGCCCGCCAGGCTACCCGCAGAGATTTCTTGAAAACTTCCCACGAACAGGCTCATCATCCCACCCATCTCACACCAATGCCTCCTTTGTGTGCCCAGAACATATAGTGTCTATTTGCTCCACATAGCTCACCCCTGGAGCCTCCCACGGCAGGGAAGGAGCCACAGGAGAGGCAGCATGTGCTCGGGAAGCCTCGGGAGGATGCAGATGGGGTTGTCTAGGCAGGACCGTGAGCTGGCCGGTCACCCCTGTGAGGCTGCAAGCACTCAGCTCAAGGTTCTTCCTTCTTCAACGCGGCAACAGTCCATAGGCCCAGCTTCCCTAACACAGCTGGTGTAGAGATACCAGATTCTTAAAAAAAAAAAACAACTCAATATTCATGTAAGTTTGGTTCCACGTGGAGCCTCTGGCGAATCTCATGGTGACTTGTGCCAACGCTGAGCACAAAAGATTTCCTTTCAGAAAGTGGCATCACACGGAGCACTAGGAATTGCTTCTCACTGGGGAGTAAACAACTTAAAAAATTATTCCCAGCTCTTGGCCAATTTGACGTAGTGGGAGCTCAAAACATACTAGTTGAACTGAGTTGGATTTGGACTTTTAGGAAAGGTCTGGAGACAAACATGGCTGACTTTGTTTTTTACTTTTATTTTTTGAGACTGAGTCTCGCTCTGTAACTCAGGCTGGAGGGCAGAGGTGTGACCTCGGCTCACTGTAGCCTCTGCCTCCCACCCAGGTTCAAGTGATTCTCCTGCCTCAGCCTCCTGAATAGCTAGGATTACAGGTGCCCTCCACCATGTCCAGATAATTTTTGCACTTTTAGTAGAGATGGGGTTTTGCCACGTTGACCAGGTTGGTTTTGAACTCCTGGACTCAAGTGATCTGCCTGCTTTAGCCTCCCAAAGTGCTGGGATACAGGTGTCAGCCACTGCACCCGGCCAAACATGGCTTACTTTGATTCTTGGTTCCATCACCTACTATGTGACCTTGTGCACATAGTTGAATCTCTTTAAGGCCTGTTGCCTCATTTGCAAAACGAATGTAACAGTTGTAGGTCCATCGTGCACTGCTCCAGTGAGTGCTTCCACTGCATGTCATAAAATGTGCTGGGTCCTGGTGCACAATTAGGGCTTTTACTGTTGCTATCACAATGTTTCTATAACTAGTCTGGAAATGCCTTGGGCAAAGGAGTAAGGCCCTAAATGATATTCATCCTTCTACCCACTTCCCATCCATCATTTACCCACCCACATATCTATCCATCATCCATCCATCCATCCATCATCCATCTATCATCTATCCATCATCCATCCATCCATCATCCATCTATCCACCCATCTATCATCCATTCATCCATCCACCCATCCATCACTCATCCATCCATCCATCCATTCACCTACCCATCCATCCATCCATCCATCCACTCATCTATCCATCCACTCATCTATCCATCCACCTATCCATCTATCCACTCATCTATCCATCATCCATCCATCCACCCATCCATCATCCATCCATCTACCCATCCATCCATCATCCATTCATCCATCCACCCATCCATCACTCATCCATCCATCATCCATCCATCTACCCATCATCCATCATTCATCCATCATCCATCCATCCATCATCCATCCATTCACCCATCCATCATCCATCCATCTACTCATCCATCATCCATTCATCCATCATCCATTCATCCATCCACTCATCACCCATCCATCCATCCATCCACCCATCCATCATCCATCCATCTACCCATCATCCATCATTCATCCATCATCCATCCATCATCCATCCATTCACCCATCCATCATCCATCCATCTACTCATCCATCATCCATTCATCCATCCACTCATCACCCATCCATCCATCCCTCATCCATCCATCCATCCACCTATCCATCCACTCATCCATCTATCCATCCACCCATCCATCCACCTATCTATCCATCCATCTATCTACTCATCCATCCATCCATCCATTCATCCACCCATCCATTCATCTGCCTATCCAGCAGTCCACTCATCTGTTCACCCATCTACCCATGTATCTACTCATCCATCCATATATCAATGTATCCACCTATCCACCCATCCATTCACCCAGCATCTGTCCATCCATCTATCCGCCCATCCATCAATCCACCAAATCCATCCACCTACTCATCCATCATTCATCTATCCATCCACCCACCCACTAGTCCACTCATCTATTCATCTACCCATCTACCCATGTATCAATTTATCTGTCTGTCTGCCCATCCATTTATCAGCACCTGTCCATCCATCAATCCCCCCATCCACCCACCCACATATCCATTTATCCTTCCATCCACGCACCCATCTGATACTCACATAGTGCCTTGAGTTAGGCATGGTTCTAAGGATAGTTCCCACTAATCCTCACTCTAACAGAGTCCTGCTCCCCACTGCACCCCTCATCCAGAGCATAGTGGAGCCTATGATGAAATATTTCTCATGATTGTTACCTAATGGGGCAAAAAAAGGAGACTATCTGGGGTCCTCAGACCTAATCACAGGAGTCTTTTACAGGCAGAGTTTTCTCCACTGGTGGCAGAAGTGGAGGTCAGAGAGACTCCAGGCTGAGAAGGATCTGAAGTGCCAGGGCTGGCTTGAAGACAGAGGGGACAATGTGCGTGACTGGTGAGCAGGCCCTGGGAGCTGACGGTGAGTCTTGTCACCACTAGCAAGGATGGGGATGATGGTTCCCGCAGATCTGAATTCTGCTGGCAAACTGAATGAGCTGGGGAGTGGGTTCCCTCCCAGAGCCTCTCAGAAGAGCCTGGCCGCTGACTCCTTAATACTAGGCCTGGAAACCCAGAGTGCAGACCCCAGCTGAGCCTGCCCTGACTTTTGATCTACAAAATTTCGAGCTCATAAACCTGTTTCAAGCTGTAAAATACGTGGTGATTTGTTACACGGCAATAGAAAAACAGATGCACGCCTCCCACAGCCTCCCCCTGCCTATGGGGACCAGGGCTATAGGCACACAGGTGGGCCCAACAGCCCCTGCCCTCACTTTGCTGCTGGATTAGAAGGCGAAAGTCAATCAAAGCCGGTGGCGCATTTTATGACCTCCTTGCTCACTCCTTGTGAGACTCTCTAGCTTTGTGACCACTGGCTCGTCCACCTGGCCCAGCCCCTGCCTCCCCTTAGTGGACTCCTGGTACCTCAGCCTGGGTGGACGAGGTCCTCTTTGCACCATTATCTCAGGTGTCTCTATTAGCTTTCCTCACACTGTTTCCTGAAGCCCGGGTGTGCTGCACATGTCAAAATCTGGTCTTTGAGAAAGTACGGCGCCGTGGTGAAATCGCTAGGGAAGCGCTTCTGCATCTCAAGCCTCATCGGGGGCTTCACTGTGTGGAGCCGGAGGACGCAGCATCCACCAAGCTTGCCTTCCATGGAAGCACAGCTCCCCAGGCGCCTGGCCGCCCTCTGAGAACAGACTCTGTGGGCACAGGCTGCGAGATGCTGCTAAAACCTCCCAGGTCTCCTTTGCTTCTCCAGACAGCAGCTGCTTCCACATTCTCCACTCACACTCATTCTACGCTGGCTATCAACCTACGGTTTTCACAGAGAATGGGACCCGCAGGTGTCCTGGGACGTATACACTGCATTCTAAGTGTCTGTTTGCCACAGATACCACTGTCCGCTCTTTGGAATAGTTTTTCTCGACTACTGGAATGTTATACATGTAGTCGATGTCCACTAAATATTTCTGAGTAAAGACGACTGTTAAATTTCACGAATCCATCTGTTTTTCTGTTTCTCAGTTCAAAATGTGCTGCGGTCAGTGATATGAACCATCCGTTCACACCCCCATTAAAAGTCGGCCTTTGGCCGATGAAGGCCAGTGCTCTCCCAGCACTTAGATGAGAAGTGCACGGTCCACGCAGAGCTGTCTGTTCACTGTCTTGACAGCAACAAGGCAGCCCCGCAGACGACGCTGACGTCACACTCACACTGCAGGTGGAGAGGGAGGACCATGAGGCTGACTTACTTTCACACAAATTAAATACGCGGGACCTACGTCTATAATAACATGTCTCCGAGAAAAAACACTCTACAGAAAGCAAATGGCCATGATATTGAGGGAGAACCTTTCAGAATAAGCGCATTGCCATGAAAGACCCTCCTGCAAGCATTACTGCTTAAGAATTCTTTCAAACTTGATGGACTTGAAAGTTTCTTTGGGTGAGGAAACACCCCCTACAATCATTCTGCTGACTGAGAACTTGCTAGGCCAGGCTCCTTTTTCTCATACAGCAAATACAACGGGCAGTTCTTGTGTCAAATTGGAGGAAAAGAGAAAGGAAGAGGAGATGAGACATCACTGGTCACATTTTGGAGGACTGGGCCGAGCAAGTGGCCAGATTTGATCCCCCAGTGAGATTGGGAGTATGGCCAGGTTTGGGGACAGAGATTGGCCAGAGCCACAGAGAGGTGACTGGAGGGGCTGTTTTTGGGCATCCTCAGCATGGCCAGCAGCTCTCCTCTTGAGCGTCACTGAACAGGATCTGGGGGCTGATTCTGGAGAACCGTGCAGGGAAGGCGGGGGAAATGAATCAACAGTGGAGAGTTCCAGCTTCCAAGCCGGTCGATTTTGTGACTGAGCAGGTAATTAAAACCTCAGTATTTTACTGGACTTCTCCTCTTCTCCTCTGTCCTCTGGCCTGCAGGATGGGAGGAGGAGGAAGCACGCGCAGTCTCTCCGATGAAGATGCTCTGTGCAGCTGAGGCGCCTGGAGTACGTTGCTGCTGGGTGACAGCAGGGCGGCACCAAATGCTGGCGATGGAGATGTGGGCACACGTGGAAAGCAGGCGACAAGCCTCTCGAGGTCTGCGGCGTGTTCCCCAATTGCACAGAAATACATTGTTGTGAAATAAATAGCGCCTCTGCCTCTGCCTCTGCAGGTTATTTCCAGGCAAATGCAGAGTCACAATATGGAATAAGGTGATCGGTATTAAAAATCCAACCGAGACAGCAAATCAAATCCTCCAAAGGGTTCTCGTAAATAATGGCTTCAGTCAGTTCCAGGGCCCATTATTTTAGTAGCTAGCGACTACTAAGTTAGAAGACTTCTCAATGCATCTGCAAACGATCAATACACTGAAAGACTAATCACATCCATGTGCGATCTGCATAGACACTAAGAGTTTGTGCCAGAAGTCTTAGATTAAAGGGGTGAGGAACAACAGCTCAGTTTAAAAGAAAAGAAACATGTGGGCAAATAACAGAAGATGGGCGCAAGTTCTGCAATAGTTCAGACACGTCAGGCAGGCTGGCCACTGTGAACTGGCAGTCCCGGGTTCCAGGTCGCAAAGACCTCTCTGCTGCACCTTCGTATCTGGTCCTCCGCTACACAGAGAGTGCACGTTACTAACCAGAGTTTACACCTGAGGGACCTAGCAGTAGTGGGCCTGACTCAACAGATGCTGGGAGTAGAAAGGCACACCTGTTCACTGCCATATTTGGTGTTTCTTTGCTGTCATGCCTCAACTGGCTCCTGGGAATGACACGAGCCTAAGCCTGCAGACCTGTGACTGTGTCTGTTCCCCTCTCTCCTACATTCCCAGCACCTAACCCCGGGCTTGGCATCAAGTATATGGGTGCGTACATGCATGTGTGTGTGTGTGTGTGTGGATGTACGTTTATGTATGTATGGACATAGATTACACATGTATGCATCTCACTTGCTTGATGCAAGAATGACTCATCAATTATGCAGACCATGCCTCAGGGCCCCATCTGGCCCATCTGTTTTTGAACAGCTGGGAAGGTGAGGATATTTTTTTAATCTATCGAACAGTTAAAAAAGAAAAACAGTATTTTGTGACACATGAAAGGCACAGTTCATTCGATTTTCGGGGTCCATAAAGGTTCGCTGAATCACAGTCACAGTCATTTGCTGATGAAAGTGTCTCTGGCTGCTTTTGTGCACCGATGGCAGGTGCGCAGGCAGAGGCTCCACGGAGACTGTGTGCGTGGCCTGAAAACCTAAAAGGCTACTGTCTGGCCCTTCTGTGATCGATAAGGTCATTTAAAGCTCTGAGAACAGGCAGGCATGATTCCCTGGTGCTGCCCTGATAGGACAAAGCACTGAGAGTGAACAGAAGTCAGCTCAGAAGTCAGGTTTCTGTGAGCCTCTAGGTGCAGGAAGCCAGGGTGAGGTACCACCGTGCACTGCTGAAGCTCTGTGGCTAGACGGGTAAGGCCAAGTTAAAAATGCATTCCGTTTTCATTTCATGAAGGAGATGGACAGGAATCATTTTAAACCAGAGGATGAATGTAAGTGGTGGAAGAAGTCAGCCCTGTGGGGAAATTCACGTTTAATTCACACCCAAAAGCCACCCTAGAACACAGCAGGTATGCAGGGGAGGGGGAACAGGACCCCATATGCCAGAGGACAGGGTTCAGGTGAGTGAGTGGCATGAGCAGCCTTTCCTCACGTGTCAGCGTCCTGCTGGAGGACAGCTGTTTCTGACAAAGACATTCTGAAATCAGGTAGGAGCTGTGAACTAAGTGGTAGGAGGGAAGAACAGGGTTTGTGATCACGTATCACGGAGAAGCTGGAGAAAAAGGGGGCAGAAGGGAAACAGCACCTCTCCCGTCACCCGAATAGAGCTCTGACAGTGACACCCTGGACAGCCAGGACCTCTGAGCCAGGGAACGCTGGTGCGGCCGGCATCACTGCTCTGCATTGCGTGAGTGCTTGTGGGCCTGGTTTTCATTGTTCTTAGGGTAGGGAAATTTCTGAGGGCCGAGAACTTTATTTGTACAAAATCACATATCAATCATAAAGCCGCAGTTACATAAATGCGGATGCACCTGCCTTGGCACTCACAAGTGTCTCGAACTGAATTTTAGACTCTTCTGCCGTTATTCTTACTTCTTTCTTCCCTTCCAATTCTAAAATTTGCTTGCTAGATGATCAAACACATGTTTGTTTAGAAAGAATGATCCATAAGAGACCCACAGAACGCCCATGAGATTAGTGCCACAGACCCTGCATCAGGGATTTGTAACCAGTAAAAAGAGGCTACCTTTCTGGCAATCACAGCGCTGTACACAACAATTCACCTGAGCTCTCCGACACAGAAACAAAGGAAAACACGAATTCATGATGAGGTGGAAACAGCTCTCATTTTCTAGGATCTTTCTGGAAGTTTTGCTTGCTGAATACACACATTCCCTGCATTTTCCCACAACTGTTCCAAATTTAAGAAGCAAGGACAAGGGAGGTGTGCAGAAAGTGGCATGTTCTCTCATCCTTCCAGACAAAGGCATGTGTTTCAGAACCTAGGAAAGCTCCCACTCAGTCTCCACAGCGCACCTGACTCTCGGCCCTGCACACCTCACTGTGGGTCCACGCTGTGGAAACCCCCCACTCAGTCTCCACAGCGCACCTGACTCTTGGCCCTGGGCACCTCACTGTGGGTCCATGCTGTGGAAACCTCCCACTCAGTCTCCACAGCGCACCTGACTCTCGGCCCTGGGCACCTCACTGTGGGTCCATGCTGTGGAAACCTCCCGCTCAGTACCCGCAGTGGACCTGACTCTCGGCCCTGCACACCTTGCTGTGGGTCCATGCTGTGGAAACCTCCCGCTCAGTCCCCCCAGCGGACCTGACTCTCGGCCCTGGGCACCTCACTGTGGGTCCATGCTGTGCCTCACTCTGATTGGAACCCCTTCTCTTAGCTGAAACATAATGTCAGGTTCAACTTTCATACTTCCAAAAACATTTGTGTGGTTTTGTAAATATTCAGAGGATACTTTGATTATTTCTTATCTGAACACTCGAGTGAGAAAGCATCACCGTTCATGTGTATTCTGTTTTGCAAGATAGACACGACCACAGCTTACAATGGGAAAAATAACGGATACATTTACCACTGGGCATTTTGTAAGGGAGAGAGTTATTTTGGGTCTTTTCTTGGGGACAGTGGCCAAGCTGTACGCAGCACTTACTGTCCCTGGAAGCTGCAGGAACAATGGTGTCAAATGTCTCGCACAGTGGCGGGGCCGGAGCCTCACACAATGTCTGCTTTTCAGAAACGGCATGCTACACCCAGCAGGCGCCTGCGCAGGGCCCGCCCGGTACCAGCTCGTGTTAGCTACTATTTTTTAAGGATAAAAATAACTTAAAGGCTCTTCAAGGGAGAAACTATTCAGTAAAATACTTTCAAAAAGCCTCAGGCAATAACGCGATTTACCAGATTGGGAGAAGGTGATGTAGTAATTGGACAAATGGGAAGAAGGCTGTTCCAAGGTATCATTTATAAAACGGGCCTCGGAGAACTCCCTGCAACCTCGCTGGATATACACCCAAGCTACTCCCAGATATACACTGTTTTAGAAAAGAATGCCTACTACCATTTAAATGCCTTGTTTTTCTTTCAGGAAACATTTTGAGAAAATTTATCAATCAAAGAATCAGATATTATTTATGTTTTATAAGGCCTATCAGAAGGAAGCAACTGAAATATTTCCCATCTATGCATCCAGAGGAGGAAGAGACTTTCAAAGGTATATTTATGAAAATTCTAACTAATCACAATGGGTACTTACAATAACCTTTCACCTTTTGTTGCATGAATCTTGAATGTTGGTAATTTAAAAAATTATCATAAGTAGAAAGTCAACATCTCCACGCCATGAAAATAAACTCATAAATGGTTCTTCGAAATTGAAATACAATTGTCTCCTTAAATCTCACTGTACCTTTTTTCTGTTTTTATCACAGGGGCAGCTTGGCATAGACTCTTGTGAGTCAGTCTTGGGTTATTTCTGAGGGGTGCTGGCTGTCGTGGCGTCTAAAAGATGTAAATAAGTGCTGCAGGCCTGCTGGTGACCCTGCCCTGCTCCTGCTGCAATCGCCGGAGACCAGCGTGACACAGCAGCGTGGACGTGGGTTGCAAGGTCCTTTTCGGTCTGAACCTCTACAAACACCCAAGTGCAGTGTATAAAATGTTTTCATTTATAAAATGGTTTCATCTGGGATAAAGCTTTGAAGCTGCATGCATGCCCTACACACTGCAATGGACTAAGTTACTGCTTTGGTGTTGCAGGGTGATGGGTTTCCCAGGGGACCCAGAGTTGGTGAGAAAGGGAAGCAGGGCACGTGGGAGTGGACACATCTCTGTTGATTTAAGTCGCTGTTTTCACAAATGCTACGCACATGCCCATACATGCAGGGCAGGACTGTTGCATGTCAAGTCTGCTCGGCTTTCCAGGCCGGATCTGGTCCAGCAACTCCACCTGACCTGCACTCCCGCCCCGTGCCATTGCCCCGGCTGCCATCCTGTGCCTCCCGATTTCTGTATCTTTGATCCTGAGGCTCTCTGCCTCTTTGCCTCCTCTTTGGAGACTGTGCAAATCCTGCTCTCCTTTGGGCGGTGAGTTCCTCCTGCTGGCCCCCCCACCGATGCCCTGTGCACTGCACCCGGGGCTGGTTTGCAGAGGTCAAATGCACTCTCCGGTGACTTCAATGTCTCATAAGTGCCCCCCTTCACCTGCGTGTGAACTCCCGAGGGCAGCAGCCTCTTCCATGCCCCTGTGGATGCTGCAGTGCCCAGCACCGTGCTGTGGCTCACAGACTGCACACCTGAGATGGGGTTCAAACCCGTCCTCAACTGCTCTCAAGCTTCAGGTCTGCCATGACCTCCCCAGACTGCTGCAGCTACTGCGATGCCAGCCCCCTGGCCCTCTCCTCGGCCTCCAGAGATCAGGCTCCAGTGTCCGGGGCCTGGGAACTCTGTCCTCCTGCTCAGCAGGAAGTTCTGCTCACAGGCTGCTCTACCTGTCCAGGCCTTCCTGACCTCTCGTGCCTGGACAGCCTCTCCGGGGGCTGCCTCCCCACCCTGCCTCCCTATGGCCTGCTCACCTCACTACCCCAGCTCCCTATGCGCACCTGGGATGTGGGTGCTCTCTGCTCACACCCTTCCGTCCTGTGTGGTGCTGAGTCCCCCACACACGAGGGACCCCAGAATCGCCTGCCACGTGAATAAACAAAGTCAGATTTGAAATGCTTAAAAGCAAACTGAATTTAACTTGTAAGAGGAGAAGAGAAAAATGTTCATTTAAAAACATTGTATTTTGTTTTCTTTCCAAATAAATTTACTTGTAGGCAATGGAAATGTCGGTTCTCTTAACAACAATCCTTAGGATGGCTGTAAAGTTGTCTGTTGCATCCTGT
This sequence comes from Callithrix jacchus, assembly GCF_049354715.1. Taxonomy (NCBI): domain Eukaryota; kingdom Metazoa; phylum Chordata; class Mammalia; order Primates; family Cebidae; genus Callithrix; species Callithrix jacchus. The sequence goes on from NC_133514.1 coordinate 119,473,698, forward strand.
GTGTGTGTCTGTGTGACTGTGTGTGTCTGTGTGACTGTGACTGTGAGAATGTCTGAGAGAGGACATGTGTGTGTGTGTGAGTGTATGACTGTGTGAGAGTGTGACTGTGTGTGACTGAGTGTGTGTGACTGAGAGAATGTGAGTCTGAGAGGATGTGTGTGTGTGTGACTGTGTGAGAGAATGTGAGTCTGAGAGGACGTGTGTGTGTGAGCGTGGTGTGTGTGTAAGTGTGGTGAGGAGTGTGTGAGTGTTCAAGATTCCCTACATAACGGGATACACACAGATGCAGTGGTAAGCGGATGAATACCATCTTCATGTATTTTGAGGAGGACGGTTTCTCTTCTGAATCAGCCTATGTGTCTACGGGTTAATCTGCTTGTTCTTTGCCATCAGAAAAGGGACATTATGTTGGTTGGAGGAAACTGGTGACAAGTGGTAAACAGAGTAGCTGCGGACAAGAGCAAATGGACACAGGTCTCTAATCGCCATGTAAATGTTACCGCCCACCCATTAATGCACGACTGAGTGTTAAACCAACCGACCCGCTGCAGAGCACCTGCCTGCGCCAGGTCAGGGTCTCTGGAGCCCGCTGCTAGCAGAGACAATTGCACGTGTCTCTGACAATGTCCTAATGGAGGCCCCTGCACTGCCAGCACCGACTTCCACTGCAAAGCCTGAAAACCCCTGACGTTAGCTTGTGAGCCAGGGGCTCTCAGAGCACTGAAATCAATGGACAGTGACAAAATTCCACATCGTTCTGTAATTTCCATCTTCTGTAGCAAAGCCATGTCCAAAGTTGAAAAATTGCTATTGTGAATTTAATCTTTCGTTAGAAAGTGCACCGATTAACAGTGAAATTGCTGAAATCCTAGCATGTAGGCAGTACGGGAAAATGGAGACCAAAACCTCACGCAACTGACATCCTGGAAAGCAAATGGTGCCTTTGTGCTGTGGGAGTGTTTCCTAGCACAGCTGTGAGGTGTGTACTGGGCAGTAACGAACAGTTTTAGAAATCTAGCTACGAGACTGAGGCCCGGCTTCATGGCAAGCGTGCTGACAGATCTCACATTTGTATTCTGGAAGGCACCAGGACAGACAGCTTCACTCATGCACTATTATACAAACTAGACACTGAATAGTCAACATATTTAATAATCTGGATATTCAGATTGCTGGATCAAACTTTGTTGACTATAGACATGAATGTTGGTATTATGTAGCTGTTTCAGTATTGTAGTTTTACTCCTTGGTAACATGAAAACCTACAGAAACTTTGCATTCTGAGAGTGTCAGAGATGCTGGCTAGACGAGGCCTCTATTCTGCCTGTTCTGGAACATTCTTAGGCATGGAAGCGTACTCCCGCATCAGCAGAATACCCAGTTTTCTGGGATATTTGTGCTGTAGAACCCCGGCCCACTTTTCTTCCCCACCTTAAGTAGCTATTAGCTGCTATACAAACAGCTCGCTCCATGAATTTATAGGAGAATCCAGGATGGGCGAATGCACAGATGCAGAAAGTGGATTCACGGTGGCTGGGGCTGGGGTGGACTCACAGTGGCTGGGGCTGGGGCAAGATGTGTGGGGGAAGGGAATGGAGAAGGCCTTTTAGTGACTCCAGGTGTCCTTGCTGGGATGGTGAGCATGTTCTAAGGTTAGATTATGATGGTTGCACAATTCTGTGAATTCACTGAAAACCGTTAATATGTACCGTGAAGATGGCTGAACTTTGCAGTTTGTAAATTATCTCACTGAGCTTGTTGAAACATAAAAGCAATTAAAAATTTTCATTTTACTGTTCTACCTTCAACATAACTTTTCAACAAAACAGAAAATACATCAGAAGATAAAGATGGTGTACTCAATCCTATTTTTAAGGCAACTGAGAGAACCAGAGATATATTTAATAATTCCAAACGGCTAGCAAATGAGCCGATTATGTGCCAGCACATGCCAGTGAATAACGTACAAATGGCTCAGTCAAGGAATGAGATCTATTCATCTTCAGAAGAAGATTCTGTGCAGCAATACGATGGTGTCACAGCACTACTAGAAGCAATTCACCCCAAAGCTAGAAATCAAATAATTTTCAAAAATGTGATGATTAAGCACGGCCAGTAAAAACGGGCCCGTTACGATTTTAGAAGTGAACGTTTGAAGGAGCTCAGTGTCAGCTTTAGTGTCTCCCTTTGGCCCCCTTGGAATCTCCGCTGGGAAGGGCCCTCCTCCCACACGCGGCACCCAGCAGGAGCACAGCTGCGGGCAGTCATAGTACGGCTCCTATTTCCTCACCTTTAGCTGAAAGACAACCTTGGGCTTCCAGCCCTGGCAGCGTTCTGAGGACTGTGTAGAGGTAGAGGGAAAGCTGGGCCATCCTCACAGGAAACTGTTTCTTTTGTGATGAAGGAGGTGGGGTAGAAGGAAGAGGCCCAGCTGGAGAAGACAAAAATGAATGGTCATCACTCGAAGACCACCGCGTGAGGCCTTTTACTGGCATCTGACTTGATGCCTCCCCACCAATCTCTGCAAGGCAGGTTCCTTTTCTTCTCTTCTCTTTCCTTTTCTCCCTCTCTCTCTGTCACCCAGGCTGGAGTGCAGTGGTGCAATCTCGGCTCATTGCAACCTCTGCCTCCTGGGTTCAAGCGATTCTCCTGTCTCAGCCTCTTGAGGATTACAGGTGCCTGACACCACGCCTGGCTAATTTTTTTATTTTTAGTTGAGATGGGGTTTCACCATGTTGGTCAGGCTGGTCTGGAACTCCTTGGCCCCTCAAAGTGCTGGGATTACAGGCATGAGCCACTGTGCCTAGCCCATCTCTGGAAGTTCTATAATCTCCATTTTACAGATGGAAAAGCTGAGGCTCAAAGAGGGCAAATAAAAAACATTTAATACACATGGATTAAGCAATAGGGTTGGGATTTGGACCCAGGTTACGAATAATCTCTATGAGGGCAGGTTTTAATCTGTTTTGTTCACGGCCATACTCCTGCCTGACACTGATTTTTGGGGCATAAAAATTGTTCGATAAGTGTTTGCAGAATAAGTTTTATTTCGAAATAATAAAAAGCTTTGACGTGATGAGGATGGAATCTGCGTTGTGAGAACACGCTCATAGCTGGGTGTCTTTCACACCCTAACAAAGCAAAGGCTCACTTTACACTCTGTTTCTTTTGAAATTCCTATCAGTGGAGAGCCCAAAGCTATCTGGGGTAGCTGAAATGGGACCTGACGACCTGCCTCAGGTTTGGGAGGAGCATTTTGCCTGTTTGCATATGTCATGCTCAGATTTATTTATTATTAGGAAAAGAGTAAGTGCCATTATACAGTCCTGTCATTATAGATCATCATTTTTGGTTACATGGGGATTTTATTTACTCATCACTAGATATGGATAACTAATGATCATTTCACTTTTAAATAAATTATTTTGTATTTGAGATGGAGTCTCGCTCTGTGGCCCAGGCTGCAGTGCAGCGGTGCAATCTCAGCTATCTGCAACCTCCACATCCAGATTCAAGTGATTCTTCTGCCTCAGCTTCCTGAGTAGCTGGGATCACAAGTCCCCACCACCAAGCCTGGCTAATTTTTTTACTTTTAGTAGAGATGGGGTCTTGCCATGTTGGCCAGGCTGGTCTCGAACTCTGGACCTCAAGTGATCTGCCTGCCTCAGCCTCCCGAAGTGCTGGGATCATAGGCGTGAGCCACTGCATTCAGGTGTAATGATCATTTTAACTCAAAACAAAGGGCACTTTTGTAACCGTGGAAACAAGTTCTATTTTAATTTTTTGCAAAGTGTAGTTTGTCATTGCTGATGTTCTTGGTGGAATGTCAACGGCAAGGACAAAAATGACAAGTTTTCATTGAGTAATGCTATTCCGAACTCTTGTTCGTCTCTTGACGTCACATGTCTAAAACTCAGTACTGTTCTACAGAAACATTCCCAGATTTGCTCGGTTTTGACTCACGGAGACACGTTTGGGAAAGCACCATCTTCTGCGGACCGAGACACTCACTGGAGAAACGCAGCTGCAAAAGCAGATGCCAAAACTGAGTATTTTAAGATAATTTTTGGAGAGAAACTAAAGCTCTGAAACACAAAATAGCTTGCTATTTACATGTTAAATGTCAGGTTACATGCTTCCCCCGCATACGAATTTCGCCGAAGTCTGTGGCTTGCCACAGTATCAGCCCTGTTTACCAGGGTCGTTCCTTCTTCATTGCCATAACTGAGCTCCGCACCTCGGGGTACTACTGACTAAAATGTTCTATTTATTTACTTATTATTTTTGAGATGGATTATTGCTCTGTCACCCAGGCTGGAGTGCAATGGCGTGATCTCGGCTCACTGCAACCTCCGCCTCCCGGATTCAAGTGGTTCTCCTGCCTCAGCTTCCTGAATAGCTGGAATTACAAGTGCATGCCACCACACCCAGCTAATTTTTGTATTTTGAGTAGAGATGGGGTTTCACCATGTTGGTCGGGCTGATCTCGAACTTTTGATCTCAAGTGATCTGACAGCTTCAGACTCGCAAAGTGCTGGGATTATAGGCGTGAGTCACTGCGCCTGGCCTCAATCTTAAGTGAAGTGAACAAGAATGATTCTGAGGATTTGAGAGCATCCCTGGAAAGAATTAGACAGACCCCTCTGCACCAAAAGAGCCACCACTGGATCCGCCAACCGAGAAACAGTGGCAGTAACATCCAAGCTGTGTAAATGCTCCTTCTCATCATTTTTACAAAAAAAAAAAAAAAAAAAAAAAAAAGGCAATATTTTGCTCTACGATACCAGGGAAATTCTTAGGAGATTCCATCCTGTTAATCTTACTGAAATTATTAAAGCCCATTTTTCCTTAGGAACAGGCAAGCAGTGGCCTGCAGGACAACTACCATGAAGACGTCCACCAGCGCAACCCCGCTGGGCCCGCGGGAGATGAGCCTCTGCATGGTTCAGCACCTTGCGTCAGTGTGATTCCCCCCACCCTGCACCTGTACCACCTCTGCACAACAGTCCCTGAATCTTGAGTGCAAGTGTCTGGGTGACTGCCACCAATGCGGTTGCAGGTGGTACTGTGTGTGTGTGTGTGTGTGTGTGTGTGAATACGCAAGTGTGTGCAAATGCTGAGTGTATGACGGTGAGCGTATGCGTGTGTGTGTGAAATCTCATTTCATTGTAGTTGAAAGTTTCTTGCTTTGAGAAAGATGGACAGCATTTTCACTAAAAAAGTTTCCCTAGAGTACAGAAAAGCATTTTAGAAGTAATTGTTATGTTAGTTAGTTAGTTAGTTTCTTTTGAGATGGAGTCTCACTCAGACTGAAGTGCCCAGGCAGGAGTGCAGTAGCACCATCTCAGCTCACTGCAGCCTCCGCCTCCTGGGTTCAAGCAATTCTCCTGCCTCTGCCTCCTGAGTAGCTGGGACTACAGGCGAGCACACCATGCCTGGCTAATGTTGTATTTTTAGTAGAGATGGGGTTTTACCATATCGTCAGGCTGGTCTTGAACTTCTGACCTCAGGTGATCCTCCTGCCTTGGCCTCCCAAAGTGCTGGGATTACAAGTGTGAGCCACTGTACCCAGCCCCATTACCTTTGTATTAAGGAGCGTGTCTTAATTATCTCAAGGGAAGCTCCCTGCCACTCTCTCCCCGACCTAGGACAAATTATTACAGTATCAAGTCCTAGTCATGGGGACCATTAATTATAATATTTGCATTGGTATTTTTGGTTATTAATGAAGATTCCAGGAAAAAATAAATGTAACATGAAGATGTAATTTTAATAAAAAGATTTAGGTGATGGCAACCTTTAGGTAAAATAACATGTAAGATTCCACTATCCAGGTGGGGGTCTTCCTGTCAGAGGAAGAGGAGGAGAAGGAGAGCTTCTAGGTAAGTTTTAATTAGAGCCTCTGGTGTCAATTTTATTAGGGTGGAAAATGACTTTATTGCAGCCTTGACATAAAAACGGCCCAGATACAAAATCAACCTCATGAAGCATTCCCATTTCACTGCCTAAACTGCCACGAGTCCCTCACATTCCACTTGTTGGCGGATGATGTGAACGTGTCTCAGCTGCTTTGTGCCCCTCTAATAAGAACATTACGTCAGCTTAAATGGTGACACCCATTGTTTATTTTAAAATCTACCCACCCCTGTCGGCCTGGCTCAGACAGTGAATTAACAGTTGAACAGTTAAGGAGGATTTGCCCAACAGAGCCTACCTGGGGCTGCTTCTGGGTCTCTGGACTGGGCTCCCCCAAAGGGGGTCGAGGTCAGGGTCTAAAGGCCTCTGCAGCAGCCACACCAAAACTGAGACCCAGCGCAGAATCGGGGCTGAAGCTAGGACCCGACCTCCACTGAACTCTCTACTCACTAAGAAGAGTTGAGGGTTTGTCCACGTGTGGAAGGAAAGCATCACTAACAGCCTTCCTTTCCTGACACATCAATTTAACACCTTCTGGGGAGAAGAAGAAAAGCTGGGATTACTGTGGAAAGCAGTGGTGTGAGAGCGACGGCGTTCGGTCTGATGCCTGAAGACCAGACGCAGGACGTGAGTCAGGGTGTGCTCTGCTCATCCTGCATGTCACAGGGTGCTGAATTCTCCTTTTTTTTTTTTTTTTTTTAATACCCTGTTTCTTCAACTTACACAATGTTGATGCTAAAATGTTCTTGGTGGAAGTGAGGCTCAGCTCCTGAAGGATTCATCTGAGAAACTCAGAGACATGCCCTTCTGTCACTGGAACGAGTGGGGAAAAAAGGCATCTTAAAAAAAAGGTTAAGGTGAACCCTCGTGGCACCACTGGAAGAGGAGGAGGAGGCTGGAGAAGGCCCACGAGTGCAAGCTGCCCTGCCTGAGACTGTGCCCTCCGAGCCGGCGTCTTCCTCCGACATGCCCAAGTCCCCCGACCAGGAACGGGGGAAGGAGCAGGGGCGATCTGACAGCCACACGCCAGAGCCCCGAGTCCTAATCACGAATCCCGGCTGTGAGGTGGAAATCACAGGTGGCAACTTTTACTCATGGAAACCAAATAAAGGTGCTTTCACGTTGGAATCCAAGCCCCAACCGTGATCAGCAGCGTCCTGACTGGGGGGCAAGACAACGGGGTGTCTGCACGGAGCACCCATGAGCAGGAACCCCTTTGTCTGAGCTCCCCGGGCCCTGAGCTGGACCCACGGCCACCCCACTGGCCAGAGCCCATCACAGCTGCTATTTGTGCGATTGTCAGGTTTCTATTCCCTCTTTGTTCTGGGAGTCTGTCAGTCGTCCCATTGTGCCTCTGATGACCCTAAGTGACTCTCAGCAGTGCCTGTTTATTTTTGAAGGCCAGAATCGCTTAGGGGTAAGTGCACAGGAAACAAACTTGAAGCGAATGCGGCTGTGACTGATGAGTGTTTGCGCTCACCGTACAGCCCAGCAAGCTCTGAGGGCCTACTGAGCAGCGTCCCCAACCCACCCACTGGCCCACCAGGACGATCCCCTGCAGGAACAGGGCCCCCATCCTTGCCTTGGGATTGTGACTCCCGATGGGAAGTACCCTACCCACCCAGCAACACCGGGCC